>NC_141699.1:995198088-995798088 GCF_964263255.1 Lissotriton vulgaris
ATTGAAAAAGAAGTTTGAGATCTGCTTGTCCCACTGCCGCATCTCGCTTAACCTCAGAGTCCAAGCAGTAGTGCTTGGTGAATGTGTGCGCATCCTCCAAGTTGCTGCTCTGCAGATCTTTGAAAGGGACACACCTGCAAACAGCGCCGTAGACATTAATCTGGTAGAGTGAGCACAGACTTTTGACTTCAGAGGTTGGCCCACTTGCCTGTGACAGAAAACAATGGCACTCGATATCCATCTTGAAATGCTCTGTTCTGTATGCAATAAAAAGTGGATTTGACTTGAGAAATTATTTTGTCCTGTTTAGGTAAAACTTTAGGCACCGTTTGACATCCAGAGAGTGCAGAGCACGCTCCACTGAAGTTTGTGGAGTTGGAAAAAATGATTTCAAAACGATTGGCTCATTAAGGTGAAATTCCGAAGGGACCTTGAAAATGAACTTCGGGTTCGTTCATAGAATAATTTTGTGATGCTTGAATTGTAAGAAAGGTTCTTGGGGAGTGAAAGCCTGGAGTTCAATAACTCTTCTTGCTGGAGTCAGAGCTAGGAGGAGAGCTTCCAGGATAGGAACTTTATATCCGCTCTGTGAATAGGTTTGAATGGATGTTTCATTAATTGACTTAGCACTGAATTCAGATGCCAATATGCAGGAGGAGGTGCCTTACTGGAGGAAACATTCTGAACAGGCCTTTGAGAAACTGTTTGACCAGCCTGCTGGACCACAGAGCTGGAACCTTAACTGATGCGTGAGCTAAGCCGGAGTGAGCCAAGTGTAGGAGATAATGTAAAATTTCCACTGGAGGTGAATGTAGAGGATAGAATTTAGATGATGCACACCAGATGAAGAATCTTTTCCATTTGAGCGAATAAGTCCTGTTAGTGAGATCTGCTCTTGCCATAGCCAGCATATGCCTACACTCCTGCGGGATCTTTAAATGTTGAAATTCCTGAATTCAAAAGCCAAGCTGACAATTTCAGAGATCTAGGGTTCGGATAACATACTTGTCCCTGGTTCACCATCAAAAGGGACGGAAATGGTTTGAGATGGATGGGAAACTTGACAGAGTAGTTGAGGTTCTGTGTACCAATGTTGGCGAGGCCAGGCTGGTGCTATTAGTATGATCTTGCAGGGTTCCATCTTTAAGTTTTTTAGTACTCGTGGATGGAGAGGAATGGGGGGGAAAGAGTAGGCAAATATGTCGGACTAGACTATTGAAACGGTATTCCCCCATGAACCCTGTTGGTGACGCCAACTTGCGAAGTACCGGCATTTTGCGTTGGCTGGTGTTGCGAACAGGTCTAAGTTCGGCTTGCCCCATTGAAAGAAAATGCTGTTGAGAGTGCTAGATCCAGTTCCCACTCAAGTGGCAAGTTGTCTTTAGTCTGCTCAACGTATCTGCTATGACGTTCTGCTTTCCTGGAACGTAGTCTGCTGTCATAGGCACTTTGTTTTGAATCGCCCAGTGCCAGATAAGCTGAGCCTCCCGAGAGAGCAAGATAGATCTTGTTCCTCCTTGTTTGTTCAGGTAATGCATTGTCGTGATATTGTCTGTTCTGACAAGCAGCGAAGCGTTTTGTATTCTTGGCAGGAATGCTTTGAGCGCCCGAAAAACTGCTCTCAACTTGAGAGGATTGATATGAAGATCTCGGTGAAAGGGTGGCCATTTTCCGCTGACTTGCAAATCTTGAAGGAAAGCCTCCCAGCCTTCTAGAGATGCATCCGTTGTGATCACGAGAGAAGCAGACTGGGACAGGAACGGCAAACCCTGCGATAACTGGTGCGGTTGCATCCACCAGTCTACAGCCACAATCATGGGAGTGGTGCCCTCTATCTGCACCCACTGTTCGTTTAAAGTTTCCTTAAGAGGACGCATGTGGAGACGACAATGAGGTATGAGGGAAATACAGGAAGACATCATCCCTAGGAGAGATTTGTAAAAGACGTACGGAAAGAAACCTTTTTTGGACCCGTTTTGCCAAGGATATTAGTCTTTGTTGTCTCTCCCATGTGGGATACGCCTTGCTTTTGATGGTGTCCAGGATAGCACCTAGAAAGACCAGTCTACGGGATGGTAGCAGAATCGATTTTTCTACATTTAAAGTGATGTCCTGCCTAATGTCCTGAAAAGTTACAGACAGGCTTTGGTAGATGTCCTTGCTGCTTTGTAAGTGGTGGCCTTGATAAGTCAGTGGTCGAGGTAAGAAAAGATTTGATGATGTTGCCTCAGATATGCTGCAACTGGCGCAAGGCACTTCGCGAAAATGCAGGGAGCTGATTTCAGTCCGAAAGGTAGGACGCGAGATTGATGGCGCCTCACGGGCAACCATGAATCTGAGAAATTTCTTGTGTTTTAGGCGTATGGATATATGAAAATACGAGTCTTGAAGGTCCAGAGACAACATGTAATTGATAGCGCCTCACGGGCACCATGAATCTGACAAAAATTTCTTGTGTTTTCGGCCTATGGATTTATGAAAATATGCGTCCTGAAGGTCCAGAGACAACATGTAATTGCTTCCGTGAGGAGGTGTAACATCTTGAATAGATTTTTTATTGAATACATCTTGTAAGGATAATCAGTCGCCTTGTTGAACGTGTATCAATCTGCGTTCAACCGGCAAAAGCTTTTCATACCGAATTATCCTGGTGACCAAGTGCCTCGGTAAGCATAAGTTATAATACATGCCAAACTTTCAGTAAGTTGTCCTTTCCTCTAGGAATTTGAGACGTATATATATAATTATGCTCACACAATAATAGAGGCACATCGCCCTAGAATAAATATAACTTGATAAGCGGTGTCTCTGTTAACTCGGACTATCTGAGACTGTGAATTGATTGGGTGTCCCATCGTGTTAGAACAGATCGTAGAATTGTAGAATGATATCCTTCCATCCACTTTGGACATTCTCCACCCTCTCTAGGTTGTGATCACTTATCAGCTAGGTGATGTGCAACTTATTTTCCCCATAGTTTGTATTTTCGTTGGCCCACAAGGTAATTTCCCTTGAACAATTACTACTGCTCAAATGTTATGTTTGCTAGTTTGTAGCTTGTTTCAGCTGTATTCCACCAGCTGAACAAGTATGGAGTTATTGGCACTTGGACATTGTTGTATTCTTTGTTATTTCATGTTTTTATATTTGAGTATAATTTTAAATGCACTTTTTTGTACGTAATTTTTTGAACAGATTTGTGATGTATATAATTCTTTATTTGATCATGATTTTAATATGTCTTCTAGATAATATTTGTGGCTCATGAAGAAGGCGTTCTTCAAACGCCGAAACGCGCGTCAAACAACACATATTGCCACTGTATAAGTATTCTTGATTTGTATATGTCATGTAGTATTTGTATGTTTTGTATATTATTGATTTGCACTTATGTCTTGCTATTAATTGCTTTTAACGTGAATATTTAGACTTATTAAACAATATCGGCTTTTTATATATTTTGAGTCTTATTTCTTTTTGTGCTATTTCTCCCTCCCATTGTGTTAACATTTTCCAATAAGTTTTTTTACACTGTCTATTTCCCTGTACCATGAATTAATTTTCTTCACAGGGGGTCCTTGTTATTTACACTAAACATCTTGAATAGAGATCATGCAGAACAATTGTTTTTCAAGGAACTTGTTTAGGTTCCTTAAATACAAGATCTGTCTCCACTTCTTTAACTTCTTGCAAATCCAGAAGACACAGGAGTAGAAACCTTCTCTTCTTTTGGTTGAGGGGAACTCGTTCTATTGCTCCTCTCAATCACCGGACTCCATCTTCGCGACCTGAACGTTTCTCTTCTTTGCTGCTCTGCTTTAACTCTTTTCTCCCCTTTGATTCCCTACACCCCTCTCACCTAGTTCTTGGGCTGTTGCGACAATTGATCCCATTGCCGGTCTGTTTTTCTTTCCACTTAACTGTCTAGCTCTGCTTCCCTTTTTCCCACTTATTTTCCCCCCTTCCTCGTTTACCCTTCATGCTGTTTCGCTCTCTACTATGCCTCACTGTAATATTTCATACTACTGTATTACTTTGTCTTTATTATGTGTCCTTATCATGCTATTCGCTAGCACCTCTTGTTTTTTGAATATGTACTCACTGTGTAACTTATGTTATATTTTTGTAACTTGCAACTCGCTTTTTCTAATGTAAAGAGCTCCGATACTCCCGGGTCTAGCCAGCTCTACATAAAACTCATCAAATAAATCAAAGAATCTTGTTTTGGATGACCTATTAGTCAAGCAGGAGCATTATCCGGAGCTTTGTATTTTTTGTCAAGCTTTGGCAACACAGGTGGAACAGTTGCTGGATTTTACATGCTTCTCAGACCCTCTTTTCAAATATAATCAATTATAGGCATAGACCTTACCGATTTCCTGTAAGGCTCTTTAAAATCATACAGGAAACAATCCTGTTGATGCACGGGCATTGGCAATTCAAAACGCCTGGACGCTCTCTCCAGAAGATTATAGAAGCCCCCAATATCTCCCAGAGATGAATCCTTTTGGGGAGGAGAAGGCGATACCAGAGGGGGAATAATGTAAGAATCCCACTCATCTTGATGAATTTCACCCTCTTCTCTCTCTATTTCCTCTTCAGAGGACGACAGCTGTTGCACAGGAGCAACTTGAGAAGAGGGTCAAATACTTGGAGACCCCTGCTGTAGAAAAGGGGAGCAAACCGGTGCTTCCGGAATGGAAGGTGGAGAAGGAGGAGGAGCTTGTTGGAGAGGAGGCTTTGGAGGAAACTTCCTCATATAGTCGGCCAGCATAAATTGCAGATCCGTCCCCAGATTCAAAGGGAGGGACATCACATACTGCTGTTGTTGCTGTCGATGTGAATAGTAATATTGATGGCCATAATAATCATCCTCATCAGAATCTTCTTGGTACTTGACATTAAGTTCAGATGGGCTTAAAGCTGCCTCAAAAAGACTATCCACCCCAGATCCCTCTTCCTCATCATCACCTTCCAAAAGTTGGGATGGTAAAAGAGATTGCACCTGACTAAGTTAATCGATGAGAGCTGTTTCACAAGCAAATCCTGAATCGTCAACCGAGTTACCTACGTCGACGACGGCTGCTTCATGGCCAGATCTTGATTCATCAACGGAATTGCCTTAGTCGACGATGAATCGTCAGAGACAAGGATTTTAGTCAATGCTGACAAAGTGGTTACCGTCATCAATGCTACCGATGACACTTCTGCCCTTGACGAGGGTAGTCCAGTCCACGGAATTGGTGAAGTCATGGCCCCATCGACGAGTTCGACGACAAGTGATGAGTCGTCGACGAATGGAACGCCGTCGAGAAATGGCCTTTCGACGACGATTTTGAAGGAACAATCTGCTTCGTCGACGGTATTGGAGCCTGACCGGTCGACGATGACGTCGAAGAAGACATTGACGGTGAAGAAACGGTGACGGTGGTCACTGTAGACACCGTCGATGGGACCAAAACCACAGCAGGAGAGGATTTTCTCATTGACGGAGGTGTCGTCGACGAGCTGTCCATTGGCGGAGCTGAGGTAGGCTTCTTAAAGGAATGCTTCAGCTTCATAGGAGGAGTAGAAGGTTCTGAAGCTATTTTTTTAGCAGACAAAAACTGCTTTTCCTGGTGAGAAGTTTTGCTAACAGACTTTGAAGGCTGCGAAGATGTACCGGCAGGGTCATCTGTAGGTCTTGGAAGAAGTATCACTCTCCTCAGCAAAGACCACCGTGTCCCTGTTTTTAAGCCTCTGAAGCCACTAAAGAAGACTTCCTTCCTGATCTTTCAAAGTCTGTGTGGAGAAAGTCCGACATACCTTGCAATCCTTAGGCTTGTGTTCAGGATAAAGGCAGTAAAGCAGTCCTTGTGTGGATCATCAATGTGTAGTCTTTTCTTTCTGCAAGTGCCACAGGCTCGGAAAATACCTTTTTTAGGTGTATCTGACATGAAGGGCGTCAGTTTAAATCACCTCAAAAACAGGTGTACAGGATAGATAGTATATCTGACTGGAAAAACCCTCCAAAATACAGAAAGAGAAGGAAACTGAGCAGAGCTCAGTGGAGACTCCCATGGCAATTGTGCTTGGAAAATCTGAGGAACTGGAGCTTCTCTCAGGAAGGTTCTACAGGGTGGGGTCTATTTATTGGCTGGTTCTAAGTTTTATTCCTTTTTTTTTAATTTTACAAAAAGACAGGAATAGGTTACAAAAGTTTTAAGGCAGAGGGCCTTATGTTCTATGTCTAATAGGACATTACTTTTAATAATACCAGCGGCCTCCATCTCGACGAAGAGGAATGATTCAAGCATCTGAATCTATGAAAGTTCCAATGCTGGAGTAATTTATCTTACTCTGCTCTCTTTACCTGTCCGTCTACCTACCCGATCTTGGGCTCTTCTCTCAAATCACCAATGCCTTCCTCAATATGCATCTTTCTAAGACACTTCACTCAACCTTGCTTCTCTGTGCTAGCATCTAAATCTTTACCCCCTCTACCTTAACTCTACATCATACCTCTGTACCTCACTCCGATATCCTTTTAAACTCGCCTCACCTCCATCTAATTCACCTCTCAAACTCATCTGCTCTACCTTGCTCATCTCTGCTAAGTTCTCTACACCTGACCTCTCTGTAACTCCCTGCGCTCTTGTTCTACCTCATCACTCTCTAACTCACATCCCTCTATACCTTATATCTATCAGTACCTCATTTTTCTCTTACTACCTCATCTCTCTATTCACCTCTATCTTACTAACTAACCTCACAATTTAACACCTTGGCTGCTAGGGGGTTTTCCCCTCCTGTGCTGAAAATACTTGAATACTATAGAATCATGACAAGGTCAGCTCATCATAAGCACAGCGAAGGTAACACCCATGACGAGCTGACCTTGTCATGAGCATGGAAGGGGTTAACTCACCATTTTGCCTTTATTAAATTGAATTTAATAGTGTTCCTTAGTCATCATTTCATTACACAAATGTGTGCTTAGTGTATTTGTTAATTTGGTCTGGCAACAAAAAATATTTTACTGAAAGGTGGCAGAGGGGATGCAGATGAAGGAAGACTCCCTGTTGCAGAATCTTATATACCTTTCTTATGACCCAGGTCATTGCTTGATTGCGTCAAAATTTTTCCAGAATCCTTACTTAACATATTAATTACCTGTGTAATTTAACATGGAATTTTTACTCACTAGTTAAGCTCAGCTTTTGTTAAGCCTAAAAGAGATACATAAGGATTCTCCAACGTTATACCCAGAAAAGACCAAATGTATTTGCTGAACACCCAAGGTGAGAAAGTTTGAATATTTTGTGAAAGTTTCTACACAATATACATTCATGTTACTGGATCCAATTAATAGCCTAGACACCTCAGCAGTCCTGAACATAGCAATTGTACTGACTAAAGCACAAAGACTTGTCATCTGAAAGGTAGAAGCAACTACAAAGATAAGAGGGCAGGGAGGCGCTTCTATGAAGAATCTGCCACTCGATGATGGGACCTAAATGGCTAAACATGTTCAGTCTTCTCCTGGAAGGCCCTGTGTTTTCTAAAGACATTAGGGTCGGTCTTGGTATACCACAATGTACCTCAATCAGACTAACTGTTGTCTTGCTCAATGGAGGTCATTTATCACTAGACTTCAACAAAATACATATGCTGTCAAGTACCACACAACATAAGAAATATTACCAGGCTTAGGAAAGGTTAGCTGCCTGAATCATTTGCAGCAGAACCCCACAACAAGAAGCTTGCTGCTAGGAAGGGGCAGAGAAGATATTAAGCACAACAGCGAAAACACACTAACAATCCCTTGACAAATGTGGCAAAAATATATACATTACAGTTAAATCAGCAGAGCTAAACTGCTACTTAAACCAACAGAAACAAAAAGCCCTGTCGACTAATGACTATACCAACCTGTGAAATGCTCCGTAAATTCTTGTTCCAGTTTTGTAGCTCTTTCAAATGTCTTCCTGGCCTGGTCTTCAGTTAAGCGTTTATTCATCTCCCTGTTATAAGGATCACATAGTAAGGATTATAAACCGGAAGCTTAGGGTGCTTATCAAATGGAAAAGCATTTGCAATGTTCGAGATCCTGCACATACTACTGCCCATTAATGTGCATTCGTTTTTACAAATATTAAATGTCAATTAAGCAAACAAAAAATGTAAGTTCAGTAAAAAAAAAATTACAATCCTCCAAATCAAGCAGTTACTCTTTTGTAATGTATGAACACAGCCCTGCTGACCCATCATATTTACTGTCAGACAAAGAAAGCCGGATGGATGTATCCCAGATACAAATTGAGAAATTAAGGGGTCAGTTGCAGCAAACTGATGGCACCACATTGCGCACTGTTAGAAACCGGGCTGTTGGTATGCCCGGGAGCAAGCACTTGTCAAGCAGTAACCACAATCCTTGTTAGGGTAAGGCACAACTAAACCCAAAAACAAAAATTTACTTACTTTAGGTAATTATGTATCTGTAAGAGACTTAAGTAGTTATAGATTTCTTATCGTAGAATTACCCCCAGGCGTCCGACTGGTCCATAGAAATTTTTTCTTAGCAGTACCCCTGCGCGTCGGTAGGTGGCGTTAGTCGACTCCGCTAAGAATGGTCGGGCAATGCACAAACGTACCATCTCTCGATGGGTTGTCTTATGTATCAAGATCTGCTATTCTTTGAGCTAAAAAGTAACCTCCACTGGGACTGCGCACACACTCTACCAGGGCGACGGCAGCCACTACTGCTTTGGGATGTGGACTTCCTGGTGTGAACGTAGTTCGCAGACCCTCCTCCGGGGTTGGTATTGCTGGGGTATCTATTCTAAGGTAAGGAATCTATAACTACATTCTCTTTCAGATATAAAAGTTACTTACCTATGGCAACGATGTATCTGTAAGAGACATAAGTTATAGATTCCTTACCACCCCACCCATCCTCCCTGTTCTGCGAACTGACTTCTAGGGATAGGGACTCCCTTACAGGCCCTAGTTATGTGCACCAGTGATCAGTGTCTTGCATGGCTCTGTGCTTCTGGCGTGGAAAGTCGTGTCAGAACTGACGTCAGCGCCCAGAGGCGGCGTCTAAGTAAACACCGCACCGTCATCCCAGTGACCACAATGCCGCCGACGAACGCGGAGTCGACCGACGCCACCTACCGCCGCAGGGGTACTGCTAATAAAAAATAATTTTGGATCCAGTCTGATGCCTGGGGGTAATTCTAAGGTAAGGAATCTTTAACTACGGTCTCTTTCAGATTAACCTGTGCTGAACTCCCTGGTAGCTTGGCATAGAGATGTTAGGCTTAACTTAGAAGCAATGAGGTAAATATTTGTAGGGATATTGAGGCACATCTTTTCACCTCAAAAATATCCAGACTGTTTTTAATCATGTCCTAAAACCCTTTTATTAAAACGTATTACAAGGGCATTTCTTAGCAACATTTTTATCATTTATTCACATAGCACTTCACATTATCAAAAAAACCTGCTCCGCTGTAAATCAGGCGTTATTGCGCAGCTGGATTGCATTCGGCAATCCAGCTGGGACCCCAATGATTAAGCATGCCATCTACTAGGTAGGTGGGTGAGGGGTCTTCTAAAACAACCATTGATTGTCTGCGCCCCCCCTATAAGGGTACAGGTCACTAACGATGACTATAACCCTCTCGGAACTTGTCCACGTTGTTTTTTGCATTTAAAAAAATTTTGTGCAACACTTCAAACAGTAACAGTGAAAACACATCAAAAAAGGAGCCAACAGCACAGTTAGAAAAATACAGCAATTTAAGATAATTAAAATAAGACCAACATAGCAAAAATCCAATTAGTAGACTCAAAGCTATCGAATTTTAAAGGTTTTAGTGAAAATAGTGCCACAAATTCAGGCCGACCGCGATGGAGCGCAGGCCAGCTACATGAACCTAGTTAGGCCAGTGGAAAAGAGTACCTTAAATCTTGGTTGTCGAGTGTTGGACTTGGACCTTTTTGCAGGGTCATCTCTGAACTATTTGCTTTCCTCCTAGCCGTTTTTCTGACATGGTGTTGGTGGTTCTAGGACTCTGGGCAATTAAG
Organism: Lissotriton vulgaris; assembly: GCF_964263255.1. NCBI lineage: Eukaryota > Metazoa > Chordata > Amphibia > Caudata > Salamandridae > Lissotriton > Lissotriton vulgaris. Next base: position 995,208,160 of record NC_141699.1, read on the forward strand.
CACTGCTATCCAGTGTAAAGCGCATGTGCTCTCTGTGGTAAACATGCTAAAGATTGGTCTAAACCTGTTTGGCATATTTGAGTTACTTGTCAGTCCCTTGTAAAGTGGCATCTCAGATACTCAGGCGGTAAATTAAACGCTACTCGTGGGCTTGCAGCGCTGATTGTGCCACCCACCAAAGAAGCCCTTCAAACCTGTCTCAGACCTCTGCTATTGCAGGGCCTGTGTGCTCAGTGTTACTGCCACTGTGACGTGGGACCTAAACTGTGTGCCATGTCTGTGACCCCCCTTTTACTGCATGTCAGTCACCCCTAAGGTAGGCCCTAGCTAGCCCTATGGGTAGGGTGCATTGTAGGTGAAAGGTAGGACATGTAACTTGAATGTGTGTGACATGTCCTGGTAGTGGCAAACAGCCATTTTATTTTCTCACTGCTGTGGGGCTGCCCTCTCACAGGAATGCAATGGGGATTGCCTGATAAGTGTTTCAGTGATAACTACTGATATGAGAGGAGCAGCGTGGTCAAGTCTGGTATGTTTTGAATAGTAATAACAAATGCTATGCAATGGTGTGTGCAGATTTATTAATACCTATTTTAGAAATGCCACTTTTAGAAGTTGGCATTTCTGTGTGCTATGTGTCTGCCTGCCTTATGTGTATTGAATGTCTTGCTCTGGAGTGACAGGGGCTGGTGGGGCGTGTGTGGCTCAAGGGAGGGCAGGGTGAGTCAGCACTAGGCTGAATGGGAGATCTGCATTTGGAGTAATGGGAGGAGTAGTCCCCTGACCCTGAATAAGTCTGTGCCTGCCTGTGTGAATGTTGGCTCCGCCCCCCTGTGGTGGTCTGATGACCGAGCCCCCACCAGACAATAGGGAAGAGGAGCCCTGTAATCAGAGTGCTCCAAAACCCCCCAGAACCAGGCTGGTTCCCCAAGGGCAGAACAAAAGAGAAATTGTGTATAAGTACTGGGGCTGTGACCCCATATGTTGGGCTGTTGTGCTTCCTGGTGACTTGTTGGTGATGGGCCCCAGGAGGAACTTCCACGAGGGACTGCCTCCCTGCTTGAGGGCCCTGTGAGATGACTTGCCTGGGCCCAGCCTTTCCCATCTGGAACTTTGGGGTCCCAGCTCCTCGTGAGCGCTGCATCGTTATTTTAATGCTCCAGGACTAGGGGAGCGTTTTGTTTTGCAGTCCTGGGCTGTGACGAATTTGGTGGGGATTCCCCCGCATTTTGGGCGCTTCTGCAGCAGAGCGGGAGCCCACCCCGCATGGATGCCTTGCTTGCAGGATCCTACCCCGCATTTCAATGTGCTCTTGGTGGTAGCCCACCCGCATCAAGCTTATCTAGTAGCGGGAGCTCACTGTTTGTGTGCTCCAGTAGCGGGAGCCCCCTCCACTTTTATGGCTTGTTAGCAGGAGCCCACCCCGCTGTTGTGTACCCTTGAGAGGCGGGAGCCTACTCTGCATTCCGGTACATTCGTTGGTACAGCAGGAGCCCACCTTGCATCGTTTCGTGTACCAGAAGCCACCGCTCAGAGGGCGACCAGGAAGTCAGGCAGGTTAAGCCCCGACTGTGGGCGGGGCTCCCGGGAGGAATAGGAGGCTCTGCAGGTTGCGTGGAGACTGGCAGGAGCACTGGAGCCTCGAGGGCTCCCGGCGGAAGTCCTGCGCTGTGCCCAGCTACCTGCAGAAATCCACCACAGAGCCCAGATGAGAGGGGCCCCCGAGGCACATGGTCTGTGCCGGCCCCGCCGGAAAGAAGACCGGAGGAGTCTGCACGAAAGCCCCTGTGAGTGGGGCTGAAGTCTTTTGAGCGCGGTTGGTGCCTATCGAGGGCACCAAGCGAGAGAAGTCCCAGAGGGGAGCTCCCAAGTGGCACGGTGGTGCCAGTGCCATTTTCCTTTGGGTCAAGTTTGTATTTGAGTTCCGGAGTGGGGCTCAAAAGGCACAGTGGTGCCTGGGCTAATTTTGCCACAGTTGCACCGTGAGAGAGAGCAGACAGCTGCAAAGTTTGGGCAAGATTATTCCAGCAGTCCTGGAGTGGGGCTCCAGAGGCACCATAGATGCCTGTGCTCATTTCTTTCGCCACAGCTGCACCGTGAGAGAAAACGGGCAGCTGCAACACGGGGCATTTTCTTTTTGTGATGAGAAGGGAGTGAGAGACACTCCCCCGCCCCAGCTACTTGTGCACCTTGGCTTTGCTGCATTTGCAGCCCGAAGGCTAATTGAGAAGCCCTATTTTCGCATCCTGACATTCTGGACAGAGGGCATTTTGAGCCCAGTGAAAGGCCAGGTGGCCTGGGGGTCATTCTGGATGGTAATGCTTAATATGATTGTGGCATACTGTGTTTTATTGCATAATGTGTTTATGCTTTCGATGCAAATTGCATAATGTGTTTATTCTTAGGAGGTTTATGCACACTGTGTTTCATGCCTAATTGTGATGCAGACATAAATAATGTGTTTATGCTGCCCATGCTAATGTGGAGTACAGTATTCTGCCAGTAGTTAATGGTTCTGTTTTACATTTGCTACTTGTGCTTTGTGATGGTTCTGACAGTGGCCCGATTGGCCCTGTCAGATGTATATAATCCCCTGCGAATATTGCCTAATGCCAGTTGGCACAGTGCATATTTTGTGATTATGATTCTAATGTGTTTTGGATAATACGAAGGCTATTTTTTATATAACCTTGTGTGTAGTCTCTGTTGTGGTGTGCCTAGTGTGTTGCTGCTTGTGTGTGTTGTGCAAACACTTTACACATTGCCTCTGAGATAAGCCTCAATGCTTGTGCCAAGGTACGAAGGGGGTGAGCAGGGGTGATCTTCAGCATGTAACTTCCTTGCCCTGATTAGAGTGGTTGTTTCTGCCTGGCTTAGGCGCATGCCCTAGTCAACCAGAATTCTCATTTCTAACATGGAGCATTACGTGGATCAGCTGAAGCAATGCGTCAATTCTGAGATGCGGTGATGCTGCGATGTAAGGTCCTATTGCCACCAGGATCTCTGAAGTAGAATTCTGTGTGAAATAATTAGAGCCTCATCTTTACCAGCATGCAAGAGCATGATTTAGACCAAGTGTCCGGCAATGTATCGGTTAGAACTTTGGCTGAATGGGACTAAGCAGGAGGAGTACACTTTGATGCAAGCCAAGGATCCAGAACACCTCTTGGGGATAATAAATCACTCCAGCAGAGGCACAATTTAGGGCTGTTTTAACAGTCCAGTAGAAGGGAAGCATGTTATGTCCTTGTATCTCTAATAGGAAGTCAGCCAACTGACCCTTGGAGTCCGTTCTGGGGGTCCTGAGTTCAAGGGAAGCAGGTAGTCTTCCTTCTACAGACAGCAGGCAAGTCCTTCTGAATCTTGCATAGGTCCACAAGTGTTCTGATGGGAGGTTCTGGATGTGCCACATTTATACCTAGTGCCAACCTTTGTGCGGGGACAATCCTGGGCTACTCCCAAACTGGGTCTAGTCAGTTATTTCCCTGGGTCTGTTTCCAAACTGTCTATGGTGACCAAGGCAAGGACAGGTGTGGTAACCGGTTCCTTTGTGTATGCTGCAGGTAGGGTCCTTTAAATCGTAATCAGGGAGGGAACAGGTCCTCACGAGCCATCCTGTCAGAAACCTCTACACTCAGGCCCCCTTTGTCCCATGTTTGGAAGAAATGCACAGCACACCCCAGAGAACCACTGATAGTCATGTGACCCTGGACATAGGTAGAAAGGTGCATTTGGTTTAGGAAGAAAAATGCAAACTTTCTAAAAGTTGCATTTTTCAGATTAGTAACTTGAAATCAAACTTTAGCATCAAAAGGGATTTTAAATTACAATTCAAATGAGTGGGAGAAGTATTTCTCTATCTGTTCCAAACTGATGTAATCACTTGTTAAGTGTAATAATGGACCCAGTGTTAGTCTATGAGAGAGATTGCTGTGCAACAGTGACAAATTATTTTAGGAGTTTTCTTCTGTCAGGAAATGTCCATCTTGTCCTACATTTCTGACTTTTTAAATACCAGGAACACTGCATTTTGAATCTTTAGGGCCTACCTTAGTGGCGACTTATAATTATTAACAAATAAGTTTTAGGTCCGGCAAAAGATTTATTTTGCCAGGTTGAAATGGCAGTTTGAAACTGATTCCAGGCTGCAGTGGCAGATCAGATTCCTGTTTTACAGAACTACTTTAGTGGGTGGCACGAGTGCTGTAGTCCACTACATTTAATTTACAGGCCCTTGGTACAGGAAGTACCATAAACTAGGGAATGAAAAGTTCCATAATAAATGGATTAATGAGATGCACACTTGTTTAACCAGGTTTTAAAGGGCGAGAACAAGCACGTTATCACCGATTATCAGGAGAAACGAGCGCAGAGTTCTCAAAGCCAACAAAAATTGGTTCTGCAAAAGGAAGGCATAAATATCTTGGGTGATCCTGCAGAAATCTTTGGTTCCAAAAGGGACTTATGCAAGGTTTCTGACATCTTTCAATGTCTGCTGACGTCCAGATTTGCTTCAAGGTCCTGTATCACCTTGGGGTGCATGAGGGAGTTGTGTACAAAGCCCAGACACCAAAGGCAAACCTCATGCAGGTCCATTACAGACAACTATTGCCGATGGTTACAGCATGGTTTGAACCCAAAAAGATTTAGTTGGGAGACATTGTTCCCTTGCACACCGGATTCAATTGGAAAATCGTCAAAAACCGACACAAATGGGTGTGGAGCTCCAGATCCTTGTTCCAAATCAAAAAAAGAAAGGAGGTGACGTTGGCTAAAAGGGGTGGCAGTTATATTTGGCTCGGCCTATTCACTCCTGGGCGAAACAAAGCTAATGTGGAGCCACATGGCTGCTATGAAATCTTCTGAATCCTGTCTGGCACCAAGGGAATATTCTAAAAGTGAGGAATCTGTAGTTGGCAGTATTCATTAGAATACTCAAGAAGTGACCAGTAATTCATTATGGCACGTAGCCATTTGGATCATGATGGACCAAGGGGCATATTACTTTAGCTAGTCTTTTGGCTTTCTGATGGCAGCTAAGGGTCCAGGACCTGGGAGGGACCTCTTTTGAGATTAGGACTCTTTGATGCAAGTAGGGAATCTATAGTGCAGGACATAGGTCAGTCAAATGACCAACCGGTCATTCTTTGGGCTGGAGATTTTAATATACAGGCTTGCAGATTTGCACAAAAAGGGACCTGTGGGTCCTGGGGAAGCAGGATCCTAGAGGCAGTGCCCCATATATTCATTTTCCACATAATAATTATGGAACTGCACTTAACAACTTAGTAGCTAAACTAGATTTGGAACTATTGGATTGCACTATGAAAAAGGGTAACATTAGATGCCCAACCCTTAAAGGTAGGGACGCCCACTCTAATATTGACCATACCCTTGTCTCCTCCGGTACAGCCTACTCTAATTTATGGATATTTGAGCAGGCCGTAAGTGATCATAACAGCATTTCCCTGTCACTATTGAGCTGGGGGCACAAATCCCATAATTTTAGTAGCCCAATTAGGGATATCGCCGAAGCAAGACCTAATGGTATGATAATAAAGTGGGTTAACGTTAATCCCGACAGACTTTTAGAGGATGTTAAAGATAAATGTAGTGCAGAGATAAGTTACAGTTTAAGTAATGAGGTAACCCCCGCTACATTGCTCTCCAAGTTTTATAAGATTAACATGGTCATAGAGGGCTTATTGACAGGCAGGAGTCGGAAACCGAGGATTACACAGGCTGGATGGTTTGATAAAAATTGCATCCAAGCTCTATCCAAAATGAAATTGGCTTTAGCTGCCAAACCAAGAGATCCTGCACAAATTAGGGAAGAACGTTACAATTATAAGATCTCCCTGGAAGCGCGGAAAAAAGAACTACAAAATGAGGCTTGGTCCAACCTTAACCTGGCAGCAGATACAAAAAATAATAAATTATTTTGGGAGATTATTAATTGTTCTTTTTTAAAGAATGACAATAGTCTTGATTTAACTTCCCATGTAAACTGCAATGCCTGGATAGACCATTTTACAAAGATTTTTAACCCAGATGGGTTTATTTTAGATTCTTCTTTGAATAACAAATCTATATGGCCCATTACATCGTTACTTATTACCTTGGACGAGGTATACGAGGGGCTAGCAAAGAGTAGCGGAGGTAAAGCCCCGGGCCCCTAAGGTGTGCCGGTGGATTTATACAAGCATGAGATGAATTTATGGGCACCAATTTAAACAGGGTTTTTTAACGCTGCTATTGAAGGCAACCTTCCATTGACTTGGGGCCTATCTATAATTGTCACCCTTTTCAAAAAAGGTTCTAGGTCTGAGGCATGTAATTATCGCCCTATCTCCCTTCTGGATTCGTCCGTTAAAGTCCTGAGCAGAATCCTCTTAAACAGATTAGAAATATGGGCAGAGGAAAATACCATCTTATCGCCTGTACAGTATGGGTTCAGAAGGGGAATAGGCACAATGGAGCAGTGCATAAACCTCAACCTTATTATTAAGAAATATACTACGGTCAAAGAAGGGAACTTATTTTTATGTTTTGCCAACTTAAATAGTGCCTTCGATTTAGTTGAACATTCTCTTTTATGGCCTATTTTATTGGAAATGGGAGCGCCAAAAGAGATTATACATTTCCTGGCAAGACTATACGAAAGATTATCTAGTAAAGTACCCTTTGGGTCTGCCGGTGAATGTACTCCCTTTTTTAAGGTCAATAGAGGCATTAGGCAAAGCTGCGTTTTAGCACCCCTTTTATTTTTCTAATTTATTAATCAAATTGACACAATCTTAGAAAGACTCCAGCGGATGCCCCCTTAATAGACGGTAACCCCACCCGCATATATTGCTCTACGCAGATGATGCGGTCCTCCTATCACGTACCCAAATTGGTCTCCAACTCCTTATTGACAAATTCCGGCTGTTTATTGACAGTAGGAAACTGCTAATTAATAAAGTAGAAACCTTTGTAATGTCATACGGGAAGAAGACCAAGCAAAACAGGATCTTTTATTTAGACTATGTCAAAATTGAAACCGCCAAAATGTTCTGCTATCTTGGCATAACATTTTCCGGAGATGGGAGGTGGGTTAACGAACAGGAGAATGTGCGCATCAAAATGGTTAGGAATACTAATAGCGTTTTTAGATTTGCTGCCAAACGGGGGAACAGCAGAATTAAGGACATGGTGTCAATTTATAATGCAAAGTGTCTATCATCAGCTTTATATGGCGCGGGAGTATGGGGTCACCATACCCATAGCGGCAAGCTAATCCAGCACGAGGAAAACGTATTCCTGAAACGCTTGTTGTGTGTCCCAGCATCAGCCTCCATTGAGATAATCCACAGGGAAGTGGGCCTAAATTACATCAAGGACCTAGCAGCCTTACGTCCATTGGTACTATGGCGGTCCATTTGGTCTAAAACTGAAACAAAATTTACACAGAGTGTAATTAGCGACTGTTTAAAGCTAGATCATTGCTTACGCATTCCATGGCTTAGACATATTCAATATTGGTATAAGTTACTCTTTGATCTAGATCCTTTTTTGGAGACGGACCAGGTTGCATCTATATCAAAAAAAGAGCTTAAGGAATCCTTTTTAGAATACACAAGGAATGCCAGGGCTACTGATTGCGAGAAACAATGTACCCTGATTTTTTATCGCGGGCATAACGTAAATGAAGGCTTTTAGCCATACTTAACAGAAGTCACAAGAAATTCCCACCGCTTCGTATTAACACGTTTAAGACTAGGCACTGTCCACAATCTTGTGGCATTCCCTCACACTAGACGGAATAGTACCTCCCCATGTCCTTGTGATGATATTTCCAAACCAAGCTTTTGCCATTTTATGCTGTTTTGTAAATTCTACATCTTTTTAAGGAAATTTTATTTAAAACCCATCTTTTTAAAATATAAGGTACGATCTACCAAGGCTGTGATGCAGATGTTTACTCTGGGAAGTTCTGATATATGTTTTTATGTAGCTACATATATTTTAAGATGTATGACTGCCAGGAAATCAATTATTATGTGAGCATTAAGTATTTAGGAACTAACACATGTTACTTTAAGGAGCGGAGTGGCGCCTTTATTATTAGCCCACATAAGGGCATAAGCGCTACTGTCAGGGACACTGCATTTATGTGATTCCTAGCACGCGTCACTTTACTTTCGCGGAGTTTTGCACATGCGTTGTAAAGGAAATTGCACTTTAGCAGGCCTATTTTGCATACAAAGAGTACTGTAGCCCCTAGACATATTTATTGCACTGCCTTTCTGTATGACTGCACATTAGACCGTTTAGTGATAATAGTCCTCAGACTGTGGATTACGCCTAATTACCCGGTAAATTGCATGGATATTGCAAGGTCTTAAGCACAAAAATTGTATTTTAATCACAGTGCGTTGTTTTATGTTTTATGTCTGCTATATGGTTATGTATATATACAGAATAAAGCATTTTGAACTGAACTGAGATTAGGACTCAGACCAGCAGAAGGGTTAGGGTGATTCCAGGTGAGGCTGGTTAGTTGCAGGGAGGCCTCTGGAAACATGTTGTGTCCCTGTAGCTCTAATAGGTCAGTCAAAAGAACCTTGTGGTAATTTCTAGGGGCCCTGGGTTAAAGGGAAATAGGTTTAGGCTTCCTTCTTCAGACAGCACAGTAGTCCTTCTGAAACCTCCACAGTCCCAGGAGTGTTCTGATGGGCCATATTTATACCTAGCACCAGCCTTTCTGTGGGGGCAATCCCTGGACTATTACCAAACTGCTTCAGGTTAGTTATTTCCCTTGGTTTGGCTACAAACTGAAATGAAATGAAATGAAAATGATTTTTGTAAAGCGCACATAGCTGCCCTGAGGTTTCCAAGCGCTGAGATTACAGTTGAGACTATGGTTGCTTAAGAGAAAGATATCCACCCTGCTACTAATTGTTAAACAGGAACGTTTTCAGCTGCTTGCGAAATGAAGTGAGATTGGGGTTGGACCTTAGATGTTGGGGGAGCGTGTTCCACATCTTGGCCACATTGTAGGAGAAAGAGCGGCCTCCCGATCTTGTTTTCTTTATTTTGGGAACAGTGGCCAGGGTGGCATGGGTTGAACGACGCTGTCTGGCAGGGTGGTAGGGAGTAATGAGGGATTGATTGATTACTGGGCCTAAAGACCAGAATGCTTGATGTGCAATACAGAGGGATTTAAAACTGACTCTTTCCCTAACGGGGAGCCAATGTAGTTTCCTTAGCCCAGACTTTGCCGATGATCTGCGAGGGATTTGTAAAAGAGTCCGGGCGGCGCAGTTTTGTATCACTTGCAGTTTGCGCAGAGTGAAGTCGGGGGCTCCGAGGTATAGGGCATTCCCGAAGTCCAGACGGGATTGTATCAGGCCCTGAACCACGGTCTTTCTTGCTTCAAAGGGGAGTAGAGGGAGGATCTTTATGATCACTCTGAGAATGCCGAAACAGATGGCGGATAGTTTTATTGCCTGCTGGTCGAATGACAAGGACCTGTCCAGCCAGATACCAAGGCTCTTGATGGTATCCTTGGGTGCCGGGACAGGGCTTAAACAGGGTGGCCAAAAAGCATCGATGGAGGCTGGTGCAAGCCGACCCAGAAGCATGAGCTCAGTCTTGTCTCAGTTGAGTTTGAGACAAGACTTGGTCATCCAGTTCTTGACTATCTCCAGACAGCCTGCAAGATCCACACCCGCTGAGGAACCCTCTTCCTGAGCCGACGAGACCACCAGCTGAGTATCGTCCGCGTAGGTAATGATCTTAATACCATACAGACGGATGATTACAGCCAGCGGCCTCATATAGACGTTGAAGAACGTCGGGCTCAACGAGGATCCCTGCGGGACTCCACAGCCCAGAGGCTTACTGGTAGAGGTGGCATTGCCCTCATAGAACTGGAAGGATCTGTCGTCCAGGTAAGACCTGAGCCACTCCAGGGCTCTGTCAGATATTCCGGTGTCCAGGAGATGCTGCAAAAGGATGCCGTGGTTAACGGTATCAAATGCAGCGCTCAGATCGAGGAGGATGACTGCCACCGATCCTCCCCGATCTAAGATTCTCCTGGACTCCTCTGTGACAGCCAGTAATGCAGTCTCGGTCCAATGCTTGGGCCGGAAACCTGTCTGGGAGGGATACAAAGGCAAGGGTAGGCATGATGTCCGGTACCTTTGAAAGTGCTCCTGGTACTGTCCTTTGAAGCAGAATGGCTCATCTTGTTTAGGCAGAATGATCCCAACTTTCTGAAAGTGCCCTTTTCCAGAATAGGAACGTATAGTCGAATTTTAGTGCTAGAGGATTTTAAATTCAAATTCAAATGAGTAGCTTAAGTATTTCTCAAGCTGTTCAGATATTGAAGTTATCAGTTATTAAGTATACTAAGGCAACCCAGTATTAGTCCATCTGTGAGATAGCTTTGCTACAGTGAAAAATGACTTTTGGAGTTTTTCACTATCAGGACATGTAAAACGTAAGCACACATTTTCGACTTTTTAAATACCAGGCACCATGCCCAATGAACAGTTAGGGCCCATCCTAAGGAATCTACAGTTAGAAATATCCATCAGAATCCTACGGAAGCGACCAGTACTTTATCTTGGCACTAACCCGTTTTGATCATTATGGACTAAAGTGCATACTATTTTAGCTAGGATTTTAGCCAGTACTTTGGCCTCAGTGGCCCTCCCCACCCTAAATCCACTGTTAAGAATCTTGGCATCCGCCTGGACCAAGCCCTCACCCTGTAAGAGCACACCGCTCAGACAGCTGGTGCCTGCTTCCACACTCTGGGCCTACTACACCGAATATTTCCTATGCTTCCTGACTCCACTCGAAAGACTCCGACTTCGGCACTTATATTAAGCCGGCTGGACTATTGAGACAGCCTGCTGATCTTTGCTAGTGAGACTTCGATCAATAGATTACAGGTGGTGCATAACACGGTGGCACGGCTAGTTCTTAATGTGCCCCCTAGGACTGTCTCCCTCCCTCTTCTCTTACAGCTTCACTGGATTCCGATACGCCAAAGGGTAAAATTCAAAATTTGTTGCATCATCCATAAGGCACATCTTGGTCCTATCTATCTCACGTAGAAATTCACAGCCTACCGGCCCTCTTGGTCTATCCGCTCGTGCTCCAAAAATCTTTTAGAGGTTCCCAGAGTTAGGAGGGCAAGACTAGGGGGAAAGGCTATCTCCTACCTTGTCCTGTGTTACTGGAATGAGCTCCCCCTGCACGTATGACAGTGCTCCAATAATTTACAGTTTAGGAAGTTGTTTAAGACCACTCTTTTCTGCTGCGGATCTCTGCTGCAATTGCATTATATCTATGTTACCTGTCTGAAGCGCAGAGATACTCCTTTCGGGAGTCGATTCTGGCGCTATATAAATACATTAATAAATGTTAATAAAGGATATTGGATGGTAAAATGGGCAGTAATTTGCTGGTTGATTAGTTCTTAAAACTACAGCTATGGATGCACTACAAAGCTAGTACATGGAATTAGAGCTGTGAGCCATCCCTAACATTGCTTGTAGGTGTGGTATTATTAGCGAAGCTTATCTTTTTTTTAAAAATCCAATGCAAATCCACCGTTGGCAGGTATTTTTCCAGAACGCATCTCTGAAATGGCCTGTTGAATTTCTTCTGCAGATATAGGGAGATGGAAAAGTTTCTTACTTGCAATTCTAATCCTCATCAAGGTCATTAGCACTGAATTGTCCAAACCAATATTACCATGTGGAAGTCGCCACTAGGTAGTTCTAGTTAGGATTGCTTTTCCATAGGAAATGTGTTTTTGTGTTGCTAATATCTTTGGCAACATTTGATTAATCTCCACAAAACTTTCCAAAACTGTTCTACTTGACTAGTTTGTGCAAGGAATGTTTCGGGGTGATCTGTAAAGCGGGAGCTGAGAGAAAAGAGGTCCCAAAATGCAAAATCCTTATGCATTTTCCATAGACTTATTTAGGGAGGGCTACAGAATAAAATGATGGTTGGAGTTACACCAATTCGGCAGGAAGCTACATCTTTGTCTGCAGATTGTGCTTTTGTGATTTGTTGCAACTGTTCAGTAGTTTTAAAAATTATTTAGGGTGAAAAAATAATACCATATTTTGTCAGTTAGGCTAGCAAGAGTTCTGCAGGCGTCCCATGGGAGCACAAAATCAAAAATGGAGCACTGTGATTGGTCGAGAGGCTCTTGTAGGAGCTAGAGACTCCTGTGGCTCTCGCGAGAGCTCGGACTGTTGGAATGTTAGAAATATAATGGCCCCATTACCATTTACTGTGAATAATTGGAGGTGTTGTGGAAATGAAGTAAAAACGCTATATAAAGGTGCCAGCAAAAAGGCATGCTTGTCCACCTAAATTAAGAGAAAGGTGTCCACGGGATAACTACTGTGAGGATAATATATGTACATTGTTTATAACACAGTTTACAATCTCACAGGATTGTGACTTGTAAAAAGGAGTAGATGAGTTCTCAATACATTCTCTTAGTAGGAATGCATATTCTGATCTTTGTTATTGAGAGGAAGAGTGTAAGAGATAAGTGCTGTGATTAGAATGTTAATTATTTTTTTAAACAAAACGTTACAATCTGGCAAGACTTGTGGGATCGTGAAAAATAGAAAGGAGTAGGTTATCTTTGAATACACTGTAGTAAGCACACTTACTACTATAGGAAGGAGTATTACAGGAGAGGGTGTTTATCAGAGTGTACTATTTACACCCATCAGCTTGGTAGGAGTTGTGAGTAGAGTGCAGTTTCTTCCCACACCTATTATTAGAGAGAGGTGTTAGCAGGGAGGAAAGCCCCTCTCCACTCACTGCTACACACAACCGTCACCTGAGAGAGAGGTGTCAGCAGAGAGGCCAGTCTCTCAGAACATACCCTTCTATGCACACACGTCCTCTGATAGAGAGGTCTGAAAGGAGAGGCCTGTCATTCTCAAAATACTATTATGCACATCTGTCATCTGAGACGGATGTCTGAAAATAAAGACCAGTCCATTCATACACCTTACTACGCACATCTGAGATTGTTTAAAATAAAATTTTTAAAAAAAACAGGGTGGGCCAGTGGCATAGACATGCATTAAAAAAAAATAAAGGAGGAACACCACCTTCACAGGGATTATTTAAATTCGAGAGGGGGCATCGGGAACCCCCCACCAGTGGGCTCTAAGAGCCCTGAGGACTGCTACCTCCCAGGGGCATCAACTAAAACAAAGGAGAGGGGCCACACAGACCCCCCAGCCCCTTGTGGCGCTTACATAGGTCTCGGGGCCTCCTGCTCCGAATGGATAAATACTAATGGGGGCCCACGGACACCCATTTGGGGTGGGGGTGGGGTAAAGGGTTCCGGGGCTGAAATCGGTCTTTGAGGGGGGGCGTGCAGCCTCCCTTCCCCATTGCAAAAACTAGCTGAAAAGGCAACACAGAGGGCAGAATATCCCCCAGGCATCAGACTGGATCCAGAGAATCTTTCCTCTCAGCAGCATCTCTGCGCACCGGGGACGGCGCTGCACGGCTCCGCCCTGACGTCGTCCAACGGTCATTACGTCAGTGGAGCCACATAAGTCCCTCCCAATGGGTTGATGTCAGTTTTCTTCGGTGAAACTTTTCCGCGCCACAACGCGGAGCCACTACGAAAACTGTGAGAGTGCGGGAACAGTGTGTCAAAAAAGACAAAAAATTGAAACAATGACAAAGAGAATAGAATGATGAGAAACATCACCAAAAAATGACAGTGAAAGAGCACTGGACATTGAAGGGAGGTGAAGAGAAAGAGTAGAGAACCTGGTCCTAGAACCAGTCTTGCGAAAGCGAAAACTGATCTCCAATGAGGCAAAACAGCGTTGGAAAAGAATGTCCTGACAAACAACAGGAAGGCTGCAACCACAAGATGTAACCGTGAAGGGCAACAAGGCCGAAGCAATATGACTCACGGTAATCCACCACAGGTCAGCAACAACAGAGAATGTGCAACCATACACCTTACAAGAGACCCATTGACTGAGTCACAGTCAAGAGACCTCGATCCAATTGACTGTAACAGAATCAAGTAATGGAGAGAAGATAGGGGAAGGAGGGAGGGAGGGAAGAAGAACAGCAGTAAGCCCCAAACTGGAAGAACCAGAGTGTAGGAGCATAGAAGGATATATGAACCTACCACCCACTAATAGGAGGAGAAATAATGGGTAACTATAATGAGCCATCCTGCCCAGGAAGGGTGGGTGGGGGGTTGAAAGGCCACCCCACAAGAAGAAAAAAGCCACCTGGAATAAGATGAGTGGGTAAAACCCCCCTGAAAAGGTCCTCGCAGAGCGGGGAGGAGGGGTGGGCGCTAAGGAGTCTTCGGCTAGACTGTGTCTCTTCCAGATACATCGTTACCGAAGGTAACTAACTCGTTTATCTGATAGAGACATCTAGCCACAGATTCCTCAACTTAGAATAGATACCAAAGGCCTACCCCATTGGAGGAGGGTCTGAGACTGAAAACCAACCAAGTTCCAAAAACAACGAATCCGTCAACAACAGTGACTAAACAAGGTGGGAACAGCAATGCCAGTGTGGCTGACACTAGACCTATGAAACTACATAAAGGAGCAAGAACAAGGGGAGGCAAAGGCACCACAATTCGTCAGAGTACGGATGAGACCTCCCTCGTCCAGACAGGAACGAAGGGAACACAGAACCAGAAAGGTCAGTACATAATGGAAAAAAGGATATAACTTCTGCAAAAAGAAATGAAACTGAGCACCAGCTCCAATGGATACACAGGAAAGGGACAAGATAGCATGATAGCACCAGAGCATACCAACGGAAAATACACCGCAGTGGATGCCAAAAAATGAAAGGCGAGTGGACAGACATCACCATGCAGAGATATACAAAACCATAACTACCGGGAGATACAGCTATGTGGATAACAGGATACACATAAGGAAACACTGTGGACCTTGAGAACCACCCAACACCTATGCAAAAGCCCAAGGAAGTAGAGCATCAACAGCATGTATGCGCGTCAAGAAAGGCAGGCGCATCACCAGGTAGTCAACCAGCCAACCGTACCCAGAGGTACAAACGGCAAAGGGAAACTGGCAAAACCAGGGACACACAGAGAGCTCACTACCATATGAAAGAGAGAGCGCGCACACATGGGGCAACAACACCCGATATTAGGGCAAGAAAAAACCTGGTATGCGTACTCTCTCGTCATGTGGACATCGCATGACATACATACACGCAGAGGAAGACATACATATGAACAAATTGTGAAAGACAATGTCAAGGACACCGAAAAGGCAACAACATCCCCCTGACTGGGAAGGAACCTTGGTCTCCCGCGAGACAGGCGGGTACACTAACCACTACACTCATGGGAAAGGAGGGAGGAATACAGACATAGGTCTGTCTGAAAAATAGTATATAGCCAGATACAGACACTGTATATAATGACAACAAGTATTCTGAGGTAGAATACTAGCTCCGTAAACATGCAGAAAAGAAAGCAAAAGTGCCATTAGTCATGAGGGAGGCACACAGCCAGTGCAACCAGTGAAGCACCTGAAGGAAGACAAAGAACCTTTGGAATAATATTCATAGACCTCAACCACAAGGCCACTGTGAGTCTTAAAATAGCAGCAGAGGCTGGGAATGGCAGTACCTAAACCCCTATGCAGCGAGACACGAAAGGAGATTGTGGTCCCTGACAAGGAAGTGCATACGTAAATAGAAGACGCAAGCAATTCCCCACACCAGGAAGTGTGAGACAAACCACAAGAATAGAACGCCGCCAAGACAGGGGCGCAAGGAACAGTGCCGGCACCCTGTGAAAGCGAACATATCCTGTGTGCACTCACATGCTGAACCCACACAAAACAATGAAAAAACCGTTCCGGATGGAACAGAGCAACATGCCTTCCAAAGGACACGTGCCGACATCTAAGGAAGGCCATGTAGGCAGAAAAAGCACAGCGAAAGCTGAAAGAACATGCCGGGGAAAGCCAGGCGTGGCAGAAACCCAACACCACTGTGGAGAAGCATGACTCCATAGAGGCAGGAGAGAGCTACGGATCAACCGTAGACTACAACGCACAACCCCAGGAAAAAAACCAACTCAGTGGGTCTCACCAGAGGGTACGTCCTACAAAAGAAGGAAGAATGGGATGAAATGGAAGGCCCCTAGTACGGCCAGTAGAACGAGTCCCCGGAGGGACAGAAGAGAAAAACCTAAGAAGACTCCGCAGAAGCCTTCGAAACTTCCCATGCAAGGAAGAGCAGCTATACAATAGCCAACGAGTACCCCAGATAGGGTATGGCACATCCCTATAAAAGCACCTCTTCAGACGAGCTCGTAGGCAGAGGTACTCAAAAGGACATGAAGAAACAGCTGACCAGCTGTAGCAAAAGAAGGAAAAAGACCGCGACCTAGCCATGCAGTCCGTCCAGGAAATAACGTCTTGAACCCAAAGACGGACATCAGGAAAAAGCAGTGACAATACTGCAACTAAAAGACAAAGTCTCCATTAAGGACAAGAAACCAAGAAGTCATGGCAAACCAGACCTGAGACGCTAAACCGCTGACTCAGCATGTCTGTCAACAGGGCAACCCTATCAAAGGACAAATCCTGAAGACGCTTCTGAACATTGGCAGGGAAACAGCCATTGCACGGCGACGCAGAGCAACTGACTTGGCCATAGCCCGACCCACAGATTCAGTGGTGTCCAGGACCGACCGAATGATAAACTGGGCCATGTCCCGGCCATCACGTATCAACCGATTGAGGTCAATCCGAGGGCCCTCTGGAAAAGAGGGAAGAAGGTGCTCGTCCGAGTCCCAAAGGGCCAAAGAAGCCAGTGCAAACACGCAAGACGTTTTCAGAGATCTAAGGCCCGCACTGGTGGACGCGAAGATATAACGGCCACACGACTCCAACCAGCGAGACTACTAAGTGGGAGGGAGCAATGGAGAAGGGGGAAGAAGGCGGCAAGACTGAGGATGCCTAGACCACCAGCCCTTGCGCCAGAGAATGGAGGGACAAACAGGCAGGGTCATCTGGAGCCGGGCGATGTCTATGTGCAATAGTACGACCCACCGGGTCCCCCGAAGAGGGCCTTGCCCATGTCACAAGAAGAGTGTCGTATAACGACTCGCCAAAAGGCAACAAGGGCTCCATGGCCACGTTGCCCCATGGAGTAGATCCAACAAGAGATCAGAGGGCAAAGAAACCGAGGGTGGCTGAATCTGTAAAATCTCCGTAGCCATGTGGACCACCCTTACAAACGCCGCACTAGCCACCGTGGCCATCCCATGTGGCGACAAGTCGTCCGTAGGTGACAGCAGGAGGCTAACTCGTCCACTAAACCGTGTGGTTCCAAAGCCCGAGGAAAACCAAGACCCAGTCAGGGAATGGGTTACTGCCCGGAGGGGCAGCGAAACAACCCTGGGGGTGACGAACCCACAGAGTCCTCCTCAAGTTCGGTCTCCTCATCTACCACCAACCGAGGATCTGCTGAGAATGACACTGGAGTCTTGACGCAGGCGACCCCCGAAGGAGTCCCATCCAGTCGGGGCAGGACTGGCGTCGACTCGACCTCCACCGAGAAGGGAACCTGCGGAGAGGAACGGAGTTGACATTCCATAGTCCTTCTCGTTAAGAATCAAGACCAATGCGTTTCGGCATACTGCCTTCTACTGGGTCACTGTGGGTTCGACAATGTGCTGCTTATATTACATGTCCTTTTTCAGTGTCCTTGACCCTAAGTGACAACTAGAGCGATATTTTTTTGTTAATTCTGGCAACTTCTAACCTTTGGTCTCCGCCATTAATGATTAACTTCATAACATTGAAAAAACTTTTAAAGCATTTGAGCACACATATTTTTTTCTCTTTTCTTATTTTTATCATTGTTTTTCTTTTCTTTTTCTCGCTTCAACTCCATTCTATATTTTTGTTCGGTTTTTCGATTCGTACACATGACGTTTTTGAAGTGTATATTCTTATCTCATTATCTCCAATTATAATGCACCTATTGTTATTTTCGCTTTCATAAAATCAATGAATAATAAAGGAACAATCAAGTTCTAAATCAATTATTTCTCAGGCAGTCAACTCTGATTTCCAAATGCACTTTTATCAAATGAAATGGAGTACTTCTACTTGGGCTACACGACAGAGAAAGATGCTTTCTATATAATAATCCTTAAAATTAATTCCTAACAAATTCTTATAATGTGATAAAAGCAAAAACAAAAATATTTTCCTAAATGTTGTCATATTTCTTTGATCAATCTTAAAGTGCCAATGTGCATATCGCTTATCGTTTTTTATTCATCTCAATATTAGTATTCTACACAGATAACGTTTTTTTCTCCTCACTAATGATCAATTATCAATAAAGTGCCACGTGCTATTGTTTACAGTGACATGTGCCGCAAGATTATTTTCCTCACTAAGAATCGTTCTTAATTAAAGGGTCACGTTTTGTCATCTAAAATGACTTGCGCAAAACATATTGTGGTATTAAAAAACGTTGTCCTCACTAGTAATCGTTCTTAATTAAAGTATCATCTGCTTTCGTCTAAAGTGACATTTGCAATAAACAATCCCCACTCATAATGGAAAATACCAAGGACTATTCAGAAGTACATCACCAATGGCAACTGTGATGCTTTTAATCCACTCTCTGCCCAGTCGTTCTCCTTAAAGCCCTGTTACCCTCGTTAATAACAAAGTGCAAAGTGTTCAAATAAAGTGCTTATGCCACGTTCTCTCTGCTATAAATTATTTTTTTCCTTCATCTTAAACCATTATCCATAACAAGGTGCCCATCTGTGACAAATATATGCAATCTTTCCAGGATATTACACTATCAGCTTAAGTTTTCAAATATAAATCCATAATATATACATGTATTCTCTTAAATGCTATTCAATTGATAAAATATCTTTAAAGCAATCCAATATTTCATAATTTCAGTATCCACACTGATCACAAAGGCTAATTTTGTACATTTAAATTTTCATGGTGACGCTGACATCACCATCTCCATTACGCAGTTCATAAATTTGCACATATTCATAAATGCACAAAAAGTTCTGCATCCTTGTTATGACCCCATGGTGTTTCCGTTCCCTTCATTAGGATCAATCGGGATTCCTGTTAACGCAGCTCACTTTCTCGGTTTCCACCTCTTGGAAGGGATTTGATGTGTTTGATACCCCAATATGACAAAGTTGACAAGGATCGATTATGCATTTGATCAAAGTGGCAGGCCATCGGGTTGGACTTATCCCCTTTTCTGATTGCTCTTATATACTGTAAGATTCTTAATTTCAACTTGTTTCTGGTGCTGCCTAAGTACAGCTTGTTGCAGCCACACTTCAATGCATAAATAACAAATTCTGTATTACATGTTATTCTTTCTCTGATCGGTACCTCCAGACCATCCATTGTGTAGAAACTCTTGCTGTTTACTCCATACTCACAGGCTTTACATGAAGTACATTTCACAAATTCGTCCTGATTTTTCAATATCCATAAGCCCATTTCTGGTCGATAATTCCTGGGAATAAAGTGACTAGCTGTTAGAATATCATCTAATGACAAGACCTTTTTTGATGTGATTTGTGGGCCTTTTACAAAGATTTTCATTAAATGTTCATCATTTTTTATACACACACCAATGTTTTTTGAGGATTGATGCCACAGTCTGTGCCAAATAGTACTCTAGAAAGATTCTCTTGATGTCATTACGTTTTTCTTCCTGGGACTTTTGAGGATAAAGTGATTTCCTTCTTGATTTCTCCTTTGCTCTGTGTTGCGCATCATCATGGACGTTTTTAGGATATCCTTTTTGTCTAAATATTCGAGACAATCTATTCACTTTATCATTGTATAATTCCTCAGTGGAGCAGAATCTTCTTGCTCTTAACATCAGACTGTATGGGATACTCCATTTCAATGCAAATTGTTGGCCGCTGTCCGCGTACAAAATTGAATTAGTTGCAGTGGGTTTCCTGTGAATCTTGATGATTATCTCTTCCCCTTGGACCTCCAAATGCATATCAAGGAAGGCACAGTGCTGTTGACTCCATGTGTAACTGAATTGCAAATGACACTGATTGATATTCAATTTGTTCATGAAGAGTTTCAAACTCTCCTCACTGCCCTCCCAGAGGAAAAAAAGAATGTCAATAAATCTGGTCCACAGGACCACCTGTTTCATGAACATCTTGTTCTGCTCAGCCCAGGCCACCTCCTTCTCTCACCACCTCATAAAGAGAATCTCATAGGTGGGGGTGAAGGAGGTGCCCTTAGCTGTACCTTGTTCTTGCAGGTAGAACTTCCCATCAAAAGATAAAACATTGTGTGTGAGGCAGTATTCCAGCATTTCTATTTTAATGAATGAATGCTTCAGTCTTTCCACAGGTCGATTCTTCATAAAACTTGTGCAGGTCTGTATTCCCATGACATGCTTGATTGAGGTGTACAATGATACAGCATCCATTGTTACCATGATGTACCCGTTTTTCCAAGGGATGTTGTCTAATTTTTTCAGAAAGTCAGTGTTGTCCTCTATGTATGAGGGAAGATGGATTACATATTCCTGCAGAAATAAATCCAAAATCCTGGAACTGTTTTCAAGTAGGGAACCAATAAAGCTCACTATTGGCCTCTCAGGTGGATTCACTATGCACTTGTGGACCATGGGAAGTTGCCACTCTTGCATTCTCTGTGTGGTGATATTGTAGTTCTTCCCAATCCAGTAGGCCTCGCTCAAACCATCCCTTTAATTTCAGGTGGCATTCTATTTCCAGTTTATTTGTGGGGTTTGTTTTCAAGCAGGTGTAATTCTGTGTGTTGTTCAATTGTCTTTGTGCTTCCGTTATATATGTTACTTGATCCATGACAACAATATTACCCCCTTTGAATAAGTAATGTGTTTATTGTACAGTTAATTAAAATCTTTACAAAAGTTGGCCGTCTCCCATAAACAGTAAAAAATCAATTTAAAAGGCTGATAGCCACAGTTAAGAACACACATTAAAATTACAGAAGAGATCCACTCCCCCGGCCTTGGTGACCCATAGTCCTGTTTCTTAATTTTTGTTTGCGGAGATTAGCAGCAGTTCATGAGATAGAATTACCCCCCTTGTCAGAGTATTGGCAACAGAATAAGGGCAGGCGAATAGGTGCAAGTTTAAAGTGTATAGTGCTGCATCAACATTAATTGCTTTGTACAAAAATGTCCGAGGCTAGCCCGTTGATGCTTTTCCTTGAGGCTTGGGTGTGCAAAAATGCATAATGCTTGGTGTGCAAAGCGCTTACGGTTATTATGCAATGAGTTAGCAAGCCGGCTCCATCCCAGTTCCAGTGCAACTTCTCTGATGATCTGGCGGTATCCGTTTCAATCGGAGATCAGCAGCAGTTAAAATTTTTACAAGGCAGCAACTTAGTTGAATATCTTCACCAGAGAAGCTTGCAAGCACCACTTGTCTGCACGACCATATTTGTTTCTTGTTGCAGATAGGTCTAAGTAGTGACCGGCGCTCCTGCATCAGTTCCCGGCATATGGTTATGATGTGGACTATGTCCTCCTCTCCTTCCCTGCAAAGACGGCTAATTGCTGGCTTCGCAGGGCGCAACCATGGGGGCAGATGATATGCAGATGGTAATAAGCCTAACCAGAGTTTCCGAAATTTCTCTTTGGTGGTTTTGGACAAGTTAGAAAGGAGGTATGCTTGAGGAGTCACTTTACTGTAGGATTTTACAGTGAGCCAGCCATTTGTACATTCGGTCAGGACCGCTTTGTCTTGTAAGATAGATTCTTTTTTGACATTATTATTTACAATTTTTTTTTTATTTGCCATGGTCCCTGACGATGCCCAGAGTTGCCGTAACCCCAGCTGGTCCAGTGCAGTATCCAAGAAGTGTCTAGCTGGGCAGGTTTCTGAGGCTTCTAGTTCCCTCCACAAGTATGAATTTACGTTTCTGGCTGCCCTTTTTTGATTTTGAACCAAGTTTTAACAAAAGCTCCTTTTCGGGCCAGCTCTTGTCTTTGCATACCAAATTCAAGCCTCATTTGTGCCGGAGATGTTTATCCAGGCAACCCGTATATTATTCTCAGCGCTCTTGCAATTGTGCCGTTCAATGTTTCCGCGTCCCTCCCTCTCATGGCTTCACTTCCATAGGTGATTGATGATATTAGTTTAGCCTGTATCCCCCTGGTCAGAGGGAGAAAGCTTGGTCCAGCGGTCACATTTTTCAGGTTTCTGAATGCCACCACTGTCGTTAGTCCTCTTTTCTATCGCCTCACATTGTGCTTTGTAGTTGCCTTTGTTGTCGATCATAACCCCCAGATATTTGTAGTCTTGTACGGCTTCCAGCTTGACTTTTGCCAGGTGCCAGTTGTACTTTGTTTTTGTTTTCCGGTGATTTACACACATGACTTTTGTTTTTTCTTGATTAATGCTTAGTCTGTTGGTCTCCGAATATTGAGATGTGATGTCAAGCAAGCTCTAGTCCTATGGGTGTCCGACTGATGAGTACCAAGTCATCTGCATATAGGAGATTGGATAGCTGACCGCTTCCTAGCTTCGGGGCATGCGAGTTGCTTCCATTAAGTTGGACTGAAAGCTCGGCCACGAATAGATTAAAAAATGTAGGGGCAAGTACACAGCCTTGTTTTAATCCGGAGGTTGTGTTTATCTTTTTGGTTAGATAGTCTCCTGCCCCCAACTTTACTTATACACAGGTGTTATTATGCAAAAGAATTAGTTGTTTTAGGAGCAATGGTAGGATACCTAGCATTTTTAGTTTTTGCCACAGAATATTTCTATTTATATGGTCAAACGCTGAGCTGTAATCGTTGAAACAGATGTACAGGGGCTGTCTAATTACAAGTGCAGCGTCTATCATTAGTGAAAGGCCGGAGATGTAGTGGTGGTGCCCATGTCTCTGCAGAAACTGATTTGATTGTAGGGTATTGCTTTAATTTCTGTGGTCCATGTTGTTAATTCTTGGAGGAGTACACCGGCATAATATTTAGCTTCAGTGACCAGAAGAGCTCTTTGGGTGACTCCTGTTGCCTGTTTTGTAGATGGGAGAGATTATCGAGCCCCTCCACTATGAAGGTACTGTTGATGTTTGCAGAATTCTGTCGAATATCGGTTTTAGAACTGAAGCCCAAAATTCTGGATCTTGTTTGAATAGTATGGGCGGGATCCCGTTTGGGCCAGGAACTCCCTCACATCTGCCTTTTAAGATTCTTTTACAAACTTGTGTGTTCGTAATTGTGAAGTTCTGTCCCTGTTCTGCATTGGAGTTTAACTGGGATGATTGAGATTCCAGGGTGGACGCAGGGTTAGTTAAGCCAATTTGGGGAATCTGCTCTTTGTTAAAGTGTAATTTGAGGTAAGTTATCCAAGCTTTTTCTGTGACGTTGGAGCTGATGCACTGGCCTTGCGGGTTAGACAGAGCGTTAATCTTCTTCTAAAATTGTGCGCTGTTGTTGTTTTTGATGTCGTGCTGGAGTCTGGCCCAAAGAGATTCTTCGGTTTCCTTTTTATTTTGCCAAATTAGTCTTTTGCGGGTGGCTTTTAGCTGCCTCAGTTCTTGCAATGCCGTGGGGTCTTTCTTCAGCCTCCGTAGTGTGTAGTTTATCAATGCTTTTAGGTTTTTTCGTTATTCCATAGGTTGGAGCCTGACCGTTGGTTTTGGTGGCAAATTGTTCTCCTATTTCAGTAGCTTCCCTTTGTGTCTCTGTGGTTTCGTACGGCTTTTGTAAATGCCTCCCAGCCTCCAATTATATCGGGGTTGGCTGCTTCCACTTCTTCCAAGAGTTGTTTCGCAAAGGAAAGGAGGCCTTCGGGATCATTGGTGCTGCATTTTACTCTTTTCTTATTGTTGGTAAATTCTGAACAGAGTGTATTTGCTGGGGGCAGTTTGCATGTTGATGGCTCTTCTACCGTGATTTCCTGAGGTAAGTGATCGCTAAAATCCATACTCCCAATGCGATAGTCTTTTACTTTTGAGAACATGCAGCGAGAGCAGAAATTATAGACAATTGTGGACCTTGTTACCCCTTTGTCAGAGGGCTTGATATTGAGTGCAGGGTTATTTCTCAGTTTGTTAATATCCTTCCAGTCCCTTGGTGTAAAGTTACTTTTAGTGTGATCCATCTTCCAATCCTTTTGAATGTTATTCAGATCCTAGACCACAAGTTCTTGAAAAAGGTCCCAACGGTTCCCAGGTGGGGGTTGTGGGCAGAATTTACTTCCAGGTCTCAGACCACTACTCACATTTTGATTTGTCATGAACCTCATATTGCGAAGCCTCTTAATTGACTGCTCAGTAATGGGTTCCCCTTCTGATGACTTATCGATGTCATCTCCCTCTTCCAATTCTTGGGTGTTCAATAAATCTGGGACATCTGCAATTTGAAATGAAGAGTGTCTTCTTGTTTCTGGTATGTTTCGTAATTTGTTTTTTTGTCTAATTTGATGACATTTATGCAATTTTAATTTTCTCACATATTTATAGATTCTTAATCTTGTGTCCACAAAGTCTGGGCGGGATACAAGACAAAACGTTAACCGAAGATTGAGCAGGTGTGTTTGATTGCTGTTTAATGTTACTGAAGAAATGTTATATATCTATCTATATCTATATCTATATCTATATCTATATCTATATCTATATCTATCTCTATCTCTATCTCTATCTCTATATATCTATATATATATATATATATATATATATATATATATATATATATATATATATATATCTGAGAGACCGAAATAGAACTGATCTTCTGAATTCTGTCCACAGATAGAGAAAGCCAGGAAACATATTAATAACACTGCATCAGCAGTACTAAAAGCCCATAAAATGGGCTCTGTCTACAATGAGAACGTGCACTTCAACATGCATGGAATATACAGGATATGGTGTTTACTTAACAGATGAAGGTAACAGAGGGTTTCTGAACAACTTCAAACTCTGCATTCACTCAATCAGGTATTTGTGAAGTGTACTACTCACCCATGATGGTCTCAAGGAGCTGGGGGAGGATTTCGGGCAGCTCTGGCTCATCCGAAGAGCCAGGTCTTGAGGCTCTTCCTGAATGCTTGCAGTGTGGGGGTTTGTCTGATGCTGAGGGGGGAGTTCGTTCAAGGTCTTGGCTGCAATGTAAGAGAAGGAGCTCCCTCCTGTTCTGGCTCTCCGTATGCTGGAGATTTCGGCTAGTGCAAGGTCAGCGAAACGGAGGTTTCTCGGGGTGTAGAAAGAGATTCTTTTGTTGAGGTATTGGGGTCCGGTGTTGTGGAGGGACTCATAGGAGTGTATGAGCAGCTTGAAAGTTTTTACGGGGAGCCATTGGAGGTCTCTCAGTTGCTGGGCGATGTGGTCTTGTCATGGGATGCTGAGGACGAGTCTGGCTGAGCTGTTCTGGATGGTCTGGAGTTTTTGGAGTAGAGATTTGTTGATTCCGGCGTAGAGTGCATTCCCATAGTTCAATCTGCTGGTTATGAGTGTGTGGGTGACGGTCTTTCTGGATTCGGGGGATGCATTCGCTCATATATGTGGTCATCATATACACACAATGAACGAACACAACAGCTCTTTTAAGAGCAACCCTTATGTCCCAAACAGTTATTTTAAATGTAAAAACCAAAAGCACACTTTCAGTGTAAAAGAGCTCATTTACTATTTCTACCTAAGGGTTCTTAATAGATCTCCCAATGGGTATAACAGTCTGTACAGGGTTGTGAATGGACGACAGGCTCTGTATGGGTATGTGAGTGGGTGTAGCAGTATCTGTATGGCAAGGTGAGTGGTTGTGAAAGGAGAAGAGTGTAAACAAATGTATATATATATTTTTTTCTCCCGCGATAACTCTGTGGATCTCGAGCGATGTTACATGGGGGGGACGTGCTAAGCCTTGCGAGGAATCCACGGATTTCACAAACTATCAAAAACCCTGACGAACAAGTTACTTACCTTCGGTAACGCTTTTTCTGGTAGATACTATATCTGCCTGTGGATTCCTCACCTTGTGAATATCCCCCTTGCGTCAGCAACGTTCGGAAATTTTCTTCGTAGCACGCCGTCGTGGGCGACGTCACAGGAGCACGGCATCGCGCGCGACTCCGTCTGACGTCACCGACCCCATATTAGGCCCACGCCGGCGTGATGACGTCAGTTCCGCCCTTTTTTCCGTGCCTTCGAGGCACACGGACGGACCAACGATAGCAAATATGCAAATATACAATGTACACAGTACAAATAGAACCAAATCAATACAACAGTATTATAATCATATATACAGAAAGACCAGGTATAGCAGAGTAGACAACGGGGAGGCGGGTGGGTCAGTGAGGAATCCACAGGCAGATATAGTATCTACCAGAAAAAGCGTTACCGAAGGTAAGTAACTTGTTCTTCTGATAGATACATCTGCCGTGTGGATTCCTCACCTTGTGAATAGATTCCCACAGCAGTCCCCACTCCCGGAGGAGGGTGTCTACTCTGCTACACCAGGAAGTCTTGGAGGACAGAACGCGCGAAGTGGCCATCCCTCCTCACCTCGGTATCTAAGCAGTAATGCTTCGCGAAAGTGTGGAGGGAGGCCCAAGTCGCGGCCCTGCAAATATCCTCAACAGGCACACCCCTAGACAAAGCAGATGTTGCAGACTTTGCTCTAGTTGAATGAGCTCTAATACCCTCAGGAGGGTCCTTACCCGCAAGGGAGTAGCAGATCTTGATGCACAGGATTATCCATCTGGAAAGAGTGCGCTTGTGCACCGCTCTGCCCTTCTTGCAGCCAGCAAAGCCAACAAACAGCTGGTCGTCCATCCGGAAGTCCTTAGTCCTGTCCAGATAGAAGGACACCGCCCGCTTAGGGTCCAGGCGATGCAGTCTCTCTTCCTCCTTAGACGGGTGAGGGGGAGGATAGAAGGTAGGAAGGGTAATGGACTGCCCAAGATGGAAAGGAGTCACCACCTTAGGCAGAAAAGCAGCCCTGGTCCTAAGAACCATCCTTTCTGCATGAATGGTCAGGAACGGGGGTTTGGAACTTAGAGCTTGAAGCTCACTTACCCTCCTTGCCGAGGTGATTGCAACGAGGAAAATAGTTTTAAAAGAGAGAAGCCTCAATGGACACTTGTGCAAGGGTTCAAAGGGAGAACCCATTAAAAAGGTCAGCACAAGATTCAAATCCCAATGAGGAATAATAAAAGGGGTAGGAGGAAACATATTCACAAGACCCCTCAAAAATCTCACAACCACCGGAGACTTAAAGAGAGAAGGCTGATCCGGCAAACATAGAAATGCCGATAAGGCCGAAAGATAACCGTGGACACAGCCAAACCTTGCTGCGCCAGATAAAGGGCAAACTGTAAAATATTAGACAAATGAGCCCTCAAAGGGTCAATATCCCTCTCCCTGCACCAAGAAACAAATTTTGTCCACCTATAGGAGTAAATGGACTTAGTGGTGTCACGCCTGGCAGAGAGAATGACATCCACCACCTCGTGAGGGAGAGAAAAAGAACTCAAGTTGCCCCGTTCAATCTCCAGGCATGAAGGTGTAATGTCTGGAGGTGGGGGTGTAGAACCTGCCCCTCCAACTGAGAGAGGAGGTCTGCCCTGTGAGGGAGACGGAGCGGCGGGTGAGAGGATAGGTGGAGTAGGTCCGAATACCACACCCTTCTCGGCCAATCCGGGGCGACCAATATGACTTGGGCCCGGTCTTGACGAATCTTCCTCAGAACCCAAGGAATCAAAGGTATGGGGGGAAACGCGTAAAGGAGTCGATCTCCCCAACTCAACTGAAACGCGTCCCCCAATGCTCCTTGCATCGGATACTGGAGACTGCAGAAGGAAGGGCAGTGAGCATTCTCGCGAGTGGCGAACAGATCCACCCGAGGAGTCCCCCACATCCGAAAGATGTTGCGAACAACCTCCGGGTGAAGCCTCCACTCGTGGTCGGCAGAAAACTGCCGACTGAGACTGTCCGCACGCACGTTCAGAACCCCGGCCAGATGATTTGCCACCAGACAAATCTGATGGTCCTGAACCCAGGACCAGAGACGCAGAGCCTCTCTGCAGAGACACTGCGACCCTACTCCTCCCTGCTTGTTGATGTACCACATCGCAGCCGTGTTGTCCGTTAGGACCTGGACCGAACGACCGCGAAGGGAAGGGAGGAAGGCCTTGAGCGCCAAAAGTATCGCCCTCAATTCCAGAAGGTTGATGTGAAACAACCTTTCTTCCGGAGACCAAAGACCCTTGACCTCCAGGTCTCCCAGATGAGCACCCCACCCGAGAGTGGATGCATCCGATATCACTGTGGCCACTGATGGAGGTAGCTGAAAAGGCTTTCCCTGTGACAGATTGCCTTCCACGCCCCACCAGGACAGGTCCGCTGCAGTTTCTCTGGAGATCCTCACAGACTCCCTGAGATCTCCGTTGTGCTGATACCACTGCCTGCGGAGGCACCACTGGAGCGCCCTCATGTGCCAGCGTGCATGACTGACCAACAGAATGCAAGAAGCCATCAGACCGAGCAGACGAAGGACCTTCAGGACTGGAACAACCGCTCCATTGAAGAATAAAGGAATCATTTCCTGAATGTCGCGAATCCTTTGAGGTGGAGGGAATGCACGACATACAGAAGTGTCCAGTACCGCACCTATGAACAGGTTGCGCTGGGAGGGCACCAGGTGAGATTTGGGTACGTTTATCGAAAAACCCAACCTGTGTAACAACTGAGTTGTCTCCTGCAGATGATGGAGCACCATCTCCGGCGACTCTGCTTTGATCAGCCAGTCGTCTAGATAAGGGAATACAGGAATCCCTGACCTCCTGAGATGCGCTGCCACCACCGCCATCACCTTGGTGAAAACTCGAGGCGCAGTAGTAAGTCCAAACGGGAGGACCGCAAACTGATAGTGCTGCGATCCCACCGTAAAACGGAGATACTTCCTGTGCGACTTCAGGATTGGGATGTGAAAATACGCATCCTGCAAGTCGATCGACACCATCCAGTCTTCTTCCATCAGCGCCAGAAGAACCTGAGCAAGGGTGAGCATTTTGAACTTCTCCTGTTTGAGATAGAGGTTCAAAATCCTGAGATCCAGGATAGGCCGAAGTCTGCCATCCTTCTTGGGAATCAAGAAATACCGGGAGTAGCACCCTTGACCCCTCTCCTGCTCTGGAACCACCTCTATCGCTCCCTTTCGAAACAGAGCCAGGACTTCCTCCTGCAGGAGAAGCAGGTGGTCCTCCGAGCAATAACCTTGGCAAGGAGGGTAATTGGGAGGGAACTCCTGAAAAGGAAGTGCATACCCATTCTCTACGAGATTGAGAACCCAAAGATCTGATGTAACCGATTCCCAATCTCGTAGAAAGTGAGTAAGCCGACCCCCTACTGGCCCTACATGATCCAGAATGGTGGATCTAGGGCTGCTTTGCTGATGCGGGTGGGGGTTGGGCATTATTGGAGGAAGTGGAGGAAGAGGAGACTTGACGTCCACGTCCACGACCCCTCTGTCTACCTCTATAGGACTTATATAGAGGGTTCTGCTGCTGCTGCTGTTGTTGGCCCTGCTTGAAGGGACGAAAAGAAGATTTACCAAATCCCTGAATTTTCTAGCTGCAGACCCTCTCATCTGCAGACCCAACGATCTCGCAGTGGCACGGCTGTCTTTAAACCTTTCCAAGGCCACATCTGCCTTCTTACCAAAAAGGCCAGATCCTTCAAAGGGTAAGTCCAACAAAGTAGATTGTACATCCGCTGGGAAATCAGATGACTTTAACCATGCGGCTCTCCTAGTTGCAATGGATGAGCCCATAATTCTGGCAACTGAATCCACAGTGTCCATGCCGCTTTGGATGACCATGCGGGCCGCAGCCTGAGTGTCAGAGATGACTCCATTAAAGTTTTTCCTATCCTCCTCAGGAAGTTTTGGTGACAATTGCTTCACTGAGTCCATCAGCGCGTGCACATATCTACCTAAAAGGCAAGTAGCATTTGACGACTTTAGAGCCATGCTTCCAGAAGAGAAAGTCTTCTTCGCAGCTTGATCCAACTTCTTAGACTCTTTGTCAGCAGGCACTTGAGGGAAGGAGCCTGCCGCCCTATTAGAACAAGCCGCCTGAACCACAAGACTTTCCGGAGACGGATGCGTAGAAAGAAATGCAGGGTCATCAGGAGCCACCCTATAGCGCCTTGCAATAACCCTTGAAACTGCAGGAGCAGACAACGGCCTCTTCCAAATTTCCTTAATTGGATCTGACAAGGCATCAGTAAACGGCAAAGTTGGCTCCACAATTGAAGATGGAGAATGCAGGACTTCCGTGAGAATGTTAGGCTTGTACTCCACTGTGGGCAGCTTTAAGTTAAGAAGGTCAGCAGCCTTCCTAATAACCACGTGATAAGGAGCCACGTCCCTTGATGGTGCATCAGAAGTCGAAGGCAGACCCCACTCGGGAGAGAGTTCCAGACCACTAGCATCCCGAAGCTCTTCGAAGTCATCACCATGATCAGGAAGCTCGCCTTCTTCCACATCTGAACTCTCATCATCCTTTTGCTCGAGAAGACGCTGAGCTCTTCGCCTCAACCACTCCATTCGAATCGAAGTCGACGGATCCGGTAACGACTCCGACGGAGCCGGTTCCGACGTCGCTCGAGGAACCGAAGCAGGAGGACGAGAGTCAAGAACAGGTGTGGTACCTCGATCTCGACTGCGAGGTCGATCCGGAGTCGGCGAAGCCGCATGCGGAGTCGAGGACCTCGGTGGAGCCGTACCGAGCCAAGGTGAAAGAGGCGCCGGCATGAAAGGCATAAATGGAGCAGGGGCATACGACTGAGGAATACCCAGGTTGTACGATAACGGACCCATGGGGCCACCAGGCGCTCCAGCGGGGTACATCGCCCTAGAATAAACTCCAAACATCGCATTGAGAAAATGCGAGGGATCCTGCCCAGGACCAGGAAAGGAAGGGTACGGACCTACCGGATGTTGCAATGGAGGCCGACCCGACACATCCTCACCCTGACCTTCTGGATTCACAGGAGTCTCCGCCGAAGCCGGTTCTTGAGTCACCTCCTCTTCTTCATGCTCCGAGGAAACCGGCTCCGGCGCCGGAGAACCCACTCTTGACAAAGCAGGTGAAGGAGAGACAAAGTCCTTACGGTGTTTGTGAGACTTTCTCTTCGAGTCAGAGGAATCCTTCCCCGAATGATGTCTCGAACTGTGCTTCCTCCTCTTATGCTTTCTCCTCGAAGAGCTCGAAGCATGCCCGGAAGCCGACTTAGATCTAGACCTAGACCTAGACCTTTCTCTGGACTTCGACTTCGCCTTGGACCTCGAGTCGTCTCCAGACCTCAAACCCGCTCTGGACCTCGACGCCGATCTCGACCTCGACCGAGACCTTTGCTTCGACTTCGATCTCCGTGACGTAGATCTCGAAAGTCGCCCAGAGTCCTTTTTCACCTTCGCCAAGAGCAACTTTGCTTCACGCTCCCGAAGCGCCTTCGGATTCATCTTAAAACAGGACTCGCAGTTCTTGACGTCGTGGCCCGATCCAAGACACCACAAACAATCCTTATGTGGGTCAGTGATAGACATCATGCGGGCACAAGACCTACATGGCTTAAAGCCTGTTTTGCTCGACGACATCTCCGGAGAAGAACAAAGTCGCAAGAGAGAAACAGTGACAAATATTAGTCAGAAAGATACTAGGTATCGCTGAAGATCCCGAAAACCGTTAGCGTCGGAGACGCGGAAAAAAGGGAACTGACGTCATCACGCCGGCGTGGGCCTAATATGGGGTCGGTGACGTCAGACGGAGTCGCGCGCGATGCCGTGCTCCTGTGACGTCGCCCACGACGGCGTGCTATGAAGAAAATTTCCGAACGTTGCTGACGCAAGGGGTATATTCGCAAGGTGAGGAATCCACACGGCAGATGTATCTATCAGAATCCTTTACTTAATATTCACTCTAATTTTCAATGCCAGTGTACGATCCCCGGCAAACAAAATGGTGGACGCAACTGTCCTCTCAAGATGTGGCCGGCCAATCAGGAGTTTGCCAGTGCACATGAATCCACAGACAGCCCGTGCGTGAATCCACGGGTAAACTGCGTGCCCAGGTATTCAAATTTGCTTTCAGGTCAATATATCCCAAACTACTGAACAGGTCTACACCAAATCACAAAAAGCCCGATCTACGTACCAACATTTAGCTTCCTGCCAAATTTAGTGTAATTGCGTCCAGCGGTTCGAGCTGTAGACTTGTTCAAAGGTCCTATGGGAATTAACATGGAAAACGCACCTTTTTTGACATCCTCTTTTTCTCAGCCCCCAACTACACAAAACCCCCCAAAACTTTCCAGACTCCATCTCAAGCATTGTGCAATTTTTTGGGGGGAAAGCTCATGAAGATTTGCTAACTGGCGCCAAAGATATAGGCAACTAAAAATCACCTTTTAGATAGAAACTCCATCCTGACTATT
The DNA here is from genome assembly GCF_964263255.1 of Lissotriton vulgaris. NCBI lineage: Eukaryota > Metazoa > Chordata > Amphibia > Caudata > Salamandridae > Lissotriton > Lissotriton vulgaris. The sequence goes on from NC_141699.1 coordinate 995,240,709, forward strand.
AGTGGGGAGAGGAGGGGAGAGAGAGTGTGTGGGTGTGTGTGTATATAATATTTATATATTACACACATATACATACATACATATATATATATATATATATATATATATATATATATACACACAAACCTGGCCAAGTTTCATTTTTGTTCCATTCTAAAAATAATTTCCCAATTAAGAAAACCCCCCAGATATGATTAGAAATATCGGTGACAAACTTCTCCTTTAAAATGGAGGAAACCAAAGAAAACGCCGGCCTATTGTAAAACCTAGGCTATACAACCAGAACATTAAACTGAAAATGTACCTTTAAGTGCTCACCATTGCCCCAGTGTCCCATCAGGAACCATCAGGGGTGACTTAGGTTCGCTCATTTGAACACAGATGAAGGAATTAGCACAAAAACACAAAAACTATTTATATTTAATCATTGCCCGGGGAGGGTTGCTTATTACTTTGTTGAGGGTTCCCCTGGAAGAGAACCAAGATTACAGCTATAAAACTTTCTCTTCTCTACCAGGGGATCCTCATCAGTAGTCATAAGAAATGAATATAATTGCAAACTAAACCTACAATACAAGACGAAATACAGAAGATATCACATATGCAAAAAGATTATTTCGAGAGGTCTCATGTGGGTCAGCTCTCGAATCGGAATCCAAACAATAATGTCTAGTAAAGGTATGTATTAACCCCTTGACCGCAGCTGGGATTACCCAATGGTGCGGGAAAATCCCACGCGTGTGCAGATCGAATGGCTCCCGGCCGTCGGCGCACACGCCCACCGTGACGTCGGACGATCGGGGGCCGTCCGGCGAATGCAAGGGGTTAATCTCCATGAAGCATTTTACATATTTCAGAAATAGGAACATGTGCCTTAGGTTTACCAGCAAAGGTTTTATTTGCTAGTTGATAACAGATAGTTACACAAGAAACAATTCATCTAGAAATTGATTGGTCGGAAGTAGTAAAATCAGTACTAAGTGCATCATAGTTCACAAACAGGTGATCAGATTGACTTACTTAATTTGCTTTATCCAAATAGAATTTAAGTAGCGTCTTTACATCCATAGAATGCAGTGCCTTTTCAGCTGGATTAGAGAAGTTTGGTAAGAAAGTCTGATATTACTTATGGAAGGAAAGAGGGATGAGTTCTCATTACAACCCTATGAAGGAGAAGCAGATCTAAAAGGAGTAAAACTGTTTAATCCCTAATAAGAAAACCTGTAAGATGAACTTCTATGGAAGAAAATGAGAGGCCAGATTTTGCCAAATAAAGAAGGCATGGAATAACTGCCTCCTCTTGGCAGGAAGCAGGGTGAAGGATATTCTGAATGCACCATATACAACATCTTTTCTACTTGAAAGAATATGATGCTCTAATAGATGGTCTCTCTGCCGGTTTTAAAATGTTCATGGAATCTTGTGAAAGATTTAAGTGCATGTATTATAGGAATTCAGGAGACAAGCTGTTAAGTTTTCGTTGGTAAGTTGGGGTGTAGGATATGACCCCCAAATTTATAGAGAAGATCCGGTCTACACCACAATTTACTATGTGGTCTCTTGACAGGTGAAGAAGAGATGTGAACCACCACTGCTGAGGTCATTCAGGAGCTAATAGGATTATTCTGGTCTTGGAATGCTGAGTTTTGATCAACACTGTTGGAATCAAAGGGATGGGAGGAAAAGCATAGAGAAATTTGCCTGACCAATCTATCAAAAGGGCCTTCCCCATGGATCGTGGTTGGTAATATCGTAAGGCGGATTTGGGCATTTTTTGTTGTGTGCGTCAGCGAAAAAGTTTAATTCTGTGATAGCCCCATTCTTTGAATATGTTGTGCAGAATTTCGTAGTTTCAAATAAAATCGTGATTTTCTTGTATTATTCAACTTAGTGTATCTGCTAGTTTGTTGTGCACTCCTATATTGCAAAATGTGTTAAATTCTTTGCTAGATTGCTCGCTTTCTATGACCCAACAGGACACCATGTCTGTTTAGCGTTTCTCTATCCTTTTTGAGGAACTTATCTGCTCCAATATTCCTAAGCACACCGTCACTTTATATTTTGTATCTGTCAAAACTGAATTGAATTTGATCTGTTTTTTAGCTGATTTTAACAGTTAACATCTTTATATATTTTTTTACGCAAGTGCACCTGTACCAGTAGAAGTAGCACCTCTCTGGGCGGGTAACGGGGGCGGCTTACTCTGTAGCTCTTTCGCCTGTCCTGGAAGCACTGAGGTGTGGTTCTCCGCACCAACGGCAAGCCTGTCTGCGCCTTGCCTGTGCCTAGTGTCAGGGATGCTGCCTGTTTTCAGCCCCCACTCTGCATCTGGGTTTACCTATACCGGGGATCAACTACAAGATCTTACCAGTAGCGGTAGGGGCTCTCGGAAGGCCAGTTCTAGTGTTTGCTCATCTGAGGTACCTTTTCAGTGCCATGACGGCAGCTTAGTCATCCACCCCTCTAAAACACAACTGACATCTTCTAGTTTAAATCATGCCCGGAGTGAGTTGAATGGGACAAGGGCAGTACTAGGTACACTAATCATAGCACGGCCCCTTTGTAAACAGGCTTGCGAGTTTGTTTCGTTTGTTGAGGCACATGCTGTAGATGTAGCTTTAATTACCGATCGCCTCCGGTTATACATTGTTTAGACAAGAGCGGGTAGGAAAAAAAGGCTGGCCGTAATATTTCAAAGTATGTGGAAAGGGACTTTTACCTCCCAAAATAATGTGCCAATTCTGGAATCCTTACTGTTTACTGTTTAAAATTGTAATAGATAACCACTACACTTTTAACTGCATTTTATTCTACCGACCCCCAGGCAGAGTTTTTGAATACCATAGGTAGTTCCCTGGATGTAATATCCCAATCTTTACATTGAGGATCCATTAGTTAGAGATGCAGTACATTTTATTGACATCACAAACAGCCTAGGCCTCATTCAACAGGTGACTAGCAGCACGCATTCTGGGGGACACCTGCTTGATGGATTGTTCACAAATAATAAGTCCTTACAATGTCTTCCATCGCTACCGCTCGTCTGGTCAGACCATAAAGCGGTTAGGTTTTCACTCTCCTTCCAAAACCCTCAGGCAGAGAAATTGAAAAACAACCACTAGAAAAGAGTCGGGCCATGGGACAAGATTGTAGTTGATCCCTTTGAAAGTTCCCTATCTCAGAATCCACCCAACTTTATAGAGGATCCGAGTGCGGCAGCCGCTGCCTTTGAGGAATGGCTCAGGAGGTCAATTGATCAGGTGCTACCAGTAAAATCGATCCTTAGCCATAGGTCAAGACATAATGTACCATGGTACTCTGAATATCTGAGACTGCAAAAACAAAAAAGCCACAACCTGGAAATTAAGTGGAGATCCTCCAATGACACTAAGGACAGAACCGTCTATAAGCAAGCTTTGCTTGAGTATAAAAAAATCTGTGCATGAGGGGAAAACTTGTTATTTTACTACGGCCATATTAACCGCCAAAAAACTCCTCAAAAGAACTTTTTTCCACAGTGAAAAAGCTGTGCTAAATGTTCCGAGGTGACTGAGTCACCAATAAACCTGACCTTTTGTAACTCATTGGCCACATTCTGCCAAGATAAAGTCAATGTGGTTTATAGTGGTTTCTCCCGGTCTCTTTCTCAAGGGACATCTCCCTCTTCAGGGGCTCTAGTTATTTCCAGTGTAGATAAGGAAATTTCCTTAGTCACCCCAGACATCAGTGACCCTCCTGAATTATCCTTTTTCCCTTCATTGACAACTGAGGTCATTAACCTCCTTCTGTCCACTAAATCTGGTTCCCCAATAGACCCATGTTCCCCCTAAAATCTTCCACCTTCTACCAGAAGTATTCGCCTTGCATCGGTCTCCTATTTTCAATCAAATGTTTCCCTCTGGTATATTCCTCACCAACTGGAAACTGCAATCTGCCCTCCCCCTCCTAAAGAAAGCAAACCTAGATGGGGAAGATCCTAATAACTACTGCATATATCGCCAGACTCACTTTACCCGCAAAAATGGTGGAAAAGCCATGAATGGTGTTATATCAGCCTACATTGAGAAGCATGTTTTTCTGGATGCCACTCAGTTTGGCTTTAGAAAGTACCAGAGTAACGACTGGCACTGATTTCAGGGTCCAAACTTATTAGGTAGACAGTTGACACAGGAGGCAATGCAGAACTTGTGCTGCTTGACCTCTCTGTCGCATTTGATACGGTGACTCATCAAAAATTATTGGAAGTCCTGAGTGGGATTGGCATTAAAGGGTAAGCGCCTGCTTTACTTAAATCAACAGTTTGTGGCTCTTTCGGACTTCAAGTTGCCGAACTTCACACTGCCATGCGGAGTACCACAGGGCTCTTCGCTAAGCCCCACCCTTTTTAATATTTACATTGCCCCGCTGGCAAGGCTAATCAGGTCTCTGGGTTTCTTGGCTATTTCCTATGCCGATGATACCCAGATTGTGGTTTCAGTGACAGGCTCGCCTGCAGAAACTGCTGCACAGTTCCACACCTGTCTTCGTCAGGTCGAGGACTGGATTGCCACTAATTGTCTGAAATTGAACTCTAGTAAGATCTAGGTCTTACTTTTTGGTAGCCACACTTATTTCTGATCCCATGGTTTGTGGCCTTTGGAGTTGAGCTCGCTACCTATTCCTACGAATACGGTGAAGAACTTGGGAGTCATGTTTGACTCCATGCTTTCCTTTGAAGGCCACATAAACCAGGTCACACCCATTTCCTTCTATACATTAAAAATACTTAAAATGATTCTTCGATCTATTCTGGCTGATCTGCGGAAGCTAGAGCTCTTGTCTCTTGTTTTATCTAGAGCCGACTACTGTAATCGCTTATTCATTAACCTTCAGAAGAAATGCCTGACCAAGTTGTAGATTGTGCAAAATGCTGCAGTACGTCTTTTGCTGAACATTCCAAAATATAAATCTGCTTCCTCGGTGCTCAAAGAGTTACACTGGTTGCCAGTGACGAGAAAGATCGACTTCAAGGCTCTTTGTATAGCTTTTAAAGACATTCATGACACAGGGCCTGCCTTCTTTACCCATATTTTCCCTGCCCGCCATCTTCGCTCATCTCACTCCCATAATTTGGTAGTCCCTTGGTTCAAAAAGTGTTCTTTGGGTGGAAGGAGCTTTCTGGTCAGTACAACCAGACTTTGGAACTCTCTCCCACTGAGGCTAAAAGAAGAAACACACTAGTTGGCCTTCAGGAAGGCATTAAAGGCTTGGCTTTTTAATCTCTGATATGGTCTTAGAATTATCTGGTTTGTCCTGTTTGATGAGATAGCGCCTTGACACTTTCGGGTGAATGTATCGCGCTTTACAATTCCTTTTTAATTTAATTTCATTTCTAGTAGCCATTTCCAGTTGGTCTGAGCTTCCAGCAAAAATTGTCTCAAATGTGTACCCACCTGTTTGTTCAGATAATATCTTGTTGTATTGTCTGTCTGAACAAGGATTGAGGTTGTCTTAAATGATGGGAGAAATTATTTTAAAGCAAGATTGACAGTTCTGAATTTCTACAGGTTTATGCCATAAGATTAATCTTTCTTTGGCCAAGTCCCCTGAATGTGAAGGTTGTGCACATAAGCAAACCATTCCAGGAGAGAAGCAACGGTTACCATAGCTTGAGTAGGAATGTTGTTGTGGAAAAAAACTCCTTTCAGAAAATTGGATGCCTTGTACCACCAAGGGAATGATTGGATTGCTTGCTGGGTAAGGGTTATCTTGGTCTCCTCATTCCCCAATTTCTGTTTTCAAAGATCCTACACGCATTGCTGCAATGGTCTCATGTGGAGTCTGGCATTCGGTGTAAGAAAGTGGCATGTGCCATCGATCCCAGCAACGAAAAAACTTGTTGCACTGTTGCATTGTTTTCAGCAGTTGACACTTCTGTTCGATCTATAAGAGTATCTCATCCGAAAAAAGAAACACTTCTGTTGCCCAGCGTCCACTCTGAGACAGAGAGGACAGTTGGGGCTGCTTCTTCAGGTGGCGAAGTCGACTTGGGTGACTATGTGCCTAGGGCCAGCGTGGGTCTTGGCTCTGGCAGCAAAGTCGGAAGCCAGATAAGTTCAGCGGTATCCTAGGAGAAGGCCTCTTGTATCCTTGGGGCCTGAGGGCGCGCCAGAGGAAGTTGAACTCTTCGATCCTAACTGGAGTGGCTGAAGGCCCTAGAAACTCTGGTTGAGCCGGAACCAGCTGCAGGACTGGCTCAAAAGTTGGCTGACTTTGGGAGCGAGATCGAGAGGGGTGGCGCTGCCCACACTTGCTCAGGCAAATGAGTGGCATAAAGGGGAAGAATCCTGCTTCAGCTTCTTATATTTCTTATGCTTACTTGAGGACTTGAAGAGTGATGAAAGCGGACCTCTGGAGTGACTGTTGTGAATGGGACTGAGAGTGGACACTGGAGGCAATGCAGGATTTGCAACGGTTCCACTGCGGAATCCTCCTATGCTTGAAAACAGAGTTTTGCTCTTTGTTCCCTGGTGGCCTTCGGATTCATCAAAGTGCAGCGGCTGCAGGCCTTGGTGTCGTAACTCAACCTCATGCACACCTCATGAGGATCTGTGACAGACATTTGTTTGATAGTCCCTACAGAGCTTGAAACCTGTTGGTTTAGTGGGTGACACCCCTTGGACACTAAGAAATTTTGAAAAATATTGCGCTAAGTGTCTCAGAGAAGAGCTACGGATTCACATCTGGTGGTGCAGAAAGAAAGGAACTGATGTCAGCATGCTGGCGTGGCGCCTATATAGGTCCCCACATCATTTCTGGAGTTGAATGGCATCAGTGCGGAGCAGCAAGGTGCTACTTTCAGGTGCAGAAGTACTGCTGAAAGTTTTCGTGCTCAGTCTGAAGCCTGGGGATTATTCAAAATGTGAGGAATCTGCGGCTGGAAGTATCTATCAGAATGAACCCACTTTTCCAGGGCAGCACAACGATGAAAGAAACCATTCAGAAACCACATGCACATAAAAACCTAAAGTTGTCCACCAACTTCCCACTGCACTTTCCAAGCTTGATGTTCTTTAGAAGTAAACTGTATGAATAACCAAAGTTAGGAATATTTTCAGCAGAGCATCAAAATAGAGGGCTCAAATGAACAGGCAATTTCTGCATGGGATATTGTTGCAGTATTACAGTAGATAAAGCACATACATATTCATACTAAAATTTACAGCACACTCACATGATGTTTTCCACTGATTTAGGTTTAATGAAAACAGCAATTGGATAGAGCTGAGCAATCTGTAACCTCTTGATCGCATTCCCAGAGACATCAAGAATACAGTGCTTTCCCTAAAAACAAAGGTAAATACAACTGGGTCAAATATTTCAATCACAATCTGCTATCTTTATTCAAAAATATAGAGAGAATCTTACAAAATGTCACAATTGTTCTGCAGAACAAGTGATATCGACTCAAACAAGTGTCTGAGTGATGAGGGCGGGGATGAAAGGTGAAGAGTAAAAACTCTCCGCAGAAATATTCTCCCTTAGCCCAACACTTTTTTTTTTAAGTTCAAATCTTTTTTATTGAGCAATAACAAAAATGATAACGGCAATAAAGCATCAGTAGAATTACAATCGTATTGGAGTGATGCCGCAATCAAGCATGGATCAGTACATATAAAACAATACATACATACAGTAAAGGAAAGTAAAGTATATTGAAAACAAGAAATTAAACATCAGTCCGGATCTGTAAAAGAGATGAGATGAAAGAATAAACAAAATAATATACCATCATTGCATTCTTATGGTTGTACACAGTTCCGTAGAGCCCTCCATCCCTTTAATAAAAAATTTCAACACAAATCTAGCCATTTAATACCATGTATACTTTGTCGTCCCTGCAAAGTGTGTCTAAGGCTGTTAAGCCCATGGGTTCAGGTCATATCCAGTACAGTACATGCAGCGGGCACCCCACACTTTACTAAGTATTAACCTCGTCAGTTAGTACTTCATGGTGGGTCGAAGGTGAAGGAGGCCTGATCTAAGGAAGACCATAGATTTTTGTTGGTAACTTGCCATGGTGACGAGTGTAGAGCGGGATTGTCAGTGCCCCTAATGCAGGACAGCCATTCCCTCCAGGCATTGAAAGAGACCTCAGCCGCTGATTTCCAATTGAATAGGACCACCTTGCATGCTAATGTTAGCAAGAGATCCAGAAGCTGGCGGTCATGGTCTCCCTTTAATAGTGGGTCTAAGGCTCCCAGGATAATGTAGATGAATTCCCTTGCAGGGTGTATGGCAAACGTGTGCCCAATGTAGTCAAAGATTTTAGCCCAATATGTGTGAAGCATGGGGCAATTAAATAACATGTGTGGAAGGTCACCAACGCCCAAGGAGCAGTTCCAGCAAGTCGGTGTGTCTCGCAGGCCAACCTTAAATAGTCGCTGTGGGGTCCAGAATGCCCTGTTAAGAATCATATACTTGGTCTGCGATAGTATCGGCGAGACCTTGTGTGTGAGTGCTGATGCATGTATCCTGACCCAGTCTATGCTTATGCCAGTGTTGTTTGGTTCTGATTCCCATTTGATTTCATTGTGCCTCATCGATTTGTTGGGTGTTGGTGCAAGAAGTTTATATATTTTTGAGACAAAATGTCCAGAGGAGTGAAAGTGAGGGAGCATAGACTTTAGCCAAGGTGTCGCTAGCTTGAATGTTCTAGTGGATAGGGCTGACTTTAGCTTCAGGAAAGTGTAAAAGTCAATCGGTAGTAGGGAGTGTCTAGCCTGCAGAGTCGAGAATGGCAGTGGCATGTTATTTTCGTGGAGATCTGCAACCACATTAATACCTTTATCAGACCAGTGGTCCCATATGACGGGCGATCCGCCGATTTTAATTGACGGGTAACGCCATAAAGATGCAGAAGATGAATTGTGGATTTGCAGACCAGTGTTGTGAACGCGATCTATTCGCAAAAGAGCACTCTTGGTATTAAGCATGATGTATTTAGAATTCGTAAGGTGTGAGAGGTCCATTGTAAGCACAGCAGAGAGTGGGGCCTTGCCTATAATGGATTTCTCAATATCAATCCATAAAGGCGTATAAATAGGGTCTTCGGCAAACCAGGAAGCTCCCTGCTTACAGAGAAAGGCGGTTTGGTAGTTTCTGAAATTGGGTAAACCTAAACCCCCTTTAAGCTTTGGAAGTTGCAGTTTTTTCATGGCAATTCTCGGTGTCTTCCCTTTCCACAGGAAGTCCGTGAGCGACTTCTCAACTTTATGTAGAAAGTCCTCCGTGAAGGTCATGGGGAGCATACATGCCATGTAATTTACCAAGGGACTGATCATCATTTTTAACGTTTCCGCCCTACCCCACCATGAGAGGAATTTTGGAGACCAGCCATCTAATAGTTTTTGTATTTTTTTTTATAGAGTATCTCCTCATTAATTTTTAGGGTGGTTATCAAATCCCTCTCAAATTCCAAACCTAAATATTTAAAACTCTTCGGCTGCCAGGTAAGCCCGGAGTCGCCCAGGATGTTTTTATCACACAGGTTATTTAATAATTTCACTTCAGTTTTATCCTTGTTCAGGGAGTATCCAGATACACTTGAGAATTCTTCGATTGTGGAGCGTAATGCTGGTATAGCCTTATCAGCTTTTTCACTCATGACCAATACGTCATCAGCATAGGCCGTGAGTTTAATTGTACAGTCTGCGAACCGAATTCCTGCAATGTCAGGATTTTCCCTTATATAGTACAGAAAGGGTTCAATTGCCAGGAGGAATAAGGACGGGGACAATGGACAACCCTGCCTAGTGCCTTGCTCTAGACTAAAGGGGGAGGAAAAAGCGCCACCAGCCCGTACTCTAGCGGAGGGACAGGCATAGAGGGACATGACTAATTTAGTGAATAGAGGACCCAGGTCGAATTTGTGTAGTACAGCATTTAAATAAGTCCAGTCTACTTTGTCGAACGCTTTCTCAGCGTCTAGTGTAATTGCTACGGTGGGTGTGGATAAGAATTTTGCTTTTTCAATAACGTGAGCCAGAATTCTCGTGTTATCACTCGATAGCCTGTTTTTCAGGAAACCCGCTTGCGAGGGATGTATTAGGGTAGGCAGGACCTTCTGGAGGCGTCTTGCTAAAATCGATGCCAGGAGCTTACAATCTAAGTTTATCAGCGAGATAGGCCTGTAGTTTTTGGGGAGTTTATGGTCTTTGCCTTCCTTGGGTATTACCGCAATTACGGCTTCAGCCATAGTTCCCTTAACCTCTCCTGTGGTGCTAATTTCTTGAAAAACTTCTAATAGAGGAGTTGCAAGAATATGGGCGAAGGTCTTATAAAATGGTGCTGTATAGCCATCAGGGCCAGGGGCTTTCCCCTTTTTGAGGGATTTGATCGCGCTAATAACCTCCGATTCAGAGACCGGTTCGTTCAAGGATTCCCTTTCTGCGGTCGTAGGTGTTGGGAGTGTGCAATTTGAGAGGTACTTCTCCATTTTTTCACTGTCAACGTGTACGTTCCTAGCATAGAGTTTCTCATAAAAGTATTTGAAAATATTCGCAATCTTAGTGGGATCAGAGTTAGGAGTGCCATTTCCATCGAGTAAGGAAGTAATGGTGTTTTTTTGAATTTTAAATTTAAGATAAGCCGCTAGCCCCTTCCCTGCTTTGTTCGAGTCACAGATTTTAAAACGCTTCCTCTTGTCCAGCCAAATTCCTGCCTTCTCACTGATAAGTTTGTTATAGGTATATTTTTGATTGGACAGTTCAGTTAGGTCTTCAGGGTTTCTACTCATCAGGTATTTGCGCTGGAGTTTTGAGATGTCCTCTTCTAACTTCAACAAGGCTGCGGTGCGGTTCTTATTAATTGCAGTGGATATTTTTATAATAAGTCCCCTTATAGTGGATTTCAGTGCCTCCCAACGGATGGTGTCTGAGGTGTCCCCTCTCTTGTTTAACAGTAAGAAATCTTTAATGGCAGTGTCAAGGGTTTCTTTGTGTTTCGTGTCATTAAGAATAGTATCGTTGAATCGCCACATAGACTGACGGGTAGTTGGTTTAATATTAGATAGTGTGAGGGAGACGCAGGAATGATCAGAGACTAACCTGGGAGCAATGTCCGCGTCCTCAACTCTTGCCACCGCGTTTTTAGATACGAGTACGTAGTCAATTCTCGAAAACGAGTCATGTGGTGGGGAGTAGAAGGAATAGTCTCTACCATCAGGATGCAATAAGCGCCACGTGTCTACCATATGGAACCTATTGCACAGTTTCATGAACGCCTTATGGGCTCTGCCTGGGCGAAAGACGCATTTAGAGTCTCTATCTAGTATCGGGTCATATGGGAGATTGGAATCGCCCGCCAAAATATGGACTGCCGTGTCGGGGATGGAAATGATCTGCTTCGTGAGGCCTACCCAGAAAGAAGGATCGTGTGTATTTGGGGCATAAATTGTCGTGATAAAGAATTCAGTGTCGTCTTTGAGTAGTTTCGCCGAAATCCATCTACCTTTCGTGTCTGTTGTAGTGGAGACTACCTCCACATTTGCATTCTTGGCCACTAGCATCACCACCCCATTCTTTTTTGAGATTGCTTCAGAGCCTATCACTTCGGTGTAGTATTTGTTGCGCAGTGTGTGAAATTGCTTCGCTTCTAGTTTTGTCTCCTGCAGTAAGGCTATATCTCCACGCTGCCTACGTAGATAATCAAGTATCTTTTGGCGTTTAACCGGTTGGTTAAAGCCTTTCACGTTCAACGATAATATTCTAAGGTTAGCTATGGTTGTTGTCCCTATTGGAGTATCTATAACAGGAGCCATCAATTATACAACAAGTGATATCATCTCATAACATGTGTATGCATAAGTCTCATACCTTTGGCAAAACCAGCAGTGTCATTTCTCACGTTGAATACAGGGCTAGTACAATATGCAGGAAATTGAAGGACAGAGTATAAGCCTCGGAACGTAATGTGGTGCAATGGATGCAAGCTAGGATGCAAGATGGACAAAACTAAACAAAACAATATACAAAATGCGAAAACAATCCCCCCTTCATCCCTACCAACCTCCTCCCTCACCCACAGCCCACCCCTCCCTCCCCAGTAGTAGAAACAGAACATGGCGACTCGGGAATGACGACCTCGAGGCCGCCTCAAGCAGCTTACTCATAACTATTAATCTTTGGGGCTGCAACCCCAGTCTAGAGAAAAAATAAACCAAGTATGTAGGCAACAATAAACAACAATGATGCCATAACATGGAGCACAGGAAAATCACTGCATTGACTTCGGTAGCGTGAACCAAGTACAACAGTAGTTGCAGGAGAAGTATCGTGGATGCACTTAACATCAAGGAGGAGTGCTACAAAACAACACCACAGCATAGCACCTATTTGAGTTCCAAGAGTAACACGAGCAATATCATGGTAGCATAGATATAACCTTTAAGATACAACTTTTAAGTCAAGGATTCAAGAATTAGTTCTAATACAGATCCGGGTACCAGAGGATTCGCTGGCAGAGGGCCCAAAGGGTTCATAGAACAGTACCGTGCCGTACAGAACAGGACAGAGCAAGCCTCCAGGTGAGTGGGCCCTAATTGGACATCGTCCAAATCCAGTCGTGGCCATCAACCATGTAACAATACCGGACAAGAGACCCTCATACCGGTTTCAGGTCAGAATAGGTACTTCTATGAGGATTCAGGAACATGAGAGTAATAGTACCAGAGCCCCAAGCCAAAAACTCATCCTAGGCCAGATGAAGAGGCTCCTTGTTGAGCTGAAGGGGAGACTTCCATGGTGCCATCTCCTTGGTCGAACAGGAGTTGTCGCAGTTTTCGCGGGTCAGAGAACACATGAGCCACACCCTGTATAGTTACTCTAAACTTTGTTGGACCAATAAAGCCATACATGTGACCAAGTGACTTCAGTTGGGGCCTCAATGCAAGGAAGGCTTTCCTGATTTCCATAGTTTCCTTACTGAAGTCCTGTGAGATGAAGATTTTGTGACCTTTCCATAGCACATGGTTATGCTTGCGAGCAAAGGTAAGTATCTGCTCTGTGTGCTGATACCTTAGCGGTTTACGCACGATCACTCTTGGGCCCCTCTGATCCTTAGAATCCTTAAGAGATTCGTCCTGGTACTCTATGTGCTCTATCGAACTCCTGCTGATACCTTAGCGGTTTACGCACGATCACTCTTGGGCCCCTCTGATCCTTAGAATCCTTAGAGATTCGTCCTGGTACTCTATGTGCTCTATCGAACTCCAGTGGCTGAGTGAAGGTTAGATTTGTGGCCTGCGTGAACCATTCCTCGAGGAAGGGTATGCATGAGTCATGGGATTCCTCTGCTTTTTCCGGCATACCAAAAATTCTTAGGTTACCCCTTCTGTTTCTGTCTTCCGATTCCGCAACTTTCCTCACAAGGTGGTCCGAGCATAAGGAGAGGTTCTTGATAGCTCCACACGTTTTATTTTCAAAGTCTTCCAATTTGCTTATCCTGCTCTCGGACTCCGTTAGTCTTGAATTGATGTCTTTGATATCCTGGCGGATAGCAACAACCTCTTCTTTGGTGGATTTGGCCAAGTCCCTAACTTCTTCTAGCCTGCTCAAAATTGTTTCCATGGCTTCCGCCATTCCTTTATTCCCTTTGACTGGCGTCGGTGGGCTAGATTTCAGGCGTTTAGAAGTTACACCATTTTCTTTGTCCCCCATTCTTTAGTTGTGTGCAGCGATTTGTTGTGGTTTTACTCTGATTCTCACCAACTCACGGGGTTGAGACTGAATTACGTCGTGAGAGTACAGGGCAGCACCTCCTCCCGCCTTATTCCGGTGGTCGTGAGTAGTGAAAAGCGATTTTATTGATGGGAAATTATGTATGCATTACCAGCATATAAGCTACAGCTCTCGTCATGAACTTTCATCAGCAGGAGCCGTCATTTTGCACAATGCTTGTGGTACTCCTTGTAAATATCGATTGTATCCTTGTGAATATCAATTGCAATAGTTGCTGCAAAGGTTCAACCAGCATACCACACACAGTGTCACAGTTTTAGTTCACATATATGCCACCAGATTCCTAAAGTCTCTGTAGATCTCCTCAGTTTCTCTAAGATTTGCTTTGACAAAAAAATACAAATTAGGCTCTGTAGGTGTTTGTAATGATTGTTTTTATGTATGCTTGCAGTGTTCTATCCAAAAATGTGGCTGATTGGTTTTAATTGCCTTCCTACAATTCCTCATAGCACACCAGAGGCCACAGTAATTATCACGGCATCCAAGCGCAGGGTTACTCAATCACGATGTAAGACGAGCTGGGGAACCGACATTTTAAACAGTCAGCTCTTGCATTCACAGATTTTAGCAGATTCTGATCGCAGCGTTATTTCCAAAAGCTGTGCCTGAACGTGGGTTTTAATCTGTCTGCACCACTTCGCCTATTTCAGAATCATAGGCATACTCAAGGACACGACATCAGAGCAGGGTGATCTAAGCGCGGAGTCAGGCGCTCTGGGTGGCCGCCATTTCAAGCCGTCAGCACTGTCTTCCCCATTTGCACGCACTCAACAGCCACACTGCGATCTTCGTTTTTACTCACGACTCCGTTGTAACGTGTGGGTCCATGGTCCTGCACCGCCCTGGATGAGCCTTATCAGCCCGTGTTGCGCGACGTGACTGGAGCTCCGGGAGACCGCGTGGTTGTGTCCGTGAGCGGGCTCCGTCATGCAGCGCAGTTCCCTCCAGTCAGGGCAAAACGGTCAGTCAACTCCTCTTCCTTCGGTCGGATCTGGCTCTAACTTCCCTCATCGTCGGTTCAGGTGTTCCGACAGCCAGGCACCCATTTTGGCCAGGATTACAGTTGGGTTGCAGCTCTTTTCAGCGTAATTATTCTCAGCCGCTTGGAGGAGGACAGAATTACGCCGCCATTTCTCCGGCGTCCAAGCCACGCCCCAGCCCAACACTTTTTAATATCTATGTAACCCCCCTGGCCAATCTTACCGGCAGCTACGGTTTTGCAGTAAACTCCTACACAGATGACACACAAAATGTGGTTTCAATATCATCTGAAGGTGAAGGGGTGGCTAAAATGTTTCGCAACTGCATAGCTCTCATTCTGAGCTTGATGCAAAGAAACTGTCTGAAATTAAACTCAGAAAAATCTGAGGTACTTCACTTTGAGAACGACTCCATCTTCTGGAACTCTTCATGGTGGCCGTTCAATCTTGGTTCTCCTCCTTCCCCAGTACAAAAGGGAAAAAATCTAGTACTAAAGGCAAAAAATCTAGGAGTCGTATTTGACACCAAACTAGGTTTTTCAGACAAAATAGATCAAACCACCTTGTTTCACCCTGCTTAACACTCTAAAGAAGATTTTCCTTTCATACCTTTAGATTTACAAAACAAATAATTGTGGCACCTGTCATTACAAGGATCGATTACTCTAATGCCTGTATATGGGTTCTCAGAAGTGTTTGGTGAAAAACTTCAATCACTTCAAAATGCAGCTGCCAGGCTGCTTTTGAAAATTCCAATCTTTGCCTCTATTTCTCAATCCTTGCATAGCATACACTGGCTACTAGTTATGGCAAGGATTCATTTTAAAGCACCATGTTTGGTGCATAATGCTCTTCACCTGACAGAACAAGAACACTTTCAAGAAATCTTTTTCTGGAACTCACCTGGTCGTACGCTCAGATCATGTTCTGCTAGACTAGTGGCTGTCTCCAGAATAAATAAAGTAAGATGGGGTGGCAGGAGTTTTTCCTTTTCTAAGAGCAAACTTTGGAATATGCCGCCATTAAAGTTAAGATCTCAACCAAATTTTGCGGCAGTTAAAAAAAGGCTAAAAACCAGTTTTTTCTCGTAAATAGATATGTAAATAGCTCTGATATAGGCTCTGGTGGGTTTCTTTTTGGGACGCTAGCGCCAAGACACCTATGGGTAATCGTGTCTTACTATACAAGTTTATTTACATGCATCTGATAGGGACATCTAGCCGCAGATTCCTTACCTTTGAATTTCCCTAAGCTTCAGACTGGAAGCAGAAGATTTTTCGTGAGTAATTCCACTGTGACCCGATTGGTGGAGTCAGTCGGCCCCGTGAGGCATCAACGGCGCCAAAAGTGACATCAGTGTCACCTATATAGGCGCCACCTCGGCGCGCTGTCGTCAGTTCTTTTCTTTTCAAACAAGCCATGATCTGAGAAAAGAGCTACCCCTCTGCCACTTTTTGCGAAGTTCTGTCAACGTTCTCCGAGGTTTTTTCCTCCTGGTGTGTCGAGGATGTCATTGAGGAAGACCGGTTCTAAACCCTGTGGCACCCGTCAACGCAACATGTCAGTGACAAACCCGCACTTTGAGTGTTTGTGGTATCTAGAGCACGACCACTACTCCAAGTTGTGCTCAGATTGCTGGGCCATGGCACCAAAGACTTTGAGGGAGTGGTCTCTGAAACTGCTAGCGGTTCGGCATGTGACTCAGCGGAAGTCACGGTTTTGCTCTAGAAGAATGTCTCTGTACCGTTCCAGGAGTTCTGAAGTCCTCTTCATACCACTCAAAATTGTCCAGATACTCCAGTAAGAGGCACAAAAAACACACGACGTTAAACTGCACTTAGATTTCTCCTTGCATGTTGGCAGAGGCGACGAAGGAACATCGGCGTTCAAGGCCTGGTTTCTCAAGAACCTGCACCTAGGCTGACTCTGCGCCTGTCCAGTTTTTCGGGAGCTGGAGTGACCCCCGTTTAAATGAAAGAATTTTATGAGGCTGTGCGTCTCATTTTTGAGTCGCCTGACCCCTCCGGTGCCCCTTCAGGCCCCGTTGGGTTAGAGGGGGCTCCATCCGGTTCCATGCTATCAGCTCCGATGGGCCCCCTCGGATCCGGTCATGGGTCCAGAGCGGCACCGGTTGTGCTACTACAACCCCGACTCTCCCTGCACCTGCCCCATTGTGATACCCGATGTCACGGAGCCAGAGTCGTGTCGACCAACACAGATTCTGGAGGTCGACAGGACTCCCATGTCCTAGGTCAGAGCCTGAGCTCTTTTCTGGAGGGCTATGCCTCTGGGAGTAATGGGATTGGTCACAGGACCCTTATATGAGCAAGATATGGACTGGTGTGATTAACTGGGTGATGCCAGCGGACTGGGCACTTCTCCAGAAACCAGCATGCTTTCTCATTCTAGTGTGGCTATGGAGGAGGGAGCTACATATACAATGGTGGTGTGGAGGGCGGCTGACTTCTTCGACCGGCAATTGCCCTCGGTGGCGTACAAGACTAACATCTTGACGGAGGTGCTGCAACTGGGAGTCTCCTCCTCTGAACCTCTACACCTGTTCAACAAAGCTCACACCGACCTTCTAGGAACTTGGTCCAAACCCAGCACAGGGTCTCCTGTAAATAGGACGATTGCTCACCGGCACCACCTGCTCCCAGGTACCCAAATTTGCCTCACCCAACACCCCACCCTGGAGAGCTTGGTGGTCAAAAAGGCTTCACTTCCCATGGCATGTTGCCGACTGCTTCCCCAGACACTGAATCTAAGAGGCTGGACAGCTTTGAAAAGAAAATGTTTTATCTTTCTAGCTCTGTAATGCGGTCAGTGAACACCACATGCTTATTGGGCCGCTATTCCTATACTCTGTGTGAAACGTTTGTGCAAGTTATGCCACAGGTCCTGGGAGAGGCCAAAGGCATTCTCTCTCAAGCAGGTACAGACGGGAGAGATGCAACAAAGTCCACTATACGATGTGACTTGGACATGACTGACTAGTTGGGCAGAGCAGGTTTTGTCGACGGTGGCCCTCAGACACCACACCTGGGTGAGAACATCTGGCTTTTTCTAAGGATGTCCAGGCTTCCCTCATGAACATGCCATTCCAAGGCACCAGCCTCTTCAGAGACAAGGCAGGCTCAGTACTGGAGCAGTTTTAGGTCTCGCAGGCTATGGCTAAGTCCTTGGGCCTCTGCGTGGACGAGGGCAGGGGTTCTACCGGCCTCGTCGGTCTGGTAGCCTGCGGTCCGGTTCAGCCACCACCCCTGGTAGCTGCAGCCTAAAAACTATCCTAATCTTGCCCTTTTAGATCATGGGTGTCCAATTTTTGGCACGATCTGCTAATACCTCCGCCACTGGCAGACCATAACAGAGGTGGGTTCTGCAGATCGTCCTAAGGGGCTACTACTTCCCCTTCAAGACTATCCCTCCCTCCATTTTACGAACAGCTGACAGAGTATCATTTGTCCCTGCTCAATGAGAAAGTCATGGCTCTGTTGGCCAAGGAGCCATAGAGAGGGTTCCAGCACCAGAAGTGGGCTGTGGTTAATATTACTGCTACTTTCTGGCCCTGAAAAAAAACATAGACCTTCGTCCTATCCTAGATCTGCGAGCCCTCAACCACTTCCTCAACAGTCAATGGTTATATTGGACTTGCAGGACGCCTGTTTCATATGCCAGTCCTGCCTGCCGATCAGCGTTACCTACAGTTTATGGTAGACCATGAGCATTTTCAGTTCACCATGCTCCCTTTTGGCCTTACCAGCGTTGTCCACCAAGGTAATGATGGTGGTCGCAGCTCATCTGAGCATATCAGGGGTGCCAGTTGTTCCCTATCTTGATGACTTGTTGCTGAAGGTGGACTCGCCCCAGGATCTCGTCTCCCACTTCCACACTAAAGCGGACCTCCTGCATGCGCTGGGGTTCACTATCAACATGCCTTAGTCACACCTGACTCCTTCTCGGATGCTCCCTTTTATCGGAGCTGTTCTGGACACAGTGCACTTTCTGGCTTATGCTCTAGAGCAGGGGTCTCCAAACCGGTCCTGGAGGGCCGGATCCATGCCAGATTTTTAAAATAACTACATGTATCTCAATGGGGATATCCAAAAAATCTGGCATGGATCAGGCCCTCCAGGACCGGTTTGGAGACCCCTGCTCTAGAGCGTTTGAGTCCAGGATATTCAGACTAGGATACCGATGTTTCAGTCTCTATCCTAGGTTTCAGCAAGACTGACTCTGAGGCTGCTGGGCCTCACGGCCTCCCGCATCCTGCTAGTGACACATGCCAGATAGCATAGGCAGGATCTGCAGTGGGTCCTGAAATTCGAGTGGGCGCTGCATCAGGGGAATCTCCTTGACATGGTCCAGATCTCAGAGAAAACTGAACAGGACCTGCAGTGGTGGCTAACGAACTGTGATTGGGTCAGAGGCAGATCCCTCTCCCTTCCCCAACCAGATCTGACAGTAGTGACATACGAGTCACTCATTGGATGGGGTGTCAATCTGGGAGAGGTGGAGATCAGAGGACTCTGGTCTCCGACGAAATTCTGACTCAAACAAACATGGGGAAGCTCTGTGCGATCTGACTGCCATTGAAAGCCTTTCTACCTACCATCAAGGGAAGGCTGGTCCAGGTGTTCTCGGCAACAGCACCGCTATGTGGTACTGCAACAAACAGGACAGGTGGGGTTGATTTTGATTTTATTTTTAGTTAGTGCTCGAATGCCCAGATGTGTCTTGATGCTGCTGTCATATCATTCAAGAACGGGGAAGTGAAGGGTGTTGGTTAATAATTCCTATTGATTGAATAGCCATGTCTTTATTAATTTCCGAAAAGCCAAGAGATCTGAACATTTTCTTATGGTAATCAGAAGACCATTCCATAACTTGGAAAAAAGCTCCTACCACCTCAAGTTGCACGCTTTGTTTTAGAGGTGTTAGTAGCATTGTATCCGAGGATCTAAGCTTCCTATTTGGGGTATACCAGACAAATGTCTAGCGAAAATAGTTTGGTCCCATATTGTACAGTGCTTCAAAAGTAATTCAGAGAGTTTTAAAATCCAAACGTCTGGCTAAATTTCCTTTCTGTACTAGTGTTGGTCCCATATTCTGAGGCCACCAAATTGGCGACCAGAAGGATTTATCTTTCCCAAACAGAAGAACCTCTGTTTTCCCCGCATTAAGCTTTAAGCAGTTTGCTCTCATCCATTGTTGTATTTGGGTATACAGGAGCTAAACCTGTGTCCAACTTACTCATGAGATTTTAAAAATGTAGACTTTAATTTGGGTGTCGCCGGCGTAGTACACTATAGAGAAACCCATTGTCTTTATAAGTTTAACCAGAGGGGCAACATAAAGTTTGAAAATGGCGGGGCTCAATGAAGAGTCTTGAGGTACCCCACAAGGCAAGCAAAATTGCTATAAAGTAAATTCACCCATTGCTACATGATTTGTTCTGTTAGTTAAAAAAGCTTTTAGTAGCTTCAGTGAGGTACCAGTTATTCCTAATTTCGCATATTGGTCAATTAAGAAGGTATGGTTGACCGTATCAAAGGCCGCAGAGAGATCAAGCAGTATTAGTATGACCTGGCCTCCGTTGTCCATGACACATCTTAATTCTTCTGATGCGTTGAGCAGAGACGTTTCTGTGCTGTGTGCCTTCCTAAATCCATATTGAGAATGATCCAGTCCATTATTGATGTTGATGCATGACATGAGTTCAATATTTAGAGTCTTTTAAAGCAATTTAGGCGTAAAGGGAAGTTTGGATATGGACCACTTGTCAAGAGACCCTGCATCTCTGGACATGTTTTGAACAACAATGCATTTCCCTGATGGTTCAACAACTGGCAGGTTCGCTGAATGCCAATGCAAACAAACTCAGCAGTCAATGACTAGTGGATTGAGTCCCCAACCGCAGGTGGCACAAGGTATCTTTCAACTGTGGGGAGAGCCTTGGTTAGATTTGTTTGCCTCGGCTGAGAACATGCAATGTCAGCAGTTTCGTGCCCTAGAGTTTCCAAAGCAGCTCTCGTTGGGAGACTATTTTCCTCTCAAGTAGAGCTCAGGTCCCTGGAAAGCCTTTTGCCCCATGCCACTCCTGCCCAGAATTCTCAAGAAGATCAGGACTGACTTGGCCCCAGTCATCCTTGTGGCTCCAAACTGGGCACAGAGAGTCTGGTATCCAGAGCTTCTGAACCTAAGCATCGATTCAACGATCATGCTGCCCCTTCAGGAGGATCTTTTGTAAAGCACTCTGATATTCTTCGGTATCTTGTTCGTGCTATATAAAACTTTATAAATAAAAATGTCTCTACACAGCAGCAGTGGAGGGTCCTCCTACAGAACCGGTCAACTCTTCGCCTTCTTGCGTTGAGATTGAGCTGCGGTAGTTGATCGCTTTCGACCTGTCTCCCGAAGTCTGTATTCTTGTTCTGGCAGCCAGACGACCTTCCGTCAAGACGGTATAGACCCTGCCGATGGGAAAAGGTTTGTAGCATATTGTACAGAAAGGTTACTGATCCTCTTTCTGCCTCCCTTTCTGATATTTTACTTTTTATTTTGGCTGTTGCCCATCAGGTCTCTGGGTACTATGACAGGGTATCTTTCTGCT
Organism: Lissotriton vulgaris; assembly: GCF_964263255.1. NCBI lineage: Eukaryota > Metazoa > Chordata > Amphibia > Caudata > Salamandridae > Lissotriton > Lissotriton vulgaris. Next base: position 995,262,080 of record NC_141699.1, read on the forward strand.
CTCTTGCGGCTGCCTTACTAACCCTCCTTATTTGAATTTCTCATTATAAATAGATTTCTAAAAGGTCTTGTAAATAGGTTCCCACCTTCCCATTTCATTACGCCTCAGTGGCACCTTAATTTGGTTCTCACATTTCTGATGGGTGCCTCCTTTGAGCCTTAACACAACTGTCCCCTCAGGCTGTTCACCAACAAAACATCCTTTCTTGTGGTGATTACATTCGCCAGGAGGGTGAGGAAGCTAGAGGCTTTATCATCCAAGCCTCTCTTTCAATTAGTTTTTCCTGACAAACTGGTGCTTCTCACTAGGGTCTCTTTCCTGGCAAAAGTGGTAACATTTCATGTGGGCCAACTTTCTACGCTCCTCCACATCCCTCTAAATAAGAGGAGCGAACCCAACAAGAGCAGTTGTTTTACCTTGACCAGACTTCACAATAGACAACCAACTCTTCGTGGGGTATTTTGATGCTTAGAAAGGTCGGGCGGTGCAGAAACAGATCATCTCTCGATGGATTGTTCTCTGCATCAAAATCGGCTAAACACTGGCAAAGAAGCAACCTCCTGAAGGCTTACGAGCTCGTTCCACAAGAGGTAAGGCTACGACCACTGCGTTAGCCCATGGAGTCCCAGGCCTGGTCATCTGTCAGGCAGCAACATAGGTATCCATGCACAAGTTTAACAAGCCGTAATGCCTGGGCAGTCAGGCCCACTGGGATGGGCACTTTGACAGTTTGGTCCTGTAGGACTTCTTGGTCTAAATTTGGTCAAGACCCAACTCCGGGATGGCATTGCTTGGGTACCTTTTAAAAGGTAAAGAATCTGCGGCTAGATGTCTATCAGATGAACGAGTTACTTACCTTCGGTAAGCCTTATCTGGTAGCGACAATATCTAACCGCAGATTCCTTACTGACCCACCTATACTCCCCACTCTACCGAATGATTTCTAGGGTTAGGACAGATCCCTTTCAGGGCTCGTTTGGGTACACCATGGTCAGTGCACTTAATGGCTCCGCGCTTCTGACATAGAAATTTGGAAAAGTAACTGACTTCAGTGCACCGACGTGGCCCCTATATAGGTGACATGGATGTCACTTCCAGCACATATGCGACCACATGAAGCCAACCGGCACCACGTATCGGCGCGCAGGGGCACTGCTCACGAAAACTCTTCCTGATCCAGCCTGACGCCTGGAGAAATTCATAGGTAAGGAGTCGGCAGCTATATATTGTCTCTACCAGATAAGGCATTACCGAAGATAAGTAACTTGTTCGTCAAGAAATTTATCATAAATTAAATGATCATGTAAATAACATTAGTTTGCTATCACTATATTATGAGGTAATCCAGTGTTACGTTCAAAGTAAATAAAAGTTGTCTTGTAATTCATCACAATGTTACCAGTTCGGCTAGTTCTAGAATGGGGTCTGCCACACAATCATCTGGCCTATTTAAGTAGGGCCTAAATGAATCTGCCTTCCTAAGTGGTCACTATCAGCAGACAATTTTCATTTTCTTTTGGACGGTTGAACTGCACGTGTGAGTGATGAACTTTTGCGCCCCTCTTGTCACACAGGCATAATTTGCAGCCTGAATAAGGCTGCTTTTGAGCAGAGGCAACACACATGTGCTGGCTTAATCAGAAGCTGGGGGTGTTTGGGTAGAATTAATTACATTAAATTAGAAATCGTCTGTTGCCTCTTCTGGATTCTACAAAAACAGACTCCTTCCAGAGGTGCACAGGTTCAAAATACAGCTTACTAAGGAGAGCCGCTCTTGCATGGACTAGTGCTAGGACACACTGGTGCTGTGCATGCAACTTTTTGACCCCATCATTGATGTGGTTTCGTCTGGAACTGCTAGTATCCATAAGATGGCAACATTAACTGTGCAGTCCATAAGTGAATGCAACCTGCAGCCAGGTACCCTATGCTTTAGTGTAGCACTTGGGGATTTGCAAAAAGAATCAAGTTAATGGACATATTTTAAATGAAGCCATATGCACAAGTTACTACTTGTGTAACGATATATCTGTAAGAGACATTAGTTAGTGATAGATTCCTTACCTTAGAATATCCCCTGGCGTCAGACTGGATCCGGAAATTTTTGCGTAGCAGTACCCTTGCGCGTCGGTAGGCGTCGTCTGCGGCTCCGCGTCCGGCGTCGTGGGTGCCGTGATGACGTCGTCTGAGTATTTAGACGCCGCCTCCGCGTGCTGACGTCAGTTCTTAGACACAGCTTTTCCGCGCCAGAAATGCAGAGCTATGCCAAAAACCAACACTGGTGCCTTGAAACTAGGGCCCTAAAAGGGGATGACCTTGACCCTAGATATCGGTTCACAGAACGGGGAGGATGGGTGGGTAGGTAAGGAATCTATCACTAACTAATATCTCTTACAGATATATCGTTACACAAGTAGTAACTTGTGCATCTGAAAGAGAAACGTTAGTGATAGACTCCTTACCTTAGAATAGATACCCCAGCAATACCTACCCCGATGATGGGTCTGCGAACCAATAATCACACCAGAAAGTCCTGGAGGACGGAACGGCCAAAGAAGCCATCCCTCCGGACTTGGCTGTCCAGGCAATAATGTCTTGCAAACGTGTGCAGCGAGGCCCACGTAGCTGCCTGGTAAATGTCCTGCAAGGGCACTCCTCGGCCCAAGGCAGTAGTAGTAGCCGTGGCTCGAGTGGAATGAGCCCTCAGCCCAACAGGGGGTTCCTTCTTAGCCAAGGAGTAGCACGCCTGGATACACAATATGATCCACCGCGAGATGGTCCGCTTGTGTACCGCTTTTCCCTTCTTAGCGCCCACGGAACCAACAAAGAGTTGGTCATCCACCCAGAACTGCCGTGTGCGATCCAGATAGAAAGAGAGCGCACACTTTGGGTCCAGACAGTGGAGCCTCTCTTCCTCTGTTGAGGGATGCGGTGGCGGAAAGAAGGTGGGCAAGGTGATGGATTGCCCGATGTGGAAGGCTGTGACTACCTTGGGCAGGAAAGAGGGCCTTGTCCGCAACACAACCCGAAAGGAAAGGAGGTTTACAGGATAGAGCCTGGAGCTCACTCACTCTCCTGGCAGGGGTGATGGCTACCAGGAAGGCAGTCTTCAATGTAAGAAGGCGGAGAGGACAGTTCTGAAGTGGCTCGAAGGGAGCGCACATCAGAAAAGTAAGAATCAAGTTCAAGTCCCACAGAGGCATCACAAAGGGAACAGGAGGGAACGTATGTGTGATGCCTTTCAAGAATCGATTAACAATAGGGGACTTGAACAAAGAAGGTTGATCAGGCAGCCCCAAAAAGGCTGAAAGAGCAGAAAGGTAGCCCTTGATAGTGCCCAGAGCAGAGCCCTGCTGGGCAAGAGAAAGAAGGAAGAGAAGAACCTCAAAAAGAGGGGCAGAGAGAGGATGCACAGCCTTTGCTGTGCACCATGCCACAAATCTGTTCCACCTGCAGGCGTATACCGACTTTGTGGAGGGACGCCTGGCTGCCAAAATGATGTTACAGACTTCAGGAGGCAAGTCAAATGGCCTCAACTGTCGCCGCTCAATCTCCAAGCATGGAGGTGGCGACTGGACAGGTTCGGTGGAGGACCGTCCCCTGCTGCTGCAACAGAAGGTCCTCCTGAAGAGGCAGACGAATCGGGGGATCGACTGACATACTGAGTAGCTCGGGATACCAGTACCTTCGTGCCCAGCCCAGAGCCACAAGGATGACTTGTGCCCGGTCGCGCTTGATCTTTTTCAGCACTCTGGGCAGAGGTGGTATAGGCAGAAAGGCGTACAACAGTCCGCAACTCCACTCGCGACGAAAAGCGTCTCAGAGCGAGTGCCGCCTTGGAAATTCCAACGCGCAGAACTGATGACATTGAGCGTTCTCTTCGGTGGCGAATAGATCTAACCAAGGCTCTCCCCACTGCTGAAAGAGGCCTTGCGCCCCGTCCGAGTTCAGATGCCATTCGTGATCCATCATGCACCGGCGGCTGAGTTCGTCTGCCCTGGCGTTCAGAGAACCTGCCAGGTGTTCAACCACCAGGCTCACACCCTGATGTTCCAGCCACTGCCAAAGGCGCAGAGCCTCCTGGCAGAGGGTCCACGACCCCACCCCGCCCTGTTTGTTGCAGTACCACATGGCAGTGGTGTTGTCCGTGAACACCTGCACTGCACTCCCCCGGACAGAGGGGAGGAATGCCTTCAGTGCAAGACGAATCGCCCGCAGCTCTAAAAGGTTGATATGGAGCCGGGACTCCGCCGGAGACCAGAGGCCTCTGATCTCCGCCTCTCCCATGTGGCCTCCCCAGCCCTGGAGGGACGCGTCCGTCACAACTACGTGCTCCGGTTGGGGAAGGCAGAGGGATCTGCCGCTGGCCCAATCGCGGTCCGTGAGCCACCACTGCAGCTGTCTCGCAGTTCCCTCCGAGATCAGGACATGGTCTGACAGGTTGCCCTGATGCTGGGCCCACTGAAACTTCAGGTCCCACTGCAGAGCCCGCATCCGCCAACGGGCGTGATGCACCAGAAGGATGCAGGAAGCCATCAGCCCCAGAAGCCGCAGCGTCAACCTGACCGAAACTCGGGATAAAGGCTGAAAGATTGGAATCCGAGCCTGTATATCCCGAACCTGCTGTTCGGGGGGGGGTAAACCCAAAACTGCGCCGAGTCGAGAACCGCTCCGATGAAATGGAGCTTCTGAGAGGGGCACAGGTGTGATGGAGAACCCCAGCTGGTGCAAGAGGTCTGCCGTTGTCTGGAGGTGGCTGACGACTGTCTGGGGCAAGCCTGCCTTCAACAACCAGTCGTCGAGGTAGGGGAAGACTGAAACCCCTAACCTGCGCAGATGAGCTGCGACCACCGCCATCACCTTGGTGAACACCCGTGGGGCGCTGGTAAGGCCGAAGGGGAGCACGGTAAACTGAAAGTGCTCGTGGCCTACCATGAACCGCAGGTAGCGCCGGCAGGACGGGAATGTGGAAATAAGCGTCCTGCAAGTCCAACGCTGCCATCCAGTCTCCTGGGTCTAGGGCAGCTAAGACCTGAGCCAGAGTCAGCATTTTGAACTTCTCCTTCCGGAGGAAGCCGTTGACGTTCCGTAGATCCAAGATATGGCGTAGGCCCCCTTTGCCCTTCTTGGGTACCAGAAAGTAGTGAGAGTAGCAACCACATCCTACTTCTGTCCCAGGAACGCGCTCGATGGCCCCCTTGGCCAAGAAGGGGCTTCTCTCTCCCCTTCGAGACGACCCCTCAAGCCATGCCACCGCAACACCACCGCGTATCGGGGGATCATTTGCGGCTTCTGCAGGAGGAAGTTTTGGCCCTCTTGGAGGAATTGGATGTAGGGTTAATGTAAATCCATGGTGGAATCTGTGACACTTGTATCTCCTGGACATAGATTGGAGCGCCTGCATGTTTAGCCTTCGCGTTGTTTTTAACTATGACTGTATATACCACTTTCTCTACACCACAGAGCGGTGCACTATCTTCCTGAGCTGTTGCCAGGCGAGGAGAGGCACGTTCCTCTTACCCTATAGATGAGCGAGAGGAGTAGAGTGACCCAGCAATTAATAACTGTTCACTTAGGATAACCTTGAAATAAGTTGACAATATAAGATGACTTACACTAATCTTGGTAACGTCGTTTTTATCTTTGTATGTGTCTTTTATTTATGTTGTCTGTGTCTTGATGACGTGTCTCCCGGGCAATCCCCCGCATAAGTAGGAGGACTACCAGGTTTGAACAGGTGATATCTGTATCAAATAATTTCCTTTTCTATCTATTTCACCGTTTAGCAGTAGCAAAAGATTTAGGTCCTGAAGAAGCGGGAGATACTAAGTGATCTTTAAATTTCCGCAGAAACATGTCGACCACCACATCGGGCCAGTAACTATTAGGTTCAATTACTGGTTATTTTGCACTGAGTTGCTTTTAGCTTTGAAAGTGAACAGCACCAGAATAAAATATTTTTGCGTTCACTATTCAATTTTATTACAGAGCACTTATCCCTTTCTTTTCACAAAACCTTTTTCCTTGCACTGCTTTTCAGTTACCAATACCATTCCCCTTTGAGTCCTCAACTGCACAACAGCAGCCTTTTCCCTCAATAGGTGGCAACAACTAAGATCCTCCACTTTGGGAAGTGGTTCAAATGATGAACGGGCGGCAAAGGGCGAGTAACTGATGGATATCTTCCTATTCAGTGTGATATCCTGTTGTGTGCTTTACTAACACACTTAGAATACACATTCGGTCATCTCGACACAGCTTGACACATAATTGACCCACAGTTATTTTTGTTTGTATTGTATACTTTGCTAAGGGGGCTGTAACTGTGTGGTCGGTAAATATTCCCTGGGACCCTCCATTTAGTTGTTTTGTTGTTATTAATAAATGTCCAAGCCCATGGCATAAAAAAACAAAAAATATCTGAGGTTGAGTCTTAATGCGTCATTGTGCATTGTGGACTAAGGGAGGAGTTACAAGGCATTTAGTGATTCACAACTAGTTGAAGACAAACAACTTGCAAACGCACATGACCAATTCTAGATGGCAGGAAAATGCAGACCATGTGTGTCTACAGAAACACATGCTTAGAACATTAAAGGCCTCTCAAAAAAGATGATAGAGGTCTCTTGATTCCTGGCAACATTCTCTGAGAAAATCAGCAGTGCCAAATTTAAAAAACGAAAGCTCACCTATTAAGTCAATTTAGAAGCACCCTGGAAGAAAGTCACACAGCGCACAATCAGGATAGGGGTTCTTGGCAGCAAGGAATTGCAAAATCATGTTTAGACCCGATCATCAATGGCTTAAGTGAAAAAAACGTAAGACTAAACAATGGTGGTTTAAGAAAAAAGGTGTAATCATTTATAAAACATTGAAGCCTGCAATCACTGTACAAAAGCGCCAATTGTATAATTCATTTACGACATTTGAAAGCCTGCAATAAGTTTTAAAAAACAGTCTCATGCGCTTACTACATTTAGAATATAGCAATATGCCTATAAAAGCCTATCCATTTGTACTTTTAGTTAAAAGTAAACTGTACATCACAAGTTACTATTAACTCGTTAGAAGTGCCTGGGTGTACCAAGTATGCCCCAGCTCAATCAGCACACAGCTATTCTCCAGCCATCTCTAATAATCTGAGTGTCTGTATGCCTCTGGCGGTCTGCTGAGCACACTGCTAGCTTTCATTTTCAAACCCTGAAAATACACCCCACTGGAAAAAAACATAACTTCTTACAAGTGACAACTTTGCATTACTTTTCTTCATGGGCACCCAGCATATAGCCTAGGGTGCATTATCCTATAAATAATGTACTGGTGGGAGGTCTAACCTCACATAACAGATCGGTTATAAAATGTGTCTGTCAGGATATCTTTCAGTTGTTAAATGGGCTTGGTGTTTCCCTCTGAACATTGTGATTGCACACTGGAAATTGAGTGAGCTTTCGTTTTTAGATTTTCATTTGTTAATTTCTTTTTTTGTACAGTTAATTATATTTTATAAATGATATAACACTGAGAAAAAAAACCTAAAAAACTCACATAACACATCTTAAGCAATGATTCTAGCACACTAGCGCTTCCTAGAAGCAATAAGGTGATCTGGACAGAAGTGGCTCACAGTAAGTTACCTTTTCTGCTACTTCCCGTACAGACTGGACACTCGTCCCATAAAGGTGGTTGTTGTACTGTCCCGCCTCAATGAACTTGTGATCTTGGATATCCTTTTCCATCTGCTCTCGAGAGCCCATAAAGTGATAATCTCGACCATCTACCTCATAATCTCGCTTCGGTCTTGTAGTGTCTACAAAAATACAAAAGCAGATTTATTTACACATCATAAATAACTTAACATGTGTAGAGAAGATAGTGTACTGTTCACATATCCTGTGTTTATGTACTTTTCCTAGAAATAAATCCTAATAGTCTCAATCGGGGTATTTTGAAGCGCAGGAAGGTCGCCAAAAACTTTTTGGGGGGGAGCAGCTCTGTTCTGCTCATTTTCAGATTATAAACAAAGGAAGAACTCATGTGAAATGAAGTACTATGTACTAACAAGTGCTCCTTTCATTGGATCGAAAACATCATTTATGTACAAAGAGGCACGGCAGTATGCATGAAGTGTGGCAAGGACTTTACAATGCTAAGAGAGAATAAAAACTATTACAAAAAGAAATCAGGGATTGTTATAACAGGGTCATATTGATTAATCTGTTTACAACACGGAAAGCATACTCACGTGGAACGCAGGACCCAAATTTGTCAGGGAATTCTGAGATTAAGTCGTCATTTATTCTGTCTTTCATAGGACCTAAAATGATCACTGGTCGTGAATAACTCACTGAAAGAAAAAAGAAAAGGAGTCCGTATTAGCATCATTTGTAATGAGAAGGTAACAGAACAGATCAAGACGTTAACAGTGACTGCAAACTCACTGTTTTTCAATCCATAGACCTCTCCATAAATTCTGCTAATTTTGTCTCTAACAGATTGCAGCCTTCAATCCTATCCTAGCTTGAGACCCAGAATCAGAGGCATGGGCAGATTGTTTTGTTTGGAGTGCCAACGCTTAGCCCTGCAGGTGCATTCATGCGATATCCTAATAATTACTTTCCGTAACTCCAAGTGGGAGCTCCTTGCATTTCCTTTGAAACAGCTGCTGATTCTCAGCATGAGAAAAGCAGGAACTAAAGCTTCACTAGCAAATGACAAGGACGACTACTCAATGACAAGGACGACTACTCAATACCAAGCATTAGTGTATATACAGACTACACAAATATTATTCTTCCAAATCTGGTTTACACTTGCTTGGTGAAGATTCTACATGTTTAGCATTGGTCTCCTGCTTTTGCTTTTATTTCACTTGGTCTGTACAAGTGCTTTCACTGCCGCTCATACGCTCACCCATGTCACTTTGATCGACAAATCTAGTGTACAACACCTGCCACACGCCAAGTAGCTTTCAAAAGACCACAGAGTGAATAGCAAAAGCATGGCTGTAAGCCTCGCCCTCCTACACCCACACAAGCCTATCGAGAAAAGATACACCTGTTCCCTCCTGACTGATCCACACACCAGCAGTGGCACTGGGAGGTGGAGCATAGAGGCGGAGACGGCACAGCAGAGGGCAGTGCTGAGGCAGGGAAACCAGTTAACAGGTCATCAACAATGGAGGCAATGGCGCTGAATTGGTGGGTAGGGTTTCGTGAGTTTCCAGGAGGGGAAATTGCGATGGCTTTCGCAAGCAGTTGAACGCCTAGACTTGACTGATACATTGGCATATGAGGTAGATTTTCTCTGCACCCATGAGCACTTAATGGAATAGAGAATTTGGTTAAGTTGTGGGTTTGAGAACAAAATAGGTTATTTCAGATAATGGCAAATGATGGCCTTTCCATTATATATTTAATGCTAATATTGAGAAAATCGTTCCTGGAGGATGATAAGTGATAATATTATTTCCTTGGACCCAGAAGAAACTTGCTACTAAGGGCGTATTGAACATTTGTCTGTATTGATCAAGTTGTATATAATTAAGACAGCCATATGAGACCAAAACCTATAAGACTGGTATAACTTTACAGATCTGTGTGCTGAGTAACCAAGTAAGTTCTTAAACAATGTAATTTGTTTCAAGTTTCCAAAATTGATGACTGTGAAGAGGACATGTTCTGCCTTGAAGAGGCGGGGGGCAAACGAAGTCTAAAGGGTGATTGACTGTGAATCAAAGGCCTCTCTGAGTATCCAGTTATGAACTCTCTTTTGAAAGACACTGCCATAAAAACAGGGACCTCCCACTAAGGACAGTTTATTTACACATTGGGATGTGTGAAGACCAACAAACTCAGGGGGAAGACAACATTTTTATTACTTCCCAAAATGTATTCTACCGCATAAATGATTACATCACCCAGAGGCCTCTTCTACACAGGTTCACTAAAACAGGGTTTCTGGCACAAGGTACCTCAAATCATTTTCCACAGTGTATGGTGCTCAGCAGCATGCAACATAACAATCAACCTAGATGAAAATTTGATTAACATCTTGGGGGGATAGAAAACTAGTAAGCAGACTGAGAGAAGCCATTGATCACGGTTTCTTAAAATCACATTGAAACGGTCATAACAAATGCACCCTGTGGGTGTCCCACCCTACAAAGTAATGATTAGAAGGTGGTGAATATCTACCATGACAGGCCTTAAAAAAACAATAGTTACTTACCTGTAATCTGTGGTTCTCCAGTATTGGTGTCTTTCATAGATTCACATCCCTGAATCATTCCCAGTCGTCGGAGTGGGAGTCCCATGGTACATAAAAAAGCAATAATATGCAATAATATCCTTAGAAAAACTTGGTGACAACCAACCAGGAAGTAAAGTAGCCCCAGCTACCAGAGAAAAAACTTCCACACTCATGACTATCCTAGTCATTTTGTATAGACCAAACTGCAGCCAATCAGGCGACAGCACCCACCAGAATGTTCTCCCCAGAGGCTCAGGCTCTCAGATTTTCTCGCACAGGAGTGAAGCTAAAACTTCCCAAGCCTAAAGCCTCTGAGAGGAGGTGGGCAGGTTGCATGTGAATCTATGACAGACACCAATACTGGAGAACCACAGATTACAGGTAAGTAACTATTGTTCTTCTCCAGTATTGGGTTGTCTTTCATAGATTCACATGCCTGAATCAGAGTAGATAGTAGTACCAAAATAATGCTTGGAAGACGCCATTTGTAGCATAGTTTGTACATAGCCAGTATATACATTTACCTAATAAAATGCCAACTTTCATATATGCATGAATCAACTTGCAATCACATGAGAATGTATTCAATAATAGGCATGGAATATGTGTCTTGAAAGCAGTACAGAGGAGGGAAAATAGAGGCTCACCTTATCTGAAAAGATTGCGTAGAACCGCTTGACCCACTGAAAAATCAACCTCGCTGGTAGCATCCAAGCAATAATGCTTGGTGAAAGTATGTCTGCTGGACCAGGTCGCTGCTCTGCAGATCTGCTGAAGGGGAACTCCAGCAAAGAGAGCAGTCGAGGAAGAAACAGCTCTCGTAGAATGAGCTCTTGGCGTGGTCTGTAAAGGTCTTTCCGCTTGTATATGGCAAAAGTCAATAGCTGCTGAAATCCATCTAGCTATGGTTTGTTTAGACATTGCTTGTCCTTGTCGCATCTTTCCATAGGCAACAAACAGTTGATCAGATTTGCGGATGACCGAGGTCCTTTGCAAATAGAATTTCAAACATCTTCTGATGTCAAGGGTATGCACTGCCCGCTCTGCAGGGGATTGCGGATCAGGAAAAAAAGTCTTTAAGATAAGTGGTTCGTTCAGGTGAAAATCGGAAGGCACCTTAGGCATAAACCTTGGGTTTGTAAGTAGTATCACAGAATTGGATGTAAATTGCAAGAACGGGGACTTGACTGTGAAGGCTTGAACATCACGGACTCTTCTGGATGAAGTAAATGCCAGCAGAAGAGATACCTTCCATTTAAGGAATTTGAAATCCACCTTGTGAATTGGCTCAAATGAGTGGCGCATGAGCTGCACTAACACTACATTAAGATGCCATGAAGGAGGTGGACGACGTACAGGAGGAAACATTCTGAATAGTCCTTTAAAGAACTGTTGTATTATTCTTTTTTTTTTTTTTGAAAACCTTTATTGTGCAGATGGAATCATACATATACGGCCTACAACCAATCAGGCCAGCCACGACACATTATGAAAGTACAAGAGACAATAATGAGATTTCCCGGCAGTCGCCCAGCGTTGTACAAGCAAGCGATCAAATATTAAAGGGCTGAATATGACCGCCGGAAGCAGCATTAAAGAAGGTTAATTTTATAATATAATAGGAAGTATAGCAGGATCAGTTGCAACTTTTAGTCGTCTAAGTTCCCTTGGCGGGCCACGTTTCAAACATCAAGACAAAAGGGCATCGGTAAAAACGGGTAATAGCAGCGGTTAACAGGAATCAACTTGTAGACGCCCCAGTTCAAAACAGTCCCCACCGTGACCCATCACGCACCCGTCGACCCCTTAAATGTATGCTAGTACATAACAGAGGAACCAGAGCAGCGGCCTAGTTATATTCATCCCCTATACTAACCCAAATTAATAAAAAGGAAGGGAAGGGGGGGAGGAAAGGATATTAAAAAGAGGGAAAGAAAGAACGCCGCGCTGCTGCACGCGCCCCACAGCGATAAAAGCGCACAAGGTTGAGAGACCCGCTATCGGGGTTAGGGTGTGCAAGTCATGATATATGTGCAATCAATACCGTAGAAGCAAGCAAGTCATCCCCCATCCCCACCAGCCATCACACCATGGGAGACACGCACAGACACAGCGTCCCGATAAAGGGATACAAAAGAGCCATAGAACTAAAAGAAAAACGAACAGTAAAGAAACCCCATCCCACCCGCCCCACCCTGCACCCCTGCAGAAGGCTACGGCCCACCCCCCCAGCAGCATGCCTGTCGCCCTAAATAGAAACCCGAAATATAGGAAAATTAGATAGTGAGAAAAGAAGCAAAACTGAAAAAAAGGGGAAAAAGAACCAGTGGGAGAGGAGAACTGCAATTGAGTCATTCGGCCCCTACCCCCCGCCTTCACACATATGAAACCCACATCAAAGTGAGATCGACACAGCCTCAAGTATCAGAAACATTCGAAGGAATCGGCCACATTGTCGCGGCTGCGGGCATTCCTCATCTACATCCGTTAACCAGTAGTCCGCCGGGTCCAGTCCGGCTCACCCCTGTCCTCTCCTGATCATAGCTATCATGCGCAATAGAGTAGTGGGCAGCAAATAGTTTGAGGTGGAATGGACACAGGATCGGAACAAATCAGGCCAAGGGTGTAAACCAGAGGACCCCAGTATCAAACGGCAAAGCAAGCAATGGCTGCGACAGTCTAGACTTTCCAATAGCAACATCAGGAGCAGCAAATAGTATGGGTGCAGTCTCGCCGCCCAAGAAAGCGAGGTCTCCCCCGCAAGGTAACAGCGTTACCACACCAAAGCAGTTCGAATCGAGCATCCACCTCGCTCCCCAGTCATTCGGGCATGAACGGGCCCCGACGTGGGGCCCACGCCCGCGCCCGCCACAATCAAAGCTACCTGGAGATTCAGGGCCGCAGGCGTACAGTCTTGTAGATGCACGGCGGCAGCACTCCTCGCAGCAGCCGAGGGGGGCGAAGCAGCACACACTCGAAGTCGAGCCGCATCCATGAGGGACGGCCCAACAGATATGGCGGCAGACCTATTATCTCGCACAACGGCGCCGAAGACCATGGCCTCACGTAAAGAATGTAGGGCGCCAAGGACATCACCAATCGTGGGCTCACGCTCACAGGACCCGGCCCTCGTGCACTTCAGCGACCCAGGTTCGCCAGTCCGAGTAGATCTGTGACTCAGGGCGCCGGTCGCCATCTTGCAAGTTCAGCCGTGACTCTCCGCGCCTCAACTTCTGGAGTGGGCTCTCAAGCAAGGCCCACCGCTGGAGTCCCCTCGAGCCCCAGAAATGGCAACCTGGGGGCAGAAAGGAGGGCCACCAAAAATGGGGACCGCCAGCGCCACCGTCCCACGGACGCCGCCCGCCGAATCCGGACAGGGCAACAAAGGGGGGGCATGCCTCCTGCACGGTCTACCCCCATCCACGGCGGGCCGCGCCCTACCACAGGGCCCCCAGGCCGCCAGACCGGGCCCAGTCAGTCGCCACCGGCACAACCGCACAACGGCCTCTTCAGCCGACCCCTCTCCTCCACCAGGGGCCGCCGCCGACACCCTCACTCTGGCCGTCCGTCACAGGCAAGTCCCCGGTCTGCACGCCGCGGAGGCCCCGGACCAAGCAAGGGCATAACTCCAGATCCGCAGCACACAGGAGCCCCCCGGGACAGACGGTGAGTGCGAGCATTGTTTCACCTTTCCATTTCTAGCCGAGTGTGTCGCCTCGGGGCAGAATGAAGATCAGGATATGCGTTTAGGCAGGAAGGTTGGCGGAGCCAAGCTACAGGGCGGCCATCACGGCTGCGAGCTTGGCTCCTCCCCCCTGTTGTATTATTCTTGAAGAATAAAGAGAGGTGGTGCCATCTTGTTTGTATCTTGAAATGGCCGTTAGAAAAACTTTCAACGTTGCATGAGATAAACCTGATCTTGCCATTTGTAAGAAGAAAGGCAATATCTGATCCGGCGTAGCCTGCAAAGGGTGAATCCCAGCAGATTGACACCAAATGCAGAACCTTTTTCATTAAAGTCCGTATGTTTTTATCGTTGCAGGAGCTCGTGCTTTAGCTAGCACCTCCTTACAATCCGCAGAGATATTCAGATGTGCGAATTCAAGGTGTTCAGGTGCCAAGCTGCTAATTTTAGAGAGGCCGGATCCGGATGGCAAAGCTGCCCATTCTCGATTGAGAGGAGATTCGGTATTGGTCGAAGCTGTATTGGTTCGCACTCCAAGAGGAGAAGAAGTCCGGTGAACCAGTATTGGCGAGGCCACCTGGGGGCGATAAGAGTATGGGTGATATGGTTCTCTCTTCATCTACAGGAGAACCCTGGGAACCAACGGGATCAGAGGAAAAGCGTAAGCGTATATTTGAGACCAGTTGATCGAAAAAGCATTCCCCTGATAGTCTCTGTGGGGATGCCAGCTTTCAAAGAACATGTATTTGCTGTTCTTCTTGGTCGCAAAGAGGTCTAGATCGGGATGACCCCACTGTTGGAAGATCTGATCCATTGTTACTTGATGTAGCTCCCATTCGTGGATGGACACCGTTGATCTGCTGAGGATGTCCGTCAGCACATTTGCAATTCCCGGTACATGAACAGCCAAGAGATTGATCCTGTGTTGTATCGCCCATGTCCATATTTCTTGGGCTTCCTGAGATAGAAGAGCCGACGCTGTTCCTCCCGGTTTAAGTAGTGCATACTTGTGGTGTTGTCTGTGCGAACCAATACTGTGGTCCCTTGGATGATTGCTCAAAAGGATTTGAGATGGCTCTTAGCTCCAGCATGTTGATGTGCCTGGCCTTTTCTGGAGGACTCCAACTCTCGCTGACCTTCAGCCCCTGAAGATGTGCTCCCCAACCATTGAGAGATGCATCTGTGGTAATCGTGTAACTCAGTGCGTCTTGAAGGAACGCACATCCCTCCTGCAGATTTCTGTCTTGGATCCACCAGAGAAAAGCTTCTCGCATCCGAGGAGTGATGTGAATGAGATCCTCGATTGAACCCGAGACTTGCAGCCATTGAATGTTGAGTTCTTCCTGCAGAGGCCTCATTCTGAGGCGGCAATTTGGAATCAACGGGATGCAAGAAGAAATCATTCCCAGAAAAGACTTGAACTGTCGGACTGAAACTGACCTTCAGGACAGCAATATTTGAGCCATGTTTTGTATCCTTTCTTGTCTTTCGTCCGATGTCAAAGCACGGACCAGATGTGTGTCCAAGGTAGCTCCCAAGATTGCCTGTTTCTGGGACGGAACAAGGTGTGACTTGTTGAGATTGATAGAGAGTCCCAACGACTGGAAGAGAGACAGACATCGTTGTACATGGATGTTTGTGTTTGAGAAGGAACTCGCCTTGATAAGGCAATCGTCCAAGTAGGGAAATATTTGAATTCCCTCCAGCCGGAGGAAATCTGCTACCGGAGCAAAGGCCTTTGTGAACACTTTGGGTTCCCATCGTAGCCCAAAGGGGAGGACCTTGAACTGAAAATCCCTGCCAGCCACTCTGAAACGCAGAAACTTCCTGTGACGGGGTAAAATGGGAACGTGGAAGTACGTATCTTGAAGGTCCAGGGTGGCCATGTACTCTCCTGCCGAAAGAAGATGCAGTATTTCCTGAAGCGATAGCATCCGAAACAATAGCTTTTTCAAATACTTGTTGAGGGAATGAATGTCTAGGATCGGACGCCATTCTGCGGATTTTTTCTTTATGAGAAAGAACCTTGAATAGAATCCTGTTCCTCTCTGTCCTTGAGGGACTTTTTCGATTGCTCCTTTTTGTAACATCAGATTGATTTGGGAAAACAACTCTTTGAGATGAGCTGGAGGTGGTCCTTTTGGAGGGACATTTGGAGGAAATTTTACGAACTTGAGAGCAAAGCCCCTGGCCACAATGTCTAGGACCCACTTGTCCGATGTTATTGAGGACCAACTCGAGTAAAACTTTGAGATTATTCCTCCAATCTTTACATGGGACTGTGGCAGTAGCGGTGGCAGGTGGTAATACTCATTGCCTCTTATTGGAATCTTTTCCGTGGTAGGCCGGCTTTTTCTTATTCTGGGAGTAAGTGGTGTTGCGCTGGCCATAAGATTGGTAACGCTGGGACTGGTAGCGCGGATTCCCTTGATAAGACCTGCAGGAAGAGTGTTGACCATAACTTCCTCTATTAGAGGACGATCCACGTCCTCTCGCACCCCGAAAGGGCGGCTTTCGAAACTGTAAAGTGCCAAGGGATCTGGCTGTTTCTGTGTCCTTCTTAATTGTTTGCAAGGCGTCTTCTACCAGCGAGCCAAACAAATTCTCCCCATCGAAGGGCATATCCAACACCTTCGCTTGCACCTCATGGCAAAAAGAAGTCGCCTTAAGCCAGCCCTGTCACCGTAGGACGGCAGCCCCTGCTAGCTGTCTGAATCCCGTAGAAGACGCATCCACCTTACAGTCTATAATCTCGGCTGAGGTTCTCTCTCCTTCCTGCAGTATTTTGAGAGCTTCAGATTTAGCAGGTTCAGGAAGCATATTTGCCGGTCGTAACAGCCCAGAATGGCCAAGGAGTTAGCCGCCCGGACCATTGTCGCTGCCTTCGTAGATACTTTTTCCCCAGTAGAATCTAGACGCCTGTCATCTCTATCAGGCGGGGCTGTAATCAGCGATGAAGGATTTCTGGACCTCTTTTGTGCAGCTTGTACAATCACCGAATCTGTCTAGGGGTGACCAATAAGGCAAGCTGGGGTCTTTTCCGGAGCCTTATATTTTTTATCTATACGTGGTAATACTGGCGGGATAGATGCAGGAGTAGACATCACCTTAAGGCCCTCTTTCCATATGAAATCAATAATTGGAATTGTCTTTACTGGTCTCCTCGGCTGGTCCTTGAAGTCATAGAGGAAACATTCCTCCTTCGTAGTTTCCATGGAGATATGGAAACATTGAGTCGCTCTTTCCATAAGAAGGTGAAAACCCCTAATGTCCACTGGAGGTGAATCAGCAGGAATTGGAGGCGAAGGAGAAGGTGTCTGGATTTGATAGTCATCCCACTCCGACAACAAGGATCTGTCATCCACTTCACCTTCCTCTCGCTCCTCATTGTCTGATTGATGTTCCTCAGGTTGATGAGAAGCTTCTGGTGAACGAGGTGTTGGTGACTTGCATTCGGATGTGGAAGCTTGAACCACAGGTGTAGGTGGTACCGAATCCACTGACTCAGATGGCGGGAAACGCCGGTAATAATAATTGAGCATGTGCTGAAGATTAGTCAACAATGTCACAGGCATCAGGGCTGTTGGAATACTAGTGATGGGTGACGCCACCTGTTCAGGTGAAGGTGGATCATCTTGATCCTCTTCCTGGTATTTGATGAGTAGTTCTGAGGACTTGTAGCTGCTCCAAACATACCATCCAAATCAGTCTTCATCACTGTCCTCTGAATCCAGCAATTTTTCAGGGACCTGTAAAGGTACTGTACGAGGTGACAGGCGCAATGGAGATAAAGGTTCTAGTCCTGAACCATGCCTTTGTAACAGGGAAGGCTTCGTCGTAGGCGGCGTAGATGTAAATACCGTAGATGGTGACGAAACTTGCATTGTCGTACAAGTAGATAGTTGTGGTGTCGACGGAGGAACCGTTGACGGACCGATCGACGGAGGCATAAGCCCCGACGATGACAACGTCGACAAGAGGGAAGTTTTCGTCGACAATTTGACCGTTGACGATGCAGGCTTCGTCGACGTCGAGAAGGTCTTTGACGACGACGATGAAGTGACCGTCGACGACGATGTCGTCGTCGACGGAGTTTTCTTAGATTTTGACATCAACGGGGCGCCGAGGATGGCAGGTGTAGATTCCTTCGCCGACGAGATAGGTCTTACTGAGACAGACCATTGTCGACGGAGAAGACGCCGTCGACAATATCATTTCAGGTTTAGGTGAAGAAAATGTTACCGTAGATGTAGATGTTGCGTCAGCGGGAAGCTTCGTAGACGAAGGGACTGTCGGCGGCATCGTCGACGATAGGGTCTTCTTCTGAGGCAAAGTCTTCTCAGATGATGATTTCTGAGGTAAAATCTTGGTCGATTTTCTCCTCCGGGGCGTTGATGGCAAAGGTTTGCTCTTACCAGGGGGAATAGCCTTAGAGGTGGTAGGCTTCTCTGACCCCCTAGAAGGTTGCCGTCTCCTCACAACCTTGGCCCTAGGAGAAGATAATACCTCCTCATCAGCTCTCTTACTAGAAGCTGTAGTAGATCCAGAGGCAATACTGCCTACCTCAGATAGTGGATCCTCATGATCCTTGAGCTTCAGTAGCCACAGAAGTAAGCGGCCCTCTCTGTCCCGGAGGGTCTTTTGAGGGAAGGTCCTACAAATCTTGCAGTCCTTCACCTGATGGTCCGGGTACAGGCAGTAAATGCATTTCTTGTGGGGATCTTCTGAGAAAAGGTGGAGCTTACCACAAGACCTGAATAAAGATTTCTTAGAGGAAGACATCCTAAACTAAAGAAATCCTGAGAAACTTTAGAAGAACTGAGCAGAGCTCAGGGAGACTCCCTTCACACGACGTGCGGTAGAAATTCTCAGAGCCTGAGCCTCTGGGGAGAACATTCTGGTGGGTGCTGTCGCCTGATTGGCTGCAGCTTGGTCTATACAAAATGACTAGGAAAGTCATGAGTGTGGAAGTTTTTTGTCTGGTAGCTGGGGCTACTTTACTTCTTGGTTGGTTGTCACCAAGTTTTTAAAAGGATATTATTGCATATTATTGCTTTTTTATGTACCGTGGGACTCCCATTCCGACGACGGGGAATGATTCCGGCAAATTAATCTATGAAAGACACCCCAATACTGGAGAAAAACTGAATATTAACATCCACCAGTGTGGATGCAGACCTACACATTAGAAAAGGAGTATCTAGTCAGTGATGACTTAACAGTGGAGGATTGACAAACTAAAAGGTTGGAAAACAGTGTTGCACTAGAATAAGGATCTGATATAAAGCCACACAAAATGGCTCTATAAGGTGGGAAATAAAGCAGGAAAACGAATTAGTAAAAGACAAGAAGGAGAAGGATGGGTAACCGAGACAGACAATGGTTATGGGGAATACATTGGGGGAAACTTCGAAACTGTGGACTGCTTTGCTAATTAGTTTTAGGACCTTTATTTGGTAACTTCAGGAGGGAATACATTAATGTTATGGAATTTACAGCAGAGTTGCCCTTATCCACACAACCAGAGGGTGATGGGAACAATTGGGAGGCTGTAATGTAGAAGCAGGAATCCTTCAACCTGCACCTCTTTCCCACACAACCAGAGGGTGATAGGAACAATTGGGAGGCAGTAATGTAGAAGCAGGAACCCTTCAACCTACAACTTTATAGTGTGCTAAACAAATATAGGGAAGATCTATGACTCTGACGGAAACTATCCATTTCTTTCTTAGGCTCCACTGCTCTTTTTAAAAAGAGAATGATTTCAGAGCTTCAACACATACTTTAAAATATGCCTTAACCACTATCAGAGAAGTTTTTTCTAAATTTGGGATGCATAATTCTATAAGTTTCACTGCAAGGTTGCCTTTCTATAATTTCTACGTGCACGCTTTACTAAGGGGTGTATGAAAGTGGCATAGCTCTACCAGATGTCCATGAATGCTAACAGGCAGTACAACTGGCATTGTTAAATGATTGGACATTTTAGCTGCAGGAAGACTTTTCTTAGGGCAGGCAGACAGACAATGGATGGGAGTGCGGTTTACATCCTAGCCTCATAGCAACAGGCACTTAAGAGGCTTATATGAATAAGTTATCAGTAGTGAAGACATGGCAAGCTGCAAATTCAAGCCTTGGCTTCAATGACGTCATGACAAAATGTACCGTCCACTTAGTAACTGACATCCCTATAGTATCACTTTTGACATGTTTCGAAAAATGGGACAATCACTACAACTACAATGGGAAATGTTGGGGGATCAAAATGGGTTAAAATATTTTGAACAACTGCTAGAGAGAACATCGCTCTCCTATACAAGGTTGTCCTATATTTGTGATTCAGCCATGCTTTGGGCACAAATGTGGCCTTTATGCATCCACATTACTGCTTCTCGCTGGAAAACCGGTATTAACAGAAGCATTACAATTTTGGTTTCATCATTTATAAGACAAAAACATACCTATCACATTACAGAAATTTAAAGAAAATTGGGAAAGAGACTTGTTGGAAATAAAAGAGGTCAACTGGGAAGATGACCCTGCATTATGCTAATGAGATTGAAATCACGGCAGGGGTTTGATTTTTTTCAGATCAAGTTACTTCACAGAACACATTAAAGTCAAGTCTAATTATTGAAGCTTGCCAGAGCCTGCACTGACTAGTGTCCTACAGGCTGTGGATAAAACGTTTTCTGCTATTACATTATTTGGGTGTGTCCCAGGCACACACCCATTCCCAGATTAGATCTGACCAAAGGTCCCATAGAGAGATAGGCCAAACTTCTGTTGCTAGTCATTTGGAATGGCAACTCTCCACCTAAATATACCAAAAGATTTTGTGATTTACGCCATTGCTAGATTGTGTGGAGCTATCAACCGGCAATCCAACACGGATTCATGCATTTAGAAAAAAACATTTAATAAGGATGAGAATGCAACCGGAATAAGATAAGATACCTGAGGGGGAAGCTTCTATTGCCTCACAAAATCAAACAAACATGTAAACCATGATGTATGGTACTGATTTATAGTGAATAGGAAGAGATTTCATAGAAGTTTTGAAAGGCCAACAGATTATTTTGTAACCAAGAAACTTGCATACTGTATAAATTACATTCTTCTTTGTATATATCTTTTATGTCAACAGATACTGTATTCTGTAATCTATAAGTAATGTACGTTTTTAAATGCTGACAAACTTTAAAACCTAATAAAACTAACTATAAAAACAAAGATCCAAATCAAAGTTAGCATCTTGAAATTCTGCGTTGTAAGGAAATTATTCACATCCTAAAAATTCACAATGTTCAAAATGCAACAGAGTTCTTCACGCTTTTTCTTTAAAGAGTGTGTGTCTATATATATATATATATATATATATATATATATATATATATATATATATATATATATATATATATATATATATATATGTGTATATATGTATATTTGCACTCTGCACTTTCACTCGTTTTATCTCTATCGGCCCTGCTTTGAATATGGTTAGGGGATTTATCCCAATATTGTACAATGTCCATAGCAAGTGACTTTTACATAACATGATATATTTTATGTCATTTATGTCCTTGACTATATGTGAATAATGGCATTATTTTAACGCTATTTATAAATTACTAGGTATTTCACCAGTATTATTTTTAGTGTTTTACTGCTTATTTTAATTGTACAGATTCTGTGTATTTTACATTGAGTGTACTAGCAGTCTATTTACCATGTCAATTTGTTGTGGCCCAATTGGATTGTAGCACTGGCACTTTAAATTCTCACTCCTCACACAATCTCGCCGTCATGTGAACAAGGCTCAAGGGAGCCGAAACGTTAAGAAGCCGACAAGCAAAATAATTACTTAAAAGAAGAACCGAATTTTGGTCCGTGCTCGTGCTTTGCTTTTCATTGCGTCTGCTAACGCAACTGCGCATTGGGAACTGAGGTTAAGTGATATTATATATATATATATATATATTCACTTAAAAAAAACATAGGTTTCAGGCCTTATATAGTTAGGAATTCGCATTTAAAAAACCATTGAAATTGCTCCTATATAGTTAGTTGTACTAACTATATTTTGCGCACCCGCAATCCACTGCTGATGTCACATATTACATCATGAAAGCTTCATTCTGGAATCTCTCCAAATCTGCCTCCGAGCTGCAGATCCTACGCATCCTCAGAAACTCCCCATAGGGGATGCTTCTGACAAGACGTTTAGGATGCGAACTACTGGCGTGCAATATCGCATTGCCCACTGTCAGTTTTCTATGAAGTTGGGTCTGCAGGGTACCTTCAGAGATGTAATTTTCTACATCTAAGAATTGAATCCGATTGGTGCTAATTTGGGAGGTGAATCGTAAATTAAGTTGGTTATCATTAATTTTGTTGACAAATTCAGTGGCCCGATTCCACCGAGCCCCTCCACACCATGCAGATATCATCAATGAAGTGCCAGAAATGCACTATACAATTGGGGAATAAACTGGCGAGTTCACCCATAAGGACATGCTCCTCCCACCACTCTACATGTAAACATGCATAGGTGGGGGGAGAAGCATGCCCCCATAGCCACTCCCCTCAACTGTTGATAAATCTCTTTGTTAACACCTTGGCTGCTAATGGTTTTCCCCTCCTGTGCTGATATTCTTTGAATACCATTATTCATGACAAGCTTAGCTCGTCATAAGCACAGCTCAACCGTGCCTCATAACGAGCTGAGCTCGTCATGAGCAGCGAAGGGGTTAAACAAAAAGTAGTTGTTATTCAAACACAGTTATAGCATTCTAAGTAGCATAGTGCTATATTGACTATATGCAATTCTACTTTTCCCCAAATAAAATTTTGCGGCATTAAGTCCATTCACATGAGATATACTGGTATATAGGGAGTTTATATCTAGAGCAAAAAGCACAAATTCACTTTCCCATTCTATACCATTGATTTTAGAGAGGAAATGTCCAGTGTCCTTGATGAAGGATGGTAAGGCTTCCACATATTCATGCTAAAAATGATCCACATATCTGGAAACAGATTCCAATAAGCTTCCCTGAGCGGAGATGATAGGTCGCCCAGGAACAGGGGAAATTTGCTTATGGATTTTAGGAATCAAATAAAAGAAGGGTGTAACTGGGAAATCATTAAAAAAAAAGCATGTTCTTGTTTACTCATTAATCCTTCGCGCTTCCATTGATTTAATTCCTTGTGTATGGTGTCTTTGAGGCACTTAATGTCATTAAAACTGCCCTTCCTATAACACGTGGTGTCACTTAGATGGTTTTCCCCCTCTTCCGTATACAGATTCCGGGGCCAGATAACTGTATTACCCCCCTTATTTGCCTTGTTGATTATCAGGTTGGAGTTGCTTCTTAGTTTTTTCATCAAATTACTATATTGTTTTTCCATTAATTTTAATTTGTTTCCTTCTTTGAGTGATGTCATCAGTGATGTCACTGACCATGTCATGAATGATGTAATAAGTGACATCATCAGCAGTAGATTGCGGGTGCGCGAAATATAGTTAGTACAACTAACTATATAGGAGCAATTTCAATGTTTTTTTTTTTGGAAAACCTTTATTATATTGTTCAACACAAGATACAAGAGCAGCCCTGCAACAGCAGGGGCCGGCACCACAGGTATGTAACACTGATCAGTAATGCCAATAACCCAGCTATTCAGCTGACAACCCACGGGTCTTGCAGCGGTAAAGGATAGACGGTGTATCAGAATCATTGCGAATCAAGGATATGAGAAGGTTTCATTTTATATTTAACCCCCCCAAAAAATGAGATAAAGAAGAAAATACAGGATATCCGGAACTACACACTCGGAGGTACAAAAATGCGGGTAGGTGTTAAAGGTAGTCGTGAATCAAAATAGATCAACAATATAAATGCAAGCGCCAGTTAGTTCCCTAGGAGTAAAGAACAAAGCTACCTATCTATCATCGCAGCCACCCACCCCAGACCCCGCCCACTCATCTACTTCAGGATGAAACCGAATGTTATCGCTACCGGACCCTGCAAGTAAAGAAAAAGAAAAGGGGCCACAGAACACAACAAAGGCACAATAACAAACCCCCCTCACACCCGCCCCGCAATGGCTACGGCCTACCCCACTAGCAGCACGCCTGTCGCACAGAGGAACCCCGAAAGAGAGAAGAGAGAGAAAAAAAAGGGGCCATAGAACAAACCAAAGGCAAAATAACAAACCCTCCCACCACCCTGCACCCCTGCAATGGCTACGGCCTAACCCACTAGCAGCGTGCCTGTCGCCCCGAAGCATCCCCAAAGGGAGAAAGTAGCGGAGGAGGAGAAACAGAAAAACACACTCCCGGATATCCCCCACCAGATGCGACCCCCCCGGAACAAGTTCTAAAGAAATGCAGCGAAATACACTATCAATCCGGGGAAGCACCAAACATACCACCCGACTCCCGCAGTTAACAGGTCACAATCCCAACAGCAGAGTAAATTGTTGTCCCGTATCCTGAAAAGCCCCACAAGTTAACCCTGGCCAGTATGAATATTCACTGGAGCACTTATAACTCAGGCCACAGCAACAGTGAGAGCGATAATGCTTGCATGAAAATTCAAGTCAATACGAACAAGCGAAGTAAAGGATAAGAGTCCACGATCCGTACAAAGCATGCGAGAAAAAACATGGCAGAATGATGAAACTCTCCAATAGTCACAGGTGATCTTGTTAAGGCAGTCAAGGTTGTCCATAGAGAAATTCGGCGAGATAGGGTTCAAGCAGGGGACGCAGACAATGTTCATGGATGCGCGATCCGTAGTATAGGAATCCGCAGCGCCAAAGGGATCCGGCGTCTGCACGGGGACCTCGAAGTCGGATATACAATGTTCCGTTGGCGCCAACGCTGGCTGCAATGATGGCAAAAAGCCGCTGTCCGGTCTCCGGCAAAGATCGTCCATTGTTCCCGACAGTGCCTGGTAGTTGACGGTGATCTGTGAGTGGAGCGCTCTAATGGCCGCCATTACGGCGTGCAGCGGTGGCGAGCCTTCTGTCTCCTCCATCTACCCTCGCAAGCCACAGATCAGGATGCAAACCCCGGAGGCCGGCTTCTCCGGGGTAGCAAGCAAATCTGGAGCGGACACCAGCAACGGGCGCTATCACCTCACGACGTTACTCTTTTGCCGCTGAGCAGGGCTCCCGTCCTCACTCCCACGACAAGCTTACTGTGTCTCCAGACGTAGGATACGGGGCCGCAGCAAACGATGTGACACGCAGTAGCGTGTGTGTTGCAGGCAGGATATAAAATCGCCGTCAAAAACAGGAAGATTATATCTCCGTTCGGGAGACCGGACAAAGCCCAGGGTTCACAGCCGATGTTGTTCAATTCCAGCCCGGATGGGTTGGAAATCGAGGCCCCGGCTTCCGCTCCGGGGTAGGCCAAGAATAAAACACGGCGTATCTCTGTCACCCGGTATGATAGAAAGTTCGGGATTGCGCCTTCAGAGTCAGTTACTCCTCATACATACGGGAGTTCGGTGTGAAGTCAGGATAGTTTGCAGGATATACGAGTTGCTGGCGGAGCCGGGAGTTTATGCGGCCATCTTGGTTACTAGCGTAGCTCCTTCAATGGTTTTTTAAATGCTAATTCCTAACTATGTAAGGCCTGAAACCTATGGTTTTTTAAGTGAATAAATATATATATATTTGTGCACAGCAAATCCACAAACCTCCACGCCGACAGCGTGGCGAAAGAAGGAAACTGACCCCACGACTTCAGGCAAGATGTTAAGTTTATTAAAGACCTTTCCGACTACGCGTTTCGAGTACTGTGTACTCTTGTTCACACACTGGTTAATTAGTCAGCCTGTTATTTTTGAATATATATATATATATATATATATATATATATATATATATATATATATATATATATATTCAGGGGTCGAGGGAGACCTGAAATACAATAAATGAGCCATATTCCTGCCTACCTCGAGTACATGCCTCTTCTTCTTTGGAGTTGGATGTTTCTTTTGAGATATTTATAGATATATATATCCTTTTTCAAGACAATCCGATATTGGCGTAGATACAAATCCAAGCTGCAAATACGGACACGGACCCAAAAGTAAGTGCAAGTAATTTTATTCTTCGGTGTTTTCAGTCGCCATGACGCGTTTCGCGCTTACACGAGCGGTTGATCACATGACATGGCTATCATAGGACATTGGTTTAAATACAATTGATTTTGCATCACATGTTGTAGCCTACAACTACAAAAGAAACAGAAGAAATTTGCAATTCTAGAAAACTAAAAATAAATTTGCTGATGTTTCTGTGAAGCAATGTTGAATTCAATATGCCTGGAGTGGTTAAAAACATGTGCAATTTAAACATATTGTTAAATACTTAAAACCATGCCTTAAAAAAACGGTGATTTAGTGCAATAAGGGTGTGCTGGTTAAAATTTACGTTTGTTTGTAAAAAGTGCAACGCTAAAAATTGCAGTCGATTCGCTTTGGGCAGCATGTGCAATTGGGACTCATAGTTAATTATTTAGTCATAATTTAACTTTATTTTGTCTGAACTGCTCAAGTGTGACAACGGAGCCCCCGTTGTCATTTGTATTGCATTTGTTCAAATTGGTTGATACAAATTGAGGTCGCAACGTTCACAAAGCTTTACGGTGGGCGTTTGAGGGTTCAGGGTCAGGGTTAAATGTCGGTATAAATACTTATTGTGACCCATGTTGCCTCCTGCTTATTCTCCCTGGGGATAGGTGTGCAAAATGACGGTATAAATACCAGAAGGTAATCCCTAACATGAAACCTGAGTGTGGCCCAGCCTTGGGGGTTTGTGTTTGAGATCATGCAGCTAGTTGCATTGTGGCCTGAAAACCATAAACTTTCCCATCATAACAACATAACCTGTAAAAATACATATACATGTGCAATCAATGTTTCATAAATACGCCAATCAATAAAAACCTTAAAATGGTTAAATAATGGCTAAAAGAACAAATACATTGTTACAGTACATACATTACATGGTTAAAATATAACAAGACAGGTAAAAGTTTAAAAGTGTAATAAATATTAATTAATAAATATGTATTTAAAACGCCACTAAAAAGATATTAGACTCAATACATCCCCTATTGGCATTGTCAATTTGTCAGTTACGACCCTAAGGGAAGTGACCCATTACAAGCATGTGTATAGATCCTCTGTGATGTTAAGACCTGAGGGATGCTTGGTGTTCTACATATGTATCCATGCCTACTTTTTGTGTGTGGGCAGAACATATACCATCAGTCCTAAAAGGTGGACCCTTTGCAATCACCTATGAATGTTTCTGGGATGCCGGCAGGCTGCGGAAGCTGTAGAGTGCACCCATTTCAAACCATTGACAGGACCCGTGCACCATTGGCAAACTGGATCGAGTAATGAAGTGGAGAGAACGTCTCCGTCACAGCACAAGATATGGGAGGGTCCCCTAAGATGGCACTGGGAGAAGTGTGTGTACCCATGGAAGTCACTGTGAACTTCTCAGCTGAGACTAGAAGAATACGATTTTTTCTTTCTACTGAAGTATCTCCACCTTTAATTGAAGAGTGGAAACTTAAGAGCAAGGGGCTCCTGAAATGGCTTTTGGAACAAAAGAACGCTCTGCCCTTGAAAGACTACAATGCATTATTGGCTAGAGTACAGGAGATGATGCCACTTGTAAAGCTTGGACAGCGCTCAATCATTTGAAAGTGACGGTACCCATTTGGAATTCATCGAGCACTTCGTCCATGGAGGGAAACAAAAAGCTCTCATAAAAGAGAGGGCAATGACTTTCTGTGGCTCTAAATTGGGATCTGAATACTAGTACCATCCTTCAGGTACCAGGATTGGTCAATTAAGTTCCTGGCAACAGTATTGATGAGATCGCTGGACATCGCCTCCTTAATCTCAGGTGCCTCCTTGCCTAGGTTGATCATACATTTAAAAATCTCCTTAGCATAATCTGGGAAAATGTGGAGTATGGATCAAACACGCGCCAAAAGTGCAGTATAAAGATGGATATGATTGCATTGACTTATCTGTGTTAGACACCGTTAGGTAAATGGATCTTCCTACCATGTTTCAAGACAGTGTGCCTCCTTTATGTAGAAAGTGAACACCTTGAACATTTGGAAAGTAGTCATTACCAAAACATAATTACAAGGTTTTCAGACTCAAAGACAGCCTTTTGAAGCTCAATGCCTATTTTCCAAACATTTTCTGATTACTAACTCAGAGAGGACATGCAACCCATCCCCAGCGGCTCAGTGAATTGTGAAGGCTTCGGCGAAAGAGGCAAGGCTACCACCATGAAAGTAGAGATACCTTCATATTTAGAGGAATGATGGGATTTTATTCGACAAAGCTTCCAAAAGATTGACAAAGAGAGAATGGTAGCACCTGGTCAGTATGGGTCTGCATGGTCTCCAGTGCAAACATGCTGGTTAATGCAGAGAACAGAGTCTAGTCTAATTCACCAACTCCATCGGGAGTGATGCCTGGCAGGTGGTTCCAGTGGGACTCAATACTGATGACAGTACAAAAAAGGCAAAGGTGCACAGAGTTCCCCAGGCAAGAGGCACAGATGTTCTGTGGAGCAGCTGCACCAAACGGTCAGTGACTACCCTGCATAGCTTGAAGCCATAACTTGCTACATAAGCTACTCATGCTGAACAAAGTTAATAAAAATGCAAATAAAGAGAAGGAAAATAAACAAAACATCCAACAAAATAATTAAAGGCTCTTGCAGGAAACAAATGAGGGTGGAAGAACCAGTTTTTAGTCACCATGTTCAACGGAACAAGTGAAGGGCACAAATAAGTACATGGGTGAGGAGCGTACCAAGTATGACTTATGTAGGTGTGCCCACTACCTGCGCACAAAGTTATAAACTAATTGCTAATCAAGCAGTTTCCTATCCTGCTAGTAAATGACCAGGAGACCCACATGTTGTGACTAGATAACAGCTGGGTCAAACGTATCATAACAAAAAATTGGCCAGATATGATAGAAGTGGTGCTCATGCATTCAATCCTGTTATTTAACTGCACTTGTCAGAGGGCCCTTCTAAACAACATCAAACAGAAGTTGGCAAACAGAAGTAATAATCTGTCAGCAGTTAGGTCCTGGTGTTCTGCTGCCTTTAATCTAGGGTGGCTCTATACAAATATTGAATGCATAAATACATTCACACTTGAATTACTAGACATTCTGTGAGGTCCAGAAAGTTTTCTTAAGAAAGAAAGAGCAAGGGTAGAAGTTATACCCGTTTTCAATGTGTCTAGACTAAATTCATGAAATGCAAAAAAAAGTCTGTGATTGCTCATAATTCTTCGCAGACGGGATGCAATTCACTAGCACTGTCTCTTCTGTAGCATTTAAATTAGCATTTTATACAAATTTAAGATTAATTAATAATACATCCCACACATCTGGAAAAAACAGCTCTATGTAACCACTCTGTAGACAGAAATGGTCTAGTGTAGTGCTAGGTTAGTATGTACATGGCTTCTGTTGGAAAGCTTAATTTACAAATAAATACCAATAGACTTAATGTGCACCAAGGAGCACCTCATTCAACTCCCATAAGGAAGCTTCTTCCCCATGCCTGGTCCCATTTCTAAGAGTGATGTCTCAAATATGAATGATCCTGACTTGTTCTTTCTCCCATTCAGCTTGTGTGTCAGGTAGGTTACCCCATATGAACCCCAATGAATACCACACTATAGTTATATCCCGGGACCAACTGATTTAAAAAATAAACATGTTATTTTCAAGCCACAGACAACACAGATGCACAACTCAACACATGTATTTATTCGTTTTCTGTCAGTTTGTAAACAGAGCTCCTTAAGATCGCAACTTATTTTTGAAAACGCTCTCATCTGGTACTCTCATTCTC
This sequence comes from Lissotriton vulgaris, assembly GCF_964263255.1. Taxonomy (NCBI): domain Eukaryota; kingdom Metazoa; phylum Chordata; class Amphibia; order Caudata; family Salamandridae; genus Lissotriton; species Lissotriton vulgaris. The sequence continues at coordinate 995,291,946 of NC_141699.1, forward strand.
TGGTTCATACACACTTTCTAATGTAGGAGTTCAAATGTGATACTGCATGTGGGTAATAGTGTATTTTCCTAGATGCACTTTATTTGTACTTGTGTTTAATAACCATTCGAATCATACAGAAATACCAAGCATTTTTCATACTTTTACAATTAAGAAAAAAACCACATTTGGTGCTATTGATTTTACATACCTTCTTGTTGATTGACGGGTTCATAAGACAAAACATATTCTTCTTGACCACCTGTCGGAAAGTTAAAATACAGATGAGAAAACCGAACAACAAATGAAATTAAAGGCGAACTTGTGACACCATTTCCACACTCATGAGTGCTACAAATCTCACAGATGTGGATGATCATAGATAGGCAAGCTAGAGCTGCAAATTTTCAGCAATTTCCAGCAACCCTGACTATTTGCCAGGGCACACAGGCCATTTGGCCAAACCAGTTGGCAACATGAAACATTTCATATGCAGCGTACAACACCTGAATTTGCTGATTTCATATATATATATATATATATACAGGGATCTGTGATGAGTAAGTATGATTAGCAACATATCTGGGTAACTTGCTTACTGCAGGAGTGTCTTACACCTTAGCAGGAGAATTGTTAACATTTCATATATCACCATCATCCCTTAAAACTAGGAAAACTAAAAACAAAGGATGTGAATAAACCAAGACATCAATTTGTGAATAAAGTTTTAAAAACACAACACGAGGCCTGTCTTAAGATAAAGCATGCATTCGCACTGAACGAATGATATAGCAATAAAAAAAAAACTAAATAACTTGGGTAGAAATAAAAAGGAAGAAGGATAAACATAATACATTTACAAGGCAATAAGAAGATAAAGTACATTCTACCACGCAAACAAGAAACACATGGTTTACTTGCCACAACAATTACGATTTTGGATAGCTGGCGTACTACAGGTCTCTTCCAAAAACAGGGCGCGGAGGACCTTTTGCCACTGCAGACACTAAATGTAAACAACCCCCTCTGGACCTACCCGAAGAGGAAATCAAAGTTTGTGTCCTCTTAGGAGCATAACAGGGTTTAATGTCTGTTAACAGCTGGTGTGCAGACCCAAGTAGATGGTGTAGGTGAGATCAAGCAAGTATTTGGTTCAAGTCCCTTCAACTCTTCCAGAAGAACTTTGGAGACTGTTGGAGGCAGATGAGGTCTTTATGGTTGAGATGATGGAGATGAAACGCTTAGTCGTGAATAATCAGTTAGACAAACTTTTTACAGTCGGGAGTGGGAAGCAGTTTTGATGTATACCTGTTTTGACAGATCTGAAGGGGGAATTAAAAGAAGAGGAGGCACAAACCGACAATTCTGTACTTAAGGAGGTTGAAAGGCTCAAAGGACTAATTCGGATACATGATCACTGGTCACCATGCCCACCCTATGAGCATTAAGAGCAAGGGGACTTGGTCAGGAGACCTGCGGGGGAAACATACGCTACTGTAGCCACAGATGCTGCAGATGGGGTGCGGGGCAGTTAATCTGGCGGCAGCACACAAGTTTGGGTGCCAGACATCAAGTGCATAACAAGGTAGCTGTAGGAAAATCAAGGCCCGACTATGCCACCCCAAGAAAATCAAGAGCTTGAGGTTTTGCAAGACGACATATGTCGACTGTTGCAGGTAAGGCTTGAGAGTAGTGACCATGGTAACAGCAGAAGGGCCCTCCTCTGACACCAGACAAGTGGCAGGTTCCAAGGTCTGATGGACACAATCAGTGAGCCCCAATACAGAGCACAAAATTCAAAGATCTTATAAGTAAGGTTCCCAGTGCCTCCCGGAACAGGTGAAATGAGGAGCTTGAGCAACTGCAGCAGCGGCACATACTATAAATGGGCAACAGGCCGAGATCAGATCGGAGGACTTATCTTGGGATGGGACGGGCGCTGGGTCATTGGTGGAGTAAAGGAAAAAGTGCATCACCCATTGGAGGAATTCTGGGGTTCTAAGACTGGAGTGGTGTAACCAGGGGAGAAGACTGGGATTCAGTAGAAGGTCATATATTCTTCTTGAATATGCCCGGGGGAGCAGAGATTGTTAGAGGCAGTGGGGCAAAACAGAACCAAGGAGTGAGACAGTAAACAATAAAATGACCATAAGACTTAGGAGCAGTGTTGCCCAACCAATAGTGGGCAGAAGCTAAATAACAGACAGAGTTCAACACAGAAGGTCATTAATTGGGGGGCTGAAGTAATCCACTGGGCCTGTGCCAAAGAAGGCGTCTGGAATAGAAACCTCGGTCTCCCATCAGAGGCTTTAGGGCGTGCTGCCACAAAAACATGAGAGGGAATAACATGAACGGAGGTCTGTACTGAAAGTGCAGCCAACAACCAAGCTGTGAAGGAAAGACACTAAGGTGGTAGGAAACAGTCACTGGCAATCTCTTCATGCACTCCGACTCAACCACCGGAATACAATAAAGAGCCACTGGCTCTAGGGACCCATAACTGAAGAACAACGACAGAAGCAATAATAAACAAGAGGGCAGGTCCATAGTCAAACAGACCTCGAATAAGTAGGCAGATTTTCTCACTGCACTCATCCTAGCGATTTAGACAGGTGTCTAAATTCTCCTAATAGAACAAGGAGCACTGCTTTCGTGAACGTATGAATATATGCAGTCACAAGAGTAATACAAGAAGGCTACAAAAGAGCTGCTAAAGCAGGGAGCTCCAAAAAGAAAGAGGGGCCTTTAAAACAGCAGACGCAGAGGCTTGACGACAAAAATGTCCATGAAGGACAATACCCAAAAAGCATCGAAATAGTGAAAAGCTTGATGCAACATTTATTCATAGACATTAAGCTGGAAATCAGCACCATTAGAAAGGGACTGATGCAAAACGAAGAGAAATCAACAAGGGTATCTCTGACTTGGTAAACAGAGCTTAGGCTCAGGGGAATACAATTGACTAACACACATTGAGCCAATGAAAATGCACGGCCCTTCTCCTTGAAGTACATAACAGGACTTTACAAAAACAGCAGAAAGATCTTGAATGTTTGTCTCCCTGAAACCAGTATTCGCCTGAATATTGGTCTTGACTGAACAATACCATTATTTCCCCACAAAAAGGAGGGGGGCTATGAAACAAAGGGCAGAAATATCCCAAAATATGTATAGAACCTGTGGTATGTTGGAACCTATATTTGAAGTGATAGAACATATGGGTGTGGGAGCTAGTCCAACACAACCTCAGCTCCTCCAGACATTCAGCCCAAGGTACACTATTTTGGAGCTAAGTAACACAATTATTGCGGAGGCACAGAGTAATTAAGGTATTCCAGGACTTTCCAGAGGCCACACTACAGAAGACGAAAGCTTTCAAACCAGTGAAATATTTTATCGGCGAACAGGGTGTGAAATGAAGGTGGGAACATCCAATACAAATTATGAATGTGGTGAGAGAAGCAGTGGTCAATCACACCTAGTAATAAAAGCCCCTAAGATGCTGGGGATTGAGATGAACAAAGAACACACTAGAACAGAGGGGTGAGAGGATCAAATCCCTCTTCAACCTCCCGCTCAGACTTTAATCACAAAGAGAAGAGGGAGAAAAATATTTATCCTAATGATAATAGGTTCCTAAGTTTGAGTGAAAAGGAAATGCACCTTGCTTAAAAAACTGCCCTCACACACAGCAAGCTGTGTCATGCTTCATCATAGGGCTGCTAACACACCTCCGTGTTTACCCAACACGGGAGGTGGAGCAATAGGGAGGGGAAGACAATACAACATACAGTGAATAGTCAGTGAAAAATCAAGGGTGAGAAATGGTTCAAAAAAAGTTCTGATAAAAGCTGGTCCCAGGGAATCCTTGTTACAATTTTAATATTAGGTCCCCTGTCCAGAATTATGAAGAAATTAGTGGATGCTAGGTAGAGGAGCTTATAATGAGACTCCACCTGCTCGGGGGGCGTGGCTTGGAGCAGCGGATGGAAGCCGCCTAGATCGCGAGCTCCGTAACGGAGCCCGTATTTATCCTGCAACGAAAACTCCCTGGACCCCCCTGACCCACTCAGGGGACAATCGGAGGGGTTAAGACCACTCAAAGCTGTTCTGGTGCGGATATCTGGCTGACGGCCCGAGATCTGGTGATTGGAAGTTTGGCCGGTGGAGACGGAGGCGCGCAGCCCAAAATGGCGGCCTGACAGGGAAAACGAAACCAGAGTCGCCTGAAGCACTCGAACACCAGCGCCCGGCTAAAGCAGGCAGCGGATGGCGGATAGAGAAGAAGGGTGAGCCGCGACACGGATTTGATGCTACCAGAGCAGGGGGGGGGGGGGGGGGGGGGGGGAGTACAGAGCGCCCCCCCCCCGCCTCGCAGCTACTCTGAGCAGCGGCGGAAACGTGAGACGCGAGAAGGGAAACAGCGAGACGAGAGACACGACAACTGAGGAGCAATACCATACGGGTGCTGACCTGCAAATTAACCGGAGCAATTGGAACGCTGAAGCGCCCTGAGCCCGTGAGCCCTCTGAGCCCGTGAGCCTGCGAGCTCGTGAGCCCCATGGGCCCAGACACCCGAAACTCGCCTGAAGCCATTGCACAATCCGAAGAGGCGGGAGCCCCAGAGCTCGGATGCCAGCATTGACGAGGAAGAGAGACAAAGCTCTTGGGTGCAAGCTTGCCGGATTGTACTGACCCCACTTGGAGGCTGAGGCTAAGGCAGCCCTGGTCATGATACGACAGGACGGGGCTGGAGTGGAGCAGCGGGGACCAGGAGAGTTGACCATCCTGCCCACAACCCGACCCCGCGCCTACCAGCATCCACACCCCGCAGCGCCCGACGTCCGTGGGAGCTCTCCCATTTGGGAAATCGGAATCAAGAGCAGAAGTACAACAGCGATATAGCGGCGGGCGGCAGTGAAAAGTGGAGACGGAGCCACTAGGGAACTTTTGCTGTGGTGACGGCCGGCAGCGCTCCTGGGCCTGATACAGGTGCGGATTGCGGGGAAGACCTAGAGCGATAAGTGGGAGGCTCAACTGGGAGCTGGAGAACGTGGACGCCTCTGAGAGGGGGAAACGGAATAAATAACGACCACTAAACGTATGATGGATTGCAGTGCCGAGACATTGACCCAGAGAGGCCCGGATGCATTAGAGAGCTGACGGCTAATACCCGGGGACTGAGGGGCTTCTATAAATGCCGGCTGGCGAAGATATCGTTGTGCTCTAACCCCACTGCGCAGGGCTGAATAACTAGAAGCTGACTACAGTACACTGCTATTTCCCTTGGTGGAAAAGTGCGACGGGGTGGCATACAGGAGCTGGCAGTTCCCCCTCAGGTTTTGAACAGCTGAGCTTAGTGACGCCCCACACAACCCTGCCTAATTACTTTCTGCCCTGGCGATTGGAAGCGGGGAGGGCACCGCCAGGGAATCAGTTTGGTGGCCCAGGGAGAACCGCACAAAGGAGACACGGAGTGCATGCAGAGGGAGTTTGCCGGCACTGGCGCTACGACAGAGGCGAGGACTGGAGAGTCCGGAAAGGCACCGCCAGGGAATCAGTTTGGTGGCCCAGGGAGAACCGCACAAAGGAGATACGGAGTGCATGCAGAGGGAGTTTGCCGGCACTGGCGCTACGACGGAGGCAAGGACTGGAGAGTCTGGAAAACACGCTTGCACAGCACTGGACTGAGATCTGATAGGGGGTGAACGAAACACCGGCCTGGCTGTTGTAGGAAGAACGGGCCCGCCCCCTGACGGTGTGAGACCCTAGGAGCCCTTTGGACTGGACGGAAAATAAGGAGGGTCTCTGCCTCTGCGACGACCCTCCATGGGGAAACCTAAAGGCAAGAAAGAAGGAGCACAACAACAGTCGAATACTGAACTACCGGGGCACGGCGAACATGAAGAGCAGGACCAACCATGCGAGCCGCATCTGCAACTACAGTTGGACAAGATCTTGGCGGCGATAGTGGACACCAAGGCGGCGCTACAGCAAGATATAGCGCAGGTAGCCATGGGCTTAGGTCTCTTGCGAGCGGACCATGGCAAGCTTGTGGATAGAGTGACAGCGGTGGAGGGTACGCTTCAGACCATGGGACCAGTACAGACTGCCCTCAAGGCCACTATGTCTGATGTTCTGGATTGAGTTGGAGCGCTGGAGAAAAGGGCGGAGGAGGCGGAAGGGCGCAATCGCCGGAACAATACCCGCATAGTGGGACTACCAGAAAAAAACGGAGGGGGATGATATGGTGAAGTACCTGGAGGACTGGCTCAAGACAGTGGTGGCTTCCGAGGTCCTATCGACCTTCTACACGTTAGAGAGAGCTCACAGGGTGCCTGCTAGACCACCCCAACGGGGACGACCCCCCCGACCGTTAGTGGCGAGGCCATTACACTATTGCGACAGACCTCCTGCTCCAGAGAGCGCGAATGTACGGTCCTTAACAGGTGGGAAACAGCAAGGTAAACCTATTCCCGGATTACACATGAAACCCAGCAGCGCCGGTCCTCCTTTCTAGCTATCAAGAGAGATCTGAGGGAAGAAGGACTCCAATATTCGCTGCTGTTTCCGGCCAGACTGAGAGTCATTGTGGATGGTTCGGCGAACTTCTATGACACACCGGAAGAGGTCTGTGCATGGTTAGAACTATACAGGGCAGGAAAAGATGGCACGGGACACAGTGCACGGATTCCTACTGATCTTCTACATCAAAGGAGATCAAGGAGACTTCGACGCCGTCAAAGGAGCATGAAGAGACCACTGTCGCAGGAAGGAGAGGCGGAACAGCGAGATGCACTAGATGCAGTGATAGCGCTGTCGAGCTCGCAAGGACAACAATCTCCGGAACAAACAGACTCCGACAAAGACAAAGATGGTTCAGATGCTGAACAGTCTGAGGCGGACAGTGCACACCTGCCGAGGCAGACGAGATGCTGGATGAAGGTTAAGGCGGCTGTGGGACTGCTTATGGTGAACCGCCCTGGACTTGCCGGACTCATTACCGCAGGTTTGACATGAGAATGGAGGGAAGGGAGGCAACGGGAGGCAGCTGAGGAAATGTGGGAAGTGAGGTAAACAAACCTGGAGAGAAGGCCGGATTACAGAACTGGTACTGGCATAGACTCCTGGATGTGAACTGTCGAGAGAGTTTGGCCCTGGGCTGTTGGGGGGAAGGGGGATGTCAGAGGGTCCAGATTATAGAGGGCTCAGTTGGACAAAGCGATTTAGAGGAATGGTGGCGGCTGCCCGTTGGTAACCAGTCCCCCCTCATTGCCCTTAAGGCATGCCCATAGTGTCTGCTGTTGGGCCTAACAGCTGCTTGGCAGATGTCATGGTTTGGATGGGAACTAGATGGGAGTTACTAGGACCTGTTCTGGGGGGGGGGGGGGGGGGGGGGGAGTTGGGGAGGGATAATCACCGATGCAGAAACAGAGGAACGTTTTCGATCGCACAGGATGCTATGGGAGAATGGCTGATTCAGCTAATTTGAGATGCCTAACCTGGAATGTGAGAGGGCTTCATACTATGACGAGACAACATAAGATTCATGCCTATGTAGTCCGCAGGGGAGTACACATTGCATTATTCCAAGAAACACACTTAAAGGCTGAAGGGATAGAGCTGCAGCAGAGATGGAGGGGACAAGTATACAACTCCACATACTCTGCGTTTGCTAGAGGGGCATTGATCTGGATTAGAGCGGGGGTCCCTTTTCAGATGACTAGGCAAACGATCGACCCGGATGGTAGGTTTGTAGCTATTGAGGGGAAGCTAAGAGGCAGGAACATTGCCTTCTGTAGTGTATACGCACCCAATGTTGATCAGTTGAGCTTTCTGGCGAGGGTATCTGGGGCCCTGGCGCATTATCTTGCGAGTCCTCTAGTAATGGGGGGTGACTTCAACTCAGTTATGGATATTTCCCTAGATAGATCACACCCCCCTCTAGCAGATTCCCCGATACATCGCTTGACCAAAGGTAGACTAGATTGGCAGGTACGCTGGAGACTGGTAAACGCCTGGCGTGTGCAACACCCGGGACACCGGGACTACTCCTATTTCTCTAGAATGCATGAGTTACATGTAAGATTGGATGCAGTGCTATGCTCCCCAACAGTAATGCCAGTTATTGTGCGAACTGAATATCTAAACAGAACGATGTCAGATCATAACCCTCTGTTAGTTACCATGGACTGGATGCCTGGGATCTTGTGCGTTCCTACTTGGAAATTGCGCCCCGAAACGTTGGATGACCCGCTTTTCCATGCCGCGCTGGAAGAGGGGATAACACAGTATTTTGTGGAAAACGCTGGTACGACCACGACGAGGGCAACAGAATGGGATGCCTTTAAAGTGGTCATCAGGGGGCCCTGCATAGGGAAACATGAGGGAATACGGAAAGTACTCCTAAGCGATCTGGACAAAGCTGAATCTAGGCTACGAGAGATAGAGATAGCGAGACCTGGCCACCCTGAACTACAGGAAGAGGTTAGTGTAGCTAAATAAGCAGTAGCAGTTGAAGTGGAGTGCTTGCGTAGCTTTGACCATAAGGCTTACACGATGAGAGCTCATGCAGAGGGAGACAAGGCGGGGACTTTATTGGCCTGGTTGGCCAACCCCACAAAGAGAAGTTCCCCCATCCTAGCTTTAGAAACGGAGGGAGGAGAAATGGCCCATACCCAAAACGACATTTTGCAGTGTTTCAAGCACTACTATGAAGCACTTTCTAAAAGTAAGCTACAGGTCGGGGACCGTGCCATCGACATTTTCCTGGACGAATTGAATCTACTGGGACTAGATCAAGAGCAGGCGAAAGACTTGGGTAAAGATATAGTGCTCAGAGAAATTCGAGGTGCCATTAAACGTATGGCCCACACCAAAACCCCAGGGCTAGATGGATTGCCCATAGAATTTTATGCGAAATGTGTTGACCTGTTGGCCCTGAGGCTCCAGGAAGTCTATAAAGAGGCAAGAGAGTCAGTAAAGTTACCCCAGTCAATGGGGGAAGCTCTGGTGATCCCAATATTGAAACCAGGGAGGGAGAGTGAGAACACGGCCTTATATAGACCACTGTTGATGTTAACCACCGACTACAAGATACTGAGCAGCATCCTGGCGGCCCGATTGTTACAATACATGACCACGCTAGTCCACGAAGACCAAGCTGGTTTCATACCAACGCGGAACAAGACCGCGAACATCAGGAGATTGGTGCGACTACTGGACGGAAATCACCCAGAGGCGCAAAAGCCAATGATATTGTCAGTAGATATCGAGAAAGCTTTTGATAGCTTAGAATGGGGGTATTTATATAAAGTCTTGAGACGTTTTGGCTTAGTAGACGGCTATCTGCAATGGACGAAAGTACTGTATACATCGGCGGTGGCCAGAGTGAGAATGGGTTCGCTGATATCGCAATACCCGGTGGAACGAGGGACGAGGCAGGGGTGCTCGTTTCCCCCATTATTGTTCGCCTTGGCAGTAGAGCCCCTCGCGGCTGAGATTCGGACAGGAAAACACTATGGAGGCCTAGGGAGCAGAGACGGGCAACAGTACATGCCGCTTTACGCGGACGACCTACTGCTCTTCCTTGAAGACGCTGACAGGGCAATGGCAGGGGCGGAAAGCCTGCTCTCGGATTTTGGGGAAGTCTCAGGCCTGAGAGTAAATTGGCCCAAGACATGTCTGTTCCCGGTAAGGCAGGGGGAGACTCGACCAAACATAGTTCGAGCAGTGAGATGGGAACCCACATGCTTGAAATACCTAGGAGTACACATCTATCACACAGCGGCGTATATGATGGAGGGGAATGTGGGTCGAGGCGTGAGGGCGCTGAAAGGCAGCATGGCCTTCTGGGCCACCCTCCCGCTGTCAGTGACAGGCCGCATAGCCCTCTTGAAAATGGTAGCACTCCCTCGCTTCTTATATTATTTTAGAATGCTGCCAGTGTGGATACCTAGGCTCCACTTTCAAATTACTGAAATCGCTAATAGTGTCTTTTCTCTGGGGTGCGGGCAGGCGTAGAGTCGCACAGGCGATGCTCATACGACTAGATTTAGGTAAAGATATCCCTGAGGCAGCCTGGACGCAGATAGTGTGACGCGCCTGGAAGAGCACGAGGAATGCAAGCTTCCAACTAGTGCACTTCTATATACTCCACAGAGCATACTTGACACCTGGGAAAATCCAGAAATACTTTAAGGTAGAAGAGGTGGCATGCCCCAGATGCACGAGAGCAGGGGTAGAATTAGAACATATGATGTGGTCTTGCTCAGCGATGAGACTCTATTGGAAGGAAGTGGGTAATACCCTAAATGCGATAACAGAGAGGCAACTAGAGTTTGATATGGCCATTAGTATACTCTGGTTCCCCCACACATCCAAGAATAAGATTACGAGTAAGTTTATAGCTATGGGGCTTATACTGGCAAAACGAGAAATTACGAAACATTGGAAGGCAACAGTGGGTCCCACCAGCAAAAGATGGAAAGGCGGGTTCCTAAAGTGGGCCACCAGTGAAAGCGCGCTACGATATCAGCTGGCACGTAGGCGAAACGACGATGAAGTGCTGGAGGCAGCAGCGGCATGGGAAGCACTAGTACAGGCACTACGAGAGTACGAGCCATATGACGATTGAGAGGGGCAGATCACTAATTTGGGGATAGCCCCGGACCATGACAGGTACATCGCATAGCTCAACACAGTCACTCCTGGGAACGCGTGTTAAAAGAGAACAGATACGGTTGTGTGCGTCGGTGGTGGGAAGTTGGGGATGGAAGTTACAGTTCTAGCAGAAGTGGGTGCAGGGGTTATGTTACAAAGGGCTTTGTTTATTCCGGTACACTGATTGCAAAGAGCGGATATATCAACATATCATGTAATGCATAAGTGCTGGGGGGTTTTCGACCGAATCTTTGCGGTTGCGATGGCAACTATTATGTAAAGATTTATGTATGTTTTCAACAAAAAACCAATAAACGACGTTTAAAAAAAAAAAAATGAGACTCCACCTGCTCCACTCTGCATGGGTGTCGACATGTTTTAGCCGGCAATTGACAATGCCCCGGCTTCCCTCAGGACTCTCACCACTGTGACCCTGGGTGCTCCCCCCTCCCCTTCTATAAATTTAGAAGGGAAAAGGGGGATGGATATCACCTTTCAAATAGCCCTTCACCTGTGAAGGGGAACAGAGTTTATATTAATCTAAAACTCGAAATGGCGGGGAAGGAGAACTTCTTTTAGCACTCTTGCTTGCGAGGTAAGCTGTTACCGATCAATGTCGTCTCTCCAGCACGCCGTGTAGAACACTCTGAGAAGATAGAGAGGAAGGCTCCACCACAGGAGTACCAGAAGGGCAGATAGTGAGAGGTGTTTATGCAATTGGATGCCAGATTAGGAGGAAATTTTGGCAGGAGAAAAGCATCAAATGAACAATTGTAAGCAGCCATCACCAGATTGCCAGACGACTGTCTGTACTATAGCAAGGACTAAGGGGGAAGGCTCAGCGATAAGAAGGTCCGCATATGGCAAAACCATCCTAAACTGGTTTCACCCTGGAGTAGTAAGGCGAAGAGCCAGGAGAGGAGTTGGGGTGCTCGGGTGGGGACCAGTATTGGGGCTCAATTGAGCTGCATATATGGAAATTAAGTGAATGGCTGAACACAAACGTCATTCACTTCAACATCTTGCAACAGTAGAGGTTTCAAAACCTTAATGGAAAGAGGGAGTTTTATTGAATAGAGCTGTTCGGGACCAGAAAGTGGGGAGGAAAGATAGCAGCAATTACATAAAAATATAGGAGAAGGATATTCACTCAATGCCCTAAGTCGGTATTTAGATGGCTCTCCTCAAGTATTACTCCAAAAGGATGAGGGGGAGACAGGCCCAGAAGCAGTCTGGAAGATGTCACTATGGCAGCACGAAGGACGAACATGACATAAGCAAAGTTCACTGCACATGGTGTGCAGAGGCAATGGCAATTAGGAGACAGTCTTCAACATCAGTAGTCGTGTGAACAACTGTGAATTGGCTCAAAAGGTGTGCACATAAGAAATGGTATAGCTAACTTCAAGTCCCATTGAAGCATGGCAAACAGTTGGCAGAAACTGAGGCAGAACCTTGATAAAATGACTTAAACAGAGGTGGTTGATAAGGTAATCACAAAAAGGCCCAAAGGGCTGACAGATAACCCTTAATTGTGCACACTGCAAGGCCTTGCTGGGCACAAGATAAAACACCACCTCATCCAAATTTTGGGCCTACAGAGGGATGGTGTTGCGAGCACCACACCAGGCCAGTAACTTCAACCTGTAACTCTAAGTAGATGGACTTCCTTGAAGGCGTCAGTCTGCAAAGATAACGCAGAATACTGTGGCCGGCAGATCAAATGCAATCAGCTGCCTCCACTCAATCTCCACGTATGGAGGTGTACGATAACTGTTACAAATTGCAGCGTGTGTAAAGATCAACCCGTACAATCAAATCCCATCCACAGCGTGTGGCCGGTATCAGTCAATTCTAGTGGTAATTACCGAAAATAATGTTTTATACTCAACCGAAGCACCCCAAATAAACTAATAGACTAGGAAAATAAAAAAAGAACTAAAAAATGTATTACAATGTTTTTATTATCAATTATATACAAAAACCATGTAAAATATAGAGGTCGATGATGTTACAAGTATAGTACAGAGAGAAGACATTGCGCCATTGTGCAGATAAGCTAGATTCAGCCACAATGTAGCAGTGATGTACCAATGTTAGGATCAACAGCCGGACATGTTTCAAGTAAACCGACTTACTTGAAACAAGTCCGGTCTTGATCTGGACATCTGTGACACTTCCGAGCTAGCACCTGTGGCTGCCAGTGCAGAAAATCAAAATGGGAAGTAATTACGTTATTGATATATTTATTGGAAATAAGGGACCATCATATATACAGAATTTATTTGTGAATACTTTGCACATCGGTTGCTTCTCTGCCAGTTTTTAGATGATGAACATGTTATGTACCGTAATAAGCCCTGAGGAATTCTAATAGATGAAACACGTGTTGGCTGTGTATTCTGATCGGACCCTACATAGGAAAAGACCACTTATGTTTTATTCCGTCTTCAATTGTCTGTCTGATCTGTTTAAACTTTGCTAAAATGTAATACGCTTGGTACATTGCTGCTACATTGTGGCTGAATCTATCATATCGGCACAATGGTTCAATGCCTTCTCCCTATACTATACTTGTAACATCATGAGTGATCTCTAAATATTACATTGTGTTTGTGTGCATAAACAATAATGAATACATTGTAATAATTGTTTTAGGACTTTTTGTAACTTCCTGGTCAATTAGTTTATTTGGAGTGCTCTGTATGAGTATAAAACATGAGGTGTAGGTTGTTGAGACTTGGGTGGAGGACCCTCACCTGTTTCTCTGAGTAATATCTGAATTAGACTACACCAACAGTTATTACTTGGGATGCATCCCAATCCATGGTTCTTTGACCACCATGCCACGTCAGACAGGACCCAGCCATATGCAAATCATCATTGTTTGAGCTCCATTAGGAACAGTTGACCCTGAACTGTCAGGCCAGGTCCTCATCTGAATTGGAACACAAGCAACTGGAGACTGGTTTCTGCCTATTTGGACCATGTCAGTATGGTGCAGCATGGTTCCAGCGGCACAGTGAGAAAAGCACCCACTTCTGGACAAACATATCATAGTAGGGGTATCGCAATGAGGAATACATAAAAATGATACGATACTAAGACAAGCGGTCCTCCGAAGTGGTAGTTATATAAGTGGACTAATGCTCACTGTCAGGAGCTACAGGTACCATACTCTATTGACCCAGTTTGGGTCTATCAACATGACTTGGGCCAGGTGTTTCTTGACTTTCCTTAGAACTCGAGGCAAGAAAGGCAATGGTCAGAACGTATAAAGGAGACTTGTGACTCATGGCTGCCAGAAAGCTTCTCTTAGCGGCTTCCATGGAGGAAACTCAAGCCCAGAGTAGTTTTGATATTGCATATTCTCATCAGTGCAGAATATTTCTACACAGGGTATACCCCATTGATTGAAGATGCCCCTTTGCCATCTTGGGGTGACAATGCCACTCCGGATTCAGCAGCTTAGGTCTGCTAAGCTCATCTGCTCTGGGAATCAGAAGCCCTTCCAGATGGTTGATTACTAGAAGGATGTTTTGCTTTTCAAGCCCCTTCCATAGATGGAGGGCCTCCTGCACAGAACCAAACACTAGCCCGCGTGTTACAGTACCGCATGCGATTTGATTTTATTGATTTATAAAGCGCCTGAATCACCCCCCAAGGGGTATCTCTGCGCTATGAAATTGCTATAGCTTGCCACAGAAGAGAAACGGATTGGAACAATGTAGTTTTGAGGAGCCTTCTGAACTCTAAGTGATCTGGACATTGTCGCAGATGGATAGGGAGTTGGTTCCAATAAAACAGGGCTAGGTGGAAGAAAGCTTTACCACCTAGGCGCGATTTTTTGTAACGTTGAGTACGGAGAGGAGATTTGCACCCTGACCGAAGAGACCTGGGTGGCAGATATTTAGTAAATGTATCTACCAGGTCGCTGGGGCCTTTGCCATTAAGGGATTTGTGCGCAATGCAACAGATCTTAAATCTGATCCATATCCGCACCGGAAGCCAATGCAGTTGTTGCAAAAGAGGGAGGAAGGCAGTTTGGGGAGGAGCATTGGAGACCAGACGAGCTGCGGTGTTCTGGACTATTTGCAATCTATTTAATGAAGCTTCATTAGCTGAAATCCACAGAGCATTACAATAGTCCAGGCGGCTTAGCACTGGTGCCTGGATGGGAGATTTTAGAGTGGTTGAAGGAAGGAGAATACCCTACGAAGGAGACTTAACACGTGGAAGCATGCGCTGACAGTGATTGCAGCATGCTCCATCATTATCAGTTTCTGATCCAGGCAGACTACCAGGTTTTAGACCACCAGTTTGGATTCAGAGCTGTGCCGAATTCCTCTGGCCACCACCCTGGGGACCACCTCACCAATGCCTCTCCAAACAGCAGGACCTCGGTTTTCCCCGCACTGAGCTGGAGTAAGTTGTTTCTCATCCAGCCAGTAATAGCCGCCATGCCCTCCGAAAAGGTAGACTGGGCATTGGGATTGTTTTTATTGAAGGAAAGTAGGAGCTGAATGCTGTCAGCATACGAATTTGGAATGAAGCCTAAATTCCTAAGTAATCCAGCTAAGGAAGCAACATAAATGTTGAATAAGGTGGGACTAAGACAGGATTCCGGGGGTATTCCCTTGGTCATTCTTGTAGTCTTTGAGCGGAAAGGGCCTAGGTTGATAGTCTGAGTTCTGTTGGAGAGAAAACTTGACATCCATGGTAAGGCAACCCCATGGAGGCCAATTTTCCTGAGCAGAATCTGGCGAGAAATCGCGTCAAAGGCCGCCAACAGATCAAACAGTACAAGAAGCACTGCTTGTCCGTTGTCTAGGGACATTCTAATGTTGTCGGTGACAGCAATCACAGCTGACTTAGTGCCGTGCCTGGGTCAAGAGCCCGACTGGGATGGATCGAGGCAGTTTGAAACTTTGACGAAGTCAGACAGATGTTTATTGATGTGCTTTTCTAATATCTTGCTCAGGAGAGGCAGCAGTGAAATAGGACGATAGTTAGATAAATCATCCATGGGGGCCTTAAGATTTTTACGGATGGGGATTATTTGCGCCGCCTTCCATTCAGAAGGGAGAATACCCTCTTTCATTGAGCAATTGAGGATAGAGCAAATTGGGGCAGCAAGATGTTTGGAGAGCAGTGAGGTGGTCTTAGCTGGAATAATATCTAGCGAGAGCTCGATTTTACAGTATTTAGTAGTGACTCTACATCCCTGGGCGTAAGTGCAGGAAAATGATCTAACATCTGCACGTTAGATGTGGCCGCAGGGTGTTCTACTGTGGTATCTAGCTTAGAGCTTCCGGCTAAAGTAATTTTATTGTAGATCAATTCAATTTTCGGAGTGAAATGAGTTGCTAGTTTGTCACATGGGGCTTGTGAGGGAGCTTCTTCGTTGTTGCATGCCTTCGGATTCGTGAAGGATTTTAAGATCTTGTAGAGGGTTCTGGGGGCATTCCCTGCCTGTTCAAGTTGCAGCGCAATGTGGGCTTTGCAGGCGTTTTTTTAATATTTTTATGAAATTGAGCCAAGGCGGTTTTGTATCTTTATTTATCCTGTGCGTCATATGTGAGGCACCAGTGTCGTGTTAGTTTTTTGCAGCAACTCTTCTGTCCGAAGGTTGGGGGAAAACCATGCTGTCCGAGGTCATCTAGCTGAACTAGGGCATTGTTTCAGGTGGGACCAGATGATCAACGGTGGTTTAATTATAGAATTAAAGCAGGCCAGGCACTCCACTACTTTGTCCGAGTCATGGTTCCGGGGTGTTGCGATTATATCCTTGAAATAGTTGGGTGTTATGATGACATGATACCTCCACAAACCTCTCGTTTGTAGATAGTAGAAAGGCTTTCAAGGCTAGATGAATCACTTTAAGCTTTAAAGGTTGCTGTGGAACTAGATCTCTGACAGATAATAGAGCCATGTTATCTCTACCTAACCCTGGCGAACCCTCTCTCCCACCTCAGCAGTGAGGAGTCTATCAAAACTGTGAAGTCTTAGTGAAAAAAGAACAGTGGTATGCCACATGGTAAGCTGGAGTCTTACTGCTACCAATTAATATCCTCCTGTGAGATCTGAATAGAGTCAGAGAAGCAGCCCTGAAGCAGAAGCCACTGAAACCTGAGATTCTACTCTTTCTCCAACCACGGAAGATAGGCTGTGACTACTGCATCACTTTTATCACTTTTGTGAACACCAGAGAGGCGGAATAAGGCCAAAGGAAATCACATCAAAGAAAGTGTTTCTGGCCTACGGTGAACCTCAGGTAAAGTCTGCATTATATGAAAATACAATATATGGAAATTTGTGTCTGCAAGTCCAAGGACACTATCCAGTCTTCTGGATCCAGAGCAGGGAGGATCTAAGCCATTGTGAGCATTTTTAATTTGTCCTTCCGAAAGGCCTTCAAAGGTTGGAGGTCTTAACAGGCCTGAAGCCCCTGTCCTTTTTCGGGACATGGAAGCGGCATGATCAGCATCCCACACCATTCTCCCATTACAGTACGTGTTCGATGGCTCCCTTAAGAGAGTAAAATATTTGTCTCTGGCATAAGGATTATCAATGCTCCTCTGAAATGTGTTCTAGCATGGGAGGAAGACCAAATGGGGAGTAAATGAAGGGTATGGCATAGCCCCTTTGAAAACTGTAAAAAACATTTGTCTGCCTTATTGGATTTCCAGCCAGGAAGGAAATGTTGAATCCTGCCTTCCACCAGTCTGCCAAGAGCTGCTGAGGATAAACCAAACCGGCTTGGCACCAGTTGCAGCAGAAGGAGTAGAAACTGGAGGACTGTTGAACTGATTGAGCATATCTGTGTGGCGTTTGCCAGTGCCACATCCACGATTCTGAAAGGACTTTACCAATGGTTGGGAAGGCTGACATTGTATAATGGCTATCCCACTGGAACAGCTTCTGAATCTCCTGAATTTGGGGGTGGGGGGGGGGGGTTTGCTGGTGGAGAGGAAGTCGGTAAAGGCCTGGGTTATGGATTTGAAGGGGACCAACAGTCCAACAGAAGGAACCACCAGCGGTAACCTAACTTGAGGCCACTGAGGTTCATGGGCCTGAAGGCACACACACCAAAGGGAGCCTGAAGCTCACCAAAGATTTGCTGAATGGCCTCTTTGAAGCCCTCGATCTCCTGCATGGTTGACAACAACACAGGGAACTCAGGCAGCATCTTTGACCAACTGAGGAATCGGTACTCTGCCCAGTGCCCTTGAGGGAATGGGACTTGACCCCTCTACCCCTTCTCTTTGGAGTCAGAGTGGCTGGATGAAGTCGAGTTTTGGTTTGCTTTTTTATACTTGCGTCTTGGACTTACCTGAAGATTGTAACGAAGAAGTTGAACAGTAACAGAAATTGTCCTTCGATGGGGTACGTCACCCAGTATGAAGACCATGACTGCTAGTGTTTGGAGATACAACTTTGCCTCACAGTCTCGAATCACCTTCGGGTGCATTTATCACATGATTCTGGATGGTGCACACAGCCCAGGCCCTGAAGGCACACCTTGAGCGTGTCTGTGACCAACATCTGCTTCCTACAGTCAAAACACAGCTTGAAACCTGTGATTTTTTGGGTGGAAACATCATTCTCTAGCAGCCACAGTTATTTTGTTTTTAACTGTTGGAAATCTGACAAGAACGGAGCAGAGCTCCAGGTCCACACTGGAAGTGGCAGCAAGAAAAGGAAATTACATCAGTGTGCAGTGGTGACGCTTATTTGCGGCTCCCTTCGGTCACTTCTGGGGAGGTATGTAGTGAGCGCAGATTCCCACAATGCTACCTGTCTACACTGTCGAGCATAGATACAATATTCAGACTGGGCCTGGGTGTTTATGCGAAGGTAAGGAATCTGCTCAAAGTAGTATCCATTATCCACCTGTTTTGAATAGCATGAGTCCAATATGAAGGAATTATTTTGGCAATAATATTATTAAGCACATGAGGTCTTAAGTGCTTGTGCTATGTATACCATGTGCAAAGTCAAGAGAAGTGTAATGAGGAGCTAGTTTCATAGCTCACAGTAACCAGTAAATGTCAGTGTGCTTTGGAGCATAACTACAATGTAACTACAATGTTCCTCCAATGGAGGTTTTTTGTGTGAAATATTTCTTTTCAGAAGAAGAGAAATTACTAATTTCGTTATCGAATCATTACATTATTCAACTTAAGGGTCAATTATTAATGTAGAGTAGAAAGAGCAGAGGGAAATAAAGAGCACCTAAGTGGTATGTTTAATTGGAAACAAACTTCACGACAATGCTATCTTGGTCTCCACGTGATTCACAGTAGGATTCTATTTACTGAAGAAACAAACAGATGTCTATAATATTCGCAGGTACGTAATGGTGGATTTGAATACGTGCATTTTTTAAAGCAAACACCTCAAAATGCGTGTCATGCAAACAGATTTAAAGAAATGTTGAATGAACTTTATTCTCTTATTCATGCCAAAGAAAGAACAGTTGCGCCCAATTAACAACAGCACAGCGTGACAGGCCAGGTAACTATCAAGGACATGAAATTATAAATGAAGAAGCAGGCAAGCATAACCTGAAGCTAAAATAAACATTTGTCAAACAAACACGAAAAAAATGAACTCTCAGAACAAAAGATGAAAAAAATTAAAACTCTGATCATGAACCATGTAAAACAACTGCACAGGAAGATAAGCGTTTAAGTGGCTGGACCTTGTGAACATCCATACTCATCTGTGATCAATATTACTTTCGTGTTAGACAGCAGGAAGGAAAAAAATTAAAGAAGGCATTTTAATTCAAAGAAGCAAATATCATGTCAACAAAACTGCATTTTTCACTTCAATAGGACAACATTTTAATAGAAGTACTGCAACAGAATTGCCGATTCGGACTGCTTAAAAAATAAAAATACAGCTAAAAATGCGGTGAATCGCCATCCTCTTAATTGGGTTTACTTGGTAATGTATGCATTGCACAGGCAAGAGATCTTCCAACTTGAAAGTTTGCATTCACTTTATGGTAGGTTTGACGTAAGCTGCTCTACTGACAATCAACTGACAATATCATACCGACTTACAAATTATATTAATTTTTTTCCTTATATACCACACCCAAAAAAAAACATAACCCCCCCACTGTATTCCTCATTATGTGCCGATTCAAATGGGTAGATCATGGCGTTGACAATCAACTATACATCTAATGTCCAGTTATGAGTTGGGAATCGACATGGGGAACCTGCATTTGCACGCAGACCTCCATACCAGCATTCAAAACAGGTCTTCATAATGCACAAACAGTGGCACATTATGACCCGCATCTGCTCACATTCGCAGCCTGCACAAATGGTCAGCTTACTACAGTGGGGCTGAAAAAGTTTCCAGAGTAAAGGTGCTTCCCGGTGTTGGCAAACTAGAATTCACCTCTTTCTCCCCCCCCCCCCCCCCCCCAAAATACACAATACAGATCGTGTGGGCAAAACTCAAAGGCACATTTTATAGCAATGGACTCTACATAAGTTCCTAAATATAAAGGAACAAGTTCTGATTAACACTGGTCATGATTATTAAGCACATGTACCATTAAAACGGTAAGCTAATGAAGCACTACAAATAGCACCAATAAGAGGCTACATTAGTGTCCTACTTATGATAGAGACATGCCTTTATTGTTCTTGAAAAGTTATGATGGTATGATGGGGACATTATGAATTTATTAGACTTAAAAAGTTAGCATAATTTACAAAAGTTTGGGCCAATTTCATACGGTCGGATTACTAGGTTTCATTATTTGGTCTAAGGTTATTACAAAGTGGAAATGGTTCTTTAATATAAGGATTTACTGAAATAAATACATGTGTATGATAATATTAGCAGCATGAATCTCAGGAGAGAATTATTGTTACATAAATGATTTTAAAATATTTAAGAATGGCATGATCCGTAGAGAAGTTTTAAAAAGTATTTTTTAGATTCTGCTTCACTGTTTTAAATAACGTATGTACCTATGTAAAGCGAGAAAATAGTGTGTCATGTTGTTACAGTACCATTGTAGTCTTAATGATACTCAGTGTCACTAATAGCTGTGGTCTTAATAATGCCCTGCCAGCTATAAAAGCCCAGAGTCATTTAGCGTTTGCTAAAAGCTCAGAGTCATTCAGAAGAACTCAGATTCATTCATCGTTTGCTCCCCATAATAATCAAATTATGAAGTAGGCAGCTTATGATACCACTTAAGAGTTGCACTTTAAGATATCCAGGTTTATTACAAGTGCTGATTTGAAAAATACCTAGTCACTTGGAGATCTACCAATGCTAATCCTAAGAGTTTTCTAGATTTAATCACTTATATTAGCTCCTGCAATAGAACATTGGGAGTTGGTTAGCAAATTCAATTCCTCATAAGCAGACAACAGCGTCTGCTATAGGCCAGCCGCCCACTCATGAAGCATTCCATAGATGTTGGCTCCTACACTTTGTATTTAACAAGTGACTGTCATTACTTTTAGAACTGTTTGCCAATTAATCCCAAATTCATAGGTTAAATATGCTTTCCACACAGGCCCAACAATACGAGAGCAAATAATCAGTACCACAGATAAGTCTGTCAGCATAGCACCGCATTGCATTAAACCTGAATATAAAGTAATCAACACACTTATTTGAGTGTTTGTGATGTGTTGCTTTCTACTGCGAAAGTAAAATGTGGAGGAATCTGCAGTAGTCAATCCCACTCACGGGGGGATGATGTTGGTGTTACCGAGTGTGGTTAGCCGTTTAAGTCTGAAAACGCTCACAATTCACAAAGTTGTAAGTTTGTGGGGATGCACTAACTGAAATCTGACTCTTATTCACCCTGGATATGATCAAACTGGGAAGGAGAACAGGATTACTCACAGATTTATTTGGGTCAACAGGAAGGGCTTCCAAGAGTAGTGCAACCCCCGCTCCCATAAAAAAGATGCGTTTGCACTCTACACTTTTTTTTTTTTTTTTGTGTATCTTATATAGCGCACGGCTACTTGGGAACCCGTCCTGGCTTTTCCCTGTGGGATAGCCCATACTGGGCATCCCCAAGGTGAAAGCCAGGCATCCCGCCGCGGGGGGCCATAGTGGAGATTAAGCAAGCTATTGCCCAGAGTTGCAGAGTGTGAACCCGTGATTCCACTATGCAGTTTTGTGCATTGTATGCACAGAATGAATGAGAGACATCGTGAGAGGTTGCATGACATTCCTGCGCTAGTTATAGTTTTGTAAGTTTACTACTATGAATGTTTGTGAATTCCCAAAAGTAGTATATTAGAAATTTTACGTAGGTGAACTTTTATCAACTTTTATCGTTGAATAGAACCCAATGTGTATTTTTTTCACTCTACCCAAAACATTTGCTACAATCACTTGAATATTGAGAGGCAGAAACCCTTAATAGTACTTGCAATGCTGAAGAGATGTATTTAAATATTTGAAAACTTTAGAAAGGGTGATTGGAAAAGATTTGCACACCGATCGGCGCTAGGAAACTTGTCAAATGCTTTCTGCTTTTTTCATATCATAGAGCCTGGCAAGAGCCAAAGCTTCAGGTTACTGAGCATTTGATTTAAACACAGACTTGCAAGAAGAGGTATAAGCATAAATCTGTACATTAAATTGTACTGTGGCTTAATCATTCCCGATTCTTTTAACACACAGGAAAGGCTGCAAAGTAAAGCAGTTATATGGGATTTGTACCTCCCAGTCTCCTGCTGAAATGTCTACTGGCCATCTGGGCCTGCTGCAGCTCCTGCCACACTTCCAATTCCAAAAGGCTTGCCCTCCAAGAAGCTGGTGTCTTTTTGTTTATATACCAAGCTGCCTAAGCTTGAACTTTCATGAACACTCATATGGCATTGGAATGCTATTAAAGTGTCTTAGGTAACTAGATCATTTATGTTGTTTTTGTCTGTGGCAGCATTGATGGGAGGAGGGCAGTTATTAACATACATGGATTTATGGGTCTGGCTTGACAGTGCAACATTGGCTTTGCCATTACTTATTTTGAATAGCAACCGCATGTAGGCAGAAACCGAGTAACACAGCCATAAAGTTAATTCATGGCAACAACGTTCATACTTTTGATAAAAATAGAATATCTGAAACTGGTTTATTTTCATAAGAATGTGACACAGACCCATATCCTTTAAAAGCAAGGAAACAAACACATTTGAAGTCCTTAAATGCAATTACTTCTCGGATGGAAGACTGATCAATGTTTTTTTTTGTAACAAAAGGAGCTTTTATCTAAGAGTAGC
Source organism: Lissotriton vulgaris (assembly GCF_964263255.1). NCBI lineage: Eukaryota > Metazoa > Chordata > Amphibia > Caudata > Salamandridae > Lissotriton > Lissotriton vulgaris. The sequence continues at coordinate 995,314,868 of NC_141699.1, forward strand.
ATGCAAAGAATAATGAAGGATAGCGGTCTGGGCCACCATACTGTGGCAGTGCTATAAAGCAGTATTTACCAAAGTAGTATTTACCTACGAGAAGCCTCAGCTGAAGACATATGAATGTTTTGATATTCACCTTTCACAAAGCTTCCCCCAGTTCACTGTTGCATTTACTCAAGCAAATATTTTTTACCCAATTGAGAGATTTTTTTTTCACTGTGTTTGAATCCAACCAAGCTGCAGTACATGTATGCACATTTTTCACTACCTGGTTATCAGTTGATATGTCTTTTCATCATAATGGCTAATCTTTGAAGATTTTTTCGCCTCAAGTTTACTTTTTCTAAAAAATATCTATAGGCAATGGCAGGGAGCAGGAAAACAACATTAATCATTTTCTGCGAGGTATATATTACACCAAAGCATTTTAAAGGCATAAGACAAGGATATCTGAATATAAATGAATGCAAGTCATTATTTCCAGGCATACATGGCAAAGAGAAACACTTAACAAAACATTCATAATGTTTTTTATTAGACCTTCAAGAAGGTTTTAAAAAGAAAAACAGAGAAGAAAATAAACTTTGCCCAAACACTGCCTTTTTTCTGCTAATACTCAACATTTTTCCTATGTTTTTAAACCTAAACAAAGTTACAAAAACTGCCAAAAAGTGAGCCAGGAGATCAAACACTTCCAATTATTGCAATGGGTTTCCAGATATCTTACAGCTATCAAGCTACAGGAAACACCATTAAACTGTCTGATGACCATTTTCCTTTAATATCTCTACTCCTTTAGGTCGGAAAACATTACCAAAGTCACTGGACACTTTCCTCTCAGATTGAAAAAAATACAAAGGAGGAAAATTCCACTCGGTGCCTCACTGAGCCAATCCCTCCAAAAAGGGTCCCTGGAGATCAAAGACTTACGTTAATTGCAATGTATTTAAACATCTCTTAAGCTTTACAGCTTCAGAAACATTCTTAAACTAGCTGATGGGCAATTGTTCCCTATGAAACCTCTACTCCCTATCTCAGAATAAGAAAGTTTGAACTGTCACCAGCCATTTTCCTCTCAGATTTGAAAAACATATTGTAGGAGGAAACCACCTGGTACGTACCTACCCCTATGACTTCAACACTGTCATGGAAAAACAAGTTACTTACCTTCATTAACACTCTTTCTGGTAGACATCCAACAGCAGATTCCTCACCTTAGTATACTCCCCAGATGCTAGACTGGATCAAGAAAACTTTTCTCCAGCAATGCTCCTGGGCACAGCTAGGTGGCACTGTGTAGCTCCATGCTGACTCCATACCACCCCGGATGTGATAGAGGGGAACTGAAAACAGAGCCACTTTTGCGTGCTGTTGTCTATTTCATGCTTGTCCCTGTCTCAGCCCTCAGACGTGGGTGTGATTAACTGGCAATACAAGTCAGCAGAAGCTTAATTTAGGAACTCGTTCACACTAGCATTCAAAAACCAAACCAGGTGGTTTGTGATCTGGAAGATGCCCTGACTCTCCAACTAACTTAAGAGGTACGCAGTCTCCTGGCAAAGGGCCGGGTCCCCACTCCACCCTGTTTGTTGCAATATCACATGGCGACTCTCTCTGATGAATGTAGGAATGCTTTCACAGCCTAGTGAATGGGGAATAACTTCGCCAACTTGATATGGAGTTGGGTTCCATAGTCCTCTGGTCTCTACTTCCACCAGAAGAGCTACCGAAAACAGAGGTGATACATCCATCAAATCTGTCAATCATATCAGCTCTGGGTGAGGAAAAGAGAGGAACCAATTGCAGTTGAGTAGCTACCACTGTAGCTTGGGTGCGGTCTCTGAAATGTGGAAATTTTACTTGGTGCTTGCCTTACTGGAACGTCAAATTTCATTGCAGAGCCCTTTTATGCCAATTGGTCTAGTCGACAAGGAGGGGGCTGGAGGCTAAAAGGCCAGGAAGCCCTCACAGCTGCCCTCACTGAGATCAAGGACTGAGGCTGAAAGATCAGGATCATAGCACAAGTTTCCTGGATTAGATGCAATTGAATTATGGTCTTACTATAACTTATCTGCTACAAATAAAAGAAGCCGCCACGAAGGAGCCAGGTGTGACAAGCTCAGAAATCATGAACACCAATGATGTCAGGAGGTTCACTGCCATCTGGAGGTGGTCTACAACTGACAGCGTTAAGCCCTCCTTCATCAGCCAGTCGTCAAGGTTGGGGAAAACTGGTATCCCCTGACCTCAGTAGATGGGCAGTCACCTACGCCATCACTTTAGTTAAAAGCCAAGGGGCAAAGGAGAGGGAAAAGGAGAGCATGACAAACTGAAAATGCTCCTGACCTACCTAGAACCGAAGGAAACATCTGTGGTTCTGCATGACGGTATACATAAATACACACACTCCATATCCAATAAAACCATCTAGTCGCTCTGCTTCAGGGCAGACAAGATCTAGGCCAACTTGAGCATTTTGAATATGTCCTTCCACAGGAAGCCATTCAGAGTTCAAAGGTCTAAAATGGGCCCAAGGCCCCAATTCTCTTTCAGCACAAAGAAATAGCAAGAGTAGCAACCATCTCCTATTTCAGAATCTAGGACTCCCTCAATAGCTCCTTCAGAAAATAAAACTCGCATCTCTTGCAACAGAGTGAACAGGAACTCCTCTGACATTCGCTCTGATGTGGGGGAAGACTTACGGGAGCAGAAAGAAAGGGTAGTGCATATCCATGCTGAACAAATTAAAGCAACCATCTATCAGATGTGATAGATAGATTCCCTAGGATAAAGTACTAGAACCTACCTCCCACACGGTGGTTGTATGCCCCTAATGGAAAGATGAAGCAGCTTATGTCTGTTGCCTCAGGAGAAGGTGACTGGGATAACTGGTGCTCTTGTTGGTGTGCACGTTGCCTGCCAGATGCACGTCCCCAGCCTCAAAAGGACTGTGGTGATTCCAGTAGTGGATGGGGAGACTGACACTGCCTATACACCAACCCAGTAGAGCATCCTCTCAGTCTCCTAAACTAATGAATAAACTGTTTGACACATGTCAAAAGACTCAAGGAGCGTGTTGTGGCTTTAGTCTCTGAAACGTTTAAAGCAGAAGCAGTTTTCTCGTCAAACAGGTGTGAACCTTCATAAGTGGAGATCCATGAGAGAGACAGTACATCTTCAGACAATGTTATGGTGTGCATCCATGAATGGCAGCGGAGAACCACCTTGGAATAAATCGCCCTTCCCAGACAATTAGTAGTATCAAGTTCAGTACAAATCACCTATCTGGCCCAATCTGGACCATCCTGAATTGTTGGACCAAACGAGGCCTAAAGGTCTTCCAGGACCACCAGCAATATCTTACTGGATCAATAAGCTGACTGCATTGACTAATCTCAATACTAGGCTAGCAGCGGAGAATATTAGTTTGCCAAATGCCTCAATCCGCTTAGACTCCCTATCAAAAGGAGTTGTGGTGAAGGAACTGGGATTTACCTTGCTGGTTGAAGCCTTAACAACCAGAATCTCTGGAGAAGTAGAAGTGAGGGCCTCATCGACAGGGAGCAAGGGCTGCAATAGGGCTAGCACCAGCTGTACGATTTCCATAATGATATTAGTCTTAGTCTCAATAGAGGGCAGTTGTAGGGCCAAGACCTCAGTTGCTCGTCTGACTACTACTGCAAAAGATGAACTATCTTCACTTGTTTGTCCAAGTGGCAAATTCAACTCTTTATCAGACAAATTATCAAGCCACCGGCCTCTTAAGTCCACCTAAAAATAGCCATCATTATAATGAGGTGCCAGATCATCTCCATCCACACCAATTCTCGGAGGTGGTAAGCTTTGGTCCTAATCCTAGTCAAAAGTGTAGTGGAGCCTCTGATGGTGTGGCCCTCTAGTAGAAGCAATGGCTTAGATTCAGGATGTATGGTCACCGTTTGCTCTTTAGTAATTTCGTACTGCAACATCGGTTGGGATTCGGCTGGCATCGGTTCATAGTTAGAAAATATGAATTGTTACCGAATCCTATTACGGAGCTGTGGCACCAGGACCGTGGTAGGTCGTGGAACAGAGGTGGAAGGCTGTACTGGAGTTGGTACTGATCCCGTAATGAGTCCAAGGGGGTCAGGCAGTGCTGAGGACAGTCTGCCAGCAGTGACCTGAGTAAGGTCCTTTGGTGGCCGCCGGGGTTCGACTCACCTGTGGGAGCAGGAAAAATTACAAATATCTACAGCAAGGCCTCCTTAAAGGTGTAAATCTGCTTTAGCATCATTGTTGACCAAAGCCCTAAGAAATTCAGAGTGTAACGCGATCAGTTGTGGAATCAGCTACACAACTGGAGATCTGGAGGGAGACCAACTGACATTGATTTGGATAGTGAGCACCAAGGTGGACTGGAGTTCTGCTTTATTTTTTTGTGCTAGTGTTTGGACTTTGATTTTGACTTTCCGGGTGACTGACGGTGAATATGACCTAATGCGGACTTTGGAGCGAGTCTACACTCTTGACGTGTAGTAAAGGTGGGACCTACACGATGCAAGTGACATTTTATATGCAGCAATGTACAGATTTGCTTCTTGGTCCCGAATCGTGTATGGGTGTGTAAAGGCACGCTTGTCACAAGGATTCAAGTTGTGTCCAGAGAACAAGCACCAAAAACACACCTTCTGAAGGTCCATGACTGATATCTATCTCCTACAGTCAAAGCATGGCCTAAAACCAGTAGTCTTAGGAAAGGATATTGCTACCCTAGAAGACTTGATTTTGTTCAATTTTCAGGAGTTGTCGGAAGGATGATACATTTGGGAGCATATTTCTAGATCTGTGTTGGAAGGCATAGAAAGGAAATTACGTCAGTGTGCAGGAGTGGCGCTTATAGGTTATGTGATCTGCTCCGTCACTTCTGAGGTGGTATGTAGCTAGTGCAGAGCCGTACTGCACAACCTAGCGGCAGCTGGGAGCACTGCTAGAGAAATGTTTCCCAGTACCAGTTTGGTGCCTCAGGAATATTTTAAGAAGAGGAATCTGCAATTTGAAGTATCCATCAAAGGACATATACTTCAAAAGGATTCTTTTGACTAAAATATATTTAGATTACAAAGAACATACAATATATGTTATGGATTTTTATGATTATTCGCAAAAAGTTAAATGCAAAACTCAAAACACCAGTAAAGAAAGAGAAATGTCTTAAAGTATCAATAGGTCAAAAGAAGCATGGCTGAAAAGATTAACAGAAATTCAAATGAGCGTCACATTCATTCAAACTTACAGATATCGAACAGTGAAAGAGAAAAGAAGCATAATTTAGAGTATCCACCCACTCCACACAAAAGACTGAAAAGAATGTATATCATGACCAGTAGTGACAGCTTCCATAGAATGCTTCACAATGTACCTCCAACTTCAAAACAAGGAATCTAATACATTCGATTGCCTATAGTTGTTATGATATTCACACTGTGACTGGTCAGACATTGATCTAGCAGAAATTGCCAGAGAAAAAATGGTACTGTGGTTTTAAAGAAGTCAGATTATCACAAACCCATCTAACATATCCCACCACCAGGTGTTTTTGAATCACAACACAGCTGGGTCATCACCAAACTAACTGTTTCTAAAGTTAGCTCGGTTTTGAAACAACTAACTTTCTTATTTCCCAGAAAGCTTGAATAATTTGATGGGGAAATCAAGCAAATAGTCTCACTAAGGATGCAGATTCAAGGTTAGAAGGACAGCACACAAATGTGAGGAATTTATGTAACTTATGAAATCCAAATCACATGATATGCAGATGTGCTTTATAACTACAATAGCAGACTCATTTCAAATGCCCTGTAACAACAGTGAACAGGAAGAATGAAGACACCATGAACAATATTTTCCTTTAACCCCTTCCACACTCATGACGAGCTGGGCTCGTCATGGTGTAGCCTCCTCATACACTGATGACGAGCCCAGCTCGTCATAAAACAATATAAAAAAGCAAATCCCAGCACAGGAGGGGAATTGCCTTAGCAGCCATGGAGTTAAATTCTGGTGAAGAAAAAGGCAAGTTACAGTTAAAAGTGGCATACAATATTGCCAGAACAAAAAACAAAGGACTATTATGGGATAAATGAAAAAAAGGAACTTAAAACACTTACGGTAACTACTTTCACTATCGCTGGCATTAGATGTAACATGCTCTGTAATGGCAACACAATAAAGTAATGAGAAAAAACAAATGACAAACTCATAAGAGATACGTACAAATCATAATGAAGGAACAGATCAATAGAAACAAACAGACAAATGAAAGTGGCAAAATAAGGAAACCGAAGCCTCCCGTCTGATTTGTGCTGCTTTTTTTTTTAATTTGTAAATTTCAGAGGACAGGACTTTTGAAATGGCATTGGTCTTTAACATGGAATCAGAAACCATATTTGGATTGGATTTCAAAAAGGAGCTGCTGCGGAAAATATGTGTTTTCATTAACAGGCAGCCGGGTGTTACTAAATACTGGAGGGTAGGTATCCGTGCCTGCCTTTTAGGATAGCAACACAATGTAAACGTACTTTTAAATATACGTTATTCACATAGTTGGCATGTATGCTGAAAATATGGCCTGCACTCAACTCTCCAGGACCTACTTATGACATATATGAAAGAGGATTAAAATGACCAATACAGTTGCATAATAGGTTTGGTCAACAAGCTGACCATTTCATTCAAGTCGGTAAGCAACTTGGAAATCGGATGATGCTATAAGGCATTTACACCAACTGCAATGGATATTATTCTGAAGGCAGTCTCTCTGAGTGTAGGAAGGACAATTTCCACTGAAAAGGCATGGTTATGGACAAGATATCTAATATAACCTTGAATTTGGTAAGCTCTGGCATGTAATTGGAAAATTGCTAAACAAACTGGGGCTGAGAAGGCATGAATAACACATATTACAGATGACCGAGACAGGGTGGGATTTATTTGTATGATGTCGTGACTTTTGAAAATTGGTCTTTCCCCGGAAAATATCAGATTTCAGAAGGCATGAAAATATGTAAATTGTGCTTCGAGTGATATCAGTACAGAATATGTCTCAGATTGTACAAGGCAATTGACACCAGGTCACTTTTTAAAATGCTCCTATTTCATATTTCAAGCATGGCTATACTTCCTGCAATGTGGAGGCTTGCCTATAACTACTAGGCATATATACTATTCAAGGACAAAATATGAAATAGATTATTTAGCCCAAATGAATAGACTGGTGCAAACCCAATTTATAATGACGGCAGACATAACCAAACATGCAAATGAAGTAATAAAGCCATGTTGTGAACGTTTCGAAAGTAACACTGATATGTTAATCAACTCAGTCAATTTGACCCAAATAATTAAGGATAATTTGGAGTTCAGCATCTGGCAATGACACTACTATAATATAACTTCACTCCATTCTTAGTGAAAAATCCACTAGCTATGTATAGGCAAATACATGTTTCTAACAGAAGCAGACGTCCAAATAGCCAGAAAGCAACTGATTTATATCTAAATGCACCAACATAAATGTGATTAAGGAATCCGAACTGACATTGGTCATCAGAAAACTGAAATGCATAAAAAAAATGCTTACCAGTAATTATGGTTCCTTTACATAAGGTGGCCCCGAAGCCATTTGTTTGTGAATATATTCTTCAGGTAAAAGGATGAACAAAATAATAATTTAACTCCTCCTTTGATGCATGAGCCACAAACCTCATCTACAGTGCAGCACTTCAGTTGGTAGATAACAGTAACACTATAAATGTTAGGAGTATCTGATTTCCAGTATACCTTTCCTCCTGATCATTTAGGTACATCATACACAACTCATCACAGGCCTTTTTTTCAATTACTTTGAACACAAAGGATATGGGGAAAATATCTCATTTGGGCTGTTACTATTTTAAGGAGCTCAACGTGTTAAAGCAGAAATTTTAGGTGACCACTATTTTCAAATGCTTGTTACCGGCAAGAGGAAAGGGCATTCAACTCTGTTTGATAAACTCAGCCATTGGAAGATCTGGTTGGGATGTGATGACAATCATCTCTATTTGAAACAGTCTTCTTTGGATGATGTGCACTACTGAAACCTGTTTTCCTGCAGGTCTGCAGTAAATAGAAGATAATACTATTTGTTCCTCTGCCTCCAGTAAAAAAATAGGAATTACTACACTAGTTCATGCTGTTACATCTCTGGCTTTCTTTTCCATTCTGTGCACCTTCATTTTCTGAGAAAGACAACAGGATTATTATTTTAAAAGGCATTTGTACTACTGGTCAGTTTTGTATATAATCATACCTGAATTGTGAGAACATTTGGATGCTTCAGCTCTACATATATTCCAGTACATTAAACTAGGGGGCAACAGAAACATTCATGACCTTACATCACTGATTCTGTGCAATCTAAACTGGCACTCTTTAGATAGCAGTACCTTTGCTAATGTGTGATGTCCATCTATAAATCCTGTAATGCAGCTACCTATCAGAAAAACGTTCCAGCAGTTCACAACTCACTTTGACATGCCCTGGCATGAGAAAGCTAAAACTAAACTCTCATTCCAGTTATCCGGGTTCTTTGTGCGGGGAGGAGGCACTGGAAAAGCAGCTTCAAGCTACATTTAATTATTATTTTCCACTTTTTCTCGAATTGGATTTTAGCATACACCTTTCTGCTGAGCCCTTAAAACAAAGGCTGAAATAACTATGAAACAAAGCCTGCAAATAACCCCAAACACTATCTGCTAATGCACCCCTTGTGCGGAATTCCTTTGCCTACTTTTTCTACGACAGTTTTTTCATCGTCTCATGAAAACCTGTTAAAAAAGCTTTTTTTTTTTTTTGAGGACTCGTAGTGGACATTAACTGTACATTTATATCTATTACATTTATTCTTGATTTTGCTTATTTTAGAGTATTTCTATTCAGCTTTCCAAGTAGTCTTTTAAGCGCAAATTCTTTACCCGCTATCTTTTTAGGTTTTTTAGAAGAATTCATTTTTATACTTTATACATAGCTGTTGCAGTCTTGATGAGGGTGGTGCTATACCTCTTACAAAACAAAAATATTTAAGAAATATTATGCCTTAGTGAATCAAGACTGTACTTGCCAGGATGAAGGGTCCATAAAAATGCAATAGAGTACACACTGCTAGAGACTAAACAATCTACTAACATGTGACCAGAACAATACTTTGCTAAAAAAAATGTCCACTTAAGGTAGGGGATGGGTCAAAATGCTGATCTGGTTCTCTTGCAAACTCCGAACAGCTGATGGGTGAATGGCAGATAAGATTTTCATGTCTGCTCCAAATCAAGTTTTAGGGTAATGTAAATTCCTACTAGATCAAAATAAAAAGCATCACAGTGGTGATGTTGGTGTAGGGTCAGTACTTTCCAACATCATACATACTTTCATCATTAAAACTCATCACCCTTAGCTTGAGAAAATGAAGTCACAGGCTTGTCTTCAAATGACTGAAAGTCGTGTATCAGATGGGATTACCAAGAAGCTCCTCAACCTCACAGTTACATGCAAGTTACAGCGAAAAAAACATTGCAAGGTCACACTTATCCAGGATTGGGAGACAAATGAGACTTCTGTTAGCACCCTTTTAATCTGTGACGTCCTTATATGACAGGGTCAACCGTTTTTAATCCACAGCATAAGTGAAATACCGGAAAAGAAATAGTAGAAACTGTACAGATTGTCAAGCAAGGCTGCTGGTTTCAGAGTCACTGCCTTTCACCATGTGACGTACAATTTCCATCAGCATCCTTGCACTACTTATTTAGTTAGTAAGAAGGGTTTCGTACACACACTCACTTCTTACCAAAGATAAAAGATTCAGAATTATCCAATATAAAGAGTATTTCCGATGGTAAGCAACTTATTCTTCTGATTATGCAGTAGTGCTTGGTGAATGCAAGCATGGACCATCATGCCACAGTCTGGCAGATGTCTGCATCAGGAACGCTCAGAAGGTTCCTTCCTGGCCAAGGCATAGCATGTTTTTGTGGACAGAGTGAGTCTTTGTAATGCCCTTCCTTTTTGGTACTAGGAAAGCCAAACAAAACTGGTTGTCTACATGGTGTTCATCTGTGCGCTCTATATAAAAACTGAGTGCTCTCCTTTGGTAAAGCTGATGATGCCTCTCCTCCTCTTTTAAAGGATGTGGTGGTTGAGAATAGGTCAGCAGGGCTGATGGAGAGATGAATACACCATTTGGAAAACAGAAATGCCATATTCTTAGCATCAGTTTGTAAGGAAAGAAAGTAGTGTATGGAGGTTAAGCTGACAGTGCCTGCAACTCAATGACAACGTACGACGCAGTTATGGCAAAACGAAAAAAAACACCTTTAACATAAGGAGTCACAGAGAAAACGGGCTTTCACAAAATGCTCCTCAGAAAAGTGAGGACCTAGTTAAAATCCCATTTAAGTATAATGACGAGCTCTGACGGAACGTAGGATTTTACCCTTCTAAATACCTCAACCCAACAACTGTCTTGAATAAAGAAGGTAGGCCATGCAGATGTAAAAAAAAGCCAAAAGGGTGGAAAAGAACAAGTTACTTACCTTCAGTAACGCTTTTTCTGGTAGATACAATATCGGTATACACCTGTTACAACGCAATTTTTACTCCGCACTACCACTACAACGCAGGCATTACAACGCATACCGTTACAACGCATTGCGCTGGGGGGCGCTCTAGGATAAGAGGTAAGTTTAATTTACTATCCAACACCTTCCCTAGGGTCCACGGGGACTGGAGTTAGAATAGTAAATTATACTTACCACTATCCAGCACCCCAAAGCGCTATGCGTTGTAACGGTATGCGTTGTAAATACCGCGTTGTAATGGTATGCGGAGTAAAAGTATGCGTTGTAACGTCATACATCCTACAATATCTGCCTGTGGATTCCTCACCTTGTGAATATCCCCCTTGCGTCAGCAACATTCGGAAATTCTTTTGTAGCCTCGCGCCGACGTGGACTCGGACGTCATAAAGACACGACATCGCTCGCGACTCCGCTGACGTCACCGACGCCTACAATAGGCCCACGCCGGCGTGATGACATCAGTTCCGCCCTTTTTTCCGTGCCATCGAGGCACGCGGACGGACCAATGACAGTAGATATACACAAAGTATACACAGTACACAATAGTCAAGGCAAAACACACAGTGCAAAGCAAATGCAGGAAAGCAATTGAAACATTTCCTTGACATCAAAATAATTATACATTACAGTACAATAACTCTGGCATAGAAGAGTGGACAACGGGGAGGCGGGTGGGTCAGTGAGGAATCCACAGGCAGATATTGTATCTGTAGGAGAGTAGGGTCTGCAATCCTATGATCACCCAGATTTTTTGCTTTTGTTTCACTGGTTTACGACTTTCTCTGGCTGTGGGCCTGCTAATCAGACCCACAGCCTGGCTGTTCTCTTTCTAAATTATTACATGTACCCTAGGTGCATTTACCAATTGGTACTGGGCCACCTTATCAGACCCCGTAACGCAGGGCATAGGTGTACCCAGGGCCGCCAGGGGCTGCAGCATGTATTATGCCACCCCTGGCTGGCCTCCTAAATTTGACACAACTGGCTGCGTGACAGCTGGGGCGAAGTCGTGTACACACACTTTGCTTTAGATATAGTAGCACTATATCTAACCATACAATGGACACTCGAGTTCCTATCAGTCACTCCTATGGCAGGCCTTGACAATCCTGAAGGCAGAGTGCGTGGGCTCGTGTGAACTAAGCTCTGGCCCGAGCCGAGCCCGGTTGCAGCTTGCGGGATCAAGACCCAATGGCTGTTCCATGATAACGCGTACCATATCGGTAACTTCGGTGTCGCGTTATCAAGACATGTCGAGTAAGGTGTCATACGAATCGGGATGCTGCCCTCTCCCCAACTCTGGCGACGAGGTTAGCATTCCGCCCTTCTAGAGGGACACGACATGTACGTAACTGTGAACCCCGGTTAAAGTTAACTAAAGCCTCAGCTCCACAAAATGGATGCTGCCACCACAGACACGAGTCTGACCTCCTGCTGCTGGGAGTCCTTCCAGCGAGGAGAGCTTGGACAAAGGGTTTCCTGTCGAGGTGTCGCGATGTTCGCACCGTCCCAGACAGGGTTTGTGTATTCTGGGTAGGTAGGGCTTTTGCGAGAAGGTGACTGCGGAGTGGCACCCCGGTGCTCACTACGCATCTGCCGGTCAGAACCAGTTCCAGGGGCGACAGCGCTGGCCTGGGGAAAGTCCGGCAGGGGAGAGGGGTGTAACTACCCCCCTTCCTGGTCCCACCCTTAGGGCAGGACCTAGTCATGTACCCACCCCTTTCTTTAGAATAAAGGCCGGAGCGGGGACCCTTCCAAATTAGATCATCTTTGATTCAAGAACTACTTTCTACGAAAGGACATTCAAGACTCTTCTCAAGATTTCCCCCTTGTGACTAAGGAGTAGTCACCCTGCATCAGCGGGCACCATCTAAGAACTCTGCGGTTTGCTGTAAGTCCTTCCTCAAGGAATCCGACGGCCCAGCTCGACGAGAACCGGCTTCCCTGGCACCTCTGACCTCTACCCACGTCATCAGCTTAGCTGTGCTCTGTGGGTGCGACGAGACCTCGAGGGACCGGCCATCATCAAAACCTGCACGCTTTCTTAACCAGCACGACCATCGAGGTAACTCTCTGGTGAGTGCTCTGGGGTCCGAGAAGCCCCGACCCTGAGCCACTCCAGCATCGAAGTGCAGTCTCCCAGCATCTCCACGATCTGCGTGGGGCCCTTCTGCTCGCTGCTCAGCACGTTGTCTGGTCACTAGCCGCTGGCTTGTGCCCTTCTGTGACGACATCCGGAAACCAACACTGCTGGTCTGGTTGCTCCAGACCGGCCCTTGCTTCCATCTTTTCGAGAAGCACCCCGGACCCTCCTGGTCCACTCAAGACGCCAACTTAGGCCCACCACGTGGCCCTGAGATTTGCCAAGGCTTGTTGCCCCATCCTGGGCCCAGCGACGCCGACAGCATCATCCTTCGTGGGACAGCTCGCACCTCCACCGTGGACGCCGACAACGCCTCCTGGTCCGTGAGACTGCCGAGCCTAGCGTCGCCCACTCACCTGGTCGAGGTGACGGCCAACCGGTGCCTTCCTGGTACCCTCTGACTACTGGCTAGTAGTACGAACTTGGTCCCCTCTGCTTTCAGGTATCATCAATCTCTGATCCAGGCTTGGATCTCTACGAACTATTCATCACTGGTCGCCGGCCAGCAACTCCTTTTCTTCCGGCTCCTGGCTCGTCAGCGAAGACCCCGACGCCTGTAAGACTTGTGCAGCCGCAGCCCTCGTGGCTAGGTAACTCGGCATTTCGGTGCCTGCATAGCCTCTTTACTCTAGGGTCCCGAGTCCCTCGCTTCCGACTTGCCTTATCGGGTCCACCCGAGACCTTAACCTTTCCGTGTCCTCGGACACTTGTTTTAATTGTGCACTTGAAGTATTTGCTAAAGAGATTTGGTTTGTGCTTAGTACCCTGTCCTCATAAAGAGTACAGGGCTGTTGTGATTCTTAATAAATATACTGTTTATTTTCATAACACTTGTGTGGTGTCCTTTCACTGGGTGTTCAAGGGGTACATGTGTGGTAAACAGCTGGCTTAACGCGCCCTCTCGAGTCTTTAGCCTTAGACTGCTCGTATCCACGCTACTAGGATAGCTGGTCTATAGGTTGACTTACAACCAAACACCATAAGGGTCGTTGGAACGATACATAGCGGTCGCTAGAATAGCGAACGTTGCATATCGGGCCAACTTCTCACAGTATCTACCAGAAAAAGCGTTACCGAAGGTAAGTAACTTGTTCTTCTGATAGATACATCTGCTGTGTGGATTCCTCACCTTGTGGATAGAGTCCCACAGCAGTCCCCACTCCCGGAGGAGGGAGGCCACTCTTCTAAACCAGAAAATCCTGACGGACAGAGCGAGCAAAGTGACCGTCCCTCCTCACCTCGGAATCCAAGCAGTAATGCTTCGCGAAAGTGTGGAGGGAAGACCAAGTTGCCGCTCTACAAATATCCTCAATAGGTACACCTCTAGCCAACGCTGAGGTCGAAGACTTAGCTCTTGTAGAATGAGCCCTTATACCCTCAGGTGAAATGAAATGAATGAAACTTATATAGCGCACGACTTACCCTGGGGCATCTCAGCGCTTGCTTAGGGAACCAGTCCTGGTATTCCCCTGTGAGATAACCCTGGAAGGGTATCCACAAGGTGAAAGCCAGGTATCCCGCCGCGAGGGGCCGTTGTGGAGATTAAGCTAGCTATTGCCCAGAGTCGCAGAGTGTGAACCCGTGAGTTGAGGAGGCACCGGAGCGAGAATTAACGAGTCCGTGGAATTTTTGAGCCCAAGACCCGCCGAGGCGGGGAATTGAACCCTGGTCCCGGGCCAAACTCAAGCTCCAGGTCTGCCGCCTCTAACCCCTGAGCCACACTTCTCCACGGTGGCTCCTTACCGGCCAAAGAGTAGCAGATCTTAATGCAGAGAACGATCCATCTTGATAGGGTTCTTTTATGGACCGCCTTTCCCTTCTTGCAACCAGCAAACCCAACGAAGAGCTGGTCCTCCAAACGAAAATCCTTGGATCTGTCCAAGTAAAAGGAAACCGCCCTCTTAGGGTCCAGACGGTGCAGTCTCTCTTCCTCCTTAGAAGGGTGAGGGGGAGGATAAAAGGAAGGTAGGGTAATGGACTGACCCAAATGGAAGGGAGTCACCACCTTAGGCAGAAAAGCAGCCCTGGTCCTGAGAACCATTCGATCAGCATGAATGGTCAGGAATGGGGGCTTAGAACTCAGAGCTTGAAGCTCACTTACCCTCTTTGCCGAGGTTATTGCAACGAGGAAGACTGTTTTAAAAGTAAGAAGCCTCATAGGACATATGTGAAGAGGCTCAAATGGAGCACCCATCAAAAAGGACAAAACAAGATTTAAGTCCCACTGAGGCACAATAAAAGGTGAAGGAGGGAACTTATTTGTGAGGCCCTTCAAAAATCTCAAAACCACGGGAGATTTAAAAAGAGACGGCTGGTCAGGCAAGCAGAGAAATGCCGACAGCGCCAAAAGGTAGCCCTTCACAGTAGCAACAGCAAGCCCCTGTTGCGCCAGAGAAAGGGCAAACTGGAGAACATCAGACAAATGGGCTCTCACAGGGTCAATAGACTTCTCCCTACACCACTCGACAAATTTCGACCATCTATAAGAATAGATGGACTTAGTGGAGTCACGCCTGGCGGATAAGATGACATCCACAACGTCAGGCGGGAGGGAAAAGGAATTCAGGTTGCCCCGCTCAATCTCCAGGCATGAAGGTGTAATGTCTGGAGGTGGGGGTGTAGAACCTGCCCCTCCATCTGAGAGAGGAGGTCTGCCCTGAGAGGGAGACGGAGCGGCCGGTGAGAGGAGAGGTGGAGAAGATCTGAGTACCACACCCTTCTTGGCCAATCCGGGGCGACCAATATAACTTGGGCCCGGTCTTGGCGAATATTCCTCAGAACCCGAGGAATCAAGGGTATAGGAGGAAACGCGTAAAGGAGTTGATTTCCCCAACTCAACTGAAACGCGTCCCCCAAGGCTCCTTGCATTGGATACTGGAGACTGCAGAATGACGGGCAGTGAGCATTCTCGCAAGTGGCAAACAGGTCCATCCGAGGAGTCCCCCACATCTGAAAGATGTTGTGAACCACCTCCGGGTGAAGCCTCCACTCGTGATCGGCAGAGAACTGCCGACTGAGACCATCTGCTCGAACGTTCAGAACCCCGGCCAGATGATTTGCCATCAGACAAATCTGATGGTCCTGA
Organism: Lissotriton vulgaris; assembly: GCF_964263255.1. NCBI lineage: Eukaryota > Metazoa > Chordata > Amphibia > Caudata > Salamandridae > Lissotriton > Lissotriton vulgaris. The sequence continues at coordinate 995,330,739 of NC_141699.1, forward strand.
ACCCAGGACCAGAGACGCAGTGCCTCTCTGCAGAGACAATGCGATCCCACTCCTCCCTGTTTGTTGATGTACCACATCGCGGTCGTGTTGTCCGTCAGGACTTGAACCGACTGACCGCGAAGGGAAGGGAGGAAGGCCTTGAGCGCTAAACGAATCGCCCGCAATTCTAGAAGGTTGATGTGAAACAACCTTTCCTCTGGAGACCAAAGACCCTTGACCTCCAGATCCCCCAGATGAGCACCCCACCCTAGAGTGGACGCATCCGTTACCACCGTGGCCACCGGAAGAGGCAGATGAAAGGGCTTCCCCTGAGACAGGTTGCCTTCCACGCCCTACCAAGACAGATCCACTGCAGTTTCTCTGGAGATCTTCACTGACTCCCTGAGATCTCCGTTGTGCTGAAACCACTGCCTGCGGAGGCACCACTGGAGTGCCCTCATGTGCCAGCGTGCATGGTTGACCAGGAGAATGCAAGAAGCCATCAGACCTTCAGGACCGGAACAACCGCTCCATTGTAAAATAAAGGGATAATTTCCTGTATGTCGCGAATCCTTTGAGGTGGAGGGAATGCACGACATGCAGTTGTGTCCAGTACAGCACCAATGAACAGGTTGCCCTGGGAGGGCACCAGGTGAGATTTGGGTACATTTATCGAAAAACCCAACCTGTACAACAACTGGGTTGTCTCCTGCAGATGATGAAGCACAATCTCCGACGACTCCGCTTTGATCAGCCAGTCGTCCAGATAGGGGAATACAGGAATCCCCGATCTTCTGAGATGCGCCGCCACCACTGCCATCACCTTGGTGAAGACTCGAGGCGCAGTAGTAAGTCCAAACGGAAGGACCGCAAACTGATAGTGCTGCGATCCCCGTAAAACGGAGATACTTCCTGTGCGACTTCAGGATGGGGATGGGGATGTGGAAATACGTATCCTGCAAGTCGAGCGACACCATCCAGTCTTCTTCCAGCAGAGCCTGAAGAACCTGAGCAAGGGTGAGCATCTTGAATTTCTCCTGCTTCAGATAAAAATTCAAGATCCTGAGATCCAGGATTGGACGAAGCCTGCCATCCTTCTTGGGAATCAGGAAATACCGGGAGTAGCATCCCTGGCCTTTTTCCCGCTCTGGGACCACCTCTATCGTACCCTTCCTCAATAGAGTTTGGACTTCCTCCTGAAGGAGAAACAGATGTTCCTCTGAGCAATACCCTTGGCAAGGAGGGTAATTGGGAGGGAATTCCCGAAAGGGAAGGGCATACCCATTTTCTACGAGATCGAGAACCCAAAGATCTGATGTAACCGATTCCCAATCTCGTGGAAAGTGGGTAAGCCGGACCCCCACTGGGCCTACATGATCCTGAACGGCGGATCTAGGGCTGCTTTTCTGTGGCTGGGGGGTTGGAGGAGGTGGAGGAGGAATTGGGCTGATGCCCTCGAGGACGTGCTCTCTGCTTTCCCCTGTATGATCTATACAAGGTATTCTGCTGCTGCTGCTGTTGCTGCTGCTGCTGACCTTGTCTAAATGAACGAAAGGAAGAGCGGGCAAACCCTCTAAATTTCCTGGTCGTAGAACCTCTGATCTGAAGGCCAAGAGATCTAGCCGTTGCCCTGCTGTCCTTGAATCTCTCCAAGGCCGCATCTGCTTTCCTTCCAAAGAGCCCCTCACCATCGAAAGGCAAATCCAATAAAGCAGACTGCAAATCAGATGACTTCAACCAGGCTGAACGCCTCGTGGCAACCGCTGTGCCCATGATCCTTGCCACTGAATCCGTAGTATCAAGCCCGCTTTGGATGACTTGACGGGCAGCCGCTTGAGAGTCAGACAAGGCTTCCTCAAAGTCTTTTCTGCTATCCTCAGGAACCTTAGGGATTAATGAACTCACAGAGTCCATAAGAGCATGAATATATCTTCCCATAAGGCAAGTGGCATTAGAAGATTTCAGTGCCATACTAGCCGAAGAAAAAGTCTTTTTTGCAATTTGGTCCCATTTCTTGGCCTCTTTGTCGCCAGGCACCTGCGGAAAAGCCCCAACCGACTTTTTAGAACATGCGGCCTGAATCACCAAACTCTCAGGAGACGGGTGTGATGACAAGAATGCAGGGTCCTCAGGAGCCACCCTATATCTCCTAGCCACACTTTTGGATACTGCAGGAGCAGAAAAAGGCTTTTTCCATACCTCCATAATGGGATCCTTTAAGGCATCATTAAATGATAGTAAAGGCTCCACTGATGAATTTGGAGAACTAAGAACCTCAGTCAGTAAATTAGACTTAAATTCGACAGTAGGCAAAGACAAACCCAAAAGTCCAGCTGCCTTCTTCATGACTACATGATACGGTTGAACATCCCTGGAGGGTGCATCAGATCCCGAAGTCTAAGACCATTCCGGGGAAAATTCGAGACCACTTGCCTCTGCCAGGTCGTCAAAACTACCCCCATCCAGCACACCTTCCTCCATGTCAGAAGAAGACTCATCAATCCTCTGTTCATCAAGCAGACGTTGAGCTTCTCTTCGAGACCTGAATTTAACTCGAAGTGCAGCCGAATCCAACGCCGAATCCAACGGCGCCGGAGCCGACTTCGGAACCGAATCGGAGGGCTTGGAAGGAGGTTCCATAGACTTGCTTGGAGCCGGTGACGTCGGAGCCGGAGTCATCGACTTCGGGCGGGCCGGCGTCGATACCGGCGTCGACCCTGGTGGAGCTTGGTACTGCCACAGCGGAGTCAGGGTTGGCATATACGGCATGAATGGTGCCGGAGCATATGAGTGAGGAACACCCAAATTAAAGGCCATAGGACCCATGGGAACCGAAGGCGCTCCAGAGGGGAACCATGATCTCGAGAAAACACCATACATCGCGTTTAAAAACGCAGAAGGGTCCTGACCTGGTGTCGGGAATGGTGGATGCTCAGGATGACCTCGAGGTAGGTTTGAATCTGTTTCCTCAACAGGATTCGAAGACTCTCCCTCAACAGGAACACAATCGGCGTCAACCGGAGACGGAGCCGGAGTCGGATCCGGAACCGGAGTCGGAGAATGGACCACTGACTCTGAAGGCGAAGCCTCACCTTCTTGATCAGACACTTGCAGAGGAATCACTTTCGACTTCATCCTCCTGGGAGATTTCGATCTTGAACCAGACTTATCCCCTGAATGATGACGGGATTCATGCCTCCTTTTCTTATGCTTTTTTCGAGAACCGGAAGCGTGATCAGATGAAGACTTCGAGGCCGACGCCTCACGAGACCTCGACCCGGATCTCGACTTTGATCTCCTCGAGTGCTTCGAAGATTTTCTAACCTTACTCGCCTTGAGCTTGGCCACAAGAAGCTTTGATTCCCTCTCTCGAAGAGCCTTCGGATTCATCTTCTGGCACGATGAACACCCTTCAACGTCGTGATCCGAACTCAAACACCATATGCAGTCTTGGTGAGGGTCCGTAACGGACATCATCTTCCCACATTCTCTACAAGGCTTAAACCCTGTCTTCTTTGTCGACATGACAACCGAGCAAAAAGGTCAGAGAATGGAGAATCGAGGAAACAAAGTATTAAAGATACTAGAAGCTACAGAGTAACCCAAAACCGTTAGCATCGACGACGCGGAAAAAAGGGAACTGATGTCATCATGCCGGCGTGGGCCTATTGTAGGCGTCGGTGACGTCAGCAGAGTCGCGAGCGATGTCGTGTCTCTACGACGTCTGAGTCCACGTCGGCGCAAGGCTACAAAAGAATTTCCGATTGTTGCTGACGCAAGGGGGATATTCACAAGGTGAGGAATCCACACGGCAGATGTATCTATCAGAAACAGCGTTTATCTGTGCCCACCCCAAAGTATTACTGAGCCAAAAAAAGCCCAAGAGGATGTCTAACAGCTTGGTCCTTAGGGGAATCAAGCCGATGAACTCTACACCTAATACCCCAAGTGTATGGATTTAGTTGTAGGGCACCTACCTAAAGAATCTTATCCACTACTTCAGCAGGGAAATGTCAACCTCACAGCTACTGCTCAATCTCCACGCTTAAATGTGTACATTGTAGAGATTTGGTGCAGGGATCTGCCCCATTGCCGAGACAGTTGGTTCGTCTGCAGAGGCAGACTGATAAGAGCAGCAAATGCTCATGCTTAATCCAGGGCTGTCTAACTGACTTGTGTCTGGTCTGAAGTTCCTCAGAATTAAAGGCAGGAGAGGCAGCTGTGGAAATGAACACAAACTTTCTGAGTGCCACTGCAGGCGGAATATGTCCCCTTTGGACCTTCTTGGTGGAAACTTTGTGGGCAGTAGTGTCAACACAGCATGTTCTCGTGGAGGCGAAAAGATCCACTTAGGGCTCACCTACTGGTTCAAACCATTTGCAATCTGCCCACTCGCATCCAGAGCACCTGTCCTACCTTATGTTCAGAAGCCCCTGACAGATAATGGCCTATCAGGGAGATCTCTAGTTGGTACAGCCACCTCCAGAGGTGGGGTGCGGTGCCACATCGGACAAGATCAAAGACCTCATGCTGCCCTGCTTATAACTATATCTCTTAGTGGCCATGTTGTCCATCACGACCTGTAATAACCTCTCTTTGACAAACATGAGAAAAGCTTTTAGGGCGCCGTGCTGGTGGCCCGGTGAACTAGATGCTTCCCCATCCCATCCAACATAGCAAGGGACCTAGGTATAATTTTTGATACTCAACCGCCCTTTAAATCCCAGTTTAGCAAAGCAAGCTTTCTCAGCTTCTCAATACTAAAAACTTTGGGAAAATGTGGCATTTTACCCAAATCTGCAGAGAAGATCCAAATCCAGGGTCCAATGCCTTTGCACTTGCATTATGGCAATGCACTATATCTGAGCATTCTCATCGATAAACTGTAGAAGATGTAAACTATGGCAGCTACATTTCTTCTTAAGGTCCCAGACACACTTCTGTCTCCAAATACCTAAAGAGTTTACACTGGCTGCCTTGTAGGAACTAATTACTAAAATCAATGTGGAATTGTATTCATTGACACAGTCTTCACATTTGGGTTCTATATCTTATTGAACTGATTGTGTCTGACTACCCCGTAGTGTACTTCCTAGAACGAACAGGAGGGCGCTTTTGCTTTAATTTTTTTCTGGGTGAAAAAGGAATCTTTGTGATTGCATGTCTATTGTACACATTTTGTTAATTGTTTCTCTTTGTTGTATATATTTGTGTACGTATGTTTGTACATTTGTGTATAATGTAAATCTGAAATTTATGTAAATTTAGTGGATAAAAATTCCCTGGGATTACGATAAATAAAATATGTAATCACGCCTTCAATAATAAGTGATGGTATCCATATTTATAGAATAGTGAATGAGTGGACAGTGTCCTCAATATAGGAGAATTAACAGTCCCCTATTAGCGAATTTTCTAGATACTTATTCCTCCTTTTCCACCTTCTTATTTTGCATGCTTTGAAGGAACAGCATAATGTTTAAGGCACTGTGTCCGACACACTAAAGACAAAACGAGCAAAATCTGAACTACATTAAGAATACATTTTTGATCTACCAACCCAGGCGACTGCTTCGATCCATCTCAGCCTTTCTAAAACCCCTGAGAATCACTAGAGCCAGAGATGGTGAAAGAGCTTTTTCCGGTCCGTGATATTATGGAACTTATTTCTGCAACATCTGAAAAGCACTAAAGACTACAGCACCTTCCGCCAATTACTTACACGTTGGAGTTTTCAGCTTCCGTGATTTTATGGCAAGACACGAAGGCTAGCATTATGCAATCTCCTGTAATGCACAACTCACAGCAGATTCTTTAAAAGAATATAAATGCTTAAAAATTCTTAACATAAAAAACCTGAACCCTCAGCCACATTCCTTTAAATTTTTTGCTGCTATACGCTGATAACTACAGTATGAGTGTACTGTAGGTATTTGGCATCAACTGCATATTTTAAATAGAATGCTGTTGTGAGAAGAATTGTGCGAGTGTTGCTTCCTTTTAAACTATTTTGTGAGAAAGGTGGTGATGGAATGTTTTTTTGTGCAAGAAACATGGAAACTTTGGTTTGATTCAAGAAGAGTTTTCATTGTCTAGGGGATTTTTTGGGTGGCAGACACTCATTTCGTAATCTTTTAACATGGGAGAGTCAGCATTTGAAATTTCACATTAGTTGGCTTATACTGTTTGTGTAGTGGGCAAATTTGAAATGAAGTCAAACGTTTGGCACTCAAAGGCGATTTTCACCACAAGCTCTTGGTGTTCAGCCTGTGAGGAATGGTGTAGGTGCAGGAATCTGTTGCACAGGCACCAAAACAAAGAACAGACTGCATTTTTCAAGTGTTTGCTTTTGACTACAAGTTTACATGACACGTTGGCATCCATTTTGAAGATTTGGGGTATCCAATAATATTTGCATAGGTTGTACCTTTGAAGCTTGGATCAGCACATGAGAATATTGAGATTACTATAATTCATTCAAAGAGGAAGCAATCTGCTGATCACAGAGGTTTGGAGTGTGTCAAGGACACAAAAGGAGAGCAGATAAAGGCCCTGGCAAACGTAAAAGATACAATAAGTGGGCCCAAACATTCTGTGCTGAGATGTGATGAATCCTCTGGTAGTGCAATGGTGTCAAGAAAGGTTGTGTCACTTAATCCGGCTTTTTTTCAAAATTACAATGTAGCATACACTTTGTATAGGACAATTAGGTCAGGAGATGTTTTACCCAGTTCTACGCTCCTTTCAATAACTTTGATCACATTATACTGTCTTGCAAACACAGGTTGCTAGACAGCTTATTTATCTTGCTAGACGTTACATGGACTGGCATTTACAGCAAATCACGAGTAGAAATGTGTTTTGGATTTCTATGTGACTTTGGATTAAAGTCCATAGTTTGTTGCCCCACAAGATACTTAACTGTTGCCATCAGGATTTAGCAATTTCTGAGGACAAGCAAGAATGGGCAGCAGAAGGATTGAAGTAGCAATGTAAAATTGTACGCTTAAACATGACAATGTATTTCTGTACATCAGTTGTAAGTGAGACAAATTTTAATCACTAACCAAATTAAACAAGCAGATAACTTTCCGCAAATGCTTTTTAAAATTCTCCTGTGCACATCTGTCTATAGGGAAATTTCTTTCAGGAGAAAATCGCCAATATATATCTAAAATGTAATACCTCACTTCACACTATAGTTACCAATATTAGCAGTGAAGAGGATCTGATAATAGATGGGACTTAATCCTTGGACAGATTCAACCCCTTTACCTCGGAGGAAGTCAGTAGAGAATTGACTACTGCCGAATCAGGCTCTCCTGTGGACATTTGTCCCGCTAAAGTAGTGGCATAGCTATTAAACTGTCTTGCCCCTGCTATTTTAGAGATATTCAATTCTGCAGTAGAAACTGGCACAATACCTTTTGAATAGGAGCCTGCCCGAGTACCATCTATTCTGAAAAAACCCACACTGGATCAAAAGGTGCTGACTACCGCACCATATCGCTACTCCCTCTTTTGGGCAAATTGCTTGAAGGTTTAATAAATAAATAACAGCCTACCTGGAATCAAATCAAATCCTTGACTTCTCGCAATTCGGCTCTCGATTAGGCCCTAGCACAGAAACTGCACTTCTGGCAGTGACTGATTCTCTGCGACTCACACTTGACAAATGCCCCTCGGCCATGCTTGTGCTATTAGATCTCTCAGCAGCATTCAACTTGATCTCTCATGTCAGAATGATTGAGAGGCTGCGAGAGATTGGGATAAAGGGCCTTGCCATCAAGTGCCTCTGCCATTTTCTGCAAGACAGATATCAAACTGTCATCCTTGGCCCATATACCTCTCACAAAATGTGACTAGACAGGGGAGTTCCACAGAGATCTTGTTTGAGTCCCACTCTATTTAATATCTATGTGTCCCCCTTTGCTAAGATCGTAGAGCCTTTTGGCTTTGAGATAATCTCTTATGTGGATGATACTCCGCTGATGTTTACATTTGAGTCATACCTTGCCACTACCAAAAAGCATTTTGCTTCAAGTATGCTAGCCATCTCCAACTGGATGAATGACAATTATCTCCAACTAAATGCAGATAAGACGGACATCATGCTATTTGGCAAGGCCTCCTCTGTCTGGACAGATGAATGATGGCCTTCCCAATTGGGGTCTACTCCTATCCCTAAACAATCTATTAAGAATATCAGGATGAAAATTGATCAGGGTCTTACGATGAAAGATCACATTCTGACCACTTCCAGACTATGCTATCAGAACATGCGTCTTCTGTGCAAAATATTTCCATTTCTTCCTACATCCGTCAAAAGATCGTTAGTCCAAGCCCTAGTAGTGAGCAGATTAGACTATGGCAATGCTCTCTTGGCGGCAACTAATGATACACTGGTAGCCCAATTACAGGTAGTGCAAAACACAACAGCCAGGCTAATTTTCAGCCTCCCTCCCGGCACCTCCACTGCTCCAATGCTAAAGGAACTGCACTGGCTGACAATGGAAAAAAGGTGCATATTTAAGCTCTGTGCTCCTACTTATAACACATTACGAGGCAAAGGACCCAGATATAAGCAACTGAAAACCAAACCATACACGCCCAAAATTACGATCATGTGAGAAGTTCCAGCTGTGCGTCCCCATACTCGTCTAACGAGATGTGGATGTGGAGCTTTTCCTTACCTTGCTCCCTTTTACTGGAACAAGCTTCTGATACATGCCCGCACTTGTGCTAACTACTGCAAATTTAGGAAATTGCTGAAAGCCCACCTATTTTAATTCCCAATCTCATCTCCCTACGGATGGATACTTGCTAAACTTGTTCAGCGCCGAGATACCAATGGGTGAGTTGTGCGCTACATTAAATCCAAGTAACATAACAAGATCCAGAACATGTGGTATGTGAAAAAGCACAGATGATACTTTGCATATGTTCTGCTATGCAGTAGAGTAGATAGATATATGGGACAAAAGGTCATTTTTCAGGGTTGTTAAAATGAGTCAACCCAACTACGGGCAGAAAGTAATAAATTGATGAATGCTTTCATTTGCCAACTTCTTTCCTCAGCCCAATACAGGTCTAGAAAGCAACTTTAAAGGGAAAAATGCAAAGCTAAGTGCAGAGCCAGGCATGTCATGAGACAGTCTGTGTTAGGCAGATATATTTTTGGTAAGATGTGCATAAATCTTGTCAGGAGAACTTTTAATCTACTTTAATCTTATCACGGAGGTTGATAAAGGGACTAACGTTTCTTGGGCTTAAATTACAAGCAAAACAAAGCACATCCTCACTCAATGGAACCAAGGCAAAGATCAAGATTAAAGTACACAGCCAGGGTTCATTTTACCATGAAGCGAAATCATGCACCGAGTGGAAAAATTATTGTAAGTAAAAATCTTTTTATTCCTACTTGGGTCCTGTTGAAGATCTGGAATTGGCACCTCGAGTTTGAATGCTTGGGAGCTTCAGAACCATGCAGTGGAAGACCACACCTCTTCATGACAATCACTTTTACCAAAAGAAAACCTGGATTCAGTTGAATCTCCTGTGACCTTGTAGGAGACTGTTCACTCTGGATGGCTGATTTTTCAGGCTGCCTATAAAGCAGATCCAGAATATTAGTGATCTCGGGAAGCACTCCTCGTTGCGAGAATGGAATTCCCCAATAACGTCAGAGATCATTGTGATTTGGAGCAGTAGAAGAGGTAGCAGCAGTAGATGCCGTCAAGTCATACACCTTACGATAAATGTAAGGTTACATGAGACAGGCAAAATGGCAAAAACCTTTTGCAGGAATTGCTGTACGGAGATATCCATGTGAGTAGGTCCAGTAAATGACGGTGCTGCCATCTCGAATGATACTCCAATAGGCTGGCTTTGTATTGCACTTGCATAGTTTTAGACAATTCTGCCCTTGATGGATATTTGGAGGACCTTCCACTTAAAAGATATAGTTGTACTAATAATGAGAGACAGGAGGCTGAATTTTCCATTGAGTAATTTACTAATGCTGTTGGCCAGTTGGAGATTGATAAGGGTTCTAATATTCTACAGTTGGATGGGTTAAACAAGAAAAGAGGGGCGCAGGCTGACTAATAGCTACCAAGACACAAATGGAGCAAACTTACCAATTTCTCTGAATCCAGCCAGACCATCTCACTCAACAGAGGCTAAGATTATGTCAAAGGTACTTGTGAACAGGCTAGCACACTTGATTTGAGACTTTAAGTTTAACAAATTGACACAATTGAATCTGTTCCACCTTTATACCGGTCTCAATAAAGATGCCTCTAAAGAAGGCCCTTTGGCAATTTTGACTCTGGATGCAAAGAATGAATTGGCTCTATTGAGCAACACCAACACATCCTATTTGGGGCTACATACCCTTGTTCTTGGTTAATCTACTTTATACCAATTCTACTGTGCGCTGGGACGCTCACGGGCAGCCATGTGCTCTACAAATCAGTAAAATAAAAATAAATAAAATAAAACTGTGAAGGTCAGAGTGAATGGAGCTATGTCAGGTGCCTTGAACTGGGGAGTTGCACGAGGCGGGGGTGGGGGGCTCCTATTCTAGATACTAATCACTTGAGCTATGGTGCACTGGGTGAAAAAGGATTGCTTGAGATAGGGATTCTACTAGTAAGATGTTTCAGAAGACAGATTATTATTACATGCCCATGCCATTCTACAGCCCTTCACACATGCATGGTTCACAATATCCCAGCTATTGTGCATTTTTCGTGTTTTTGTGTGATATGCACAGTCTAGTATCAGCTAGTTTAAGTCCACTCTGTTTCCAATGTGGGATTGTAATGAGGATCCTCTTTCTAATTAACACCTCAGTATAGGTACGTCTGGTATTAAATATTTGGGCATAAATAAGTTTAAGGCCTATTCCTGGACCTTGTGTATATGAAGATTCTTGAAAGATTTAAGGAGGATGCTATCAACTGGGGTAAGCTCTCCACTCTTTAGTGGACACTGCATCTTTGTTTGAGGTGCTTTATTTTTGGTTTCCATATGTCCTACAGAATACTCCATTATGGATAGCAGTCATTCTTTTGGACACCTGAGGGCACTTTGCAGACTTAGCTTTGGGGCACTCACTCCCCAACAATATAATGCGAGGGATGAAAACAAGTTACTTACCTGTAACTTTGGTTCCCCAGTATTGGTAACTTTCATAGATTCCCATAGCTTGTATCATTCCCCGTCGTCGGAATGGGAGTCTCGATAACAAAAATAACATAGCAGTAGGTACAAAAGAGAAAGAAAAAGGCCTAGGCCTCATTCCTTTTTGTAGCATGCCCACCTCCTTTTGTAAAAGAGACCAAAACTAAGCATCAGCCAAATCAGAAGAGCCTCACCCCATAGAACCCTCCTAAAGGAACCTCAGATCCTCAGATTTTCGTAGCCGTTGTCTGCTGAAGGCTGAGCTTTCCCAGGGGAGGAGGGTGGGCGCATGGGAACCTATGAAAGTTACCAATACTGGGGAACCAAAGTTACAGTTAAGTAACTTGCTTTCTTGCCCCATTATTGGAACTTTCATAGATTCCCATAGCTTGTATCAGCCTAGCTAGCAGTAACCAATAAAGCACATAAATAAAGAGACATGTCAGTATCCGTACTATTATTATAGATGAAGTAAATCACATGCTGAAATAACAATCTGTACCAACAGTAAATACAAAATGTGCAGAAATAGGAAGGAGGGATCGTAGGGAAAGCTCACCAATTAGTGGAAGAGGTTCCTCAGGACTGCCTGGCCCACAGCTATATCTTCCTGTTTCAGGGATTCCAAGCAGTAATGATTTGTAAAGGTGTGCACGCTGCTCCAAGTCGCAGCTCTGCAAATTTCTCTGATGTGTACTCCCGCGAAGAGAGCTGTAGATGAAGTCATGGATCTCGTGGAGTGTGCTCTGATCCTGCTGTCCAGCAGCTTACCCGCTGATGAGTGGCAATATAGAATGGCACTGGAGATCCATCTTGAAATACTTTGCTTTGAAAGTGGAAGGCCTTTACGAGGACCGCCAAAAGCGATGAACAATTGTGAAGATTAACGAAACCCTTTGGTGCGATCCAAATAAAATTTCAAGCACCGCTGAACATCCAGAGAATGGAGTAACCTCTCCGCTGGTGTGGAAGGGTGAGGAAAGAAAGACTTGAGAATCACAGGTTCATTTAGGTGAAAGTCTGAAGGCACTCTAGGTATGAACCTCGGATTAGTTCTTAAAATCACGGTATTTCTCTTGAACTGGATAAAAGGTTCCTGTATTGTGAGAGCCTGCAATTCCCCAATGCGTCTTGCCAATGTGAGGGCAAGAAGGAGAGCCAATTTCCACGAAAGAAACTTCATGTCCGCCCGATGAATCGGTTCGAAGGGATTTTTCATGAGCTGTGCGAGAACTAAATTCAAATGCCAAGTGGGAGGTGGAGGCCTCACCGGGGGAAAGACTCAGAATAAGCCCTTGTGAAACTGTTTAATTATTCTTGAAGACTAGGGAGAAGGTCCAGACGTAGAATGTCTGTAGTGAGAAATCGCTGCCAAGTGAACTTTTATGGATGAATGAGCCAATCCTGTCTTAGCTAAGGCAAAAGATAAGGTAGAAGTTGATGAGGCTGAGAAGAGAAAGGGTCAACACTTTCCTTCCTGCACCAAATGCAAAATCTTTTCCATTTCAAACAGTAAGTTTTATTTGTGGAAGGGGCTCTAGCTAGAGACAAAACTTCTCTTACTTCATTCGAGATGGGAAGGTTCATGAATTCTGGCTGCTCAGGAGCCATGCAGTCAGGTGTAATGAATCTGGATCTGGATATCAAATCTGCCCGTGGGACATCCTGAGAAGATCTGGAATCACCCGCAAAGGAAGAGGAGGGACGAGAGACAGAAGGTGAAGTTCCGTGAACCAGACTGTCTCGGCCAAGCTGGAGCTCATAAGATCATCCTGCACAGTTCCGCTTTGATCTTCCTGAGATGCCTCGGGATCAACGGAAATGGGGGAAAAAGCATACACAAATGCTCTTGACCAAGCTATCGAAAGCGCATTCCCTAATGATCCTCGAAGGTGAAGTCTGCTTGCGTAAGACCGGCAATGCTTGTTGATCGGGGTGGCAAATAGATCTATTGAGGGTTTGCCCCACCGTTGAAAAATCTCCTCCAAGACCACCTGGTTCAGTTCCCATTCGTGGCTGACTGACGACAACCTGCTGAGTCTGTCCACCTTTTCGTTTAAAACTCCTGGTAGGTGTTCTGCCTGCAGCGATATTCCGTGAAGAATAGCCCATTCCCAAATCTTCTGGGCCTCTTGAGACAACGGAAGAGATCTGGTACCCCCTTCCTTGTTTATGTAGTGCATGGCTGTGGTGTTGTCCGTGCGGATGAGAACCGCCAACCCCTGCAGTCGTGGGAGAAACTACTGTAGTGCTAGCCTGACAGCCCTGAGTTCTAGGAGGTTGATATGAAGAAGATGGTGCTGGGGTAACCAATGCCCACTGACATGAAGATCTTGAAGCACCGCACCCCAGCCGTCCAGTGAAGCATCCGTTGTCACCATTTGAGGAGCCGGATTGCTAACGAAGGATAGACTTTGGGAAAGGTTTTCTTGCTTCGTCCACTACAAGGCTGCTCTTTTCATTGCTACAGTAATCATCACCTTGTCGTCGAATGAGCTGCAAACTTGCCTCCATTGTTTGTCTAGCTGTTCCTGAAGAGTCCGCATCCGCAATCAGCAGTGAGGTATCAGAGGAATGCATCAGGAGATCACCCCCAGAAGGGATTTGTAACGGCGTACTGAAAGAGACTTTCTTTTCCTCAATAGCAGCGCCTTGGATTGAAGTTTTTCCTGCCTTTCTAGGGATGGAAAAGCCTTGTTGAGATTTGTGTCCAAGATGGCCCACAGGAAACGCGCTGTCCTGGACGGAATCGGAGAGGATTTCTCTTTGTTGAGAGTGAGACCCAAATTCTGGAATAGGTCCGTACATGCATTGACTGCCAGGTATGGGAAGACCTGAAAATGATGTTTCCGTAGCAAAGATGCCACCAGTGCCAGCACCTTGGTAAAGATTCTTGGGGCAGCACGAAGTCCGAAGGGTAACACCCTGAATTGAAAGTGGCTCTTGGCTACTGTAAATCGTAGAAACCTCCTGTGCGCTGGGTGAATGGGTATGTGAAAATATGCATCTTCGAGATTGAGAGTGGCCATGAAATCCCCATGATTGATGAGACGTAATATATCCTGAAGTGAAACCATCCGAAAGGATTGGGAAATGAGATAGTTGTTTAGCTCCCTGAGATCTAAAATAGGGTGCCATTTCTCCAGCGTCTTCTTTACCAGGAAGAACCTGGAATAGAATCCTTCCCCCCTTTGAGACAGGGGGACTAGCTCCACAGCTCCCTTTAGAAGCATCTGATGAACTTCGAGCTGCAAGAGACGCAGATGTCTTGAAGGAATGGCAGCAGGGGGCTTAGAAGGTGGGATTTGTGTGAACTCCAAAGTATGGCCCTTTCGAATGATGTTGAGCACCCAACGGTCTGATGTTATCGGAGTCCAGTTGCGGAGGTATTGAGATACCCTGCCTCCTACAGATGTTGTTGTGGAGGTGGGTACAGCAGGCAGAGCCAGAACGCCGCTATTGCCTCTTGGACACATCCTGTCCTTGGCGGTTCTGCTTCCCTCTTGTATTCGATCTAGTGAAAGACGAGGCTTGACCTTGCTTTTGGTGATTGGGTTGACGGTACGACTGTGACGTTGATCCATATGAAGAGTACCTTTGCTGCTGGTATGAGCTTCTGTATGATGTGGTACTCCTACCTCTTGCAACCCTGAAAGGATTTTTCTGGTATTGAAGCGTACCAAGAGACCTAGCTGTCTCTGTATCCTTCTTTATTTCTTGGAGGTCATCATCTATGTGTTTTCCGAATATTGCCTCTCCGTCAAAAGGGTGGTCTTATTCTGGACCTCCGGCCTGAACCACGTCGCTCTGAGCCATCCTTGGCGACGAAGAACCGCTGCTCCAGCTAATGAACGAAAAGCCGTAGTGGCAATATTCATGGCACAATTTATCACCTCTGCCGATGTCGCTTCCCGTTCTTGCAGTATTTTCGTGGCCTCACCTCTTGCCTCCTGGGGAAGTTGTTCCAAATAAAGTGATAGGTCCCACCACAATTGGCGATCATACCTGCCCAGTATCGCAGAAGCATTTGCCGCTCGCACCAGGAGACTAGCAATTGACGAGAACCTTTTTACTGCGTTATCAAGTCGCCTGCCCTCCTTATCAGGAGGAGTTGTAAGGGGTGCAGTCAAGGACGCTGGACCATCCTCAGGTGCCTTACACTTCTTTTCCAAGTATGGCAGTACCGGAATAACAGTAGCCGGGTTTTTCATAGCCTTGAGACCCTCCTCCCACACATGCTTCACAATGGGAATAGATTGGGTCATCTTCCTATAGGGTTCTTTAAAGTCATAGAGAAAACACTCCGTCTGTACGGAAGGCATAGGCAGCTTGAATCAGCTAGATGCTCTCTCATCAGCATATGGAAACCCCCGACATCCGCTGGGGGAGAATCCACCGGGTCTGGACTAGCTAAGCTGGATCCGGGATCACATACTCATCCCACTCTAAGCCCTGATTAGGCCCGTTGAACAAGTTACTTACCTTCGGTAACGATATATCTGTAAGAAACAGTAGTTAGTATTAGATTCCTTACCTTAGAATATCCCCAGGCGTCAGACTGGATCCGGAAATTTTTGCGTAGCAATACCCCTGCGCGTCGTTAGGCGTCGTCTCTGGCTCCGCGTCCATCGTCGGCGTAGTCTGCGCCGGAATGACGTCGGAGTACTTAAACGCCGCCCATGCGCGCTGACGTCAGTTCTTAGACACAACTTTTCCACGCCAGATACGCAGAGCCATTCTAGAACCAACACTGGTGCCAAGAAACTAGGGCCCTGAAAGGGGATGACCTTAACCCTAGGTATCAGTTCGCAGAACGGGGAGGATGGGTGGGGCGGTAAGGAATCGAATACTAACTACTGTTTCTTACAGATATATCGTTACCGAAGGTAAGTAACTTGTTCATCTGAAAGAAACAGGTTAGTATTAGATTCCTTACCTTAGAATAGATACCCCAGCAATACCAACCCCGGTGGTGGGTCAGCAAACGGATACTCACACCAGAAAGTCCTGGAGGACGGAACGGCCAAAGAAGCCATCCCTCCGGACTTGACTGTCCAGGCAGTAGTGCCTCGCAAAGGTGTGCAGCGAGGCCCACGTAGCCGCCTGGCAAATGTCCTGCAGGGGGACTCCCCGACCCAGGGCAGTAGTAGCCGCCGTGGCCAGAGTGGAATGGGCCCTCAGCCCAACTGGAGGCTCCTTTCTAGCCAAGGAGTAGCACGCCTTGATGCATAAGACGACCCACCGAGAGATGGTCCGTTTATCACCGCCCGTCCCTTCTTCGCACCCACGTAACTAACAAAGAGTTGGTCATCCACCCGGAACTGGCGTGTGCGATCCACATAGAATGAAAGCGCACGTTTTGGGTCCAGACGATGGAGCCGCTCTTCATCCTTTGAGGGATGCGGAGGCGGGAAGAAGGAGGGCAAGGTGATGGACTGCCCGATGTGGAAAGCAGAGACTACCTTGGGCAGGAAAGATGGTTTTGTACGCAACACCACTTTGTCCGGATGCACAGACAGGAAAGGGGGTTTGCAAGATAGAGCCTGGAGCTCACTCACTCTCCTAGCAGAGGTGATGGCAACCAGGAAAGCTGTCTTCAAGGTGAGAAGACGGAGAGGACAAGAATGAAGTGGCTCAAAGGTAACGCACATCAGGAAAGTAAGAACCAGGCTCAAGTCCCACTGAGGCATCACAAAGGGAACAGGTGGAAACGTGTGTGATGCCCTTCAGAAAACGAGTTACTATAGGGGACTTGAACAAAGAAGGTTGATTAGGCAGCCTTAGGAAGCCGAAAGGGCAGAAAGGTAGCCCTTGATAGTGCCCAGAGCAGAGCCCTGCTGGGCAAGAGAAAGAAGGAAGAGAAGAACTTCAGAAAGAGGGGCACAAAGGGGATCCACAGCCTTTGCTGTGCACCATGCCACAAATTTGTTCCACCGGCAGGCGTATACCGACTTTGTGGAGGGACGCCTGGCTGCCAGAAAAACTTTACAGACTTCAGGAGGCAAGTCAAATGGCCTCAACTGCCGCCGCTCAATCTCCAAGCATGGAGGTGGAGACTGGACAGGTTCGGGTGAAGGACCGTCCCCTGCTGCTGCGACAGAAGGTCCTCCTGAAGAGGCAGACGGATCGGGGGACCAAGTGACATATTGAGTAGCTCGGGATACCAGTACCTTCGAGCCAAGTCCGGAGCCACAAGGATGACTTGGGCCCGGTTGCGCCTGATTTTCTTCAGCACTCTGGGCAGAAGTGGTATAGGCGGAAAGGCGTATAACGGACCGCAACTCCACTCGCGATGAAATGCGTCGCCGAGCGAGTGCCGCCTTGGAAATTCCAACACGCAGAACTGATGACATTGCGCGTTCTCTTTGGTGGCGAATAGATCTAACCGAGGCTCTCCCCACTGCAGAAAGATGCCTTGCCCCACGTCGGAGTTCAGACGCCATTCGTGATCCATTGAGCACCGTCGGCTGAGTTCGTCCGCCCTGGCGTTCAGAGAACCTGCCAGGTGGTGAACCACCAGGGTCACGCCCTGATGTTCCAGCCACTGCCAGAGGCGCAGAGCCTCTTGACAGAGGTCCCAGGACCCCACACCGCCCTGTTTGTTGCAGTACCACATGGCGGTGGTGTTGTCCGTGAACACCTGCACTGCACTCCCTCGGACAGAGGGGAGCAGTGCCAGACGAATCGCCCGCAGCTCCAGAAGGTTGATATGGAGCTGGGACTCCGCCGGAGACCAGAGGCCTCTGATCTCCGCCTCTCCCATGTGGACTCCCCAGCCCAGGAGGGACGCGTCCGTCACAACCACGTGCTCCGGTTGGGGAAGGGAGAGGGATCTGCCGCTGACCCAGTCGCTGTCCGTGAGCCACCACTGCAGCTGTCTTGCAGTGCCCTCCGAGATCAGGACATGGTCGGACAGGTTGCCCGGATGCTGGGCCCACTGAAACTTCAGGTCCCACTGCAGAGCCCGCATCCGCCACCGGGCGTGATGCACCAGAAGGATGCAGGAAGCCATCAGCCCCAGAAGCCGCAGCGTCAACCTGACCAAAACCCGGGATAAAGGCTGAAAGATCGGAATCAGAGCCTGAATATCCCGGACTCGCTGCTCAGGAGGATAAACTCGAAACTGCGCAGAGTCCAGAACAGCTCCGATGAAGAGGAGCTTTTGGGAGGGACCCAGGTGTGATTTCGGCACGTTGATGAAAAACCCCAGCAGGTGCAGGAGATCCGCCGTAATCTGGAGGTGGTTGACGACTGACTGGGGCAAGCCCGCCTTCAACAACCAGTCGTCGAGGTAGGAGAAGACTGAAACCCCTAACCTGCGCAGATGAGCTGCGACCACCGCCATCACTTTCATGAACACCCGTGGGGCGCTAGTAAGGCCAAAGGGGAGCACGGCGAACTGAAAGTGCTCGAGGCCTACCGTGAACCGCAGGTAGCGCCGGTGGGCCGGCAGGACGGGGATGTGAAAGTAAGCGTCCTGCAAGTCCAAAGCCACCATCCAGTCTTGCGGGTCTAGGGCAGCCGAGACCTGAGCCAAAGTCAACATCTTGAACTTCTCCTTCTGGAGGAAGCCGTTGATGTTCCATAGGTCCAAGATAGGGCGTAGGCCCCCTTTGCCCTTCTTGGGTACCAGAAAGTAGTGGGAGTAACAACCACACCCTACTTCTGGCCCAGGAACGCGCTCGATGGCCCCCTTGGCCAAGAGGGCCGTAACCTCCTCCTGCAGAAGTCGCAAGTGGTCCCCCGACACGCGGTGGCATGGCTGGAGGGGTCGCCTAGAAGGGGAGGGAGTAGCCCCTTCGGACGATTTGAGCACCCACCTGTCCGATGTGACGGTGCGCCAGAGGAAGAGGTGATGGCGGACCCTGCTCCCCACTGGCGTCACATGGGCCTGGAAACTCGGAAGGTTTCGAGGCGGATGCTGCGGGAGCGGGTGCGGACTGGCCTCGCCGTTGTCCCCGACCGCCTCCCCGGCGGTTTCTACGGCCGCCACCGCGCTGAAGATTCTGTTGAGGCGGCGTGTGGCTGGCGGCACGTGTGGGGGCGCCCCTTCCTTGGCCACGAAAGGAGCGAAAGGCACCCGAATGCTGGCACGGGCCGAGAGGTCCAAGGACTTGGCCGTAGCCCTGGAGTCCTTAAAGCGCTCAAGCGCGTGGTCTGCCTGGTCGCCAAACAGGCGACGGCCATCAAACGGCATGACCAGAAGAGTAGCCTGGACATCGGCCGAAAAATTGGCGCACCGTAACCAGGCGTGGCGTCGAATCGCCACTGTCGTAGCCATTGCTCTGCCCAGTGTATCGGTGGTATCCAGTCCGCACCGGATAGAGTACTGTGCCGCATCTCGACCCTCCACTAGGGCTTGGGCAAGTTCAGCCCTGACCACCTCAGGGCATTGTGGCAGCACGTCCGCAACCGTGTCCCACAGGGTGTGGGTGTAGCGGCCCAAGAGGCATGCGGTGTTGACTGACCGCAGTCCCAGACTAAGGGACGAGAACACTTTCTTGCCAAGCTGTTCAAACCTCTTGGATTCCCTGTCGGGAGGAGCCGACGAAGACGCAGTCTGGGAATTAGAGGCTTGGATAACCAGGCTCTCGGGGTGGGGTGGGGTGGGTCGACAGGAAGCTTGGGTCACCCGGAGCCGGGCGGTAGCATCTGGCCACATTCCTGTCCACAGGCTGTCCTTAGGCAGGCTTGGACCAGGTGCCCAACAGAACGTCAGATAAGGCCTCATTGAACGGCAGCAGAGGCTCGACCGAGCTTTACTGCGGTTTGAGGACCTCGGTGAGGAGATTAGTCCTCACGGCCGCTGAGGGGAGCGTAAGGTTTAAGGCCTTAGCCGCCCGCATCAGCACTACTCTATAGGCTGCCCCCTCCTCCATTGCCACGGTAGGAGGGGAGACAAAACCAGTGTCTGGAGAGAGGTCCAGGCCGCTGGCCTCCCCAAGCTCAACTGTCTAGTCCGCTTGGTCCGGACACTCCCGTATCAGAGGGTCCTCAGACCCCTCCCAGTCCTCTTCGTCACCCAATTCCTGGTAGCCAGGATCAACAATCGGGGCCCGTTCGTGGAACTGGAATGTACCTAGAGCTGTCTCATATGGCTCCCAACGGGGCCGTGTCGACGGCTGAACGGGAGCTACAGAAGGACTGGGGCCGGCGTCGACCGAAGTCGGCGCAGGTGGCGACACCCTCAGGGACGGCGCCGGTGAGGTCGTAAGGTCGACCGGCGTCGACCCAGATCCGGTCGGGGCCTGCGGCGCCGGGACCGAAGTCGCCGGCAGCGTCGGAGCACCCGACCCGCTAGGCCCCGGAGCCGGGCCCACAGGGCCCGAAGGCGCCTTGGGGCCCGGTGGAGAAGAGAGCGACCTCATGGCCATGAGGTACTGCTCGATCTCCACCCACGTCGCATCTTGCTCAGCGACCCGAAGGTATGGGGCAGGATGCCGCGCCAGCGACTTCGGCGGAGCCGCGTGGGTGGTGCCACTCAAAACCCCGGCCCCGTCGGGCGGAGCGTCGGGGGCGGTCGGAGGAGCGATGACGCCGCTCCGACCTCTCATGCCTCTTACCTGAGGAGGAACCAGAAGACCGATGCCGACTTCCTGAGCTGCGAGGGCTCCAACCGGTTCCTCGACCTCCCGTGGGACCGGGACCTCGAATGGCGCGGGCCGACTGCAGGAGCTCGAGCAGCTTGCAGCACCGCTCCCGCCTAGCCTTCGACATCAGGGCTCGACAGTCGGAACAGGATCGGTCGTCGTGGTCGAGGCCTAGGCATTGCAGACACCGGCGATGGGGGTCGGTATTCGACATCAGTCGACTACATTTCGAGCAGGGTTTGAACCCGGGCACCCCTACCGGCACCTGAAGAGTCGAGAACGACTTGAAGAGGATCAAAAATGATCAAAGAGTTTTAGTCAAAAAGTGACTAAGGGGTAGAGCTTCTCCGGATCTGCGCTAGCTAGCGCGGAAAAAAGAAGAACTGACGTCAGCGCGCATGGGCGGCGTCTAAGTACTCCGACGACGTCATTCCGGCGCAGACGCCGCCGCCGACGGACGCAGAGCCAGAGACAACGCCTAATGACGCTACGCAAAAATTTCCGAATCCAGTCTGACGCCTGGGGATATTCTAAGGTAAGGAATCTAATACTAACCTGTTTCTTTCAGATATCAATATTCTGATCCTCATCGGAGGAATCATCCTGTACGTCCAGTAGTGTTGAAGGTATATTTGGAGCAGGTGTTTGCAGCTGAGAGAACACCTGAGTCGGCAACTCTGGAGAAACCATCATTGGAGTTGTCGGGGCAGGAAATGTTTGAACTGCCGGGATAGAAGCAGCCTGAGTTGTAACCTGAGAGAATCTGGTTTTATAGTCCTGCAGCATGCTATGGAGATCCGCCAAGAGTAGGGAAGGAACAGACACTATCTCCTGGCCTGCGGACTCCTGACGTTTGTAAGAACATTCATGAAGAAACTCGCCTTCAGAATCTGTTTCCTGACATTTTACCAGCAGTTGAGATGGACTGTAAGCATACCCAAAGGAGTCCTGATCATCTTTGTCAGAATCCTCTTCTTCTAGTAACAAAGAGGGAGGCAAGGGGGTAACCCTCCTTAGAGACGTCATGTCCGGAGTTATCCTTTTCAAGGAAATAGTTATTTTCTCCGTCGACGACCGTGGTCGATGAAGGTAAAGGAAAACCGGTCATCGATATCGTCAACGTAAGAGTCACTGCCGACGGATGGACGGATTGTCGACGACGAGATGGGCGTCGGCGACATGGGCGTCGGCGAGACCCCTGACAATCCTGCCGTATTCATGGTTGCCATAGTTGAAGCACTTGTCGACCACTCCGTCGTTGTCACCATTGTCGACGACATTCTCGTGGTCGCTGCCGTCGTTGATATCTCCGTCGTCATTTACGTCGACGTCGTTGACGATCCTGTCGACATCGACTGTACCGTCAATGGTACGACTTTAAACACCTTGGATTTAGACGCCTTCGTCGACGGAGCATTCTGCTGCGTCGTCGACGACTTGGAGCTTTTCTCTGACTTCTCAGATGACAGAGAAGATGGGTTTTTTTTACGTTGAAGCAGTCTCCATCACTGCTGAAGGTGTAAATGGTCCTTCCCTCTCCTTTACACCGTGGTGAGGAGATGTTACAGGACTTTAGCCCTCAGACTCACGGGGGGGGGGGGGGGGGGGGGGGGGGGGAAGGGGTCTTTTTTGAGGCCTTAACTGGACGCTCCACAGAAAGTGAAGGGGAAGCCCTACCCCTTTTGACTGACCTTTTGGATGATGTAGCTGAAGAAGAGTCCTCACTGTCGCTTGACACGTGTCCTTTCTGGACTTCAATTTCTGGTGCCAAGTGAGGAGGCGATCCTCACGGTCCCGGAGTGTTTTTGAAGAGAAGGTGCGGCAGATCTTGCAGTCCGCAGCCTTATGATCCGGATACAGGCAATATATACAGTCCTTATGCCTGTCCTCCACATACAGCCTTTTCTTGCCACAGGTGGAACATGACTTGAAAAGGGCCGCCTTCTCCTTGTCACACATTTCAGAAGAAACACCTAACAATCCTGAAGAAAAAAGTTGAAGAAATTCTCAAAAGAGTAGAAAAATGAGCAGAGCTCAAAGGAGACTCTCTAAGCACAACGTGCGGTAGAAAATCTGAGGCTCTGAGGTTCCTTCAGGAGGGTTCAATGGGGTGAGGCTCTTCTTATTTGCTGATGCTTAGTTTTGGCCTCTTTTACAAAAGGAGGCGGATATGCTACAAAAGGGAATGAGGCCTAGGCCTTTTTTTCTTTCTCTTTTGTACCTACTGCTATGTTGTTTTTGTTACCGAGACTCCCATTCCGATGACGGGGAATGATACAAGCTATGGGGAATCTATGATTGTTCCAATACTGGGGCAAAGGGAATATCAACCTGCTGCATCTATACAGCTATTACTGGATTTGCTCATGTGATTTATTTGGTGCCTGGTTATTTTCTACCCTGGAGGAGTGGTGTATCTTATTTGACAGACTGGCCAAGGAGTCATGGAACATATTAAAAAACTGAGTTTTCATCAGCATCTCAAATTGATATAGGATGGGAACTGTGGTATTAAAGCTTTTACCAGGCTATACTCTGACTGTGACTTAACTCAAACTGAGATGCGTATGGATAGAAAACTGAGACAGGATGTCAGCTATGCTCTGAAATGGAATGAGGTAAAAGATCAATCAGCTTTAGAGGTTAGATATTTAACAGAAGAAATGTTCACCAATCTCTTGTATAATTTATTAGACTCTCTGAGGGATTAAGGGACAAATTAGTAACTGACCTGAGCTCGAGAAGTTGCTATCCAAGCCACTTTAAGTCCTAATACAGCTCAAAATGTTCCAAAGGCTATTCTTTCATAGAACTAAACAGTTAATTATTGAGCAGGTGTGGGGCCCATTTAGTGCCCATTTAGTGCCCTAAAAGGAAGGGAACGTTAACATTATTAACTGGGCCTGTGCATTGATCCATTATTTTTGGAAACAGATACTTCCTAAGCCAATGTCAGTGCTTGGGGTTGATATGAGTGACTCCCTAACATGGCCACACTGGCAGTGATCAATGACCTGCAGAGGCTGAGAGGATGCTGGACTTGAGGGCCCCCCTCAAGTACTGATGCCCCAGAATGTGGTGGTTGACTGTTTACTGGCTTCAAATCCAGGACAAGTGCATGCCCAAGGAGATCTTAGTTTATGAGGCGCGCTGCGGCCTGAGGAAATGGAAAAAATACAGCCACCCTGGTAAAATTAATAATTTGTTAACAAAAGATGGAAAGTGTTTGACAGTGATCAAGTAGTTTTCAGATTACCAACTGCTTAATGACAGTCATATTCCGCATTCTACAAGTAAAGCTTTAATTCTGTCTCAATATGCACTTGCACATTTGGGGTGTGTGACACTTTTTACTTGTAGGTTGTGGTACCAGAGATGTCGATTTTAGTTGTGGTACACCAGTTCTCTTTCATTGTTATTGTAATAACAATTAATATGCTATTAAAAATCTTATTACCCTAGCAAAATACACCTTACACACGAGCTAAGATCCACAAGCAAAATTGCTAAGGATGAGCCAATGCTCATAAACAAACAATTAGCAGAAGCAAACTACCTGTAGACGAAGCGGAAACTGATGAAACTTTTAACGCAAGTGACTAAGACATACATACAAACAAGCAAAACTTATTTTGTGGAGGACGTTCAATATAATTCCGTTGATTTTGTCACTTACTCAGGCCTTTCGATCCCATGTCGTCAGGGATCTCCTGTAGAAAGTAGTCCCCAGAGAGCAAGCAATAAAAAGATAATCACAAAAGAAATCGCTGTCAGTCATGGATAAAACAGGCAATACGACAAGAGACAGTTCCAAGAACACTACAGGTCCAGTACAAGGAGGTCAACAGGAGAGCCCCAATAATCACACTCTGATATTTCCAAGCTGTAAAAGGTCTGGCAGCTCAACTGTAAGGCATATGCAGTGGAAACGTTGCAACGTCTGAAAGCGGCTCTAAAGGAAGCAAAAAAGAGGCCTGTCTGTGGCTTGTGATTAAATATTATTGTCACGCCTCTGGCAAAGAGCGAGTAAACGACCACTTTTGTAGGTCGCACATTTTAAGAAGCTTAAGGCACCTGGTACTGGCACAGAGTGAACCAAAACACAATTATCTGTGCAGCTCGTCAGGTAGTGAAGCACTAGGGGAGAAACTGATTTACCACTGAGCACCATCACATTGTGGTCGGTTGGTTACTGCAAGCTGCAAGCCTTGGGTAAATGTATTTGCTGTTACACTGCATCGTCTCTTTTGTTCCACTGGCAAATACAAATGAGAACATCTTTCTGTAACATAATCCATTAGAAATAACTCTTCTGTAGTATCTGATTTACAATGTGCAAACTTTTTCCTACATTCAATAAGAAAGGATGCAGAGTAATTTCAGCAATATTTTTGTGGGTGCAAAATGAAGGATTGATTGACATTTTGAGTTTGACATGGTACCAACGCCTGTTGGCGCTCTTGAAACTGTCTCCATGGAAACAACCCACTGGAGGTCAGCAGGTCCTTCCACGTCCCCCTGGCTCTCTGTGCCACTTCAGAGGCAAACTGTACTTACGGTCCACATCACTCGTGTCCTGCTCGCTCTGGTCCTTGTTCTTGTAGAAAGGAAATTTTCGGGAAAAGAGGTTCTTTTTACGCTTGTCATTGAATGACTGCTGAAGGAGACAAGGAAGGGGCAAAACAGAGGGATGTCTAATGTCTGTGTGTACAAACGCCCGGCCCTAGCAGCTTTGTGGGGAGCGGACTCATGGGACCATCTCATGCAGTGTACAGTTCTGGCACAGATAAGTCTACGCAAAACTGGCGCCTTAGCGTTTAGGGATTTATGGATTTTGTGATTTATAGATATAAAAATTTTATATTTCCTAGAATGAGCTCTGAATTTTGCAATAAACGTGTGTATTTACTAGGACTGATGCTTTTAATTGGGTCGCAAACCTGTGTGGTTTTTTTTAGCACTCTGAAACTTTCTTTCATAGCCTTGCACCGTGGTAAATACCTCCACGCAGAGGAGATGCATTCAAAGTGGCGTGTCAATGAGCCTGCTGCCAGGCAATCTGTCCACTTGGCAGACTGAAGTGCATGCACATGTTGTTGATTCCTCTGCTCCATTAATCAGGTTCTCTGATTTTGCAGCTTTTATCAACTAATATGATATGCATACATGTGTTCTCAAATAATAACGTCTGCCGCACAAACATGGAGGTTCAGAGACCCCTAGTCTCAATCGACCTGAACGTCTTGGTATTACATGGGCATCCTTCGCCGACATGCCGGAAGCTGTATTTAAGGTTACTAGTATGATCTGACCTTTCTATTTAAGTGACTAAAATCACCCAGCAGAGCAAGTAGTTTATGTCAGTCAACTGTCTTCTAAGACATTGACACGGCTGAATAACCAGTGATGGTTGCTTAGACTGAGATCATCACCCTCCATAGTTTTTGAGAATAAAATTGTTGAATTAGCACCAGCAAGGAAATGCTTGGATTGTGTCACTGTTACTGTGCACTGGAACATGAACCTCTCCTTTGCATACTGATTGCTCGACTGAAATATTGTGTCTTCCCTCCATCATCCAAAACAGACTTAAGATGGCGGAATATTGCTAGTTTGTGGTTGCATGGGCATTGCGTGGGAGGTGCACAGCAGTACAAGAGCTCCTGAAGACAATAAAATAAGTGCACCAGATGTGCAACTCCCATGAATATTTAAAAATGGAGGTGGAACCACAGATACGGAGGCAGCTGGCAAAGAGTCAACCTGACCCCAACTCCAACTCTAAAGGGAACCCTAGAACACGGCCACCTGGAGATATCTCAAGCGATTAACAGTCCGCGGCTCCTTCCATTGCACTGAGATGGAAGATTTTATAGAGGACACCAATTAATTACGAAGCACAATGCTTCAGAGCACGGTTAGAGGTTTGGGAGAAGAAAGACTTCTGCTCGTTCTGCTGTGTCCACCAGCCCAATGGTCTTTGTAAAAGCCCACTACATCGAAACCCACTTTCAAAAACCCCACCTAAGCGGATTTTATAAGTGTACACTATGAATGACTACAATGCACAAGGGAGGGCTAAGCCCACACGTGCACATTACATTCATTTTCAAACAAGGGGAAGATGCCATCTCGACCTCGGATATTTAAAAAATCTCAAAGTTCAACCTAACCACTTTCCCCTCCTTCCCAAGTTTTTGCAGTACCTATGAAGGCCACTTGCTGGAGCAGAGGATGAAGGTATATTCATTGGGAAACGTTTTTGTAAAACAATTTTTAAAGAGCAAATGAAACCTCGGCCTTAGCTTCACAATTTAATGTTGAATGCGAAGGCTGAAGTAGAGTTGGGGGAGGGGTGGATTTCCATTACAGGAAGGCAGCATAGTGGGCGTGCCTAGGAAAAAGCTTCAGGTTCTGCACTAAGATTAAAAAAAAGGGCTAAAATCAAGATTTAAGGAAGTGCGGGCGGATACCCATTTGTTTCTCTCCCTTTGAGGTGCCTGGAGACGAGATCCAAGGTGGTACATCCTCTCTCATGATCATTTACTTGAAATATACAATTTTAAGATTTAGCTTATTTTGTAAAACACACAATTTCATAAATTGCAATCACCGCTGAACTTTAATCTACAGTCAATAAATTGTTTAAATGTCGGATTCTTAACCAATTCAAACTGATCGACAGTTTGTGTCCTCAGGAGGATAAACGTTGAAGCCAAACTTGGGGGAAATCTAAAAGACTGCGTGTGAAGCTATTTTTTTTTTTAGATGAATAATCTTTCTTTCAAAATAGGTCAGAAAGAATTGCTCCGAGGCTTTCCAGGCCCTTGTAGTATACAGAATTCTGTGAAACTAAACACTGCATGCAAAATGGGCTGAGTCAGCTCCCTGGCAAACAATAAATAAAATAAGAGAAATATGGAAACAGAACAGATAACACTTAGCAGAATTAGGAGAAGAGACAAGTTTAAAGATGGCATTCAAACGGTATTAGTATGTTATGTGACAGGTAAGAAGACAGAAATATAATTACGGATAACCAAATGCGTTGCACCGCAGGCCCACTGATGTGGCTTATGATTCAAAAAAGCAAAAATGGTTACAAATGGAAACAGGACAAGCAAAAATAAAAGGCAAGGTACTTTTTAAACATGTCAGTTTCAGTTTCTCTTTCATTAGATAAAACACTTTTTTCCTCATTTCAAGGAAGTCCACATAGAACACGTATCAAATCAATATCTACTATTAAAATGAAAGCAATTAAGTAGACATATTGCTGCTTTAAGAAAAGCTATGCTTTTAAAGCATTTTAGTACGTTTGTAATTATGTTTATTCATATTATCTAGTAATCTGCGGTGGTGAAAACTTGAGAAACTGAACTGCTGAACACGTTAAAAATAAACTACTGACAAAGCCATGAACATTAGTGTGTGAGAGTTACGAGTGCTTGGACCAAGAAATGTCCCAAAGAAAAAGACGCAGTTCTACATCAATGGCAAGCGTATTTTGAAATCCCATTCAATATTTCATGCATGTTTTGGGTGTTGCGTTATTGCG
The DNA here is from genome assembly GCF_964263255.1 of Lissotriton vulgaris. Taxonomy (NCBI): domain Eukaryota; kingdom Metazoa; phylum Chordata; class Amphibia; order Caudata; family Salamandridae; genus Lissotriton; species Lissotriton vulgaris. Next base: position 995,359,053 of record NC_141699.1, read on the forward strand.
AGGAGTTGTGTACAAATTCTGTTATTGTCAACAGACAAGACTCTTGTTTAAACACGTTGTTAATTTAGTCAACATTTACATGTTTAGGTAAACACCACAGCATGCAATTACACTGTCACAAAAACAAAACTACAAAAACTTAGGTTCTGCAGAAACAATTCAAGTAAAAACAGCAAGTGTACTATACGACATAGGCAACAATAAAAAGTCTCACTGTTTTTCATTGGTGACTGTAGTCTTCCTAAGTTTATTTACATCTTTAAACATCCAGGAGCACCAGAACCTTTCACTCAATTGCCAGAGTAGATCAATAAGCCTTTTAAGTGTACCATGACGGACATCGATTGCTTGGATATAACTATGAGAAAACTGGGCAATCCTCACCTTTAGACTTTACCAGGCGCCAGAATGGATGCGGAAACATTTCATTGCAGTACTCCAATGCGCCACTAGGTGGTGCTGTGCAACTCCATTGAGGCTTCGTTCTGAACCAGAAGGGACAGAGTGGAGTTACACCTATGCGCCCCACCTTGGTGCATAAATTAGCTTCTTCTTGACCCCTTCCGCACCCTCGGACGCGAGGCATAAAACAATTGTCAGAGCCAGCGTTCAGATCTTTCATTTGGGACTTTTTCATAAGTAAAAAGAGACCACTCTACAGAGCGGGGAGGAGGGAGGGCAATGATGAACATGGAGTTAAAGGCCCTAGTTACTTACCACAGGTAACACGGAAAGTAACCTGTTCTTCTGATTCGTACATCTAACTGCAGAATCCTCACCTTTAAAATAGTTCCGAAGGGGGAGGGTCTGTTGAATGGGATCAGGACAGAATATCATGCAAGGCTGTAATTTCTTTCACGTTGAACCTTGCCTTTAAACCAGCAGTGCTTCGTTAAGAAATGCACTGACTCCCACGTCATGGCCTGACAGATGTCTAGGGCGAGTACTCCTCGTGTCAAGACCACGGTGTCAGCCTTTGCCCCGGTGGAGTCGGCTCTATCTCCCTCCAAAGGCTGCTTTTTTGCCAGTGTGTACCAGATCTTAATGCAAAGGACGATCCATCGTGAAAATGACCTTTTCTGCACAGCATTGTCTTTCTTCGCTCCATAGAACCCCTGAAAAAGCTGACTGTGCAACTGATGGTCCTTGGCATGATGGATGTAAAAGCATAATGCTCTTTTACTGTCCAACCAATGGAGCTTCTTCTTATTCGAGGGGTGAGTTCTAGCAAAAAATGCAGAGCAAGCGATGGATTGCCAAAGGTAGAAAGGAGTCACTACTTTCGCCATGAGGCCACCAGAGTCCTCAGCAACACTTTGTCCCGAAAAAAGGTGATGCAGGGCATTTGTATAGATAGCCCCTCGGGGTCACCCAGGCAACAAGCTGAAGTGACTGCAGTGATTAAGACTGCCTTTAGTGCCTGAAGATGCAACTAGCTGCTGAAGGGAGAGTACATGAGGAAAGTTAAGGCAAAGATAAGGTCCTACTGTGGCATCACAAATTGTTTGGGACGAAAAATGTGTGTCAAATCTTTAATAAACGGCATCACAACTTATGATGTACACAAGGACAGTTAGTCCAGCAAACACAAAAAAGACAAAAGGGCTGGAAAAACCTCTACTAGTGCCCCTGCAGGGTCAACGACAAAACAAATAAGAAATCATCCAATAGTTTGGCTTGTAAACGTTTTGTCTTGTGGACCTCAGACTAGATCACAAATCTGTCCCAGCAAAAATGGACTTTGTAGACAGATGTCTGGCAGCAAGCTTAACATTCAAAACCTCAGGTAGTTGATCAAAAGCAGTTTACTGATGTTGTTCAATATCCAAACACGAAGGTATAGGTGCAAAACAGTCCCCTGTTGCTGCAACAGAAGATCCTCCCAAACTAGTAACCTGATCAGGAACAGATGCTCATGCAGAGACGTTTCAGGTACCACACTTTCCCTGAACCACGTTGGAGCTATGAGGATGACTTGGGCCCAGTTGTTTCTGATCGTCTTCATACATCCTGGTAGAGGCAGGAAGGCGTAGGGGAGTCTCATGCTTTATTCCAGCTAGAAATCATCTCTTAGCCTGAGTTTTGGCTTGAAAGAACAAGTTACTTACCTTCGTTAACGCTTTTTCTGGTAGATACTATATCTGCCTGTGGATTCCTCACCTTGTGAATATCCCCCTTGCGCCAGCAACATTCGGAAATTCTTTTTTCGTAGCCTCGCGCCGACGTGGATAGGACGTCACAGAGACACGGCTCCGCTCGCGACTCCGCTGACGTCACCGACGCCTATAACAGGCCCACGCCGGCGTGAGGACATCAGCTCTGCCTTTTTTCCGTGCCATCGAGGCACACGGACGGACCAATGACAGTAGATATATACAAAGCATACACAGTATACAATAGTCAAGGCAAAACACACAGTGTAAAGCAAATGCAGGAAGCAAATGAAACATTTCCTTGACATCAAAACAAATATACCTTACAGTACAATAACTCTGGCATAGAAGAGTGGACAACGGGGAGGCGGGTGGGTCAGTGAGGAATCCACAGGCAGATATAGTATCTACCAGAAAAAGCGTTACCGAAGGTAAGTAACTTGTTCTTCTGATAGATACATCTGCCGTGTGGATTCCTCACCTTGTGAATAGAGTCCCACAGCAGTCCCCACTCCCGGAGGAGGGTGTCCACCCTTCTAAACCAGGAAATCCTGAAGGACAGAGCGCGCAAAGTGGCCGTCCCTCCTGACTTCCGTATCCAAGCAGTAATGCTTTGCGAAAGTATGGAGGGAAGACCAGGTTGCCGCCCTACAAATGTCCTCCACAGGAACACCTCTAGCCAAAGCAGAGGTAAATGACTTAGCTCTAGTGGAATGAGCTCTTATGCCCTCTGGTGGTTCCTTACCGGCCAAAGAGTAGCAGATTTTTATGCACAGAACGATCCATCTTGACAAGGTCCTTTTATGGACCGCTCTTCCCTTCTTGCAGCCAGCAAAGCCAATGAAGAGTTGATCGTCCAAGCGACAGTCTCTAGTTCTGTCCAAATAAAAAGACACCGCCCTCTTAGGGTCCAGACGGTGCAACCTCTCCTCCTCCTTGGAAGGGTGTGGGGGAGGATAAAAGGTAGGGAGGGTAATGGATTGACCAAGGTGGAAAGGAGTCACCACCTTAGGAAGAAAAGCAGCCCTGGTCCTTAGAACCATCCGATCAGCATGTATGGTCAGGAACGGGGGCTTGGAACTAAGAGCTTGAAGCTCACTCACCCTCCTTGCCGAGGTAATCGCAACTAGGAAAACTGCCTTAAAGGTTAAAAGCCTCATAGGACATTTATGAAGAGGCTCAAAAGGAGAGCCCATCAGAAAAGTCAGAACAAGATTCAAGTCCCACTGAGGTACAATAAAAGGGGTAGGAGGAAACTTATTTACAAGACCCTTCAAAAATCTCAAGACAACAGGTGACTTAAAAAGAGAGGGCTGATCAGGCAAACAAATAAAAGCTGACAGTGCCGAAAGATAGCCCTTAACTGTGGCAACTGCCAGCCCCTGTTGAGCCAAAGAGAGAGCAAACCGGAGCACATCCGATAAATGGGCTCTCAACGGGTCAATATCATTCTCACCACACCAAACAACAAACCTAGACCATCTATAAGAATAGACAGTCTTAGTGGAGTCACGTCTAGCAGACAAAATGACATCCACTACATCGGGTGTGAGAGAATAGGAAATCAGGTTGCCCCGTTCAATCTCCAGGCATGAAGGTGTAATGTCTGGAGGTGGGGGTGTAGAACCTGCCCCTCCATCTGAGAGAGGAGGTCTGCCCTGAGAGGGAGACGGAGCGGCGGGTGAGAGGAGAGGTGGAGTAGATCTGTATACCACACCCTTCTTGGCCAATCCGGGGCGACCAATATAACTTGGGCCCGGTCTTGGCGAATTTTCCTCAGAACCCGAGGAATCAAGGGTATGGGAGGAAACGCGTAAAGGAGTGGACTTCCCCAACTCAATGAAACGCATCCCCCAAGGCTCCTTGCATCGGATACTGGAGACTGCAGAATGATGGGCAGTGAGCATTCTCGCGAGTGGCAAACAGGTCCACCCGAGGGGTCCCCCACGTCCGAAAGACGTGACGAACCACCTCTGGATGAAGCCTCCACTCGTGGTCGGCAGAGAACTGCCGGCTGAGACTGTCCGCACGTACGTTCAGAACTCCGGCCAGATGATTTGCCATCAGGCAAATCTGGTGGTCCTGAACCCAGGACCAGAGACGCAGAGCCTCTCTGCAGAGACACTGCGACCCCACTCCTCCCTGCTTGTTGATGTACCACATCGCGGTCGTGTTGTCCGTCAGGACTTGGATCGACCGACCGCGAAGGGAAGGGAGGAAGGCCTTGAGCGCCAAACGTATTGCCCGCAACTCTAGAAGGTTGATGTGAAGCAACCTTTCCTCTGGAGACCAAAGACCCTTGACCTCCAGATCCCCCAGATGAGCACCCCACCCTAGAGAGGATGCATCCGAAATCACCGTGGCCACCGATGGAGGTAGATGGAAAGGCTTCCCTTGCGACAGGTTGTCTTCCACGCTCCACCAAGACAGATCCGCTGCAGTTTCTCTGGAGATCTTCACCGACTCCCCGAGATCTCCGTTGTGCTGAAACCACTGCCTGCGGAGGCACTACTGGAGTGCCCTCATGTGCCAGCGTGCATGGTTGACCAGGAGAATGCAAGAAGCCATCAGACCGAGCAGGCGAAGGACCTTCAGGACTGGAACGACCGCTCCAGGGTAAAACAAAGGAATCATTTCCTGAATGTCGCGAATCCTTTGAGGAGGAGGGAATGCACGACAAACAGTAGTGTCCAGTACGGCACCTATGAACAGGTTGCGCTGGGAGGGCACCAGGTGAGACTTGGGTACATTTATCGAAAAACCCAACCTGAACAACAACTGAGTTGTCTCCTGCAGATGATGGAGCACCTTCTCCGACGACTCCGCTTTGATCAGCCAGTCGTCTAGATACGGAAACACAGGTATCCCCGATCTCCTGAGATGTGCTGCCACCACTGCCATCACCTTGGTGAAGACTCGAGGCGCAGTAGTAAGACCAAACGGAAGGACCGCAAACTGGTAGTGCTGCGACCCAACCGTGAAACGGAGATACTTCCTGTGCGACTTCAGGATTGGGATGTGGAAATACGCATCCTGCAAGTCGAGCGACACCATCCAGTGTTCTTCCATCAACGCTTGAAGAACCTGAACAAGGGTGAGCATCTTGAATTTCTCCTGCTTCAGGTAGAGATTCAAGATCCTGAGGTCCAGGATAGGACGAAGCCTGCCATCCTTCTTGGGGATCAGGAAATACCGGGAGTAGCATCCCTGACCCCTTTCCTGCTCTGGGACCACCTCTATCGCACCCTTTCGTAACAGAGTTAGAACCTCCTCCTGCAGAAGAGACAGATGTTCCTGGGTGCAAATACCTTGACAAGGAGGGTAAACAGGGGGGAATTCCCGAAAGGGAAGGGCAGACCCATTTTCTACAAGATTGAGAACCCAAAGATCTGACGTAACCGATTCCCAATCCTGTAGAAAATGGGTAAGCCGACCCCCAACCGGACCCACATGATCCTGAATAGCGGATCTAGGGCTGCTTTTCTGCGGCAGGGGGGTTGGAAGAGGTGGAGGAAGAGGAGGGCTGACATCCACGAGGACGCGCTCTTTGTTTTCCCCTGTACGATCTGTACATAGAATTTTGCTGCTGCTGCTGCTGCTGTTGGCCTTGCCGGAAATTCCGAAAGGAGCGACCAAAGCCCCTGAACCTTCTGCCGGAAGAAGCGCCCCTGATCTGGAGGCCCAAGGACTTCGCTGTTGCCCTGCAATCCTTGAACCGCTCAAGAGCAGTATCCGCCTTTTTCCCAAAGAGACCTGAGCCATCAAAAGGGAGATCAAGCAGAGTCGCTTGAACATCAGCCGAAAAGTCCGATGACTTCAACCAGGCAGATCTCCTTGTCGCAACAGCAGTGCCCATAATTAGAGCCACAGAGTCGGCAGTGTCCAGACCACTTTGAATTACCTGGCGGGCAGCCGCCCGAGTGTCATTAATCACCTCCTCAAAATCCTTTCGGTTTGCGTCAGGAATTTTAGGGGCCAGGATACGTAAGGAGTCCATCAGGGCATGAACATACCTCCCCATTAGGCATGTGGCATTAGTTGACTTTAAGGCCATACTAGCCGATGAAAAGGTCTTTTTTGCCACCTGGTCCTGTTTCTTTGCCTCCTTCTCACAAGGAACCTGCGGAAAGGCACTAAGACTCTTCTTTGAACAGGCAGCCGGTATGACCAGGCTCTCCGGCGAAGGATGTGAAGAGAGAAAAGCTGGGTCCTCAGGGGCAGCCCTATACCTCCTTGCAACACTCTTTGATACCGCAGGAGCAGACAAAGGTTTCTTCCAAACTTCCATAATAGGATCAGTCAAGGCATCATTGAATGGAAGCAAAGGCTCAACCACTGAATTTGGAGAATGCAAGACTTCTGTGAGGAGGTTAGACTTGAACTCCACTGTAGGCAGAGTCAATTGAAGAAGCTCAGCAGCTTTTCTCATAACCAGATGGTAAGGCTGGATATCTTTAGATGGAGCGCCTGAGCCTGAGGGCAACTCCCACTCTGGAGAGAAATCAAGGGTCCCAGAATCCGCCAATTCCTCAAAACAGCTCTCCTCTAGTTCACCTTCCTCAACGTCACACTGAGAGCACCATATAACTCTGCTCCTCCAGAAGGCGCTGTGCTTCTCTTCTGGATCTCTCCTTAACACGCCTCGCAGCCGGATCCACCAGCGGCTTCGACGAATTCGAGACCGGCGCCGGTATCGAAACCGACGGCACAGAAGAATGCCCTCGAGGATGATCAGGAGCAGGCGAAGCCGGAATCGGCGTCGACGACTTCGGCGGAGCCGGGAAATGCCAATGCGGCGTCGGAGCCGGCATATAGGGCATAAACGGAGCCGGAGGATAGGAGTGAGGAACTCCCAGGCTGAATGCCAATGGACCCGTGGGACCCGAAGGCGCACCAGAGGGGTACCATGCCCTTGAGAAGACACCATACATCGCGTTAAGAAATGCAGAAGGGTCCTGGCCTGGAGCAGGAAAGGGCGGCTGAAAACCATCAGGCCGGTCCTGAAGAGGGATCGGATTCGGCTCTTCGACAGGCGCGGAATCCACATCCTCCCGGGCCTCTTCCTCTTCACGGGCCGGGGACTGCGCCGGAGACGGATTCGGAACCGGAGAAGCCTTTGGAGCCGGAGATGGAGATCGCCCACGCGACTCAGAAGGCGAGGCCTCACCTTCATGCTCGGAGACTTCGAGGGTAACCACCTTCGAACGTACCTTCTTCGGAGACCTCGACCTCGAGCCCGACTCCTTACCAGACCGACGCCGGGACTCATGCCTCCTCTTCTTGTGCCTTTTCTTCGACTTCGAAACATGATCCGCCGACTTCGAAGACGACCTCTCTCGAGAAGCAGATCTCGACCTGGACTTCGACCTCGCCCTTCGAGAACGAGACCTCGACGACTTCTCCTTTCCAGCTTTCACCCTCGCAACCAGAAGTTTGGCTTCTCTCTCCCTCAGGGCCTTCGGATTCATCTTCCGACATGAAGAACAATCCTCCACATCATGGTCGGAACTTAAGCACCAGATGCAGTCTTCATGGGGGTCGGTAATGGACATCATTTTACCGCACTCCCTGCAGGGCTTGAAGCCGGTCTTCTTAGATGACATCCTCGAAGAAACAGGATACAGAGAAGCAGAAATAACCAACAAAATGGCAACAATGTACCAGTAGGCTACAGAGATTCCCGATAACCGTTAGCGTCGACGACACGGAAAAAAGGGAACTGATGTCATCACGCCGGCGTGGGCCTGTTATAGGCGTCGGTGACGTCAGCGGAGTCGCGAGCGGAGCCGTGTCTCTGTGACGTCCTATCCACGTCGGCGCGAGGCTACGAAAAAAGAATTTCCGAATGTTGCTGGCGCAAGGGGGATATTCACAAGGTGAGGAATCCACACGGCAGATGTATCTATCAGAATCTAATGTGCAAAGCTTGTGCCACTGCGCGTTCTCGATGGTAAATGCAAAGGCCTATGTAGGGTTGCCCTGTTGTCTATGGAGCCCTTTGCTGCCTGTGGATGCATATGCCATTTGTTATTCATCAGGCACCACCAGCTAAGCTTGTTAGCTCTGATGTTTGAGGATTTCCATCAGGTGGTTTGTGATCACGGAGATTCCCTGATACTACAGCCACCTCCAAACGCACAGACTCTTTTGGTCAGACCCCACCCCTCCATGCTTCTTGTACTGCCACATGGTGGTAGTGTCATCTGCAATAACCTATAACCTATATTAGCTGCCCCTTGATGGTTGACAGGGAGGTCTTCAGCATCAAAGGAATGGCTCGCAACACCAACAAACTGATTCTAAGCAATGATTCGACCACAGACCCGAGTCCTCTGATCCCTAACTCCCAAAGATGACCTCCCCAACCACGCAGTGACACATCAATCACCACCATCAGCTGTGGATGGGGAAAGGGAGAGGGGTCTGCTGCTGATCCAACTGTGCTTGAGCAGCCAGCTCTGTAGATCTAGTGTAGCCCCTCCCGAACCCTGGATGGCAGATGGTGCTGGATGCACTAGGACTTCAGTTTCCATTGGAGGGCTCGCATATGGCACCTGGTGTAGTCAACAAGGAAAATGCAGGAGGCCAATAAGCCTCAGAGCTGCTCTCACTGAGATTCAGGACTGATGTTGAAACATCTATCTCAAAGCCCCCATGTCATTGACTCATTACAACAGACTAAAGGTCCTGAACCAAGAAAAGGAAGCATTTGTGAAGGAGTCGGGTGCAACTTCAGCTCTTTGATTAAGATCCCCAATGATATCAGGAGATTTTACGTTGTCTGGAGATGGTCCCAAACTGACAGTGGCAAGCCTGCACTAACAGCCAGTCATCGAGGTAGGGAAAACTGGAATCCCCAATCTCCGTAGATGCGTGGCGACCAACACCAACCCTTTCCTGAACACTCAAGAGGCATCGGTATGGCCCAAGGGCAGCACTGCAAACTGAAAATGCTCTTCATCTACCTTGAACCGCAGGTAAGGTCTGTGAGACAGCAGGATGGGAAAATAAAAATAAAAAGTGCCCTGCAGTTCTTAAACTATTATTCAGTTGCCGGGGTCCAAGGCTACTATGAGCATTTAGAATTTGTCTGCTTGTAGGAAGGCATTCAGAGGACGAATATCTAATATAATCTGCCGAAGCCCTCCATTCTTCTTTGGAATAAGGAAGTAGCAGCAACCCGCCTTCATGGTCTTTGGTAAGTAAAGCTCACACCTCTTGCATTAGAACGGACAGGTGCTCCTCCAACAGCCATTCTGATGTTGGAGGAAGGTGTGGCGAAGCAGAAAGAAATGGCAGGACATAGGCATGCTAAACGATTGGGAGAACCCATCTGTCGGATGTGATGGACTGCCAGCCTGCAAGAAAGTGCTGGATTTTGCCTCCCAGATGGTGGTTGTGCCCCACAAATGGCAAGGCTCTGTAAGTGGGAGTGGGGCTCGGAATCCACGTTCAAAGGCACGGAAAGAAAGGAACTAATGTCTGAATGCATTAGAAGGGTTAGCGGGTTAGAACTTAAATGAGTCTCAACTTAGTCACTCCAGTGGTAGAACGAAGCCCAAACTGAAGTGGTGCCACCTAGTGGCTCATGGGTTCACTGCTATGAAAAGTTTTCGGATCCAGCCCGGGGAATATTCTAAAGGTGAGGAATCTGCAGTTAGAAGTATCAATCAAAAATAAGGAAAACGCAAAGCAGTGGTGAATCAGATAAACATACGGCTAGCTCATGAGAAGTTCTCTTGGATGCTATAAGCATCAAACATCATTCAGGCAAAAACAGATCCAATCAGGAATACAGATCTAGCTAGGAAAAAGTAGACAAAATAAGATGAAGGTGTGGTACTCTCAGGAAAGCAGATGGAGCTCTTCTAGTTGAAAGGGTAAAGTAATATTTAGGATTAGGGTTTGAAACCACTTGGGGTAAAACAAAGCTTCAGTGATCATTCACGAACTGAGAGAAATTTCACAACTTCTTGCACTCAACAAGATTCCCTTACAATGTAGATACCTAAGCTCAAGCGGTTTGTATGTTGTCAGAATACGTCCAAGGAACTATGTTGTCAGAATACGTCTAAGGAACTATGCAATCCCACGTCATTGGGTATAAAAATATTTTTTTCCTGTGCATCGAAAAAGTATAACACTATCTACCAAGTTGGTGATACTCTGCACTTCTCTAGGAAATGTATTCAGTCCTAGGTTTATTCCACTGTCGCAAATTCACAAACATAGGGCCATTTCGGGTCACAGTAAAAGCCATTCTGCAGGTTTCCAAAATGTGAAGGAGAAAAATAAGACAAGTCTAAGTATGAACTAAGCCATTCACAAGATTCAAGATTCACCCACCAAGCAGAAGCTAAAGGGATATACCACCAGTACAGAGCTAGCCCTGATACTTACAAAAGGTAATAAGAATTAGGAAACCAGTAAAAAACTAAAGCAATTTGCAGACTTAATATGCCTTACTGGGTGATGCTCAATTGAGGTGGGAAATAAGAAACCAGTTGAATCTTTTGCCACTTACACTTACAAATGCTTCTAAAATTCAGCATTAAAGAAGACTGGGGATATGATAGGAGGAGATGCAGGCCTGGCCCGTGCCATGTGCATTGCTTTTGAAGTGGATACATTGGCAAAAGTCAAAGGTAATTCCCACTGGCTAGGATACAGTGGGAAAGGCCCAAATCCCTGAGGTGCTGATGCTACCCCAATGTTTCCATTTTTGGTGGCAGATCCTTCTCATATCTTGCCCCACTTCAATGGAAATAGTTTCCTCTGCAAATGCGGTTGTGCCAGGATCCTTCAAAGTTCCAAAAACTTAAGACGTGGAAGTTCTAACTATTCTATCTGCACTTTGCTGCTATTGGTTGCCAAACAGCAAGAAACACTTGTGGATGTGAGCCGTATGTACTATAACAAATGCCTTTAACATAACATATTATAACATGCCCTAACCCCACACACTACTATATCACTCTCTGCCTAGAAAAGAGATGCAGGCTGCAAGCCATGCTGGAGAAACCACATGCTGGACATACCGGTTGTTGCATCCAGGATAGTTTGGAAACACAGACAAGGTTTTTTTTAACATAGGAAAGATGACAAAGAGTGGCTGCCTAGAATCAAGAGGGCCAAGAAACCAAAAGCAGATGCTGTCCCTGGCACCTAGCCCATGCTTTCATCTCAGGCATGCAATTATTGATGTGAGGGTTACAGTGCCAATCATGGCAAATAAGAGGAAACAGTACCTGCAATAATTACAGCAGCACCAGAGTAGCCCCTCTAAGAAAGGAGGGTATGGCATAGGATTATGGGAGCACAAAAGCTCACAATTAGGTAGGATTCAGGGTGTTCCAGGAGTAATCTCCCCGAAGAAGTGATCTCTGAAGAGGCTATCATACCAAGAGTCCACCAGAATCCCAGATAGGCCACACATCTAGTGATGAACTTGTGCTTAGTTATGAAAGACAAGGCTTAAACAGTCATCCTACTAGGGAATATCAAGAAGTTGAAATCCCAAATCACATACATGGGCTCCAGTGAAACAATCATTTAGGACCGGAGTTTCACAAACAAATGTCACCCAGTCAATTTCCTCCTAAATAAAGAAATCTCTGTCCACATCGAAGACCAGTAAGTCTTCAGATTTAACAGAATGTGTCAGAACCCAAAATTGAGCATTGTATTACAGGAGGACGGAAACCCATAAACCACACTCCATATTGCAGATGGCTTGCTCTATATGGAAAATTAACGGACAGGGTGATTTTTTTGCCAGCACAGGAAAGGGCATAAATTCTTGAAGTGCCACTGTTCGAATCCAAGCCATGTCCCCCACCAAAGACACGACGATTTAGTCCCTAATATATGAACCTTGCAAAAACCAAATGTCCAGCTCAATGAGTAATGAATCATCTGATGCTCTCTGGGTCAAAACATTGTTTTGGTTAAAAGAGAAAGCGGGTTACATCACTGTCTGGTCACAGGGCTTGCAGAATATAAAAAAGTTTACTTTGGAAGACTAGGGCTAACAGTTTCAATGTGTGGTGGTAGGCTGTGGTGTAAGATATTTCGTTTTGAGAAGACATCAGACTGACACATTACCTCCAATTGAAACTTCTGGGGTGATATAGCAAAAATAGCAAAATGGTTTCCCCTTTCCTTCACAACTAAAAGATTACAAAATATCAACTCTTTTCTTCTTCAATTAGGGTGTATTTCCACTAATCTTCTCAGAACAAGTGGCCATGCCCAATAGATTCTTCAATTTTTGCATCTGAATTGCAAAATGTATGTATTATAGAGGTTGTGGGCTAAAATGTTTATTAGTCTGCATATTATTGCCTAACTTCCTAGTCCCCTGTTTCATCAATGCATTCCCTATCGCTTTTAACAGATTTTATATTTGACTCACTGCACATTACATTTATTATTCATGTTTGTATTTGAGAAATGTACTAGTTGCCAAATGCAATAAAATATAAATACAGCAAAGAAGTTAGCTTCACCCGAGACCTGGAAAGAAGCAGGTACGGATAACAATCATGACATTAGTTGTGCATTCAGGCAAAGTTGGGATTGTCATTCGAGGCTAAGAAGTTCTACTTCAATTAAAGTGACTTTGGAAAGACCTTATTGGAATATCGGAACAATCAGAAAACTTGAAGAACTAGTTCATCCTGGCAATTCTCGGTCGGTTGAAATTTCCATGAAATCTAGAGGTTCAATAGGTCTACTGAAGATAGGTTAATTGGACTGTGAATATTGCTGCATATTGGGTAATACATATACACTTATGAAAATATTTCTAAGGGATGGGCGGTGGAGACTGGAAAGACCGCTTCGATGCAGCATCAACAAAACGTTGGTTACTGGTAAAGTTTCTCACTGTCATTCTCTGTGCTCTTTTCCTCCTTTCCTACACTCTTCAACCCTACTCTATGTATAAATATGCATTACGGATGGGAATATGTTTTAACGCTCAAGGGTCGTTTATTATGGAGAAAAGAACAAAACAAAATACACTGCTCATTTTAAGTTGAGAGACTTATTGAGATAAGTGGGAAGCTTATAATTCTATAAGTGTATTACACAATGTTATGATTGTAAGCTTACGAACCAGTCAATTGATTTTAGTTACATTGAAGTGCCTGATGGAAAGCAGCTTTCACCAGTGACCACCAGAACAGCAGTTCTCAAATCCTGAAGCTAGATGGTCTAGTACCTAGAAAACTACTTAACCCAATGAGCTTCTGGCCAGAGAGGGTTACTTGACATTAAGTCTTCCTGAGGTCTATTGTAAATCTGAGAAAATAGTATGGAAGCAGTTAAGCATTGGGTTTCTCATCGCCATGTTGATGAAGGCACTTGAAATACGGCTCTTGGAGAAATAAAGGAAGTGGTATAAGTGGACACAGTATGTAGACTTTGGAAAAATACTGCTAAAATCAAGGCGCAGTGAATCAATGTCTGTTTGTGACCACAAAAACTTGGAGTCGCAAGTAACTAAGTATATACTTTGTTATGTGGATAAGTTTTCTGGAATTTCTTCGCCTCGTGTCTGAGGCATATCAAAGAGTAGCTACCGCAACAAGGCACTAGTTCTCAAGACAATAGAAAGCTTTTAAAAAGTAAGGCTTGTTGTGAATTTTAGCAACAGACAAAATGGCTTACAGCCAGTTTTAGCAATCATAAAAGCAAAATGTACTTAATTTCCACATCTCTGCATCACTTGCACAGGGAAAAGCATAACAGAGTGGGCCTGAACTAAGGCATAAACAGAAGACAGGTCATGTGAGTCATGGTACACTTAAGAGCTTGTGGCATTTGAAGAACATACTAAAAGCTTTAGAGATCTGGCACTGGAGGATATCTGAAGCAGCTCCATCCATAAACTCATAAGAATCATTGTAGGAAAATACCATCATACCACAATTGCAATGTACCCGAACTATTACATACAAGTAGTTAACACAACATGTCTCTTAAATTACTATGAAATGTTTGTCATTTAAACACATTGAGAAATTAATTTATCAGCACCAGATGGCGGCACTAATTAACACATATGTAAGTGTACTGTGATAATACTTTGATCCACCGATTTTGCCGGAGAAAACGTGTTAGTTCTGGAAAGTATCCATCTCATAGGATTATTTTTCTGCTTGTGACATCAAAGCTCACAGTTTCAATCCACAGGATAGAGGCTCACTACTGTTCACTGAATTATGTATCACGTTTGAAGACTTTTTGTATACTTGATGCTACTTCTGTGCTTCAACGAAATCCAGCATAACTGCATATTTGCATTTTCAAACAGAATAGACAGCCTCTGGCCTCCAAATGAAAAGCTTCAGTTGTGTGAAGTGTGCCAGGTTTGTGTGCCTGTAGAAACGTAAAAAAACACTCCCCAGAGCCAGCAGAACCCACACAGTAAGCTACTTCAGTGATCGAGAAACCTTAACAAAATTGAAATCACTGTTGGCTTGTTCAGCCGCTCATCCTTCTCACGAAAAATATAGAGGAATCTATTTATAGAATAATGTGTCAGAAATGTGTTAGACAGAAGAGCAGTATCCAATTACCTATGCAAATATGACCCACACCACTATATTACCTAACCTGCTTCTAAAGATTTAGCAGTAAGGTGTCCCTGGTAATAAATAAGTCAAAATTAAGTGCTATCTCTCAACAAACCATAGTGTTGCCATGCCATAGCTACATGTACACAACTATCTGCCAGCCATCCTTCTCTCTTCAGCAAGATTAAAACTTCCCTTGGACACCTAAAACTCTACTTATATTACAAAACGTATTCTTATCCAAACTGAATTCTATTGCAATTTATGTCTGAAATACAGACATAAAAGCAATTTTAACTTAGAAGACTGAAAATGTTAAAAATATTAGCATTTACTGAGGAAAAAACTGTCGCTCTGTAGGACAAGCCTAGTTGGTCACATCCTCTCCTAAGCTTTTCCTGTAGTACGGTGTTGGGAAATTATATATCTGGCAGCATTAAACCTTAATTAAGTGAACATCCAAAATGCATTTACATCAGGATTTTGTCCTAGTCAAACATTAGATACTGATGACTAGTGTTTATAACGACGTGCGGCATATTGCCTACTGGGATATCAGGTGATTCTGTTGTAGCTAAATCTATCTGTAGCATTTAATTCTTTAGACACCACCACGGTCCTGAAAATGTTCAGATGCGCTGAGAGTCCATGGAAGTGGATTTCTCATTTGATAATTTCTTTAATCAAATAAGCAGACAATTTTGCCAACAATTCCACTCTCTGGACCACTGAAGACGTGAACAATCCACGTCACAATTCAGTAGCCCAATCTACTCCTTAACACAATCCAGAAACTTGAGATCTTTGAATACAAGCCAAATAGATCATTTTCAATGTTGCCAACCGATTAGGGACAGACATCTAACGTGACAGTGACACCAGATCGCTTACTTGGCTCTTCATACAGTGTTTAGCGAAAAACAGACATAGGCTCGTTTATATGAGCCACCTGAGACCTCCTGCGCAAACTCCATATTAAGGAAAGAAAAATTGGTTCAACAACAATCTCCGAGCCATTGAAGAGCCATCTAAAGGAAATGGAGTACACTTCGAAAATCAATAGAACATGCATCGTTCTGGGTATGCACTGAAGGGAACAAACTCATAATCAAAAGACCCCAAACATATTAAAAGGCTGAATGTTAAATGTGGAAAAAGCTCTACAGTTCTGCTTCTGGTCTACAATACTCTAGAGGCTCTATTTAACTAGAACATTTTAATTTTCTGGTAGTCGAAATCAACTTTAATAGGGCCAATTGTGCAACATCTACGCCAAGTCCAACCACTATCTTTGAAGGGAGACTATCATGCTAGGCACTCTTATTTGAGTTAACCCAGACCTAAGAAAACAACAGCACGCAGCTCGGATCTGCTTCCAAAAAAGCATCTCTATTTCCAGAAAAATCTCCAATGAGAACGTGACCTAGAACTCACCAATTTCCTCAATGTATATTGACAGCAGTTAAATGCAAGGATATAATTTTTTCTACTCTTATTAAATATCTATATACTGCCTCTGGCTGAGTAACCTCAGAGGTACGAACTAGATTTCCAAATGTAAGACAATTATACTGAAATAGTGGTACAACAGGACAAAGGATCAAAACACATAACTGTCTGCTCAACATTTAGGTGAGGATGCAGCAAAGTATGCTTTCTCTGAATGGTCCTAAAACAGAGACACTATTTGTGTTGGCTCTACTTTTATGGTGGTACTTTTTCAGTGGAACACTGAAAAGTGGTAGCCACCATTACATCTTAATCAGTTAAGCACATGATCATATGGCTAGAACATAAAGAGTCTATAGTAATCATCAAATTACAGAAGTGGTTACATTTGCTAATATCACATCTGTCTGCCGCACTGTACCATATTTTATTCTACTGATCCTTCCCTCTACACACACTACCAGAACTCCTGTGTCTCCATTTCCCCGGTCTCTGCCCAGCGTTTCTGCCACACTAGTGAAATTTCCCTTTTTAGTCTCTCCTTTCACACTTACCCTGGCTCATGCTCCATCACAGCTCTCCTTGGCCTACTTTGCCCTACTTGTCCTCACCTGGTCCTTCTTCCGTGTGGTTCTACCGGTCTGCCATTATTTTCTTTTATGGTCTTTCCCTCCTCACCCATCCCAGTCAATGCTCCTTCAAAGATTCCCTGTGCCTTGTTATACCACTATCCCTACCAGATACTTCTGACCCAATGTGACTTAAGTTAGCCTTTTAGTCACCATTCCATCTTCCTCCAATCCAGCCACTTAAGATTCCATGGTTCTTTTGGGGCTGGGCTGTCAGGTTCAAGTGAGGCAGACCCCAGGCCTGACATCTCAATGATCCCTGTTTAACATATTAGCATTACACATCTTACAAAACCTACCTCTAGGAACTACTACTTCCTTCCCATTCACCAGTAAATCACCATCAGTAGTCGCAAACTATTTTGGAGAAGCTGGCCTTGACAGTATATCGCCTTAACCTTACTGTTTAAAGTACCTTACTGGATGAGCCACAGTCACATGATTGTTATGGCTCTCATTGCTAGTTGTGACATTTAACCTAGAGTGTTACCTCCCATTACAGGTTGTGTGGTGCGGCGGGACTCCGTAACTCCATTTACATCTGATGACATTAGTGCAGTAAGAAGCACAGTCAAACCCCCACCAACTCTCTGCAGCACCACAGTTTAGCTGACATCTGCCCCTTACTACCTCCAACCTACCCTAACCAAGCAAATATTCTGAATGCTTGTGTCCTTGTACTAACATCTGGCAAACTCATATTGATGATTTGTTTAAGATGAAATACAGATCTACATAATAAATTGAGTTAGGGCACCCCACAACCAGCTCATCCTTATAGTTTAGGGCACACAAGTTAGACGGTCATATTAAGCCCTGGGGGAGTAAAGGGGCCAACATGAATACATAAATAAAACCCCACCACATATCAAAATCAAAGAAAAACATTAACAGCACAATCAATGAAACCAACTATCACGACTCATACACTCACAGCACCACAGAAGAAAAACTTTAAATATCACATTCTTAGGCACATCAGATCACCCCAATCTCAGTTCATACACCCTGTATAATAACTCTCACATTCCATGCAAATATGTAGATAAGTGATAGAATTTGATAATATCACATTTGCTAACTAACACTCTTTCACAGCCCTTAATCCACCTCAGGTTAGGGCACACACTACTGGTCTCAAGCAAAATACAGTCACCTACCCTGTGCATAATTTACCTTTGGGTAGACTTCAAACACATCGCCATCAAACACATCACCAGAATTGGTTTGATAACCTGTTTTGCTGAGAGAAGCTCTAACCTCCATAATGGAGTATCTCGACTCTTCCACCACCTACCACTAGTGGGTGAAGCTCCCTGATTGAATACTGTACACATGGCATGTCAGCTGCAACTCTAGAGTTGGACATCTCCTTGATTGAGGTTGCTTAAGCGTACTCCCAGCGTTTGGGCTTCCGTCACTCCTGGATGTACCCTTATAGAATTTCCCAGATTTCTTTAACAGAGCTTATTCTAAATAGTCACCTGCAGGGTTTTGGCTCTCTTCTGCTATTGGGTTTGACTCTATATTACGTGGTAGACCCTACAGATTCATACCATTAAGTACCCACAAGCGCGCCTGCATGTATTCTCACAAACAGAACACAAAATATTTAAAAATATCGACTTGATTTCATAAGTGAAGAATTTCTCAAGCACATGAGAGAATGAATTGAGTGAAGGTCTCTGAAGAGAGGATGCACCCCATTACTGTTTGAAAATGCAAACATATCATTCGTATTGCACAAATACTATGTATCTCAAAATCAACCAATCAAGTTAAATTTTACTTGTGGGGAATTATGGGTTGATGGAACAACTGATGTCACAAGCAAACAAATGTGAAGGAAAGCAATCATTTTTTTTAAAGTGTACTTTTTTGCCAACTTAAACAGGTAATAATTACTGTACAAGATTTGTGTATGCAGAATTTTAGAGGTACAGCGCTAAGTAGGCAAAATGTGTAAAGCAGAGAAAGAAAATGAAAATATAAAAGTCTCAAATCAGGCTCAAAATCATGTGTTTGAACTGCCTGCTAGAAGAGGATGCCATTCCTGCTACTATACAGTTGCTCCTGAACTGTAGTCTTAACTCTATGATTTATCTAAGCTCCGAATGATAAAAGCAGGTCTAAATGAACTCAATCCATGACGCGCTGGACACCCCTGGACAGTGCCAAGGTAGTAAAACTGTGTCAAACAACCACCAATGACTTATGTTGCAAGTGGTCTTCCATTTTTCAATATGGTTGTCCTCAAAATAATTCACAATTTTAAAAGAGCAGCTACCTTTCAAAATAGAGTGCAATCACCTGCACAAAACTGTGTTTCAGGCATAGATTAATAAAACAAGGACACTTTATTAAAAAGGGTCCTATTAACTTTTTGAGGCAGTTGTTACCTATGCTTCACAGCAAATCTATAAAAAAATGTTTTGTGTGCGCTGAAAACGTACTTGGAGCAAGCAAGCAGCCAATCTCTAGCACATAATCAGATGTCAAATTAAGTCCAAATTCAAGGCATCCTGCCTGTGCCTCAAACCTTTGTCTGACCCCTGGGGCTTAGTTCCCTTAACTGAGGTTTAACAGTAATCAAGGTTCTCTTTAAAGTCTATCTAATTTGTGTTTAATGTCAGGCAGTTAAAAGACAAACATTGTGTGAACATGTAATGGGGAGACGAACATGTATGGTCGACTGTGGAGTCTGCAATGTTACCGTGTAGCCTAACAGAAAAGTAGTGACTTAAACTGCAGTGTTAAAGGATTAATACAATAGTATGTCATTATAAAATGTAATGTGCATTGATTACATAAATTGATGCTACTCCTGTGACCACAAATGCCCCTAGTATCATAAATATTGGCTACCTCAAACACAATTTAACTGTCTTCATGCTTTTGTCAATTAGATTCTAACTCACTCCACAAATATAATCGATAGAGAGCCTATAGGGCTTTATCTGGTTGCTATGTGGACGGCTTATGTTACTTCTGCCCAACACCGGTTAGCTACACTCAAACATGCAATATTAGAAGCGTAAGCTGAGAAAAAACATTAAAGTAACTCTTATTTTTAGCCACATAAGGAACTGTGTGCATTTTACTACAACCTACTTTACACTTACCCCTTTGTCTCCCCGTGCCTTTGAATTGAATTTCACAGTCTTTAACCGGGCCCGTTCTTTCTTCTCAACCCTGAAACAAATACTAAGTTAGACTTGTGTCAAATAAGTTTGTGCATTTCGGGTTACTACTTTGGTACTCAAGAGTCACTAACAATCAAGCTTTCATTAAAGGAAACACAAAAAAGGGTAGAATAACCTCGAACATAATGTAGCTTAACATGCAAGACAAGAAACCTATAGACATTGAATGGATTGTTTACATTAACATTTCTCTGAAAACGAGAATATAACATTAAATTGTAATGTAACCACTGGCAATTTTGTTACCATTACGTCTTCTTTGATACTAATGACCAGTATGAAAGACTTCCATATGGCGAGTTTTACTGACCAAAATTACCAATTACCATTTCAGAAACAAGAATCCAGACACTTAGTTGAAACAGAGCGGCGTATTGTGGAATATATTGGATAACACTCAAAGTCCAGTATTTTGTACTGAGCTATGTTATGACTCAAGAGACCTTCGACAATGCCCTCCTCGCCGCCACCGATGACATCAGGACCCTGCTTGACAACGGAGAAACAGCGGCCCTCATCCTCCTGGACCTGTCAACCGCCTTCGACACGGTCTGCCACCGCACACTACGAGCACGCCTACACGACGCCGGGATCCAAGTGAAGGCCCTGGACTGGACCACATCCTTCCTCTCCGGCAGAACTCAGAGCGTCTGCCTCCCCCCCCCCCCTTCCGCTCCACTGCCACCAAAATCATCTGCGGCGTACCCAAGGGCTCCTCCCTCAGCCCGACGCTGTTCAGCAACTACATGGCACCGCTCGGCCACGTTGCCCGTCAGCACAACCTCAACATTATCTCCTAAGCCGACAACACCCAGCTGATCATCTCCCTCACCAAAGACCCTCACACTGTCAAAACCAACCTCTGCAAAGGAATGAAGGCCATAGCCGAATGGATGAGGAACAGCCGGCTGAAGCTGAACTTGGACAAAACGGAGGTCCTCATCCTCGGCTCCACGCCCTCAGCCTGGGACGACTCCTGGTGGCCGACAACCCTAGGAACAACCCCGACACCCACCGACCACGCACGCAACCTGGGATCATCCTCGACTCCACCCTCTCCATGACTAAACAGGTCAACGCCGTCTCCTCATCCTGCTTCAACACCCTCCAAATGTTCCGAAGGATCTTCAAGTGGATCCCCAGCGAGACAAAAAGATCAGTCAGGAGATTTGTAGAACGCTCCCAGATACTCCCTAGCACGCTTGTAAACATAAGGTGCGTACACGGAGACGTAAAGCCATATCAGGTAGCTTGTATCACTATCTACTCAAAAGTAAAATCCATGCAGAGTGAAGGTGGGGGTAGTTGAGTCATTACCAGAAGACCTAATATTGGGGGTAGACAACCCAAACTTCCTATCATTATTACAAGCGGAATTAGAGAATACTGGCCATTCAAAGTCTTCTTTGCTAGCAGCAGAACCCTGGGAACTTGATAGAAGTTTCAAATTCGCCCAAAGCAATGATGCCACTCTCCTTAATGCATGGGAAGCAGCACATGTAGCACAGGCAACCCCTTCTGCCGTAACCTACCCAAGGTTTCTGATTAAGAATGATCTCCTCTATAGAGAGGGTAGACCCAATGAGCCTTTACAACTAGTGGTTCCAAATGCTTTTAGGGAACAAATCCTTTTTTATGCACACACACATTTAATGGCTGGTCATTCAGGAGCAGAAAATACAACACAACACATAACTAAACATTTCTACTGGCGCCAGGGATATACAAAGAAGCTGAAACATACTGTAAGCAATGTGAGGTGTGCCAAAAGAAGAACACGTACAAACCACCAGGTGTTCCACTACAACCTTTACCTATTATAGGGAAACCTTTTGAAAGGGTTGGTATGGACCTTATCGGTCCCCTGCCACGTACCTCAAAAGAGAACACTTATGCTTTAGTAGTCGTAGACTAGAACACCAGATTTCCGGAGGCATTTGCATTGAGGTCCCCTACCACAAAGAATGTGGCAGAAAAACTACTTGAGTTGTTCTCTAGGGTTGGTTTTCCCCGTGAAAAACTGACGGATCAGGGGACCCCATTTGTGTCACGCATGATGAAAGAAGTGTGTAAACTGTTGGACTTACACCACATCCGCACTTCGGCATATCATTCACAAACAGATGGTCTTGTCGAACGGTATAACCGTACATTAAAGGCCACCCTAAAAAAAATATTAAAGGCCACCCTAAAAAAAATGCTAACTGTTGAGGATTGGGATAGACTCCTATCATTGGCTCTGTATGTCTTGAGAGCTCAGGTACAAAGTAGTCTTGGCTGCTCCGCCTTTGAAATGTTGTACGGCAGACAGCCATGTTCCCTGATAGAAATTACAAAAGATGTGTGGGAACATGAAGAAAGAGATGAACAACGATCTGCACTAGAGTACACCAAAGAGTGGAAATCCAAGCTAGGAAAACAGAGACCTAGCATACTCCAATTTAGACAAAAGCCAACAAAAGCAAAAACGCTTTTACGACAATGGGAAGAAATGGAGGAGACTAGAAAAGGGAGATGGGCGCTGGTACTTCTTCCCTCTTCGGCTCAAAAGCTGAAAAGCGAGTGGATGGGTCCTTATCCTGTGGTGGAAGTGTTGGGGAACACAACAAATAGACTACAAATGTCCCCCACACGCCAACAATGCTACCACAAACATCTTGAAGAAGGGGTTTGGTCCACCTCCTAAGACCACCCATCTTGCCCTTCCGATAAACACAAACAGCTCAACACTAGGTCAGTTGCCCATAAACCCAGAACTGACTGACCGGGACAAGAAGGAACTTGAAGAAGTCTTAAAACCCTTCGCAGAAATCTTCTCAGATCTTTCGGGTCGCACTCACATAACCGAACACACAATAGACACAGAATAGGAGAAAACCGTGAAGCAAAAGGCATATAGGATTCCAGCATCCCGGAGGCAAGATATAAGAAGAGAGGTACAAGACATGCTCAGTTTAGGCGTTATACAACCAACCAGGAGCAGCTGGTCATTGCCCATTGTGATGGTACCCAAGCCAGATGGCTCTACGAGGTTCTGTATGGACTTCAGAGCTCTCAATGCCATTTCCTCTTTCGATGGGTACCCCATACCCCGGGTAGATGAACTGGTGAAAAGGATAGGAGAGGCACGGTTCGTAACAACAATAGACCTAACCAAAGGTTATTGGCAGGTCCCTTTAAGAGAACAGGATCAACACAAAACAGCCTTTATTACAGAGGAAGGTCTGTTTGAATTCAATGTACTCCCTTTTGGCCTTCATGGGGCCCCAGCAACTTTCCAGAGGCTCATGAACGAAGTATTAGAAACTCACCAAGCATATTGCTCGGTGTATTTAGAGGACATAGTCGTGTTCAGCAAAACGTGGAAAGAACATCTAGAACACATACACCTTATCCTCTTCGCAATAAAGAAAGCAGGACTACACGTGAATGCAAAGAAATCCAGAGCCGCTTTTACTAAAGTGAAATATCTGGGTTATGTGCTAGGAGAGGAAGTCATAGCCCCACAGGAAGAAAAGGTAAAAGCCATACAGAACACCCCCTTTCCTTCGATTAAAAGGGAATTGAGAGCTTTTTTGGGTATGATAGGGTACTATAGACAACTTCGCAGAAGTAGCCAGTCCCCTAACAGACTTATTGAAAAAGAACATGAAAAACACCCAATTGAAACAACCCCGATACAGCAATACATGCTTTCCAGCTACTTAAACATGCCATTACCACAAGTCCTGTGTTAATACCACCCAACTTTGAAAAGCAGTTCACACTCGCTACAGATGCCTCCGACGTTGGGATAGGTGCCATTCTTTCACAAGAAGGCGAAGATGGGATGGAACATCCTATACTATTCATTAGCCGCAAACTCAACCCCCGAGAGCGCAAGTACCCAACAGTAGAGAAGGAAGGGTTGGCAATCAGATGGGCTGCAGAGAAGCTTAAGTACTACCTGGAAGGGCGATCCTTAGTGCTGTACACTGACCATGCCCCCCTTCAGTGGATGCATAAGAACAAATCTCAAAACCCTCGCATCCTTAGGTGGTTTTTGTTTTTACAACCCTTTTCCTTCGTGATCAGACACCGGAAAGGAAACAACAATGGCAACGCAGACTTTTTGTCCAGAACTCTGTTTCTTCCCAATCGGGAGAATCCGGGGGGGAGGAATGTGACATGGAGCATAGGGAGGATGTGGGGACCCCAAAAGAATGGTGGGTCACTGAAAATGCTTCTCCTCCTTCCCCTCAGGACAGTTGGTCACCGTGGACTGCTGAATCAGACTACGACAAAAACGAGGATTGTTCCTTTAACTGGCCGCCGTCAGAAGGAGAAGGTACGCCCATCCGTGACATCAGCATAGCACGATTGGTGAAAAACCAGGAAGGACAAGGAACGCCGTGTGACGACACCCCGGGAGAAGGAGAAGGAGGACGCCGGAGACACGAGGAGGACGAGAGCGAAGAGACGAGCGAGGAGCAGAGTTCCAGTATCCAGGAAGGAGAGCCAGGAGGCCAACGTTTCCGTGAACCCCGTGCCACATTCCGAAGGGAGGAGTGTGGCTAAAGCAGGTACGGGACCGGTTAACGGGCTGGGTTGGGAGGCGGGGAACTACGTAGCGTTTAACCGCCATTCTCTTAATTACAGCCGTGAGAATCGGTAGCTCCATTCCCACTCCTTGCCTCCTGCTTGTCAACCCCCCCATTGCACTATCACAGCTCCCGAGCACATTGAGCATGAGTAGCATTTGAGCACGAGCAGCGGTGACCTCACTCCCTGGGCCCTTGGTGTTTATAGCAATTAAATATCACGTCCCTTCTCTTTGTTTTGCCCTAAACCCTGAGGAGAATCGCGGAACATCCGACAACGTGGAGACCGAAGACGAAGAGAGTGAGCCCATCCACGTGGACACGGACGAGATTGCTCAACTAAGACACACTTCACGTGCCAGAAAAGTTGTAAAGAAAATAAAACCCTATCCAAAGTTAAAGAGTGTCAGGTCTCTCACTTGCCCCACGCCACAAACGCCTTGATTTAAAGACCACCATCAACAATGTTGCAATTAATTTCAATATATTGTTTTAACAGTTTGTTTTAATACCACTATGCTTATTTACATAATAACATCTATTCATATAATCGCACTACATTACAACTTTCATTTTTTTTATAAAGCCGTGTAAAATATATAGTGTGGATTTCGTGTGAGTGTTATAATCCTGCAGTCCTACAGGGCTGATGGTTAGCCTTCAAGTTATTCATGGGAGGTTTGTGTATTGCAGTCTGCCCGGTTTCCAGGCTTGGGTTGGACAGTTGGCTTTGGCTGCGCTTTCCAGATTATCTTGGATATTTCAAATTGGGCCATATATACACTGGTAAGCCTGCAGAAAAATGCTATTATAACTACTGATGCCTTCCACACAAACTCCATTCCCTCCAAATAGCACATGTTGTGACTAAAGAGCCCTTCCACAAACTCTAGTCTGGTGTTGCTTGTGTTCGGGTCTGGAGGTGACCTGGCGCGGCTGTTCCTTTTGAAGCAGAAGCAAGACTGATTTGCCTATTGAAGGTATCGGTCTAGAGTGGCATAATGGGCAAAAACAAATGGGATGGATAGTGGCCCAAGTAATGGCGAAGCCACTGAAAGCCATTCAAGCATTACATCCATCACATGTGGAACATGTTTTTTGCTTACAGAGGGCTGCATCTGAATGCAGAGATCGTATAGTGTGACGAGGAGGGTGGTATGGTTGACTGCGGGAAATACTGCTAGGAAACCACGTCATATCAAAGCTCCACCATCTGCCATCAATATCTTTACCTCGTCCATCCATAAATCAAGTGAACATGGATTTCATATTCTGAGCTGGAGGGGACCTAACTGAGTAGAGTTGAGAATGTTAGTGCTCTCTCTCGTAAAGGTTTGAAGAGAAACATGACAGATCATTTTTTCAGTGTTGCAAAATGTTTATTTGATATGTAATATTAAAATACTGATCTTTTAATACAAACAATGTACTCATGCAATGGCTAAGAAGATCAAACAAAACAGATTCCTATTGTATGAAACACAACCACCATGATAAATGTGCCTTTAATTTGTGAAGTGATTCAAATCTAAAAGCATGTCCAGTCTGCATCATTTTCACCCCAAATGGACGCGATGGCAGCCAAGTCATGCATTCCTATTCTGGTAAGTGCAGGAAAGGGAATAAGTACTATCCTAACAATATAGACCATAGGTCGGATTTAAAGTAGTTTTTGCACCCAAGTACACGCGAACAAAAACCAGCCATATGTAAATCAAACTCGGTCAAGATCCAATAGGAATAGCCGAGCATGTACTGCCAGGCCGGGTCGCCCCTCTAGACAGAAACACACTCAACCTCACACCACTTTCTGCCTCCAGCTTCAATCCAATGGCACAGTAAGCACACTGGTGCAGGACCAAAACTGGTTTGCATATAACTGTTCTAAAGTGGGACAGTGGGGTAAAAAAAAATGTAAGAATACATTATCAAGTATTTACCAGTGGCTGAGGTTAATTCAAGCATTCCACGCACCACTGTTTGTTTCTCTAAATGAGACTCTGTAACTGCAACAGGTGTGCCCTGATGAGGTCCCATGCTCACTATGCCAAAGGACGCAAACAGCACCACACAAATGAACCCCAATTAGGACAAAAGCAGTCTGGGGGATGCTAGTGTTTCCATCTAGAGGAAACCTGGTCTGGAAGTTTGTGCAGTCTGTTTCCTTTTGGAGAAATACCTAGTTTGATTTGCATATGACTGGTCTCTGTCAGAAGTGGAATAGTGGACAAAAATACGATGGACTGTAATGGACTAAGTAATGGCCATTGGCTGATACTAAGTGAAGCATTATCTATAGGAAGTGCTAAATCCAAACTAGAATCCTTTGGTGGAACTATCCTGCTGTTGGTTTTATCTTCTTCAGCATTTAGAAATTCCTCAAGAAAGAAGAGAATCTTCGTTTGTGGGCCAACTCTAAGTCAAGGCACTGATATCTAGCTTGTAGACACCAAGTAACTTTGTTGTTGTTAACAAATGTCTTTTAGATGTGTTAGAGAAAGTGGCAGAAGCCGATGTGATACCAGGATACTAGTAGGCAGGACAACACAGTGAGAACAGATATATGCATGTGGGTAGGTGTAGTCTAAAGTTCCTCCACACCACTCCTAAGCAGTTGAAAACGACAAGCACCAATGTTGAAGCAGAGGACAAGAGGACTGTTGGCTGAGGGTCAGTGAGAAGAGTTGATAGAATAAAAGCAGATTTCAGCTCTTCTGATCACTGCGCCTCTCTTCGTGAGCCGCTGTGGCCTTTGAAATGCCCATACTGCCCCGACAGCACTAACCATACGGATGTTCATAGGGGATGGAGCAAGGATGGAAAATGTGTGGATGCGTTCAGCTCTAAAGCATAAAGGTGATTTCCATTAGAAAGGTCCCAATCAGCAAAAGAACTAAACAAAACTCTGCTCTTCAGGCACCTTTTGAACATCATGTTTGCCAATTATTCGTCAGTCTGTTATTAGTACTAAGATTAATAATAATTGTATGTTATATACAAAATAAAAATAATCAAGTATAAACATCCAATAAGCGACCCAGTCTGTTGTGAAAGATAAAGTTGAGTAAAATATAACCAATATAACTTGGAAGAACTATAAAGAACTAAAGAAAAAGATAGGGACTAAAAAACATTAGATACCCCATCTCCCCTCAGAATTAGCATTCAGAGTGAAATCACTTTAAATCTCAATTTACACACTTTCGCTTTAAATCATTTATCAAATAAGTTCTATTAAGCCTTGTGCTGCATGGATCCATTTTTTTCTAAAATGAAAAAATTACCCAGAATATATTAAGACTATGATTTTTAAATTGAATCCCTGTAAGGCTGTTGCAAAAGTAATCATGTTACAATGGTGATGATAATTCTCTACGGCTCACCTAATAATTTCTCAGATTTTTTTTAAATTGTAACATGTTCCCCATGAGGCTTTGTTTCTGTTTCACAATTTAGGAAAGATTATTTTCTTTCAAGCTGCTCGCATTTGCTTACCTCCGCTTGCTTGGAATAACTCCAATCTCCTCACTTTCTCCATCCGGCATTACCTGCCGGGCCTGCCACCATTCATCGTCAGAAGCATTGACAACATGCAGGATATCACCAAAATTAAAGTTCAAGCCTTGGCTGGGCAGGCCACTGTCTTTAGTCTTGTCATAGTCAAAAAGTGCTCTGAAATCCACAAAAATAAATACTGTTACTATTCACTTACATGAAAAATCCAAAGGTCATTTAATGTTATAAGAAACAGCAACGAAGGAAGGTAATGAGAGACACTGAGTGAGTTTACATTCCCCGAACAGCGTTTTTCATGGAGTATAGTGTAAGGAGCTTTACAAACAGTTCATTTGAAACCTGTATGGCCAACAAATATTCTTGTGTTTCTGTCTATATTAGGACATCTACCGTTAGTGGGTGGAACTTTCTATTCAGTGCTTAGTTTATGCAGATAGTTGACGGTGGTGGGTGCACACACACCTTTTAGGGGAGTTAGTTTTCATCATCAGACTTTGAAGAAAGTCAAATGCAGAAAAGGGAGAAAAAAAAGTTGCTAGGGAAATATATAAAACCAGGACAAAGGGAGAAAGCAGGAAAGAAAAAAACCTTCAAGAGTGAGATAAAGAGACAGGAGGTGTAGTGTGTTGGACGAAAGAAGAATAAGGTAGTTTTAAAACTTGGGAGCCCTGGAATTGGCCAACCCCAGCATTAGGCAGCACTAGGTTCATAAGAAAACTTTCGGAATTCCACTTTTAAAAAAATATATAAATTAAACACGTGTTCTAATAGCATTAAAACCCTCATGCTTCTGGCTCATATGGTTAGGTAATGCCTCTGGCATGTTATAGGTTCTCTCCTGTAGCCTGGACACAGTACCCTTACTGGATGGTTTACCTGTTGATAGTGCGCAAAATACTACTGTAAAAGCCAAGCGAACTCTGTTACAATGTATTCTCCTTTATTTCGGTTATTGGACACTTTCCAAAGAGTGTAAAATAAGGGCTACCCGTTTCTCCTTTGACAGCAACACCAATACTGAATTATCAATCTTGACATGGGCGAGGAGTCATACAGTTAAGGGCAAAATTTGTGATATAACAAGTTCCACTTAAGAACATTTTCACAGCTTGTTTGTGAACTTATTTTGCCCACTCTTTATGAAACTCAAAACAAAGATACTAAATGTCAGAACCCATCCTCTGTATTTCATTAAGTACACAAATCTGAAATGTTCGGAAGGGCAGTTTTTGTCTTCATTCTCTTTCACCCTGGCTATGTCGCGTCGGAGTCCATAGAGTAAAACCGTTGAGGGGGATGATCTTTTCTGCATGGATTTGATGTATCTGTGGACAGCTCTATTTACTATGGGATGACGGAGGATCTAAATGACTGGTGGCCGCCCTCACTTGGGGATTGTCCCCCTCCCAGTCAGTTTGCTAGGAACCTAGGGGTGCTAATAGACACCACGCTCTCCTTTGTCCGCCAGGTCAGCAGGACTGTTTACACCTGCTGCAGCAGCATCAGGGTTCTTAGAAAGATTGCACACTATCTTTCCCCCGAAGCATGGAAACAAGCCACTGTGGCATTAGTTTCCTCAAGATTGGACTACTGCAACCCCCTTTATGTGGGTATAAATAAGAGCTTCATTCATCGTTTGCAAATGGTCCAAAAGGCGGCGGCGAAGATGGTACTTAATCTCCCCAGGCTTGCATCGGCCTCTTCAGCCAGAAGAAATCTACACTGGCTTCTCATTCAGTCCAGGATCTCTTTCAAGATTCTTTGTCTTGCCCATGGGGCTTCCCATGGCACCGGCCCAGAGTGGATTAGGTCGCTTGTTCACTCCTACTCCCCCAGTCAAGCTCTTCGTTCCTCTAACAAAAATCTCCTTGTGGTTCCCAGGTTTGTAAGAGCGACATGGGGAAGTAGAGCTTTCTCCTCGGTTGCACCCAGGTTGTGAAACTCGCCCCCCCCCCCCAAACTTTCCGCGCAATCTTCGCTTGCTCTGTTTCGCAAAGCATTAAAAACCTGACTCTTCTCTGAAGCGTACCTGTAATAGCATACATTAGCAGATTACAGATTGGATGACCTGCTTGGCGCCTTGATGCCCTTGGGCTAAGTTGCGCGGTAAAAGACTCCTTTCATTCATTCATTTGTGTAGTTGAGGGGACTACAACAAGCCCAGAGTGGGCGGCCAGCAAGCTTCCATGCATTTCCTTCTGTCCTGAAAGCGAGTATCTGGGGGGAAAAATGGAATAACCACAATGTTACGACATTGGTCTGACCTGGGCTATAAAGAGTGAAAGATGAGGAGGTAGATAAGGATGACCAGCAAGTGCTCACACCTTGCCTTCTATGTTGTAGCAGGAGACTATAGAGCTGCTGGAGAAGACAACAACCCCCCACACTGTACAGAACCACCACAAATGGAGTCTGTCACAAATGGAGAACAAATAAAGCAATATACAGAATCGTGAACAAATTTTCCTCTTGTCTAACAAAGAGGAAGCAGTGCATAATTTGAGCAGGCGGCTGTTGCAGGCAGGGACCACTGTCACTCAGTTTTGAGGACCTGCACTTATTTTTCTCATCAAACTTTGTGCACGAGAGAAAAACAGAAGGTGGCAATAAGAAGGAAAATAACACGAAAAGAAAAATATACTAGGACAGGGAGTGTCTGGTGTTGGATGAAAGTGGATAGAGGTGGAATCAAGAATATGTAGCCTTAGTATTATACACCTCTGCCATTTAATAGTATGGGTTGCGGGCTTCTGAGCAAACCTGTGGCCACCGGCACTTTTTCAATTACAAATTAAGCACTACAAGAAACCCACAATGCACATATTAAATAATATTTTATTTTAGTAAGTGCAATACAGTATTTTGACTCTTAGAACTAACTCTGGGGGGGTACTGAAAATTATTTTCTTGCACATTGAAAAGAACATTTAGAGCTACGCTAGTTACGAGGGATTGCTTCAGTAGGAATTGGGTGAAAAAAATATATAGAACTTGCCAATTGGACTGCTTTTTTCAGTTCAAACACTATTTTAACACCCTCTTTGGGCTGCACATTTAATAAAGATATATTTTGAAATATTTTCTCATGCAACCCTTTTATTTATATTACAGATAATATGTGCACAGCATGCTGTACAACAACCTTGTACTTGATAATGTTGGACTTCACACTGTACGCTAATAATGAAAGACTTATGTGCCAGCATAACAGCCTGTTGCCTTCCCCGTTAACTCTGGTTCGTTGCCATGGGAACGGCCGGGATACATCTGTGCACAATTAATATTTCAGCACTCCTTCCTTAGGTAAGGGACACTGTCAGAGTCAGTGGAAACACAACACAAAGGAAGCGGAGCCTGTTCACTACGGCTGTACAAAGCGTTCCCTTCACTTGCCTTGTGAGAGCACCTTGTCAGGGGCTGCCCTGCTGAAAATGTGTTCCCAGAGAATGCAGTGTAAAGAAGGGTACCAAGAGGACTACATTATCATCATCGGGGACTTCATATCCCAGTTGTTCCAGGCCACTCTTCTCTTCCACACCCCACTGCCTAAACTACATGTCTGAGGATGCATCCCATCCGGCTGGTAGACTCAAGCCCGGGACTGGAGTCTTGTTTCAGTCACCGCAACGCCAACCAGTACCTTAAATATGAACGAAAAGCTGTTTATTCTGTAGTGTTTTGTGTACAAGAACCGAGAAAGGCTGTTCTTGTTCCTTGGACTCTCTTTCGCAGGCCTGCCGCAGGACTCTAGCCACGGAAGTGAGGGAGGTGGGAAGGAGTGAGTATTCCACGTGCAGCGCCTGCACTTCTGTGACCCGTGGGTGCTGCCAGGACGCTGCACTAAGCCTTTCCGCACACTTGCAATAACACGTGCTCTCGGTGTGTCTTCTTCAAAAGACCAGGGCAGTGGAGAGGCCCGGATTCTTTAGTGACATCGTTTAGTTGTTATCTCTCCATCTCGAGAGCTCCAGCACTACCCCTGCTTCACTGAGAGTTGGGAAGGAGTTTACAACAAGTCGGGGTTCCGAATATTGCCATCAGTCAAACTCCGCTGGTTTATTTCAATCGAGTCATTTCCACAGGTAAAACCTGCTGGAGTTGGTCTAGGAAAACACGGCACCACTCAGATTCAGGCGCCTGGGAACGGGGGGGGGGGGGGGGGGGGGGGGGTCACAGTGTCTGTTGTCAAGCGCAGCGCATTAAACACGCCGCTTGTAAATACTGCACCCCGTGGTATTCCCTAAGTATTCATTAGCATTGAATTCAACATAGGGTGAATCAGCAATTGCCCAGCGGTGCTGTGTAACGCCAGCATCACTGCCCAGCCAGGGCTGCAGGCACCAGCACAAAGGAGCCCATTCAGCAAGGGGCGGAAGTAACCTCTCACCTAACGTAGAGGGAGCGCTTCTGGCTGGTGCGCAGAGACCCCGAGCCCGAGCTGATACTGCTGTTCATCATTTGCTCCCGGAGATCATGGATCTTTGCTTCGAAGCGGCTGTATTCTGAAAGAGAACAAACACGAGGATGAAATGCGTGCCAGAACGGACAGTCACTCTTCAGACCAGAAGTAAAGTCTATAGCCCCTGAAAGCACTACCAGACATATTATCGTGTGTATGATGCTCTCGGTAGAATATTACACAAAAGACGGAAGTACACTTACGTTACATTCACATTTACCACAACCATGCATTTCATCAGATACACTGAGATACCTATATTGATGTTGTCAATCAGAATATACAAAAAAGCCTAAGGCAGAGCTACATTGAGTTTGCATAAATGTACATCAACAAGAACAGAAACACATACAAAGCCATGCGAGAGCCTGAGGGGGTTGGAGTACGGGGAAGTGCACCTTACAGGGTTATCGATTCTGTACATTAGGTATTTAAGGGCTGATGGATTCAATGCATCTTATCTTTCAGCACTTATCCTGAAAGCATTCCTTATAAACACACATAAGTACTTTCCTATTATCTTGCATATCCATCATTTAAAAGCAGGCTGCACCGACACACAAAGGCTAACTTGGCTGGTGTTTAATATTCTCTGCAAGTTTCTTTGGGTCACGAATTGGTGTTGTGCAACACCTTGTATGACAAACACATCGTGGTGCGAAAACGTCGTCTTAACCATGCAGAGAGAAGCTAATGTAAATGGAGAGAAATTGCAAAGTGCTCATTAAATAAAAATAAAAAAGCTGCCTCAGTGCCATACTTACGTCAAGAGCCTGCCCGGATAAAGTTCCTGTTGAGTTGGCCACCTTGATGCACACTTGTCAGCCCCGTTAATCAGGGAGAAAAGCTCTTTGCCCCGAGTCCGCTCTCCCGAGGTCTGCGCGACACAAATAAAACACCGCGCTCCCGTCAGAGCCAACGACGGGGATCCCAAGCGGCCAGTGCCCACAGCAACGCGCCAGTAGAGGGCGCTCGCCGGCCTCGCTCCTCTCACAACACTTCCTCGCTCTTCGCCAAATAGACTGCAATGTTAAAATCTAAATACAACCACCTGCTGCTGTATCTTTTAAGATACCGATTTTAAATAGATACACTTTCTCACATAAATTCAAAATTATCGGACACACCCACGCAAAGCATCTAAAAGAAAAAAAGGGGTTAGGGTAATAGTAATAAAGTCAGGGTTAATGTTAGTAATATAGCTGGGACGGTTTTTTGTTATTTTTCTTAAATAAAATACATTCACAGTTACCGGACACACCCACGCAACGCATCGAAAAGAAACAAGGGTTAGGATAATAGTAATAAGGCCAGGGTTAATGTAAGTAATATAGATGGGGCGGTTTTTATTGCTTTTTAAAATTTTTGTCCTTGCTTTTAATCACCCAGAATATTATATATAATTATATATTTTCTGGTCTGTGGTGCAAAAACGTTCTGAGCGAGGAACATGCACACAGTTGTAGTATCTAGGCCATAGTACCCGCCAGCATTTCCCTCACATATTCCAGTGGTTCCTGGGGTAGCCTCGGGATAAATAAATCAGTTCCTCCAATTCTGCGGAGTGGTCCATGCCCGCCCTCCACTCCATTGTTGGGGCTTCTGGTGACCGCCAGTGTTCAGCCACATCTGTCGTCGCTAACAATACCACATACAGCTCAGCCAACGAGTTTCGTTTCTACAATAGGAACTTCATCAGGGCTTTAATGACAGTAAAGATCTAAATCCATAAGCCTCAATCATTTTATTTTATGCGTGGGTACCTAGCTGCAAGGACCTGTAGGAGGTTACCAATTTGGGTAGGATGATGCCCTGGGAATTCACACATCATCCAGCAGAATAAGTTGGAGACTATATACTGGACATCAAGGCTTATGGATTAAGATCTTTACTGTAATTAAAGCCCTGATGAAGTTCCTATTGTAGGAACGAAACATATTGGCTGAGCTGTATGTGCTATGGAAAAAAAGAAAAGAATATATTGAAATAAAGATTTTGAAACTACGAAAGTGTTTGGACTACATTACCTGGCGCACCCCCACTTGCTTCATGATTTCCCTAAGTGTGATTTGCTCCGACAGGTCTTTCTCCTCCACACATATTTTGCCCCTGATGTGCCGCTTACACATTTTTGCTCCTCATTACGATTTCCCCTTAAATGCGTCTAGTTCTACATGTGTTTCGCTCCAAAGGTTTTTGCTTCACATTACGATTTTTGATCCTTTGTGTAATTTTGCCCAAAATCGTGATTTTTGCTCCCCCGCTACGTTTTCAGCCAATTATTCCCACCAAATCTAAAGCAAAGGGATACGTTCACAAGATCAACCTGGCTTCTGAAGTGTGAAGCACCTCGGAACCTTTCTTTCCCCATTGACCTTTGCAAAAAAAAAATCAAATATCACAGACACTGAGACCTGACTGCTGATACAGAAACTTTAATCACTGACAAACACTTGGACATCATTAGAACTAACCTACTCTTTTTCACTGACAAACCAGTCAGAATAAATACTGTCTGCTCTTACTTCACAGTCTAAAAGAACAATACAATCCCCCAAGTAGAAACAATATACCGTCCTAGGTTACTGCAACCAGAAATGTAATCATAACATAAATCTATATGAAAATTGGAAGGTCACGATCAAATCCAATGATATTGATTTAAGCATCTACTTCACATTGTTTTATACCCTCACGTTCAGAAAAGCTTCCATAATGGCCAGAGAAAGCATCATTTAAGATACTTCATAACTGACAATAGTCTGGAACGATAATACTACCATTAAGCTCATTATTCCGGGTCTCCCAATGGGTGGATAGCTCCCAACCTAATAGTAGCTAGACAGTACCCTGGAAGTATGTCCCAGAAATACAGTCCAGCACAGTATGCAATTCAGAGGGTTTAGCCACATTGAAATAGGCAGCACTACACTTCTCTGGAACACCAGAGTGGCATCCAGTCTAATCAAATGCAGGTTAATACGATTACACACACACATACTGTGACAGGCTGCAGGACTTGTAACAAGACCAGCTGTTCCCACTCTCAATTTTGCAAAGTCACACTGAGATTTGTAACTTTGCAAGGTCCACTCTATTAGTCATACAGTGTGTCTGAAAAGGAAAAACAATCTTTGAGTGTTATTTAATCAAAATAAAAAGGGCATATTTAATAGAAAAATGCGTACTTTTTGAAAATGCTATGCTATTTGAAAACAAAATGATTGTAACAAAAACTTTTTAAAAGTAGCTCTTTGAATGATAATTCATGGTGGAAGATGTATAGCTGTTAGTATATACTTTGTGACACTGGTCTTTTGTTGCTATCGCTGTTATTTCATAAATCATGTGGAGTCGTTTTATATTGATAATGTTTTTCCTGCATTGCTGTTGATATCCCTGTCTTATGCTTTGGGGTAGTCTGTGCTCTATCAAAATACTGAATTTTAAATAGTCTGCCAAAAGTTTATCCATATTTTCGACAACCACATCATTATGATGGATGCATGTATATAACGGCAAGTATAGTCCTATTTATGTTATTAACTACACATCTATTTTTCTTAACAATATCTCTATAGCTATCTATTGTATATCTCAACGAGGTACACATAAATGGAGCTAAGAAAAGTAAATCTATACATGCCTAGGTAGTAGTACCTTTACAATACTATGTAATCAGAATTCTAGATACGAAATTGTGGCATGCGGTATTTTGTCTCTCAATGCTGTGACATAAATCTGGGTGTTTGGGGGTTTATCTGATGTGCTCATAAATGTAACAATGACAAAATCATTAGTAGCTCGGGACTATTTTTATCGATCAAAAGTAGCACTCATGATAAAGGTTGGAGACCCCTGAACTACACCCCGTTACTTCTACTCTGACAAAGGCCCGCCTGCTGTCAATGACCCTTTGGTAAGCTTTCTCATTAGTCATGAACACACCTCAGACAATGACATCACTGCTAACTATGACCTTAATTGCTCTATCACTAGATATTCCGGTAGTCTGTGCTCCACATCACATTCTCCGTCAACTATCACCAAAACAGCAGCACACACCCCGTGTATCTTAGAAGGACTTAATCACCATGATTCCAGTTTCTCGTTAGAGGTGCAACTTCATGCCCGCTACTGCACTACTGACCCCTACAATTGGCCATAACACAAATCTCTCACCAACCCACCATAAAGGAACTTTCATGGCATCAAACTGAAATTAGATCACCTACATGAAATAATAAAATTCAGATTCTCCAAAATTTGCCCACATATCCTCTCATCTCAGTAACGGATCTCCGTACCTCTCCTGCAGCAAATCATATGACATAACCACTCCAAAGCACAACCACACACACCACTTCTAACACCTCAGAACGCACAGGCAACAATACACAGCGTCCTACTCCTCATGCAAAATAAAACTCCACGCCAAAGCTCACCCTATTTTCACTACATACAGAACTAGATGCCCCAAGCAGATTCTGAGATCAATTTGCACAAGTAATCTTAGAACAATCACTTCCTCTCATACCGTCAACCTCCTAACCACCCATCAAATTAAAGCTGCTCTCCTAAACTGTGGGTTTCCAGTTTCCAATGCCACATCTTTTTCTCAGTGACACAATTTGACAGACTGCTCAACTGGGAAAGGCGATACCCCTTTCAGAAGAAAGGATGCACGCATCCTAAGCATCAAATGATAGTCTGGAAAATGATAGTCTAAGACATGACCCATGATTCTCAAGACAGTAAATCACCATCTATCAATTCTCCCTCCAAAAAAGATTACTATTATTACTGAAGGATAGTAAGTTATTCTTCTGATGGATACTTTAAACTTTAGATCCCTTTCCTTGTAAATCAGTAACAGAGAAAAGCATTCTGCAAGGAGGTGGGTCTGAAGTGTGAACTTAAACCAGAGAGTCCTGTAGGCAGCAGACGGCAAATTACCTTCCCTATAGACATGGGAATCGATGCAATAGTGCCCCATGAAATTATGGATAAATGCCCATGTGGCTCCTTGACAAATGTCCAGAACTGGAACACCCCAAGTCAGGGCTTTAGTGGCAGCTTTAATCCTGACAACAGCCCTTCATAGAGTTAAATCAGGATGGAGGGATTGAGTAGCTATGGTCCATTATGTTTCCATACATCAATACAAAAAATCAAAAGAAGGAGACAATGGACCACTTGTCCTATGTACCAGGATCAAGTTAGTTATTGTTCCGTCAGAAAAAAATACTCATTCATGTACACAAGATTGGGGCTTTATATCTTTGTTCTCCGCTTAACGTAACATGACAGCATCATCATAGGGTTTATTTTGAGAAATTGCGGACATCCAATTGGAGGAAGACCAACTGGTATTGCAGTAGGGTTCAGAAATGAAAAAAAGTGTAGTGCCCTTGTGAAGTGGATTAAAATTCCCTACGCCACCATAACGACAGGTACTTTAATGGATTTGGTGGTGTGAAAAAATAAAACCAAAGTGGTGCGTGCATATATCAAGTTACTAATCTACCACACTTTTGGTGGTCGACATGTTACAGCCTCGTTGGTCATCTAGAGGCTTTCTTCAGGACCAGTAGGTGTGTAGTAGCACGTTGTGGCGACTACTAGAAGCAGTTAACTTACCACTCCTATGGTGAGGAGTCAGGTCAATTGTACCTGTAACTCAATGTTCCCATTCTGGCCTTCCTCGGGGTGGGTGGGGGGTGGGGGGGGGGGGGGGGGGGGGGGATTCGGGGCGGGGTGGAGGGCCGGGGCAGCCGGCTCTGTGGACCTGCTCGATAGGAGCTTAGTCCTGAGTTGAACTGGCTACGTTCATGGCGCCTCGGGACCCGACCTGACTCCACACAATAGGAGTGGTAAGTTAACCGCTTCTAGTAGTCGCCCACCGGTCCTGAAGAAAACCTCTAAAATCCATTAAAGTACCTGTCGTTATGGTGTCATTGGGAATTTTAATCCACTTCACAAGGGCACTTCACTTTTTTTCATTTCTGGACCCTACCAGTTGGTCTTTCTCCAGGTGGAGGTCTGCAATTTCTCAAAATAAACCCTGTGATGATGCTGTCACATTACGTTACGGCAGAAAACCAAGATATACCACCCCAATCTTATGTACGTGAACAAGTTTTTTTTTAGACGCAACAATAACGAGCGTGACCCTGGTACACAGGACACGTGGTCCATTCTACCCTCTAGTTTTTTTGAACAGCCCTTCATAGCCAAGGCACAACACATTATGAGGTAAGGGCAATCCATCTTGATGAGGTCCGTTTCTGGCTCGCATTTATTTTCTTTGTACCTGGGGACCCAACATCTTGATTCATTGTCCTTTCAATGGATAAACTAAGGTCACGTTGGAGGTCTAACTCATGCAGTCCATTCTCCTGTTTAGGTGGATGAGGTGGTGAAAAGAACATCATGAATGTGACAGAATGCCCAACAGTTGAATTTGATGACACTTTTAGAAGAAGGAACGGATGCTTCCTAAGCTTCCACATAAATGCTAGTCAAAGACAAGACTCAATTTTTGCCTGTCCAGATTTGCAGGCTTTAGAATGCTGCAGAATTTACTGCTGTTAGTAATAAAGAGCCTGCACTTCCCCTCTAAAAATGTGCAGTGAATTGCCTTCTAAGCCCACAGACCAGGGAGCATATACATAAAAAACATAGGGCACACTACATATTGGGTTAGTGAGCCCCCACAGTAAAATACAAAACAGGCGCCATTCAACTCTGTAGGCCTGGCTAGACCGTTCCTTAATAGGCCTAGGCAGGATTACAATCTTTATTTTCCACCTCTGCTCAGGAAAAGGCTAGAAAAATGCTTCAAAGTGAATTCCTGCTCGGCTTTTTAAATGCAACTTAATGGTGGAAGCAGGTTTTTTATAACTTACACTAAAAAGAACTTTGTAAAAATGTACTTTAGGCAGCCTTAACCATAAGTGGACAAAACCAGTTCTGCCACTCATAACACCTCCTGAGCCGGAATACACATCCTTGGCAAGGAGAGTTAATTACTATGGCTAAAAGAACAACGGCCTGCCTCTGTGCTCAGGAAATGCCAATGGTTGTTAACGGCTGACCATATAGGAGAAAACAGCTAACTGGGAGGGGGCAAAAGCAGTTGCCAGAACAAAGGCCAGCTTTTGATTTTGAGTTGCTAGTGAGGGCTTCTGCTGGCACAGTTATGCCATCTATCATACATCCAGAGTTGGAATACACACACATGGCTCGAAGAGTTAACAATTCTGGCTCCGAAGACGACTTGTCTCTGGGACCAGGAAGGGTCACTGGGTGTTAATACTGGCCACATCGCAGGGATTAGCTATCTGGGAGAGGAGAGAAACCGTTGGTAGAACAAAGGAAACCTTTAGCACCCTTTCTTTTGACTTGGAGATGCCAAGAAGCAATTCCCATATTCAGCCCCAGGACCCTCCTAGACAGTTAGGCTCAAGCCACAGTAGGTAGGTAAACTCTTGAAACAGGTGCTCCTAGGAAATTTTACAGTAAGACAAAGTGGAAAAGCTGCAAAAGGAGGTTGTGGACTGCGAGAAAATGATTATTATTAGATGGTAGATTTTCACTAATTTTCGGGAAGTGAACACGATAGATCTTGCATCTCAACCAGCACTTCCTCTGAACATTCACTGCCCTTTGTTAACTCTATTTGAAGACTGTGTCTGCACTGGAAGTATCCTGACATCAGATTCTTGAATCTTGCTGAAGAGGAGGATTCACAAAAGGACTCAAGGGCCCCTGAATCCTACTGACACAGAAGGACTGGACCAGAAGATGCTTTCGGAGAAGTTGGAAATTAAGTCTGAAGGTAAAATCTTTAACCAGGAGACCCGCATGATGTAGCTGACCTCGGTTCCATCATGGTCAATCTGCAATTGCAACTAGGTCCTGGTCCAACACAAATTCTTGCTTTTCCATAGTGCTTCACTTTTTCTAGTTGTTGTTTGACTTACAATTGAAAAATAAAATAAGCACAAAAAAAAAATAAAGCTGCTGGTTCGCCATAAAATAGCTTGAAGATCTTGGTGGTTTAAACTCATTACATTTTTAGCCATTCAAAAAAAAAAAATGCTTTTGGAAATGTTTTTGTGTTCCGTACGTTACAATGGTTGGTACTGCTTGAACATAGCACGTACATCTGAGGATGGCCAGCGCCTTAGTTAAAAGGGGTTGAGTGAAGATTCTCTCAGTAATGTTTTATGACACACCAAGAGTGAGTTTATTGAGTTAGTATGGGTGCCCCCTTCCAAATTATTTACTCAATTTCTGACAGGTAGTATATGGAGGCCACACAAACAAGGTCTGCAGCACACTGGTGCACAGAAACAATGGCAGTAAGAACACTGT
Organism: Lissotriton vulgaris; assembly: GCF_964263255.1. Lineage (NCBI taxonomy): Eukaryota > Metazoa > Chordata > Amphibia > Caudata > Salamandridae > Lissotriton > Lissotriton vulgaris. The sequence continues at coordinate 995,400,002 of NC_141699.1, forward strand.
CTCTAGAGTCAGGAGCCTCATACTACAGCTGTGGAGAAGCTCAAAGGTAGCACACATAGTAAATGATCCAACTAAATTAAGGTCTTACTGAGGTATAATGAAGGAAGTATAGTGGAACATAAATGAAAGACTTTTTAAAATGCAACACAACCGTGATTAGAACAATGAAGGTTGATTAGATAAAGTAGGAAATGCTGAAAGATCTGTTAGGTAACCCATAACTGTCCTCATAGCAAAGCCTTGTTGGGCCAGAGATAAAATAGACAACAAAACATCAGAATTTTGCCTGTTGGGTGTTGAAAGGCTTTTCCTCCTACCAGGCAACAAATTTAGCACAGTGGCCTGAACATAAGGATTTGGTGGAAGGGCATTAACAACAAGATTGACGGACAGCACTCCTGAAGGAACATTAGAATCCATCAGTTGGTTCAATTCAATCTCCACACACGGAGGTAAAGATTGCGATGTTCTGAATATAAAACACTACCATCAGGTTGAACACAAAATCCCCCTGAAGAGTCAACAGAAGGGGCATTAATGTTTTACTTATCAGTGTTCACATTGCAGTTATTAGAGCAGAAATCTTAAAAGCTGAATATCTTGTACCTCAAGTACAGAGAGACACTAAATCAATAGCTCTAAATCCGGAAAGGCAGGGAATTGTCAAATGAGCTTCCGGCCTCAGGGGAACCTAATGTGTCGCGCAATAAAAAAGGCATACTAAGACCCATCTTTGAACTTTGCATAGATTAGTAACCAAGTCAGCCAGACATTTGCTGCGCATCTGAATAGCCTAGCGTGATTACATGCCCTTTTTTTTATATTTGGCACGTCCTGGCATGCATGATCAACATTACAAATGACAAAAATGCTAAAATATCTGCCATAAAAAATAACTACAAAAAGGACTCTTCTATTGGAGGTCACTGCCTTCATTTACACAAGGGGCCATTGGGAATCATCTATTGGCGCCTTTACTGCTTCACAAAATAAAGAAATGCTGCTGTCAACCAGTAATTAAGTAAAAGGGTCGAGGGTGGGTGTCCTGTCAGCGGTCTCTTTTACCATAGGTGACTGGACTTCATTTACAAGAGCCACTAGAAGGTGCCAGCACTTCTATTTAGGCTGAGGTGCACATGTGAGTAGGTACATTTCGGTTTGTCACTCACACTACAAGTGCACCAATGCTCAAGTGGGCCAATCCACTGCACCATTCTGTGGTGGGTAGAAGCAAAATGGAATGACAGTTGAACAGACCAATGGATAAGCAGGGCTTACCCAAAGGCCCTTTGTCTCTTTAGATAAGCATCTGTTGTACTTTTCAGTTTAGTTTACTTTATTTCGACAATCTTGTCATAAAAGTTCCACTACAAACATAAAAAATTATGACATGTATCCCTTATAATGCAATAAAAGACGTGAATTGAGCATAGCTCTAATAAAACTAATAAAAACTGGCCAATGGTGTTACATAAAAATGGCCATGAATACAATGTACAGTAGAACAGTAAAATGCTTGCAGTCTAATACATTACATTTTGTCTGTATAAACCACCACTCCTCAAGTGCTAGAGATCAAATAACCTATTAAAACCATTAAGTAGGATCACTGTCATTCAACCTCTGGGCCCTATACCTAATAACCCACATTTGGCCCAAAAACTTCGCCACCGCACATGCAAACAGGGGCCTGGCATCAGACTTAAAATTATCACCGCATCCTTATGGTTATTAGTTCCCAACTGTTTGCCGGTTGGACTCAAGCCAGTTTTTCCTCGGCATCGCATACAGCAGACAAGCAAAAATTCCGCGGGCTAAAGGTTCTTGGCAATTTGTACAACCAGGGCAACTTGTAGACACTGGGCCACTATTCCGTTTTCCAGTGAAGTCATGCAGGGGCAGGGGCAAACCTAAAATGGATATATAATTTCCTGGTCCTTGGGAGTTCTATGAGGTCTAGGTAGCCCTCAAGGGGTTGATCCAGTGTGTGGGCAATAAACTTTAGAGTAAGCTTCCCCCATACCCCAATGCAGAATTTGAAATAGATTACACACCCCCAATAAAGTTTCTTTACTTCGCTTTTACAGGGGAGTAGGGAGGGGTGGTTGATTTTCCAGATATCCCCAAACCCAATAGCCATAAACAAGTTCTTAACACACCTTAACTAACTAATTTTGTAAGACGTATCCCTGCAGCTTACATCCTCCAAAGCACGGGCATACTGAAATAATTCGGGGGTCGACTTAAACCCTTAACCAGAACAACAAGGGACGCAACTTAGCCTTGGTGGCGATGGAATGCCCTTGTCCAGCATGAGAGGAAGCAGGGGGGTACTCTGGGGCACAATCCCTAAGCTCCTAAGGAATTGTGTTTTGAGCTCCTCCAATTGCTCCAGACCCCATAGTTCTGACCCACACATCACAGGGCTCACCACTTTGGCACCATACGCATGCAGGGCCAGCGCAACCAGCTTAGTGAAAGAGGACGATGCTCTTTTGGCAAAACCGGATTAACTGCTTATGTTTCATAATCATCTTTGATATATGGGGTTTCCATGACAAGCTATCTAATAACTTTAGGCCTAGATTTCAAAGTCAGTAACTCTCTCAAGCTCCTTTCCCTCAAGAGAGGGCCGTCCCCTGTAGGACTTCAGGGCCATGAGCTTGGCTTTATTTTATCACATGAGGCTGGCAAAACAGCTAAAGGGGTCTCCCTGCCTGAACTAAAGATATGGTGCCATAAGCCAGGAACGATGTTAACGGTAGAATATGGCTATTCCATTGTAGGTCTCTTTTACCAGAGGTTATGGGACTTCATTTCCAAAAGGTGTCAGTAGACTTCCATCCAACAGCTGCTACTGCACCGCAAATAAAATATATGCAGCCCAATGGAAGGACATATGTTAAAGTGTCAAAAAAGAGTAGCTCTTTAAAACTGAGGTGGAGAAACCTTTTGAGGGTCCAAAATGTGGAAAGAGAAGCATTGGTACATCTAGCTGGGTATTTAAGTCCTTACACGATCTAAAGAAAGGACGAAAACTATATAAAAAAAACAATTAACAAAAGCAAACATCTTATCAACTTAAGGAAATGAACATCAAGGAATGAAACTAATTTGCCATTTTATGTGCAAACTCTCTCTCTCTCTAAATAGCAAAGTTGAATCTTTTCTTGCCTACCTCCGGCTATCTCCGTGGTGCATGTGGTGTCAGCAGCAAGTGAGACCAGCACGCAGAGAGTAAGATCAGGTACAAAGTATTGAACCACAAAGTCCAGAATTATTAAATAAAAATGCATTTAGTAAGTGAAAGAGGTTTAATAAACGAAAAGTAGTTAGCAAGCATGATGCGCATGCAAGTGAAACAGAACACACAAAACAAAAGCAAAATGTATACAAATTACATCAACGTCAAAAAGTACATGGAGTGTGTCCTACCTTCTGGGCGGTATTGTGCAACAATCGTTACATCTTGGCCTGCATTCTTTAGGGCTGTTGCTGCCTGCTCATGTGTGGCAGCCCTCAGGTCTACGCCATTGACCTACAGTGTGAAAATAGGAGTATCCATCAAAACTCTTAGGAACTGAAATTACCAGAATGCACTTTTAATCCTTGGCTGTACATGGTTAGAAGGCACTACAAAGAATGGATGTTTCCTTTCTACAACGGGGCAACTCAATTTTGGTTACATTCATGAAAAACTGTTACTATTCCATTTATCAAAAAAGTGCATTCTACAAACAAAATACACTCTGAATAAAGTACAGTAAAAAAGGGATTTGCTTTATAAATCCAAATATTTAGCCTGCAAGTATCAACTCTGTGCAATGTACTTAAAAAAACATTGTCGCATACTGATTTATTTTTATTATATTGTTTTGTAACCTATGAAATTGCCTATCTTTGAACTCCAATAACAAATTATGATACAAAAAAAACATTGTCACAGGTGCACCATGCATAGGAATTGAGACTCTGGTTATAGGATAAACGTATCATTTTTTTGCGGAGTTATTAAAAACACACAAAGTTACCTTGAGCAAGTACAATCTACGACTACCATTTGAAAAGTCATTATAATTTAGCAGGGCATGGCCTAATATTTTCTTAGTTATTGATGAATGAGCCATATTAGGCATGGGAACAGACAGACAACAACATTTCCAGCTATGAAATAAATTAAAGTAATCTGCATCTAAACCACAACAATTACTGTCATGGAGAGGCACTCTGCAACAGCTCTCTGTGATAGTTAGACATGGTTTATTTATTTTGAAAGTTTTATATAGCGCGGACAAGATCCTTGCGGATATCAGAGCGCTTTACAAAGAGAAGTACATGGGGGAGCATAGTCAGACAGATAAATCAATAGGTCACATAGTAAAAAATGGTACAAGTAGGTGGTTACAAAGCCAACCTGTGTACAAAATAGTACAAGTAAATGGCTACAGAGTCAAACATGGGAGCAATCAGACAGTTAATAAAAATAATCAAGGTTGAGTAAGAGAGTTCGACGGAAGGGTGGAGGACCCGTTGGGAGGGGAGGTGTAGTTGTGTGAGGTGTTGCAGGGGCAACGCGGTGGACGAGGGCATTTGCTGCGTCTAAGAGCGGGGATTGACGCCCGGTTTGGGGCGTGTTGAGTTAGTGAGTCAACCGGATGGGTAGGGGATAAGTTAGGAGGGGAGGTTGGTGAGGGGTGTATGGGGTGAATGGCGAGTAGTTCCTTGATGTTGTGTAGGTGGTGGAGGTGGGGGCGGCCGTCTGAGGAGAATGGCTGACCAGGGAATTCGTGTGCAGGTGGGAGCGTGGACTGGTGTTCGAGGAGGTGTGCGTTGTGTTGATGTATGTGAAGGTGTTAGGGAGAAGGGATGTTTTGGGCGGAAGGGATGTGGATGTGGTGGGGAGGGGGTTGGTGGTGTGAGTGAGGGCAATGATGGTAGGTGGGTGGGTCAGGGTGTATGCTGGGAGACTGATAGTCGAGGTGGGGGTGCCGAAAGGGTAATGGGGGCTGAGAGTAGGAGGGGAAATGGGATTGGGAGTGGTCATGTTGTGGGGAGGGGGAGTTATGCTAAGAGAGGAGGTGAGAGGGTAATGGGGACTGAGAATGGGGGGGATGCGGTGGGATCCATGTTGCGATGATGATTTAGGTGGGAATAGGAGAATGCACTATAGTGGTACACATGTGCAGGAAAAACAAAAACATACAGTTGGTTACATGGTGCAAGAATAGTACTAGTGATCAATCGGTGTATCCCAAATGTAAGAGTGTGCAGAGAAACATATACATACAATAGGTTACAAAAGGTTATAGAGTACAACAGTGGCACTAGTGATCAACCGGATATATATGGGGTAGTGCCACCATCAAAAATCCAGAATCATAGAAATCAGAAATGACATTAGTTAGCAACCAGGGTAGATGAAGTAGCATTGCATTAAAAATTTTCGAAATACAGGTAGAAGAATAAGACTGCGGTAAAAGGTATATGAGGTAGCAATCTGCGCATTACAAATGTTCAAAATACAGGTATAGGTACAATACTGTAACACTAGGCAAACATTCTTTCAGATATGGTGTAGCAATCTGTGCATTACAAATGTTCAGAGTAAAGCTAGGAGTGTACTGCAATAATAGGCAGACATTCTTTCATATATGAGGTAGCATTCTGTGCATTACACATGTTCAGAATATAGTTAAAAGTATAATAATACAATAATAGGCAGGCATTCTTTCACAAGAGGGTGTAGATACCTAACTGCGCAGAGTACTCAGTAGGTCTAGTCTAGAATGATAAATTCTTAGCGAGTGTTCAGATAAAGAAGAGAATGACTAATCCAGGATGTCCGCCCATGAGAGAGACTAGTCAAACATGTCCGCCAAATAGGTGGGATAGAGACATTAGTCCTCTGTTAGCTGCTGTTGCTTAGCTAGCACAGAAGAGCAGATTCCCTTCTCCTTCATGCATGCAGGGGAGGTGGAGATATTAGTCCTCTGTCTGCTGCTGTTACTTTAAGCATAGGGGGAGGAGTTTCACTTTCTATCTGAGCCAGCAATGCTCCATCTATCTGGGAGGAATGCTTATCTCTGTGTGGGGGAGTTAAACTGAGGAGCCTCGTGGACAGAGGTACCGTGGGGGGAGGGGGGGGGGGGGGGATTTATTGTTACAGGTTTATGGCTCCAGCCATTTTGAACAAAGGAGGTAGTTTAAAAGTGAGCAGGCGGGTAGGAAAAATACAAATACCTCAAGTCTCTGTGTGCCCCCTGAGTCCGACCTCAGAGTCTTTCAGAAGCAATGTATTAATTCACAAAGTGTCTCAGTCCCTTCCGATTTGCAGAGAATTTGTGAATTGCGTGTGATTGATCTCCATAGATTAGATTAGATCATGGCTTCAAGCCTGTATCACCGTGAGACGCAGCATAGGTAATCACCCGGTATCCAACGGAGCCGACGGGGGCAGGCTTCAGTCTTCTGTCGCAGAACCACTCCCGTTGTTGGTCTCAGGGCTCTCCTCAGTTTTCAGGGCTCTACTCAGTCGCTCCCCTGGGCCGCGGCGGCGCCATACCCTCCGGGCGCATCCATCTCCTGAGCCCGTGTCCTGTCTCCGGTGCTGCGGAGCGGGGGGAGGGTGGGGGGGGGGGGACTGCTACTTAGTAGCAGCCGGCGTCCTCCACCGTGGAGCGGACGGTAGGGGGGCCACTTTCACTCCTCTGGCGTCGCTCGCTGTAGCTCCTCTGCTGCGGCTTTACTTAGCCCTCCGTAGCCTCTGAGACTCACTGCGGTGATGCGGGCGGGCGGTTCCGGCTCAGCAGGCTCACGGAGCTTTAGCCGCCTCTGCGCAGGGGGTGCCCTCCTATGCTGCCAGGGGTGCCCTCCGATGCTGCCGTGTATGCCTTTGGGCTTCCTTTGCAGCTTAGGGGTGGATCAGCAGCCGAGCTCCAGTGCCTTCCTCCGCCGTGTAGCGGGGGACCTCTTCCAGCCCTCCGAAGTCGTCGAGCTGTCGAGAACAGGCTCCTGGAGTTTCAGCCGCCCCTGTGACGCGACGCTCTTATGCCGCCTTGGATCCAGTGCAGGGCTGGTGGCAGGGTGATCCGCAGTGTCGGCAGGGTGATCCGCAGTGTCGGCAGGGTGGTCCGCAGTGTCGGCTCAGCAGGCTCCCGCGTCAGTGATGAGGGTGTCTGAGTCGAAAGTCCAATCGCGGGGCATTTCAGGGGTCATTAGTCAATCCAGTTACTCGATCCAATTACTCTTTCGTTCCGTTCTTCTTTCTACTTTCGTTCCGTCGTGCTGGTAGGTGCTAACAGGGATAATGCCCGAATGGGATCCCCAGCACTGGGAGCTCCTCACAGGAGCTCCTACCAGGCGGCCATCTTGCATCACACATTGATTTACACACCAAACAAAACCAAATTGTCATATCTACAAGCTATGGATTTATTTAAGAGAAGGTGTTTGTTATTAACTGGCAAATCACAAATTGCCTCAGCTGCACCAGAAAGAAAAACCCATGATGGAAAAGTATCTTTGGGCTCAAACATGGAAGCTGATATGGCTCTTTTCCCCAATACACTGCATTAGTAGAATTAAGTGGGGTTGATTTAAAAGAGTTTTATAAATAGAAGTCAGAAGATTACCTTTGAATTGTAAGTGGTGTATTAAAGCACATACACAACAGATTAGTGCATGGTACATTCTTCTGACAAAGGACAAGGCATTTCTTTGAATGTCAGTGTTGGTAACATGAACCGCTTTGGTGCAGGCTGCCAGCCTTTTGACTTTGTCAGTGCTCTTTTTTTTATTTACGAAGTTTTGCATAGTGCTAGCCTGACCGGAAGGTATCGGAGCGCTTCACAACAGTTGCAGAGCAGAACAACGGTAGCAGGACAGATTACAATAAAGAGAGCAAAAGGGAGCAGAACAAATTACAGTACAGTGACACAATCCGGATGAGAGTCGTAGTAAAGAAGATGTTGAGAAGTTCCGTTACAAGGACTTGTTATCCCACAACCGAGGGAGGTTTAGTGTCATTTTCAGCACTCTGGCTGATCCTATCTAATCGCTAGCGATCTATCGAGGGAAAGGATTTTGAGCTGACTTTCGAATTTAGCAAAGGAGGGAATAGTTCTGATGTGGGGGGAATAGAGTTCCATATTTTGGGCGCATTGCCGGCGAAGGATCTGGCCGCGGTCTTTTTTGTGGTCGTTTTAGGGGGATAAGAAGTAAGGTATTGGAGCTTCTAAGGTTCCTGTTCTGACCTGTTTTTTTGAGTTTGGACGCCAGATATTGGGGTTTGCCTGTGTGGAGGGCTTTGTGGGTGAGGCAGGCCGTTCTGAAGTTCGCCCGCATTTCTATTGGAAGCCACTTGAGTTCTTTGAGTGCAGGAGAGATGTAGTCAAATTTCTTTATTCCAGTGACCATTCTGGCAGCCGTACTGAGGGTTGTTTTCAGCGGAGCAAGGTGTGTTTTTGCTATTACAGAGAGGACTGAGTTTCCATAATCCAGTCTTGACAGTACCAATGTTTGGGTGGCTTGTTTGAGATCCTTGGGTGGAATGAAAGGTTTTATTTTGTTTAGTAGTTTAAGGTCAAGGAAGGCGCTCTTAGCCAAAATCTTAATGTGTTTGGTCATGTCCAGTTTTGAGTCTAGCGTGATGCCTAATGATTTAACAGAATCAGCCAGGGTGAGTTTCCCGTTGAGTGCATCCATCTCTTTTAGCCATTCGACCACTTGTGGGTTCTCTTGTTAGAGATGAGGAGCAGTTTGGTTTTGTCCGGGTTCAGTTTTAAGTGGTTGCTTGACAGCCAGCATTGCAATTCTCTTGTGTTTCATTGAGTCTTTGGATGTCTTTGGCAGAGGAGATTTCCAGGTATATTTGGGTGTCATCCGCATATAGGTGAAAAGGGATGTTGGCCTTTCTGAGTAAGGTGGCAAAGGGTTCCATGTAAATGTTAAAGAGTAGAGGGGAGAGCCCTAATCCTTGTGGGACTCCCCTCCAGACTGGTTGAAGGTCGGATTCGAAGCATCTGATTTTGATTCGATTAGACCCCCCACTGATTCCCGATTTTCTGGGAGAGGTTGAGTAGGAATAAGGAGAACCATTTGAGGACCACCTCGTTGAAACCGGCCATTTCTTCGAGAGCTTTGAGAAGTTTGTGGTAAACTGTGTCGAATGCTGCCAATATGTCTAGGAGAATGAGGAGGCAGCATTGGTCTGAGTCCAGTGATTTGTGAATATCATCAATTATGTTGAGGATTATGGTTTCTGTACTGCATCCTTTCCTGAATCCGGACTGATGGGAGTCAAGGAGGTGGATATTGTCCAGGTGTTGAGTTAATTGTTGGAATACACATTTTTCTAGGATTTTGGAAAGAAGAGGAAGGTTGGAGACGGGTCTGAAGTTGTTTAGGTCATTTATGTCCAGGCCTGTTTTTTTCAGCAGCGGGGGGACTTGACCCACTTTCAGACAATCAGGAACAATTACGGTTTTTAGGGAGCGGTTTATAATCCTGCACCAGAGTGGAGCAAGGGAATGTTTACATTTTTGGGTGAGTTGAGCAGGGAGAGGGTCTAGGGTGTGAGATGAAGGTTTAGAGGTGGTGATACATTTGACTATCTCTTCCTCTGGAATGGGGTGGAAGAATTGTAGGAGAGTAGGGTCTGCTTCCTATGGTCACCCCTACTTTTTGCTGTGATTCTCTGTTTTTACGACTTTAATGTGGCTGTGGGCCTTCTAATCAGACCCACAGCCCAGCTGTTCTCTCTCTAAATTGATACCATGTACTTTAGGTACATACCAGATTGGGTATTGGGTCACCTTTGTGAGTCCCTGTATAGTGTACCATAGGTACCCAGGGCATAGGTGCATCCAAGGCCTACCAGGGGCTGCAGCACGTATTATGCCACCCCTGGCTGGCCCTCTAAACTGACACCACAGGTCTGTTCACACAGCCTGGGTAAGGTGGTGTAATCACCACTTACTTAGATATAGTATACCTATATCTACCTTATATATAGACACATATGCACCTATAAGTCACTCCTATGGTAGGCCTCGACAATCCTGGAGGGAGAGTGCTTGGTTTTATGTGAGAGGGTGCCCTAGCATGAGCTGAGCCCCTCTGCAGCTTTCGGAACCATCTCCTTATAGCTGTTCTATGATATAGGCATACCATATACTCATAAGTGCATTATAATCCTCACGGTTAATGCTAACTTTGGTTTGGCTTTATCAAAACATGTCGTGTAAGGTGTCGAACACTTTGGAATACTACCCCCCGCCAATTCTGGCGGCGGGGGTAGCATTCCACCATTCTAGAGGGAAAAGTCATGTATGTTACTGCTTTACCCGGTTAAAATTAAACAGAGCCTCAGCATCACAAAATGGATGCTGCTGCCACAGACACAAGTCTGACCTCCTGCTGCTGGACGAAACTCCAGCAGGGGAGGCCTGGACAATAGGTTTCCTGTCCAGGGAGGGGCCAGCACCTCCCCAGACAGGGGTTTTGTGTATTGGTGCAGGGAGGGCTGCATTCAGTGAATGCATCTAGACACTGCCTGGGGCACACAAGGTGCTCCATACATAGCCCGGTTCAAACCAGTTGCTGGGGCACTCCAGCCCCAGCACTGGTGCAAAACGGGACAAAGGGAAAGGGGTCTAACCATCCCCTTCTCAGGTCCACCCATAGGAGGGATCTAGTCAGGTAATCCAGCCCCCATCCTTAGTATAAGTATAGGAGCTGTGTCCCCAGGACTTTAGATTATCCTGAACGAATCTTTGAAAGACATATCTTGGACCATCGACATTCCATTCTGACTGGAAGACGAAAGACATCTCCCTTGTGGTCAAGGAGTGACCACCCTGTGCAAACAGGGACCAACAGCAATTTCGCCGGTCTGCAGTTTCAAGGCTCCCGTCAGAATCCGAAGACTCTGCGACTCAAGAACTGGACTTCCAGACTTCTCTGACCCAGCTCCACATCCACAGCAAAGCTGAGACCCGTGGCGGACACGAGAGACGTGGGACCGAACACCTTGGACATCCTGCATTTTGCTACCTGCACTCCTTTCCTGAAGCCTCAGTAAGTTGTGCATTGGGGTACGAGAAGCCCCAGCCCCGAGCACCATTTGCACCGAAGCCCAGGCCCCCACACTCCGCGAGTGTCCCGTGGGCCCCGCCTTTGAGCTCGACGCATCTTCCCGGTTCCTTGCCCGTTGGCTAGTGAGCCCCCTGAAGACGCCATCTTGAATTTGCTTTGCTTTCCTAGTTGCTCCAGCTTTCCTGAAAAGGATAAGCGCCAAAGACCTTGCTGATCTGCAACAGAGCCAATCTCGACATCCTGCGTGGGTTGCAGTTGCCTAAGCTTGTTGGGTCCAATCCGTATACCGACACCGTAGTCATCTAGATCCATCATAGGACAGCTTGAAACCAGCGCCTGGTCTTCGTCGATGCCTCCTGGACCTCGTGGCTGAAGAGACAAACTCACCTTCTTCACCTTCAAGCACGCAGCATCGCCTGGTTCCTTTCTGGTTCCTTCCTGGTCACTGGCTAGGTAACCCCGACTCTGTCCCCTCTGCTTTCAGGTTCTTCACATCACCGATCCACCCTTGGATCCACCCGGACACTTTTCCTTTGGTCGCCTGCAGCACTTCTTTGCAGATCTCCATAGAAAACGACGACGAAACCCAACATGAAAAGACACCTATGCACCCGGCTTCCCTGGGTGAGGTAACACGAGTACTCCGGTGCTCCCGTGGGTCTTGACTCTCGAAGTGTCCTAGTTTAAAATGGTTCCATCCTAGTCCATGCGGAAGTGTCCTTAAACAGTAACTTTGTAACTTCTTTGTTTCCCATTATAAGTCAATGGTAACTCGCGACTGTGTTTAGACACTGCACGCGTCTCCCGTGGCCTCCTACTTCCTAACCTTTGGTTGTTTAGTGTAGCCCCAGCGATTCCCTAGGCCTACTCTCTATTTCCGACGTGGTTCTTATACCACTTTCTTAGTATATGATTCGTGAGGCCCCTAGGGCATTACTGTATATTGTGCAACTTATCGTATGCTAATTAAGTAACTTGTGATGTACTTTTACCTCGGACCTCAAAGAGTGCAGAGGGGTTGTGTTTAGAATAAATACATACATATTTGATATATACCTTGTGAGGTGTCCTTTCATTTGGTATTCAATGGATTATAATTGGTAAAACAGCTGGCTTCACATGCTCTCTGAAGTCTTAGCCTATTGACTGCTGGTCCATGCTACCACCAGGATAGCTTTCTATAAGGTTGACTTTACAACCACCATCAATAAGGGTTGATTAGACTGGTGCAAGGTGCCCATTAGAACTAGTGGATATCATATGCCAGGCTAACTTCTCACAAGAGTGACCAGGATGTAACGTTGAGCGTGGGAGCGCCACCAAGCACCCGAGCTGGGCTGCTAAGAGGAGGGGAGGAGCAGTTGTTGTCCAGAGAGCGCTCGATCTTGCAGATTTTGTCATTGAAGAAGGTGGTGAAGTTGTAGCACCGTTCTTTAGAAGCCTGTCCCAAGACCGTATCAGGTTTGGAAGTTTGTTGTCTGATGATCTTGAGGAGCTCCAAGGGTCTGTTTTTTGCGTAGTCCAGTGCAGAGCGGAAATATACAGATTTGTTTGTTCCTGATATGACTGTTGTATTTCTTCCTGATAGTTCTGAGTTGATCGCGGTGGAAGGCAGTGGGCATGCTCCTCCAGCGTCTTTCTCCGGCTCTTAGTTGTCTCCTTTCGTCATTAATGTCAGAGTCGAACCAAGATCGGGACGGAATGGCTCGTTTTTTTTTATGTTTCAGGGGTGCTAGTTGGTCAGGCAGGGATACCATATTCATGTTATGTAGCAAGATAGGATCATTTGTGGAGAGGTCCTTGTGGCTGGGTAGGAGCACCTTTGGCATTTATTCCATGATGTCCAGGGGGATCTGGGTGAGATTTCTAGACAATTGGGTGGGGGCGGGGGGGGGGATCTTACACAGGAGGCAGGGATAGAACTTTTTTGTTGATGTGGAATAAGATCATGTGGTGATCCGACCAGTCCACTGGAAGAATGTTTTCAATCATGATTATGTCTCGATGGGCAATGATGGCATCCAAGGTCGCTCCTTTGTTGTGAGTTTCTTCCGAGCAGTGTTGGGACAGGTTATTGTCGCAGAGGAGATTATTGAGCGATTGAATTAGCGTGTTGTTGGCTTCGCTTCAGCGTAGGTTGAGATCAACCAGGATTAAGAAGTTAGTGTCTTTGAGAGTACAATGGGCTATCAAGTCGGATAAATGTTCCCCAAATGTGGGGGTGTTACCTGGTGGGTGATAGAGCAGGTGACCAACTAATGGGCTTTTATCCTTCGTTTTGATGTTGATAGTGAAACATTCAAAGGAGCTATACTTGCAGGAGTCCATTACAGTGATGTCTATATCCTCCTTATGGATGATGGCAACACCTCCACCTCGTTGGTCTTTTCCATCTTTGTTGATGATGGAGAAACCTGGGGGCACCAGCATATCAAAACAGGGAGGGGAGATCTCGTTCAGCCATGACTCCGTGATGAACACAATATCTAAATCCTGAGAGAGGATGGCTTCTGCTAATTCCGTTGCATGCTTGGGGCTGATCTACAGTTAACGAGCATGTAGTTGGTGGATAATTTCCTATTGCTTGGATACTCTCCTGATGGGGCCCTCGGTATTGAGGAAAGGGAGGGGAGGGTTGGGGTCTTGTAGTTTTTGCGGGGGTGGTCTCTTCTGAAGCCTGTGATCACTTGAATATTGGAATTCGAGGAAGCTGGGAGAGGAGAGACATAGGTGGAGGCTAAGTCCAAAGCTTATTCAGCAGACATTGCTGCTTTAGTTCTGGAAGGTCTTTGTGATTGGATCTCAGCATCCTTACTAGGAGGAATCTGTACCCCAGATGCGGGGGCTTTGATTCTCATGGGAGGCTGAAGTGGGATCTCAGCATCGCTCCAGGTAGGACTCTGCCGCTGGTTCTTGAGGGCGGGTGAGAGCCCGAGATGCGGCTTTAGAAGGATAGAGTCGGTCTGAAAGATGGCCTGGGATGGGGCCGTGCGGTTTTGGGTAGGGACATTTAGCGGGGTGTGGATCAGGGTCGAGTTGTGAGGCCTAAAGGTAGGTCGGTCGCCCCAGCTGTCTCTTGTTAGCGACCCTCGGTGGGGGGTCTAATCGAGGGCTCTGCCTCGGTGACTCTGCGGGCGTGGAAGAGAGGTCAGTAGAGTGAGCCGGTGGGTTGGAGGAGTGATGATGGCGAGGATGAGTTTGAGAGGATGGTGGGATCCGTTCTACCTCGGAAGAGTGAAGGGCACGATTCAAGGGGGCGGAAGAGTGGGAGGGGCTTCTAGGGGGCGGCTGAAGGAACTCAGGGGAGCGGGAGTAGGTATTTGCTTTGCCTGATGGGGCATGTTGGCCAAGGAAGGAGGTTGGGGAGGAGTAGTTCGAAGAGTGACGCAGGGTGGAACGAAGAGCAGGGAAGAAGGAGTCGAAGGCCTCTAAGTTCTCGTTGTTAGCCTGTATTAAAACTGTGCCTTTTGAATAAACGGTCACAGATGTATTCCTGTTTTTAGTAGCCTTGTTGGGGAGAGAGGTAGTCAGTTTACAGCTATGTGAGGTGGTCGTGGTTTTGGATATGTGAAGTTGCATTCTTAATGTGGTGTTCCAGTTCTCAGGCCTATCGGTGTGGAAGATGAGATCCATCTTTACCTGCCCTTTGGAGGAGCAGTGGTAAGTGTCCACAAATACCGTTTCTGGGTGCTGTCTGATTAGATTCAGCTTGAAGTTTTTTCTTGCTTTTGAAGAAAGGCTAGGGGGGAAGCTAATAGCGAAGGCATTCACGCCGTGCGGTTTCATATGGACCGGCATGAGTTGGTCCACGAAGTTAGAGTGCCCGGTGCCATTGTTGCTTACTAAATAGATGGGGGTTGCCGAGCTGCTGTTAAGAGGCGAGACTCCCTTGGTCTGGGAGCGACGACTATGTGCAACTGAAGACGCCTAGTGTTTGGCCGGCACGCTGGGGACCTATCTGCTATATGAGCCATGGTACTCCCTTGTGCACAATGCCATTGCGTACCGATGGGAGAAATAGATGGCTATGGGAACTAGTTGTCACGAAAGGAGTCGGTGGGGTTCTGAATACCCTGTTATGGGGTGATATAGCAGTGGACCATATAGGAGAGGGGACCTATCGGTTAGGATGGGAGAGTAATTGCTGCTTAGTGAGGGAGGTAGGGTCAGTGTGATCTATTTGTCTGATTGGGGGTGGTCGGAGGGCTGAGTTGACACGAGTGGGAGAGATAAAGGTTCTGGGGCATCCATTCGGCAGAAGCGTGAACAGGCAGGCTCCTTTATGAGCTTCCTTTTGGGCATGTCTAAGGGGGCCCTTCCTCCAAATGGGTGACCCAGTGGGCGGAGGCACGGAAAGCTTAGTGGATGCTTTAAATCTTTAACCAGAGCGGTCCTAGGTGTCAGCCATCTTGGGGCAAGGCATGGACTTCCAGTCTTTCTGGATCTTTTAGGCTTTCTTTTTTGGGCTTCCTTTTAACTGAGGGAGGGGAGGGGGCCTTCATCCATGTGAGTGACCCAGTGGGCGGGGGCACGAAAGCTTAATGAAGCTGCAAAACCTTCAACCGGTGGAGTCCTATGTGTCGGCCATTTGGGGTCAAAGGATAGACTCCAAGTCTTTCTGGATCCTTTTTGACTTCCTAATTTGTTTTTAATTTTAATTTCCGCTTCCCTTTGAGCAGGTCTAAGGAGGGGGGAGCCCAGCCTTCCTCCGACTGCAAGCTCCGATGAGCAGGGGCACGAGGAGCTTCACGGGATCAATGCTCTGTCAGGCACTTTCTCAGGCGTCGGCCATCTTGGGCCAGGCGACTACCTCTTGCCAAACCGGAGTGTGTACAAATTCCTTTCCCAGCTCTTTTCAATGCACAATTCAGGGTGGGGGGAGCCGCTCCTCGACTCAATACGAGCTCCGGTATGCGGGCCATCATGGCTGATCCTCGAGGGAATCCGCATGAGCGTCCATCGGGAGGTCCTTCCGACCTCTCCATAACTCCTCGCTCTTCTCTTGATGCCTGCCGGGCAGCTCTGTCTGCGTGGGGGTCCGTTCCAGGACTTCTTACTGCGGGGCAAGTTGTCGGGCTGGCCTGGCAAGAACCCGCAGGATTCGTCTCCCTGGGCTCCTCGGCAGGACCGTTTGGCAGCCGGGGAGCCCTGGGGACGCTCTTGACTTGATTCAGCTAGACGTCCCGATCAGTTCCGGTAAGTCCTGCGGTGCTCGCGAATAATGGCTGAGGCGGGGTGAGCGGGCCGGGTGTGATTTTCACCGAGTTAGTGATCCCAAGCCTGAGAGCCCGTTTATCCGCTCTTTGTTAGATGAACTGCCAGACTTCACCAATATACACAAAAAAACTCCACTAGGGAAAACGAACAAGTTACTTACCTTTGGTAACAATATATCCGTAAGACACAGATTAATTATAGATTCCTTACCTTGTGAATTACCCCCAAGCGTCAGACTGGATCCAGAGACTTTCTCGTCAGAGTACCCCTGCGCGTCGAAAGGTGGCGTCGGTAGGCTCCGCGTTAGTCGTCGTGGTCGACGGGATGACGTTGTGGCAGCTACTTAGACGCCCCCCTTTCGCGCTGACATTGGCTCTGAACACGACTTTCCCACTTGCCCACTGGTGTGCAAAACTAGGGCCCTGAAAGGAAACCCTTAACCCTAGAAGTCAGTTTGCAGAACGGAGAGGATGGGTGGCGCAGTAAGGAATCTATAACTAATCTATGTCCCTTACAGATATATCATTACCGAAGGTAAGTAACTTGTTCATCTGAAAGAGACAATTAGTTATCGATTCCTTACCATGTGAATAGATACCCCAGCAAAACCAGCCCCAGAGGTGGGTCTGCAAACCAAGTTCACACCAGAATGTCCTGAAGAACAGAACGACCAAAAAAGCCATCTCTCTGGACTTGGCTGTCCAGGCAGTAGTGTTTTGTGAATGTGTGCAGAGATGCCCACATCGCTGCCTGACAGATGTCATTGAGGGGGACTCCCCGTCCCAAAGCAATGGTAGCTGCTGTCGCCCTCGTGGAATGGGCACGTAGCCCCACAGGAGGCTCCTTCTTTCCCAAAGAATAGCAAGCTTTGACACACAAAACGACCCATCTAAAGATGGTCCGTTTGTGTACCGCCCGACCTTTTTTAGCGCCCATGTAGCCAACAGAGAGCTGGTCATCCACCCGGAATTGTTGTGTGTGATCCAAGTAAATTGAGAGGGCATTCGAAAGGGGGGTACTAGATTAAGGTCCAACTAAAGCATGATGAATGGTGATGGTGGAAACGTATTACAGACCTTACAAAAACCTATATAAAACAGGGGATTTGAACAGGGATGGGTGATCTGGCAGAAAGATAGCTATGTAAGGTGCCCAGAGCAGAGACCTGTTGGGCAAACGAAAGAATAAAGAGAAGGACTTGAGAAAGGTAGTCGCAGAGGGAAGTGAGCAGCCCCTTAAGACACTCAGAAGAATCCAGCGGTCTGATGTTATAGACCTCCAATGGTGCAGGTAATAGCGTATTCTGCCGCCCACTGGGTGCCTATGATGGCTGGAGGGCGAACTAAGGAGGTCTGGAAGCTGCAGCAGCCGGGCGTGCTGAACTTTCCAAACTACTGGCTGCCCGACCCACAAGGTCTGGGGATACCATGCCCTCTGCCACACACAGGCTGGGGAGCTTGCGTGCTGTGGTGGCATGGCAGGAAAGGACACAGCTGGAAGCTCCCTTCAATGGCTGCGAAAGGTGGACTTGTGTTAGTACGGGGCATGGATAGGTCCAAGGACCTGGTCGTAGCTCTGCTATCCTTTAAGTGCTCCAGCACAAAGTCCGTTTTGTCTTCGAAGAGACAGCAGCCAATAAAGGGCATGCCCTCAAGCGATGCTTGGACATCCCCTGAAAAGCCAGTAGTTCTCAGCCAGACGTGGCATTACAAGGCCACTGACAAAAAAAAATTACTCTGCCTAGCGAGTTGGTCATATCCAGCCCACATCTGATCGTGAACTTAGATGCATCTCTCCCATCTGCCATACCTTTGGATAGCATGGCCCGGGCCTCCTCCGGGAAAATGGGCAGAACCTGTGCAACCGAATCCCAGTGCATGGAAGTAACAGACCAAAAGGCATGCAATGTTCACGGATCGCAGGGAAGGCTGGTGGGAGAAAACATTTTCTTGCCTACTGCTTCCAGCCTCTTGGTTTACCTACCTGGTGGAGAGACAAGGAATTCACCAGGGTTTACGCGGGAAGTGGAAGCTTGGACCACCAAGCTCTTCCGGATAGGATGTTGAGTGAGGAAATTGGGTTACTCTGTGGTGGGGCGATGATAGCGGGCATTTCTCCAGGTCCAGGAGCCCCTATGCAGAGACTGGACCAGCTCTCAAGCAGGATGTCCGTAAGGGCTTCACTAAAAGAGAGAAGCAGTTCAGAGGGGGGGGTCACTCTTGGCTGAAGTACCTCTGCCAAGACAGTAGTTTTGACTGCCACTAAGGACAGGCTAAGGTCCAGGACCTCGGCTCCTCTTATCACAGCGAAAGAAGCTCCCTCCTCCATAGCCATGGTAGGAGGAGAGATCATGCCACTATCTGTACAGATGTCCAGCCCACTGGCGTCCATCCATTCCTCACACCAGTCCATGGTGGGGTCTAGGGCTGGTATTCTTCAGGGTCCAGTGACCCCTCCTGTTAGAACCGGCTGTCTCTAGTTGGCAGAGGTATGCACTTCTGACAAATAGGGACACTCCTTTTCTAGTCAGGGCAAGGGGATCACACCCTTCGATAACCCCTGCTCACCCCCTTGGTAGCTTGGCAGAGCAGAACAGGCTTATCTCAGAGGCTGTGTGTTAAGCAATTATGACCACATACAGTAATAACGTGAATACGCTACAAATGGACACGACACAGTAGTATTATAAAAATAAGTATTTTTATATAAGACTTAGCACAAGACCAAATAACGGCAAAACTGTACACAATCGGAATAAATACGTTCAGGAAGGAAAAAGGATAGTTCAAAGGTAGTTTCTTCTTTAGCACAAAAGTCTTTAGTATCAAGCAATTCTTCTTCTTGGAAACACAGTTCTTAGCAATAGGGTAACTCACACGGGAGCTACACAACGCCGGGGCAAAGATAATCCACAGGTTCGGCGTCGACCGCGAGGAGCGCTGCGCCGGGCCTGGAGTCACACGGACCCCCAATAACACAGTACCTTAGGAAAATGATGCACACGATGATCAGCGGCGTCGAGCAATCCGGCGTCGCGTCTTCGGTGTCGATCAGGCCTCAGCAGGCGTTGTGGATGATGCAGTTGCACAGAGTGAGCAGCGCTCACGGCGTCGAAGGGCACACGGTTGATGCGATCAGCAGCGGGGTAGACACGAGGTCCTCTGGAGTTAGAGCCGTACTCCTACTCACTGGCGTTGCTGCTGGCGTCGG
The DNA here is from genome assembly GCF_964263255.1 of Lissotriton vulgaris. NCBI lineage: Eukaryota > Metazoa > Chordata > Amphibia > Caudata > Salamandridae > Lissotriton > Lissotriton vulgaris. The sequence goes on from NC_141699.1 coordinate 995,419,523, forward strand.
TCGGGCCCAGCGTCCGATCGTCGTGATTGCTGGTTCTTTCAGAGGTGCTGGATTCACACTCCAGCAAATAGCACTTTTAACAGATGAAGTCGTTTAGCCCTGTGACTTCAGCAGGAGACTGGCACTCTTCCAGTCCTTGGAGATTTTCTTAGCAAGCGTGAGAGTACACACACAGTTCCTCTCTCCTGGTTCCTTGGCAAAAATAAAGGAGCACTGCAGGATTCCCCCAACAACAGCACACTGGCAGAAGGGGTAGGCAGTCCTTTTTAGATCAGCAGGCTTCTTGTCCTTGGTTACAGGGTTCCTTGTCAGAAGTGATCTGATTTCCTAGTTCAGGGGTCCTTCTCTTATACCCCTTTTCGTCTTTGATCCCTTTGTCTATGCCGGGGGTTTCCCAACATCCTGGGTCCGTGGTGGGTGGAGCTAGGTAGTCGCACCTGGTCTATTCATTGAGCCGGGCCGGGTCCTCAGACGCCCCGCAGGAGGTGGAGCCAGCATTGATACTGGCAGGAGCAGAGCTATCGCCCTCCTGGCAGGAGGTGGGGCTAGGATCGTCCATGGCAGGCACAGAGCCATCAGCCGCTTGGCAGGAGGTGGAGCCAGCATTGTATCAGGCAAGGCAGGCTATCAACAACTACTCTCCCCCTACTCTCAACGTAAATGTCCCACTCATCCCACACTGACTCATCCAGACCTCTTGGAGCCACCCAGCTCCTGTCACACACGTAAGACCAGCAGAGACCAGATATGGTTAGACAAGAAAATAGACACTTTCTAAAAGTACTACTTTCGAACCCAGAGTCCAAAAACCATCCACACCAATGGATGCGTAATTAAACCCCGAGTTCAGGGATACCAAACTCGACATTGCACCGTACTCTCCGAGCCAGCTAGGATCATAGCATTAATAATCCCGGCGGCCCATTCTATCCAACGGAGAGCAGGCTACCTCGCAATAGTGAAGCACTAAGATGGCGGCACTTCACTATCAGGACATGCCAACTTGGTCAGGCTTGTCCTACCTTACACTTACAATGCACCCTGCCCATGGGCCTACCATAGGGGTGACTAACATGAAGTTAAGGGAAGGTTGGAGGGCTGGCAGGTAGGTATACCTGCGCAGCCGACGTGACAGTGCAAGACTGCACGTGGGTCTCGCAATGACCGACCCGTAGACATTCTTTTACAAGGCCGCTCCTGTGGGTGGCACAACACGTGCTGCAAGCCCACGAGCGGCATTTGTATTTACAAGCCCCGGCACTCCTGGTGCACTAGACTAGGGACTGACAGTAAACCAAATAAGCCAAACATGGATACAATAGATACATCATTTTAACATAGGGAGCACTTGCGCTATGGCACTGATCAGCAGTGACACGGCGCCCAAAGCATATACCAGCAAAACATCGTAAAACAGTAGAGGCAAACAGAAAAATGGAGGAGAGACTCAAGCCAATGATGTCAGGTCTAACACCTCCCATTCCTCCACAAGTGCTGGCATGTATGAATAAGCCTTAGGCTCTGGAGGGCAAGGCTCCAATCAGCGTGGAATAGACGTCAGGCAACGCCTCTCCAACTCCATGTCAGAGTCTGGGATGAGAGTGGGGATGGCGGCGGCGCAGGTAGGGTCGACATTGGGACCGGTGTCGGAGAAGGTCGAGATGGTGAGGTGCCGGGTTTTTAGAGACCCGGTGGTGCCAGGGGACCACACCCGAAGACCTCTAGGTTCTCCCTGTTCTGGACTTACAGAAACACAGAGTCTTCTAGTTGAAGTCAGAGATCGAGTTTTATTGGCTGCAACCAAGTAACATGTGTCCTAGAAGTACGACAGCACGGGCCGTAAGTTCTAAGGATACTGTTCGTTTTGACAGAACCAGACTTCTCCTTATATACATAAATAACAGCTGTAGGCAAGAATTCTTAAGTTTACGATATGGCAATACAAATATTTCCACAATAATACAAAGAGCGAAGTCATGCTGGTCAGCACATATTTCAGATGTCCAGTTGGTGATGGATTACCCCGCCAGATCCAGAACTCCCATCAGATATCGATGAAATGCCAATAAGGTCGAGCACCCTCCCATCATAAAACTGGCCATAAACAAGAATCATGGACAAGTGTGTGTGTGTATGGGAAAACAGGGTCTGTATGTAGTGAAGGGTTTATGACATGTTGTGCCTTGATGATATCTGGCTCGGCCACTGGGCGAGGAGCTGCCCAAACAGGGTTGGCTGGAGGCAGTGGAGTCAGCTCGGCCGGGTCATGGGGAAGTCAGCTACGGTGGACGTGTCCTTTCAGATCAAACTCGGTTTTAATCAATTGACTATATGAGGGCAAGCTACAAGATGGATGCCGTTCACAAAATGGCGTCTGAGGGTTCGAGACGGAAACCACGATTTAAGGATGTCAGCATCACTCGATCATGACGCAAATGCATAGGGATGATGTCCTAATCATTACCGGTCTGTCGATACCAAATTCGTCATGGTACGACGACATTTGCGATACGAGTGTGTGGACCCCGAGGCTGGTGAAACGGCAGGGTCCAGAACTGCAGTACCACAGACCCTCCTTTTGCCCTCATATTAGGCAATAACTCTAATCTGAATCCAGATCTGTATTGATGAATTCGTGGAGATGCTGCTGGAGCATCATTCCGTTGCTCAATTCGTCCCTTGACACAGGCTTCCTCACACATGAAGTAGCACAGAAGCCACATAATGCAGGGGCGCACTGTACAAACAGGCAGAACATAAACAGAACGGCTAAGATCATCCCAATGAAGATCAGAGTCTTCCATCCCCAGGCAGAGATCAGTTCCCAGAACCACCCTAGCAGAGACCAATCCCCTTTCTCCATGTGAAGGGAATCAGAGATTTTGTGTAACTTGGAGATGGCATGGTATACTGTCGGAGCATTATCGGGGATGAAAATGCAGCAACTAGATTGGATCACTCTACATACACCACCACGGTCTGCAAGTATGACATCCAGGGCAACCCGGTTTTGAAGGGTCATAAGTCGATCCGATTGAAGCTCAGCTGTTAAGTTGCTAAGGGCACCGGCCGTTTCAGTCACGGCGGACTCAACTATCCTCGTCAATTGTCGAATGTTCCTGCTGTTCACCATAGGCCCCCAAAATGGCAGAAAACCCTTTGCGAAGTCTCCAAACTCTTGACCCGCGGTGTCGTCTTGACTCACGACACCCCTAACTGTCCTTGTCCGATGGTAATCTGCCCTGGCCGTGTAGGTGGGTGGCAGCAGAAACGAGATGAAGCATGTGCCCGAGAAGTCAGCGGGCAACCATGTGTATGCTTTGTCGTGGCAGATGAAGTATGTACCCTTAGCCGCCAAGAATGGAGGGGAAGTTCGGGATGCAAACACATACGTTTCCGTGCATATGCTCTTCCCCAACTGTGCTTTGGGATCCCTGCCAATACCTTGCAGACACAGATGACCACGGTGGGGTACTACCCATACTGAGGATGATTTCTTTGATTTCTGGCTCTCACTTAATGAAATCCCATACTTGGTGATGTTCCACCTACTGTATGGGGTAAACTCATCCTTGGGAGTTGCTCTGATCGTGCCAATATCTCTACTCATGTTCTTGATTCCTTCCACTAGTGCCCTGTTATTTGAGTTTTCCCCTCGAATGTATGGTTCAAGGGAGAACAAGAACATGGTCTGGAAAGCCCACAAGGACCCGAAATAACTGAAGGGCAGGACGAAGTAAGGGATACCCTTATCGGTTGTGTGTGGCATGAGTCCACATATCCAACAGTTCGTGGTGTTCATAACAGATTGGTGCTGGTGTAGGAGTAGGACAAATGAATTGTTCCCAAATTCGAGTCTTCTGGCAGACTCGTGTTCAGGTAGTGGATGGAAGGAGTGTGTGGAAACGGTAGGAGAAGGTGTGAGCTGAGTGTCGTGTATGAATGGAACTCGGAAGATGGACAGAGCATAACCAGTCAAAAACATTATTATACTACACAACATTGAGATGCTCAACACTAGAAAACGTCTCTTTGCCATTATAGTGCATATTCTCTTTTCAAAGTTCATGCGTCTAGCAGGTCTCTTCTACCCTTGGAAACTCCATCCTCTGGTTGCTGCCCGCGGTGGGAGGTTGCTTCTGCCAAGATGTGCGCTCTAACCAGTCCGGGGTGATTCCCTCAGACTGACCAGAACCGTTGACCTAGGCGTCCCCGGCTGCACTCCTCAGACTTCAACAGCGGCCTTAGCAGCAGAACCGGATGGCGGTTCGAAAATCAAAAATGCGCTAGTTCCCTGGGCGAGAGAGCTGTGGAATCAAAAATAGTTCATGGGAAAAGGGAAGATCGCACTGATTCGGGTATGTCAGTTCCTTGGTCTTGGCCTCAGATTATAACGTTCTTTCTCAGGCACGGTGTGATCTTTGAACAATGTTTCAGGTTCTGTAGTGTCCAACTGCAGCGACGGTGGCACAGATTCTTGCAAAATACGATCGCTCTCTTTGTCGGTACCAGTTCCTTTTAGTCGTGCATCGCTGCAGGGGACAAAACGTGGTACAAACTCAGTCTCGGAGTCAGCGACTCCTTGCTGGACCCATCGGTCGTATGGAAGGGGCAACGGGACCCTTTTGCAATGGGCGCCGTGCACCCAATGTTTCTTTCCGTGGACACGTACTGCAGAGCGGGTCGACAGCAAAACCTGTAAAGGTCCGGTCCAGCGAGGCTCCTCGTTCTTTGCTCGTCTGAAGTTGCGAATCAGGAGCCAGGAGCCAGGTTCGATAGCATGGCCTGGATCGTCAGATGCCGGTGGAGAGGAGCTGTGGACCTGTTGATGTAAAGCATGCAGTTTAGTTGTCAATTCGTGCAAATAGTCAAACAGTGCAGGGTACTCTATTTCACTGAGCTTTCTTGGCCTCGGTACTCCCCATATATTTGCTGGGCGCCCGAAGACGATCTCGTGCGGGCTAAGTCCCAGTCTGGAATGGACAATCATCCTGGTAGACAGGAGTGCTAAAGGCAGGGCGTCTGGCCACTTGAGACCTGTGCTGGCTTGGATTTTGGCCAATTTCAATTTTAACGTGCCATTATAGCACTCTACCAGGCCTGCCGACTGGGGGTGGTTTGCAGCATGGAACTTCTGGCGGATGCCTAGACACTCACACACTCTCTTCATTACTTGTCCCACAAATTCACTTCCATTATCACTCCAGACAATCCTAGGCATGCCGAATCTAGGGAAGAATTCTTTGACAAGGGCTTTGGCAGTTGACAATGCAGTGTTGTTCTTAAGGGGGTATGCTTCTACCCACCTGGAGAAAGCGCAAATGACAACAAGAACATATTTTAGGTTATTGCACCTCTCCATGTGAATTAAGTCGAGTTGCAAGACCTTGAACGGATACGTTGGAGGTGCAAAATGACCAGCTGGGGTTGGAGTTCCTCTACCGGGATTGTGCTTCAAACACACCATACAATTTCTGACCAGATTCTCTGCACATTTTGGGATACCACTATTCTGCCATACTGGGGCCAACAACTTACATATTCCTTTCACACTGACATGTGCCATTCCATGGGCCATCGTTACCACTGCGAGCACATGAGCACCCGGTAAGAACCATCGCTGATGTTCTGACAGTTCGACCCAACAACCATTCGCGTCTAACCTACCCTTGCTTTCTCTCCATTCATTCACCTCTTTCTCAGTCGCGTCAGCTTGTATGGACTTCACGCTTTCGATGGTGTCCTCACACATACCCACATCAGGGGTCCATCTAGCAGGACCTACAACATACATCCGACTCATTGTGTTCCTTGCAGTCTCTTTCGCGACTTCATCGGCAAATGCATTCCCTCGACCAACATCATCTCGGATCTTTCTATGCGCGCTACACTTCACGATCGCAACCTGTAGGGGCAAGGTCAGTGACTCGAGAAGGTCGTGTACTAGCTGGCCGTGTTGAATCTTTGCACCATGCGACGTCAGGAACCCACGTTCACGCCACAATCTTCCAAAACTGTGGGCTACGCCAAAGGCGTACTGACTATCAGTGTACACATTCACTTGTTTTCCTTTCGCCAACACGCACGCTCTTGTGAGTGCGACTAACTCTGCTGCTTGCGCAGAATTGTGGGGGATGCGAGCTGTCTCTACAATCGTGTGTAATGTTGTCACGGCATATGCTGCAGTCGTATCACCATTCGGCAACTTGAAACATGAACAATCAACCCATAAATTATCATTACATTCAGAGAGAGGAGTGTCCTGTAAGTCTACTCTCCCTTTCGTCTCTTCCTCTGTTCTAAAACAGCAATCATGTTTATCGACCTAATCTGTCTTTGCTGGAATAGGTAATAACGTAGCGGGGTTGAGTGTATGGCACCTTTTTATGTGAATGTGACTTGCTAACAGGGTCAATTCATAGCTGGACAGTCGAGCACTAGTCAGATGTTGTGTCTTCGTTCTGTTTAGTAAAATGTCTACTGCATGTGGGACCATAACGGTCAGAGTATTATTCATGACTAACCCAGCGGACTGTCGAATATAGACAGCCGCTGCGGCAGTGGCCCTCAAGCAACTCGGTAATGCCTTAGCTACGGGATCTAGAGTCGCGGAGAAATATGCACATGGGCGTTGTTTGTCCCCAAAGTGCTGTGTCAAGACTGATAATGCGCAACCTTCCTTCTCGTGGACGTATAATGTAAACGGCTTGCTGTAGTCGGGGTTGCCCAACACAGGAGCCGAACATAATGCCTCACGCAACTCATGGAAACTCGCCTGACAATCTTCAGACCAAGGCAAAGGATTGGGTGTGTCTTTACCCATTAATGCCAGCAAAGGTTTGGCCAACAGTGAGAAGTTCGGTATCCATTGTCTACAGTACGATGTAATGCCCAAGAAGGCACGCACTTCTCTTTGTGTCCTTGGGACACTCAGTTCTGCAATCGCCTGTATTCTTTCTAGGGTCAGTCTCCTTCCCTCCTTCGATAAGATGTGACCTAAGTAGGTTACTTCTTGTCGGCAAAATTGTAGTTTGGAAAGCGAGACTTTGTGCTTCATGTCACATAAATGACGCAACAATGACAACGTGGCTTGCTTGCATATTTCTTCAGTATCTGCAGCGATCAGTAGATCGTCTACATACTGGATCAGAGTCGCGCCACCAGGTAGAATAATCGTGTCTAGTTGTGTTTTCAGAGCTTGACTGAATATTGATGGGCTCTCACAGTAGCCCTGAGGAGCGCGTTTAAAGCGGAAGCTTCGTCCTCCTAGATTGAAGCCGAAGATATCTCTGCTCTCCTCGGCAATCGGGATGCTGAAGAAAGCATTCTTCAGGTCAATCACCGAAAACCAATTGGCTGAGGCTGGAACCATTGTCAATAAGGCAGTAATGTCGGGAACGACTGGAAACTGCGGTACAACGATCTTATTCACTTCCCTTAGATCGATCACAAATCGGTACACAGGGGGGCTGTGAAGGATCGGTACGCTTTAAGACAGGCAAAACAGGACTGTTACAAATGTTGCCTGTAGTTTCTTCGATGACATCTTTCGCAATCAGATCATAGACGATCGCTAACAAAGCCTTTTCACATTCGTTTGATATTCTATATTGGGGAATACGTGGCAACCTAACATTAGCTTTTAATGTTATGACATACGGTGCTATCTCTAAATGACCCACATCGTTAGAACCATTCGCCCAAAGTACATCTGGAAGGGATGACAACTCATCACTATCTTACCAGGCGTAAGTTGTACTCCCGAAGGAGAACAGTACAAGGTCGCATATAGTCACTTCAGCAAATCTAAACCTAACAAATTTTCGCCACAACCTGTGGTAAGAATGAGGGGTGCTTCTAATTCGCATGGGCCAACAGAAAGGGGCATGGGACTGGAGATCGAACAGGGGCGCCAGAAAAACCTACTGAAACATTCATTTCGCCAGACAAAGGTGCGCCAGGAAGTTTTGAGTGCATAATCAAACTTTTTGTAGCACCAGTATCCAGCAGAAATGGCTCCGACACTCCAGATGTAATCACCTCGACATAAGGTCCATTCTGGTCTACTGGAACTGAAACAACTCCCTCTCTTTGTCCATGCTGTCCTAGCAACTATTACCCTCATTCTCGTTTTCGGCGTAATAGTCATCTGCATAGTACTGAGCTGACCTGAAAGATGCATTATTCTGTTGGTCAAAGCTATTCATAGAATTCTGAGGCGGAAAAGGAGTGGTGTTCTGGGGGAAATTTCCATGGCCCCTACCTCTAGGAACCTGTTGAACACCTCTACCTCTTGCGCCGGAAACACCATTCAAGCATCGCGCAAGAGCTGCACAATTACTTTTGAAATGACCCTCTTCTTTGCAATATGCACATTGATTTGGGCCATACGGAGAACGCTGGTGGGAAAACTCGTTTCCTTGCGCGTTTCTCGAATACTGCTGTGGTTGCTGATAATTGGGTTGACTAGGAGTGCGAGGCGGATACGCTTGCTGGAGAAGAACTTTAGTCTTTAGTTCTTTAGTCTTCTTCTCTGTCTTGTCTAGCTCGTCTTTGCGCCTATTTTCGTAGTACTGGGCGTGGCTAAAATCTGTGCTGACGTGGAGACAGCCCAAGCACTCTCTGAATCTTTCAATTTATTGCACAGTTCAGGAAGCAGATTATGTACAAATTTGTCTACAAACAATCTTTGGCCTCCCTCGGTAGCCATGTCCTGACCACTGTGATCAGTGAAAGTCTCCTCAAATCTCGTGAAAAAGTCAGACACATTCTCATCTTTCTTCTGATTGCATGCGTACAGCTTGTCCCAATTTACGCGCAATTCAGGCATTAACGTTTTCATGTACGCGATAATCCTACCGGGAAGTTCTGCTATTAAGGGCTCGGGTTTAGAACCACCAATTTGTCTAGCATCAGTAGCAGTAATATTAGCCCATAAGTCACCTAGTTCTTGATCGTGATCTGTATGACAAATTTTACTCCATAAAGGATGCGGAACAACATTCCCAAACAACATGTCTATATCTGCTAAATTCATTATACATGAGCTGGCAGTCTGTGACAACTCCTTGTAATATCCTGCTGGGTTTTTACGTGGATCAGGTAATGTCTGTTTGAGTGCTAAAACTTCGGATCTTTTCCAGGGGACATGTACCCATACTCGCTGGAAATGCGGTGGAACAGGTGGTTGTGCATTCGCATCACCTTCCCTCCATACTGGAGGAACCTCTCTCATGGGGTATTGTTGCGCCTTTTTCCGACCAGACACATCATCCTCATCGAATGATCTAGAGCCGTTTCCCTGACTCCTATAAGATAACAAAAGATCCATTGCTTTTCCAACATCGGCACCTACTATCATGCCTTCGTAAAATTTGAATCGCATGCGGGCTAGTTCTTGCATTCTGCGTTTTGGGTCATTGTCTTGTAAATCTTCCCAGAGGTACACGCACATCTCCTCAAACACATATCTGAGTGGACGGATCCCATTGACTGAAGACTTTCATGACAGACTGAACATCATACCTTACAGTATCAGTAACCCATTTGCGTGCTAACTCGTTCAGCACTTCTCTCTCCTCGTAGTCGGGTAGTTGACTACGCACCTGTCTACGTTCTGTTTTAGGGGTCGTTTTGGGCGACCCGAAGAAAGGCGATAATAGACCAGTGACAGTACTTGTCACTCTCTGTCTGACAGAAGGAGAAGCTTGCGGCAAGGCAGATGCACCAGAAAAGACAGGCTGATGTAAAGAGGAAATCGAAGCAACAGCAGAGGAAGTTGAAGCAGTAGCAGACGTAGTATCATAGTCAATAGTTGGAGCGGTAGGCAAAGTTGTAGAAGTAGATGGAGTGTGGAGCAAAGGCGGCGGCCCTTGAGAAGGCTGCGCCGGAGAAGTAGGAACCAGCTGAAGAGGAGCTGGTGCTTGTGCAAGAGCTGCTTTTCGTGCGCCAGGGCGCGGTATAACAATACGTCTCGGGGGTCCCACAACACTTGATGTATATGGGGGTGGTGAGTTCAATAAATGGGACATCATTGGATCTTTCTCGGATGTACCCTTTGAGTCTTGTCCCTCATGTGGTAACATCGGGTAGCATTTATCTATTGCTAGTTTCTTGCTTCTGAGCATTTGTTCACTTTCCTGCTCTTCCTCATTATCCCTGTATGCGATGGCAGCTTGTACCATCGACATACCTCTTTTGTTTTTCTTTGCTAATTTTATTTCTTTCTGTTTGGCTTCTTTGCGCCATAAGCGAAAAGAGTCAAACATCGCCGGCCGGGCTTTCTTCTTGAACAATTTGACCTCGAGGTTGTCTAATATTTCTGAGTCAAAACTACCATGTTGGGGCCATTTTAAAACACCATCTTTGCGGGTGTATTTTATCCATACCTCATTATACGCAATAGGACCTACTCCATGCTTTATATATAACTCATATGTTGGAGTTCCAATCGGAGGAACCAGACACGAATCCTCTAATCGGGAGTCCCTACTACAACCAAGACAAAACAAGTTTCCAAGTCTGCTGAGACCAGGCATCTTCGCTCACTAGTCTAGCTTCAAACTTCAAGGGATTATCTAATTACGATATTTTCGTGAATACACGAGTCCCTCGGTTTTGGTGCTTGCAAGTACCAATACAAACCGTATCTCTGGGATACCAAGACTAAGAACCAAACTAAGAACTAGGAGACGCTCCACTTATACTTAACTGAGTATTGAAGATCGGTGACGTCACTAGAAGACTCGTCTATCGTTTCGCTCTACCAAGGATCACTGGGTCCAAAACAGGGCGATAGTCAGGGCAGCAGTCCTTCGTAGCCGTCGGGACGCGGGGAACCTCGCAGCAAAGACCTTCGGAACCACGTCGACATGCAGGGGTCGCTGAAGTGGCTGGCCGTCCTCCGGAATTTTCACACGAAGCTCCTCACGAACATCTGGCTTGGACCGTCACCGCTTGATATCGCCTCGAGTTGGGCGCCAACTGAGGTGCCGGGTTTTTAGAGACCCGGTGGTGCCAGGGGACCACACCCGAAGACCTCTAGGTTCTCCCTGTTCTGGACTTACAGAAACACAGAGTCTTCTAGTTGAAGTCAGAGATCGAGTTTTATTGGCTGCAACCAAGTAACATGTGTCCTAGAAGTACGACAGCACGGGCCGTAAGTTCTCAGGAGACTGTTCGTTTTTACAGAACCAGACTTCTCCTTATATACATAAATAACAGCTGTAGGCAAGAATTCTTAAGTTTACGATATGGCAATACAAATATTTCCACAATAATACAAAGAGCGAAGTCATGCCAGTCAGCACATATTTCAGATGTCCAGTTGGTGATGGATTACCCCGCCAGATCCAGAACTCCCATCAGATATCGATGAAATGCCAATAAGGTCGAGCACCCTCCCATCATAAAACTGGCCATAAACAAGAATCATGGACAGGTGTGTGTGTGTGTATGGGAAAACAGGGTCTGTATGTAGTGAAGGGTTTATGACATGTTGTGCCTTGATGATATCTGGCTCGGCCACTGGGCGAGGAGCTGCCCAAACAGGCTTGGCTGGAGGCAGTGGAGTCAGCTTGGCCGGGTCATGGGAAAGTCCGCTACGGTGGACGTGTCCTTTCAGATCAAACTCGGTTTTAATCAATTGACTATATGAGGACAAGCTACAAGATGGATGCCGTTCACAAAATGGCGTCTGAGGGTTCGAGACAGAAACCACGATTTAAGGGTGTCAGCATCACTCGATCAGGACGCAAATGCATAGGGATGATGTCCTAATCATTACCGGTCTGTCGATACCAAATTCGTCATGGTACGACGACATTTGCGATACGAGTGTGTGGACCCCGAGGCTGGTGAAACGGCAGGGTCCAGAATTGCAGTACCACAATGGTACGACCGGCACCGGTCCAGATCCATCTGTGGATCCAAGAGGCCCGAATGGCGCTTAGGGCGGACCCACCGCCGGGGAACCAATCGGTGCCACTCCCAAACTCACGTAGCTCAAAGGCACTACAGTGGGGACGGTCTGCCCAAACATGAAGCGCATGGCCTCATAAAATTTGCAGAGTTAGGCGGGTGTAGTGCCAGATCCCAGAAATTCAGGGAGGCGCAGAGCAGGCCAAGTGCATGGCACGGCAGTCGATGCAGGTCTTTGCGTCGTGGTGGTGCTCCTGGCAGCAGAGGCAAACGAGATGAGGGCCTGTCACTGGCATAGGTAGGTGACAGGTGTTCCTGGGCTTGATGCCAGCTTTCCTTGTGGGCATCCCTGCTACACCAGGACAAAGATATCAAAAAACCTTGATAAAAGTGGAAAAAAAGTTAGTCAAAAAAGTATTAGGAGTAGCTCTCACCGGATTTGCACTGACTGGTGCAGAAAGAAAAGAACCAACATCAGCTTGTTGTGGTGGTGCCTAAATAGGCCCTGTGCACGCCACTTCTGGCATGGACTCCACCACGCGGAGCCAAACAACGCCACCTACAAGTGTCTAGGGGTAATGCTCACAAAAGAACTCTGGATTCAGTCTGACGCCTGGGGATAATTCTAAGTTAAGGAATCTGTGGCTAGGCGTCTTTATCAGATAAGTGACAACAAATACAGAAAGCCACATTTATGCAGTTTCATGATAGTGGCACGTATTTCTATTTTTCAATCAAGGTCTTCTAGAAAACAAACCGTTTTCCCACCCAACACTACCATTTCCTCTTTCACTTAAGTCGGTCAGCGCGTGCTACATCATCAGCATTTCTTTTCTTCAACCATTTAGTGACTTCATGGATTAACATTACAGCATGTATTTTCCTAGTGAAACTTGAATAATTGTTCATAAATGCGTGAAATAAATATAGTCAGTAGGGTTCTTCTTTCACTCTTAAGGTTCTAAAACGTGCAAGTAAATTCAACAATTTACAATCCACTGTAAAAGGTATAAATTACATCCTAAATGTAAAGAAAAGATATGGGTAGATGTCTAAATGAAATTTTTATTTTACATGCATGTTATGAAATGTTTATTGTTAAACCGTACCGAAATAATTCGATCCCCCTTTCGGAGCTCTCCACTTAAATCTGCAGGACCTCCAGCTAAAATGAAGGAAATGAAAATCCCTTCACCGTCCTCCCCTCCAACGATGTTGAAGCCAAGACCTGTAGATCCTCGGTGCAGTAAAACCTTTCGAGGTTCCCTAAACAGCATAATAAGTAGAGATAGTGTCTTAATTTTTTATTAACAAATACGTTTATTAAACATCTATACATGATGCCATTTTACATAAAGAGAATACAAACACATAATATTCTTTTTCAATGCAAATGATTCGCAGACTTATTTTGATGCATTAATTTTATGTTATAGCAGTTGAATATAGAGTGCAAATGCTACCCATAGCTGGTGACAGGGCGCTTTATAAATAAATACACCTGAGCACATTTAATATGTAATGTACACACACAAAAAGTAGTATGCTAATTTTTTGAATTAAGTTTTGGGGGGCATGACCGTTGAGTCATGATGCTCCTACCCGCTCTCAACAATGATAATAAAGAGCATATGATGTTCTGCGCATCTGCATACATGGTTAATAACATTCCATTTTTCATACATGTTTGTTTTATCAAAAGGTTTTAACCAAAACTAGAAGCAAAGAGTGAAACCTGACCAGTATAGTGAACTTATAGTTACAGACCTCGTGAAGATTTAGTGTTTCTTTATGTACAGTAATTGTTAAATACAGTTTGTGAGGAAGTAAAAGGCGTTTTTCTCATGCCAATTTTGCTGTGGTAATAAACTTGAAGAACAAGTTACTTACCTTTGGTAACACTTTTTCTGGTGCATACAGTATCTGCCTATGGATTCCTCACCTTTTGAATTACACCTTGCTCAGCAGTCCACAGAAACCTTTTCTCATCACTCTCGTACGTCAACAAGGACGTCACAATAGCACAGCTCCGCTTGCGACTATGCATGATGTCATCGGAGCCATAAGAAGACCTTGTCGGCGTGCTGACGTCAGTTCCACCAATTTGTTTCGTGCCTTTGAGGCAAACAGGTGAACAGACAGCATTCCACAAGTATATACAGGATACAAAATATGCACATATTATTTAAGAATAAAGGAAACTGGAAATTCTAAAACAGACATTTCCTAGCAACAAGCATCATATATTTCCTAAATGCCAATGAATACAAGACTTCATACCCAAAATTGTTTTCGGTATAAGACGGTAGACAACAGAAAGGAGGGCGGGTCAGTGAGGAATCCACAGGCAGATGCTGTATCCACCAGAAAAAGCATTACCGAAGGTAAGGAAATTGTTCTTCTGATAGATACATCTGCCTGTGGATTGCTCACCTTTTGAATTGAATCCCAAAGCAGTCCGGCTCCTGGAGGAGGGTGTCCACCTACCTATACCAAAAAATCCTGCAGCACAGAACGTGCAAAATGGCCATCTCTCCTCACCTCCGAAACTAGGCAGTAATGCTTTGCAAAAGTGTGGAGGGGGGACCAAGTTGCCACCTTGCAGATGTCTACAATAGGAACACCTCTAGTTAAAGCCGAAGATGATGATTTAGCTCTGACGGAATAAACTCAAATAGCTTCAGGAGGCTCCTTCTCGGCCAAGGCGTAGCAGATCTTGATACAGAGGATGATCCACCTGGACAGCATTCTCTTGTGGACTGCCCTGCCCTTCATCTTGCCCACATATCCGATGAAGAGTTAGTCATCCAACCTGAAGTCTTTAGTCCGGTCCAGGTTGAAGCTGACCGGCCTCTTAAGGTCCAGGTGGTGAAGTCTCTCCTCTTTCTTAGAAGGGTGAGGGGGAGGTTATAAAGTGGGTAAAATGATAGATTGTCCTAGGTGGAAGGGTGCTAAACATTAAGCAGGAAAGCAGCTCTGGTCCTAAGAACCATATTATCTACAAGGATAGAAGTGAAAGGAGGCTTAGAGCTAAGGGCCTTCAGCTCATTAACCCTCCTGGCAGACGTAATCTCAATCAGAAAACGATGTAGAGGCTTGAAAGGAGACCCCATCAAGAAAGTAAGAACCAAATTCAAATCCCACTGATGCATAATAAAAAGAGCGGGAGGAAATCTATTAGTGTGACCCTTAATGAATCTCATGACTGTGGGAGACTAAAACAGGGACGGTTGGTCTGGCAACAAAAAAAAAAAAGGCAGACTAGTAGCCCTTAACAGTTGCTACAGCACAACCCTGCTGAGCCAAGGAGAAACACTAAGAATATCAGACGAATGGGCCTTTAAAGGATCAATAGACTTCTCTTCACACCATTTAACAAATCTGGCCCACCTACTGGAATAGACAGATTGGGGGGGGGTGTTTTCTGGCCAATGAAATATCATCCACCACATTCTTGAGGGAGAGAGAAAGAACTCAGGTTGCTCCGTACAATCTCCAGGCATGAAGGTGCAGACTCTGGAGGTGGGGGTTTTGAACCTGCCCAGCAACTGCGAGAGGAGGTCTGCCCCGAAAGGGAGAAAGAGCGGAGGGTGCGATCAGAGGTAAAGGAGGTCTGTGTACCACACCCTTCTTGGCAAATATGGGGCGATCAATATGATTTGGACCAGGTCTTGGCGAATCTTCCTCAGAACCCGCAGAATCAAGGGTATAGGAGGGAACTCAAAGCCCCAATCGAACTGAAACACGTCCCCAACGCTCCCCGCATTGGATACTGGAGGCTGCAGAACGACTAGCAGTGCGTAAAAATACACATCTTTTAAATCGATCATCACCACGCCAGTTTTCCTGCTGCAGCACCAGAGAACCGGAGCTAGGGTCAAAATCTTGAACTGCTCCTGCTTGAGGTAAAAATTCAAGACACTGAGGTCTAGGATCGGCCTCAACCGCCTGTCCTTTTTGGGGATTCAGATATACCGGGAGTAGCATCCCTGACCCCTTTCCTGATCTGGAACAGCCTCTATCACACCTTTCTGTATCAAGGGCAGGACCTCTTGTTGCAGAAGCAACAGATGGTCCTCCAAATACCAACCCTGGCAAGGAGAGTAAGGAAGGGGAACTCTCGGAAAGGAAGGGTGTACCCATTTTCTACAAAATTCAAAACCCAAAGATGTGAATTAACAGATTTTCAATTTTGTAGGACATGGGACATCTGACCTCCCACAGGTCCAACATGTTCCAAGATGGGGGATCTAGAGGTGCTACCGTGTGGAGTTGAGGTGAGGGGGAGAGACGGGGGTGGAGGAGGAGGAGAAGACCTGTTGGTGAGCAGACCAGCAAAGACGACTTCTTCAATTCCCTCTGTATGATCTATACAGTGGGTTCTGTTGTTGCTGCGACTGTCGGCCCCGAAATGGAGCAGCTTATCCCAAAGCCCCGAAATCTCCAGTAACCAAAACCCCTACGCAGAGATTGCCAGCCTAAGGATCTAGCAGTAGCTCTGCTATCCTTTAATCATTGTAGAGCCGAGTCAGCCTTGGTCCTAAAGATTCTAGAGCCAAAGGGAAGATCCAAGAGTGTGGCCTGGACGTCCGGAAAGAATCCTGACCCTCTCAACCAGGCATGCCTCCTAGTTGCCACCGAAGAGCCTATTACCCTGGCAATGGCGTCAGCCGTAACGAGCCCGGACTGGATCACCTGACTGGCTGTATGTCAAACAGTAACTCAGCCAATTGACCCTGAACATCTTCTTGCAGCTTAGGTATCACCTCCATAGCTGAGTCCATCAATGCATGGATGTAGCGCCTCAACAGGCATGTGACATTAGTTGACTTCAAGGCCAAGCTGGCTGATGGAAACACCTTTTTAGAGGATTGTTTCACCTTCTCAGAGTCTCTATCCCCTGGAGTGGAGAGAAAGGAACCTGCCAATTGCTTAGAGGAACAAGACGCTTGAACCAGCAAGCTTTCAGGGGTAGGGTGCGACGATAAAAATTCTGGATTCCCACGCACAACCTTATAACGCCTTGCCACTGTTCTGGACACACGGGCAGACGTTCGCTTCTGCCAAACTTTCAAAATAGGAACTGTCAAGGCTTCGTTGAACGGAAGGAAAGGTCCCTTCATTGATAAAGGGGAGTGCAGTACCTCAGTTAAAATGTTAGATTTGACCTCCGCCGTTGGCAACTGCAAATCCAGAAGGTCAGCTGCCTTCCTTATGACAGAATGATAAGAGGGCACCTCCGGGGAAGGAAGAGCCTTGGGAGAAAAGAGCTCCCCACTCTGGAGATTTTCCCAGCCCGCTGGCTTCCTGAAGACCTTTAAAGTCATCCATAAGATCCAGTATCTCTCCTTCCTCTGCTTGCTCTTGCAATTCCTCCTCTTCCAGAAAACTCTGAGCTTCCCTCCCTGATAGCATCTTCGGATTCGGTGTTGGCAGTACCAGATGTGGCACCTTCAGTAGCAGCCAGTGGGCTGCATGAAGTTGAAGCGGCGCCGGACCAGAGCCCGATGGCGCCAGAGAAAAAAGTCCATCCTTCCCTGTTGGGATGGGATCGGCGTAGAGAGAGGCTAAAACTGAGTCATTGGAATGAAAGGCATGAATGGGGCCTGGGCATAATGT
Organism: Lissotriton vulgaris; assembly: GCF_964263255.1. Taxonomy (NCBI): domain Eukaryota; kingdom Metazoa; phylum Chordata; class Amphibia; order Caudata; family Salamandridae; genus Lissotriton; species Lissotriton vulgaris. The sequence continues at coordinate 995,437,061 of NC_141699.1, forward strand.
TGGAGAATGCCCAAATTATAGGAAAGTAGACCCACGGGGCGTGCCACAAGAGTTAACCACCCTGGCAAACATGCCATATATCGCATTGAGAAATTGCAATGGATCCGGACCTGTAGCCGGGAAAAGCGGGTAAGGATCCAGAACTGCCATCTCTGGAATAGGCTGAGGTCGTAAGGTGGGTTCCGGTCGTGGCAAAGGGAAACACTGCATCCGAGACTGGAGAAGCCGGAGGCGAGTGAAATGCTTCCCTGGGCGCCGCAGAGTCTCTAGATGTCGAAGAATGCACAGGAGTCACCTGCGGTGACGGAGAAGGCGAGACATCATTCTACGACGCCGGGGACACCAACTGCGACGACTTGTCCTTCGAATAGCGACGCTTGGACCCATGACGCTGATTCTTCTTATGCCTTTTGGACGATATTGAGGTGTGTGGAGTAGGCGACTTCGATCTCGACTTAGTCCTCTTCCCACCTCTCTTCTCCTTCCGGGCCATAAACAACTTCACCTCCCTCTCCTTGAGGTCTTCGGATTCATCAGACGACACAACGAGCATCCCCCTCAAAGGCAATCTTCGTAGAGATCCATGTTGGACATATGACCCCCACATTCCCTACAGGGTTTAAAACCAGGCTTCTGCTGAGTAGCCGTCATACAGAAACAGTTTACAGACAACTGCAACAAAGTAAACTACAAAGAAGTGGAGAGTCCTAGAAAAAACGTAACACATCGACGTTGCGGAAAACTGGGAACTGACATCAGCATGTCAATGGGGTCTTCTTATGGCTCTGATGACGTCACGCGGAGTCACGAAAGGAGCCATGCTACTGTGACATTCTTGTTGACATGGGAGTGCTATGAAAAACAATTTGGTGGAATGCTGCGCAAGGGGTAATTCAAAAGGTGAGTTGTTCTTAACGTGTTAAATACTACAAAACACACAGTTAGTGTGGTAACGAAATTGCAACCGAAAAACCACTGACATTTTAAGTTATAGTTAGCTCTGCACTCTATCACTCACACAACAGACATGCAAACCATAAACCACACAAACACAAAAACCTATGACCGTACAATATTTATACTAATAAGAAAATGAACACCTAACAGGATGTTATTAAATAAAAAAAATACTAAAACCAATAAACAATACTTTAGGCATAGTTGATAAGTAAATGTTTTTGGTAATGTGTCATAGGTGATCAGTAAATGTTTTTGGTAATGTGTCATAGGTGATCAGTAAATGTTTTTGGTAATGTGATATGCAATCTGGTCTGAAAGGTAATTTATGAAATCTGTAACTCAATCTGTTACATCCCATGCGAGTTCTTGAGAATTGTTTTAGTCTGTGAATTATGGTTTGAATGGCTTTGTGCTAGCTTCATTTCAGAGAGGTTTAAGGCATGACACCCAATGCTTCACTTTAACTGTAGTTCTTTTTCCCCATAGATGGCTGAGGAAAATTTAGCAGCTACTCCTCGACCAGCTGATCAATGATAAAGGACACAATACCACCCCTCTGAATGAAGGTCTGGTTAGGATGGCAGTATTAACGGGGCCAACTGAAGATAGGCCTGATACATGGTGGTACACTAGTAGCACTATAAAGATGCATCCTGGATTGTGTTAGATATTTCCCATTTACCATCCCGGGGAAGGTGATTTCAGGGCAAATGAGTGCTTCACACATTTGCAAAGAGCTAGTATGGCTGTAGTATTTGTCTGAGGAGGTGTAGCTTCAATAATCTTTCTCTCATATTATAGAGTACAATTCACCTTCTTAACGAAGTGGATATACAGGAGCCTGCCTTTTCTTTTTCAAAAGCTGTGTTTGGATAACTTTACACAGCACCTCAGCATATATCGTTTCTTTATCTGAAGTACAGAAGGCTGAACTGAAATATTAGGAAGGGGCCTAGAATTAATTCATACAGGCATAAGACATCACAATTGCATCCAACTTGAGCAGGCATGTAATCTGCAAAAGGATGTGGGACTTCTTTTTTCACCTTTGCAGGAGAAGAAAAAATGTATTTATCTGTAATGGTAGTTCTACAGTATTGGCATCATTGATAGATTCACTTGCTCGAATCACCTCCTTAGTCAAGCTGGGTATCCCACAGTAGCATTGCAATAGCATCACAATGTTAAATAGACCTCAAATTATAGCCACAGCTGTTTGGTAACATTCACATCGTTTTTAAAAGAACTGAACTTCAGTCAGTCAGAGATACTCAGTTGAAGGACTCACCAAGGAGGCTCCAATCCTTCAGAATTTGAAGCATCTGTGTAAAGGAGAAATCTTGCTAAGTGAGCTTCTGGCAGGGACGAAGGATAGGTCGTTTCTGAATCTATGAAAAATTTCAGTACTGGATGGAGAACTCTCCTTACAGGTAAGTTACCTTTTTTCTTCTCCAGTATTGAATCTTTCATTGATTCATATGTTTCAATCAGAAAAGCAAGCAGTACATAGCACTGATTAATTAATATCAGAGACGGAGGGGAAGTGAGAACAAAGTAAAGTAAGTATCTTATTCAAAGAGATTCCGTGATCCTGCTTAACCTACTGCATCGTTCTGAATGGCTTCCTCCAAATAGTAGCATTGTGCAAGTGTGTGCATTTTACCACATTGATGCCCTGCAAATGTCTATTAATGACACTCATGCAAACAGAGTGGCAGCAGCTACAACACTTCTAGAAGAGTGCGCTTTAACATTTTTGAGTAGAGGTCTGCTGTTTTGTGTGGCAGTATGAAATATAAGAGGCAACCCATCTGGCAATAGTTGCTTTGAGACAGCTGCTTTGCGTGAATTTATGAAGGCAAATAAAAGTTAATAATATTTTCTAAACTGTCTGGTCCTCTCTTAATAGAATTTAAAACATCTGTTTTTATTTGGAGAATGTAACATTCTTTCTGAAATGGATCCGAGATTTGGAAAAATTGACTTCAGTATAAATGGTTCATTTAAATTAAAGTCAGATCGTACCATTGGTATGAATGAGTTAGTTCTCAAAGTTACCCTATCATATCTAAGTTGAAGATAGGGTTCTTTAATTGAAAAGTTTGTATCTCACTCTCTATGCTGAGGTCAATGCTAAAAGTAAAACTACCTTCCATAAGAGAAATTTGATTTCAGTCTTATGAATAGGTTCAAATGGTGGTCTCATAAGCGGAGACTGGGCTGTATTGAGTTCCCAAATTATTGGAGGTTTTCTCACGGGAGGGAAAGCCCTAAACAAACCTTCCCTTGAATTGCTTTCTAAGTCTATTGGTACATAGCAATGGTTAATTTAGTCCTATCCTAAAATGGGAAATAGATGCTAAGTGTACTTTAATAGATGTGTGAGCCAGTCTCAACTTGACTAGAGTACGTAGGGAGGGAAGGATTTAATTTGGCATTGCTAACATTGAATGTAATTCTTTTGAAGTACATCACAAAAATAATCTGTTCCTTTTAGCATGTTAAGTCTTAGCGGGTGAATACAACCTAGATGATGCTAAAATTTGCCTGCAATCCAGCTGTATGTTTTGTTTGGGAAAGTCCGTGTTCAGCAGCCTAATATGCAACTTCAGAGATGGTGGGTCTTGGTGTTCAATTTTACTGCTGGCTCTTAACAGAAGATCCCACCATAGCATCATCAGTATTTGTGAGGCTTTCGAGAGTGTCAGCGGTTGCATGTACCAAACATTCTTGGCCATGCTTGCAAAATCACGATTTTCATCAGGATTATTCTCTGAGATTCTCTTCTTAACTTTTTCAGTACTTGAGTTATCAGATGAAAAAGCCGAAATGCATTCGCAAATGCTCCTGACCAGGATATCAATAGCAACAAAACAACCGAAAATGCCAATACTGATGAGCAATAAAGTTACTTTGACAGGCACGAAAGCTACAAGTCAATTTGTACCGTACTCAATCAATAGTCTTTATTTGTTTGAAAGCTTAATTCTTTTTTCAATCTTTTTTTCAAAAAAACACCACGTATGAATGAGGTAAGTCATGAATGGATGAGTTGGTCTGTGAAAGTTCCTTGTACATAGATCAATTTTGCTTCAATATTAGATGTGATGTTTTTTCATTTTCTAACATTTTGTGTCAAACGTGGTGTTTATAAAAAAATAAAAAAAAAGATTGAAAAAAGAATGAAGCTTTTAAACAAATAAAGACTATGGTACAAATTGACTTGTAGCTTTCGTACCTGTCAAAGTAACTTTATTGGTAAATGTAAATGTAAATGTACAGGAATTTATATAGCGCAAATCACCAAGCGGTTTCTAAGCGCTTGCTTAGGGAACCCGTCCTGGTATTCCCCTGTGAGATAACCCCGGCAGGGTATCCGCAAGGTGAAAGCCAGGCATCCCGCCGCGAGGGGCCATTGTGGAGATTAAGCAAGCTATTGCCCAGAGTCGCAGAGTGTGAACCCGTGAATCAAGTGGGCACCGGAGCGAGAATTGTCGAGTCCATGGACATTTTAGGACTCAAGACCCCGCCGAGCCGGGAATTGAACCCTGGTGCCGGGATGACCTCTGCTTCCAGGTTTGCCTCCTCTAACCAGTGAGCCACACTACTGGTCATCAGTATTAGCATTTTCGGCTGTTTTGCTGTTTAACCCCTTCGATGCGGCCGCTTTTTTCCCCGTGTGCGGCCGCCGGCCGAACACGGGCGGGCCATGACGAACCCCAGCCGTCATCAGCACACGAGCACCGTAGTGCATGACGGCTGGGGTTCGTCACCAGCATGGAAGGGGTTAAGGGCTCAGCCTTACTGATTAGAGCCACATCCATTGTATTTCTCTTTTCATGATATCAATAGGGCATTGCCCACAACCCTAGTAACATAAGCCTGCTTGAGTAGTATTTGCACTTGAGATTTAACTTTGTTCCCAAAAGAGGTTTGGTTCACCAAGATCCTGAAGAGTTTGTTTACCTTGCACTGATGCAGATTCCATTCATGACATTTCTGAAAACCATCTCAGGGTATCCACCCAGATGTTGTCCTGTCCTCGTAGGTGTTGCACCGATAAGGATGTCTTGCATTTAATTTCCCGCTTCCACTCACACAGGCTTGTACCTCCCTGATTGTTTTACATGGTTATTGTGATGGTGTGTTTGCGCTTTTAGCAGGGTCATCCCTGAACTTTTTGCCTTCCTCTTAGCCTTTTTGTCTTACATGGAGTTGCTGGTTTTAGAACTCAGGGCACTTTAGCCCTGCTGTCCAGTGTAAAGTGTGTGTGCTCTCTGTGGTAAACATGGTAAGATTAGTCTACACCTGTTTGGCGTATTTAATTTACCTGTCAGTCCCTTGTAAAGTGGTATTGCAGATGACCAGGACCAGTAAATTAAATGATACTGGTGGGCTTGCAGCGCTGACCACCAAAGTAGCCTTTCAAACCGGTCTCAGGCCTCTGCCATTGCAGGGCCTGTGCGCGCAGTGTTACTGCCGGTGTGACGTGAAACCTAAAGTGTGTGCCACGCCTGTGACCCCCTTTTACTGCATGTCAATCACCCCTAAGGTAGGCCCTAGCTAGCCCTATGGGCAGGGTGCAGTGTAGGTAAAAGGTAGGACATGTACCTTAAGTGTGTGACATGTCCTGGTAGTGACAAACAGCCATTTTGGTTTCTCACTGCTGTGAGGCTGCCCTCCCACAGGAATGCATTGGGGATTCCCTGATAAGTGTTTCAGTCATAATTCCTGATATGAGAGAATCAGAGTGGTCAAGTTTGGTATGTTTGGAATATTAATAAAAAATGCTGTGCAATTTTGTTCACAGATTTATTATCGCTATTTTAGAAACGTCACTTTTAGAAGTTGGCATTTCTATGTGCCTGCCTGCCAGATGTGTATTGCATGTCTGGCTCTGGAGTGACAGGGGCTGGTGAGGTGTGTGGTTCCAGGGAGGGCAGGGTGAGTCAGAGCTAGGCTGAAGAACAATTGTTACTTACCTGTAAACAGGTGGTTCTCCAGTATTGGTGTCTTTCATAGATTCACATGCTTGAATATCCCCCGTCGTCGGAGTGGGAGTCCCACGGTAAATAAAATAGCAATAATATATACTATATATCTATATATATATAACATAAAACCTGAAATATGTAATAGAAAAAAGGCATAACAAGCCTACACATATTTCTACATAGGAATGCATGGAAAAGGAAAAAACCATTTGCAGTCTATCATTGTCATTATGTTGGTCCAAACTACAGCCAATCAGGCGCCAGCAACCCTCTAGAACCTTCTCCTCAGAGCTCAGCACCTCAGATTTTCGTAGCACAAGAGTGACCACAGAGTCTATGAGGAGAAGAGAGCCTCTGAGGGGAGGAGGGTGGGTCGCATGTGAATCTATGAAAGACACCAATACTGGAGAACCACCTGTTTACAGGTAAGTAACAATTGTTCTTCTCCAGTATTAGGGGTGTCTTTCATAGATTCACATGCTTGAATAGAATAGATAGCAGTACCCTCCTTAGAGCTGAGATTGCAAAGTACATCCTCAAAAGTTGAAGACAATAATGTACAGCTGAAAAGCATATAGCAATCACAGAAAGAAATGGAGGAGGGATCAGAGGCTCACCTTATTGAAAAAGATGACGAAGCACTGCTTGCCCCACTGCGGTATCCGCTTCGTTGACAGCTTCCAAACAATAAAGTCTGGTAAAGGTGTGCCTGCTGGACCATGTCGCTGCTCGACAGATCAGGTGTAGAGGCACCCCAGCAAACAACGCAGTGGACGATGCCATCGCTCTTGTAGAATGTGCCTTAACTGGACTCGGTAAAGGCCTGCCAGCCTGCTGATGACAAAATGATATGGCTGCAGAGAGCCATCGTGCCACTGTCTGTTTAGTCACTGAATGCCCTTTTCGCAACAGTCCATATGCTATAAATAGCTGATCAGATTTACGGAAAGGGGCTGTTCTGGAAATGTAGAATTTTAGACAACGTTTTATGTCTAAAGAATGTGCTCGTCCTAGCTGTATATTTCCATGGGCAATAAACAGTTGATCGAATTTGATAATGACAGAGGTCCTTGCAAATAGAAATTTAAAACATCTTCTGATGTCAAGAGTATGTAAATGCCCTCTCCGCAGGGGATTGTGGATTAGGAAAAACGTCTTTAAGATAACTGGTTCTTTCAGGTGAAAATCCGAAGGCACCTTTAGGCATACCCTTTGTACGTAGCACTACAGAATTGGGCGTGAATCGTAAGAAAAGTGAATTGACAATGAGAGCTTGAACATCACAGACTCTTCTAGATGAAGTTAATGCTATCAAAGAGAAAAAACGTTGCATGTTAGGAAATTGAAATACATCCTAAAAATTGGCTCAAATGGGTGGCGCATGAGCTGCGCTAATACTACATTATAATGCCATGATGGAGGCGGACAACGTACAGGAGGAAACATTCCGAGTAGTCCCTAAAGAACTGTTGTATTCCGGAAGAATAAAGAGAGATGGACCCATCCTGATGTTACCTTGAAATGGCTGCCAAAAAGACCTTCAACGTTGTATGAGATAAGCCTGATCTTGCCAGGTGCAAGAAAAAGGTAATATCTGGTCCGGCGTTGCAAGAAATGGGTAAACCCCAGCAGATTAACACCAAATGTAGATTATTATTTATGTATTTATTTATTTTTAAAGACTGTATGTCTTTAGTAGGTGCTCTCGCGTAAGCCAGTACCTCTTTACAATCCGCCGAGATAGTCAGATGAGCTAATACAAGGTGCTCAGACACCAAGCTGCTAATTTTAGAGAAGCCGGATCTGATGGCAAATTTGACCATTCTGAATGGAGAGGAGATTTGGAATTGGTCGAAACTGTATTGGATCGTACTCTGAGAGGAGAAGAAGTTCGGTGAATCAGTATTGGCGAGGCCACCTGTGGGCGATGGGAATCAAACAATACGGCTCTTTGTTCATCTGACGGAGAATTCTCGGAACCAACGGTACCGGAGAAGAAATGCGTTACTTACCTGTAACAGCAGTTATCCAGTATTGGTGTCTTTCATAGATTCACATGCCTGAATCATTCCCCGTCGTCGAGACGGGAGCCTCCGGTAAATAAAAAAGTAATGTCCATAGACATACATAGAGAGAAAGGGTCCAAGGGTCTCCCCTTAGCAGCCTTTCCTTGTCCTTATGTAAAAAGGACCAAACTGACCTAGTCAGCCAATCAGCTCCGACCTCCCTCTAGAACCTTCCTGGGAGGAGCCTCAGTCCCTCAGATTTTCGTACGCACCCAGCTAGGTTTGGCGTAATATAGTTCCGAGAGGGAGGTGAGTCCTTCCCGGGGAGGCGGGAGGGTTGCATGTGAATCTATGAAAGACACCAATACTGGATAACTGCTGTTACAGGTAAGTAACGCATTTCTTATCCAGTATAAGGGGTGTCTTTCATAGATTCACATGCCTGAATCAGAGTAGCTAGCAATCACAGTAGCACATTTGTAAAACAGAGTTGCTCTGCCGTCATAGTAGATAATGCATATAATATCATACAATAAAGAGACAGCTTAGATAGAATATCATCAGAGCAATAATGTGCATACCTGGAAGGCGGGATGTAGGAAGGCTCACCTTACTGAAAGAGATGGCGAAGCACTGCCTGGCCCACTGCCGCATCCTTCTGGAGTTCGATATCCAGGCAGTAGTGTCTGGAGAAAGTATGCGGTGACTTCCAGGTCGCCGCCCTGCAGATGTCCAGGATTGGCACTCCTGCAAACAGCGCCGCTGACGTGGACATCGCCCTGGTGGAATGAGCGGTAACATGATCATTCAGAGGCCGGCCGGCCTGTTCGTGGCAGAAGGAAATCGCCGAGGAGATCCATCTGGATATGCTTTGCTTCGTGAGTGGTAGGCCCATTCTTGGCCTGCTGTATGCCACGAACAGCTGTGAGGATTTCCTTAGATCCTTAGTCTTCTCCAGGTAGAACTTCAGGCACCTCATAAGGTCCAAAGAATGCAGTGACCTTTCCGCTGCTGTGGAAGGGTTGGCGAAGAAAGACCTAAGGACCAAAGGTTCGTTGAGATGGAAGTCCGACGGTACCTTTGGAATGAACTTAGGGTTTGGTCGCAGTATCACCCTATCATGTCTGAATTGTAGATAAGGTTCTTGAATGGACAAGGCTTGCAGCTCGCTAACCCTTCTGGCCGAAATTAGAGCGAGCAAGAGTGCAGTTTTCCATGAAAGGTGTTGAAGCGATGCCCTGTGAATGGGTTCAAACGGGTGTCGCATGAGCTGGTTGAGTACCAGGTTAAGCTGCCAGGTGGGGGGTACCTTCCGAGGCCTCGGGAAGGATCTGTATAGTCCTTTGAGGAATTGTTTGACTAGCCGACTAGACCACAGAGAAGGTCCTGTGATCGTTCTGGTGAACCTCGAGATTGCTGCCAGGTGGACTTTGATGGACGCATGCGCCAGTCCCGACTGGGCCAAATGCAGGAGGTATGGTAGTATTTGTTCTGGTGTGATGGTGAGTGGCCGTAAGCCCTGTTCCGAGCACCATATGCAGAACCTCTTCCATTTGAGACAGTAGGTCTTGTTCGTACTGTCCGCTCTTGCTTTGGCTAGCACATCCCTGCAGTCTTGTGGGATATTCAGGCCCCCGAATTCTCTGTGCTCAGGAGCCAGGCTGATAATTTGAGCGATTGGAGGTTCGGGTGTTGCACTTGCCCGTTGGACATCGTCAGTAGGGCTGGGTGTTGGTTCAGTCGGATCGGTGATTTGATGGATAGTCGAAGCAGATCCGAGAACCAGTGTTGCCTCGGCCAGGACGGGGCGATCAGGATCAGGGTGCATGGTTCCGCTTTCATTTTCCTCAGGAGCCGTGGAATCATCGGGAATGGAGGAAAGGCGTATGCAAAGACGCTGTACCATCCGATGGAGAACGCATTTCCTAGTGATCCTGGTTGGGGATGCCAACTTGCGTAGCACGGGCATTTTGCGTTCCTCCTGGTGGCAAAGAGGTCGATGTTTGGGACTCCCCAAAGAGAGAAGATGTGAGTGAGGGCGCTGTCCGATAGTTCCCACTCGTGGGAGAGGGATTTTTGCCTGCTCAGGGCGTCCGCGATGGTATTGTCCCTTCCCGGCACGTATTCCGCTTTGAGTTGGATGTCGTGTAGTACCAGCCAGTTCCAGATCGTCTGTGATTCGCGTGAGAGCGAGAGTGAACGCGTTCCCCCTTGTTTGTTCAAATAGTGCATCGTCGTGGTGTTGTCTGTCCTGACGAGCACTGGGGATTTCTGGATGCGGGGTAGGAAGGCTTGTAGAGCCAGAAACACTGCTCTCAGCTCCAAGAGGTTGATATGGAGCAATTGCTCTTGAGAGTCCCATTTGCCGCTGATCTGTAGGTCCTGGAGCACCGCGCCCCATCCCTCTAGGGAGGCGTCTGTTGTTATCACCAGCGGTGATGCTGGGAGGAGAAACGGTAAGCCCACCATCAGATTGTGACGACTTGTCCACCATTGTAGAGCTTTTGAAATCTTCGGTGTGATCCGAAGGATGTCTTCGAATGAGCCAGTGCTTTGGGTCCATTGGCTCGCGAGTGCCTCCTGCAAGGGCCACATTCTGAGCCTGCAGTGCGGTATGAGGAGTATGCAGGAAGACATCATCCCCAGGAGGGAGGAGTAAGTCCGAACTTTCAGGTGCTTTTTCTTTGCCACAGCCGTGGCCAGAGATAAGATCCTGTCTGCTCTTTCTTTTGAGGGGAAGGCCTTCGTGCAGCCTGTGTCTAACATGGCCCCTAGGAAGGTAATTTTTGTTGCGGGCACCATGCATGATTTCTTGATATTGAGCGTCAATCCCAGATTTTGAAAGAGATTGGTGCAGGCGTTGGAGGACGTGACCGCGTCCCCAGGTGAGGGTGCTTTCACCAGCCAGTCGTCTAGGTAGGGGAAGACTTGGTGGCCCAGTTGGCGCAGGAATGCCGCCACAGGCGCAAGGCATTTCGTGAATATGCGCGGTGCGGACTTGAGGCCGAACGGCAGTACTTTGAACTGATAGTGACGGTCCGCCACCTCGAATCTTAGGAACTTCCGGTGAGTTTTGAGGATAGGGATGTGGTAGTATGCATCCTGGAGATCCAGTGACACCATAAAATCTCCTTTCTCTAGAATGCCCAGGATTTCCTGAATTGTCACCATCCTGAATGATTGGCTTCGTAGGAAGGTGTTGAGCCCCCGGAGATCCAGGATGGGTCTCCACTTGTTTTCTTTTTGTTGTACAAGAAAGAAGTGGGAGTAAAATCCTTTCCCCTTCGAGGATGCCGGAACCCTTTCGATTGCTCCTTTTTGTAGCATTGTCGAAAGTTCCTTTAGAAGCAGGCGTGGATGTTTGTGTGTCCGTCTGCGTGGAGGGGTATTGGGAGGGATGGAGGTGAACTCGAGAGAGTGGCCAAATCGAATAATTTGAAGAACCCACCGGTCCGTGGTGATGTACTGCCAATTGTGAAGGAAATGGGTCAGCTTTCCTCCAATTTGAAAGGACGGAGATGGTGTTCGGACTGGCTGGAGTAGGTGGTCACTGGCGGCCGCCAGCGCCCCTCTTGGTGTTTTTACCTCTGTAGGACGATCTTCCGAATGAGGACTGTCTGCCCTGTTGTTGCTTGCTTTGGTACTGACCTTTTTGATTGTACGAGAATGAGGACGAGGACCTGTTTTGATATGAGCCTCGATAGGAGGATTGACCCCTGGGCTTGTTGCCCCGAAAGGACTGGTTTCTGAACTGTAGAGATCCCAGGGCCCTTGCCGTGTCTGTGTCCTTTTTAATGGCCTGTAGGGCCTCGTCGACCTGTACTCCAAACAGGTGCTGGCCGTCGAAGGGCATGTCTAGAACCTTTGCCTGAACTTCTTGGCGGAATGAAGTGGCTTTGAGCCATCCCTGTCGTCTCAGTACAGCCGCTCCCGCAAGTTGACGGAAGCCTGTCATGGCTGCGTCGATAGCACAGTCTATGAGCTCCGCTGCAGAAGATTGACCCTCCACGAGGAGCGCTTTCACCTCACCCTGGACGTCATCAGGTAGTTCCTTTATGTAAGGGGCAATGTCCTCCCATAATTGTCGATTGTAACGCCCTAGCAAGGCAATGGAGTTGGCCACCTTGATGGACATGGCCGATGTGGAAGTGAAGCGCTTGCCTATCGTGTCCAGTTTCCTGCCCTCTTTGTCCGGGGGAGCTGACAGTGGTGATGAAGGGTTGCGGGAGTTTTTCTGGGCCGCCTGCGTCACTACCGAGTCCGGTTTGGGGTGACCATTTAGGCAAGCCGCTGCAGTGAGTGGTGCCCTGTATTTTTTATCAAGGCGTGGGACCACCGCTGGCACAGAAGCAGGAGTGAGCATTAGCTTCTTTCCCTGTTCCCACAAAAAGTCTATGATTGGAACAGCTTTTGCAGATTTTTGAGGCTGTTCCTTGAAGTCGTGGAGGAAACAGTCCGTTTCCGTGGATTCCACCACCATGTGGAATCTCTTCGCCGCTCTCTCCACCAGCTTGTGGAAACCCGCAATGTCTACCGGTGGGGAGTCCGCTTGGCGTGGTTGTGGTGAAGCTGGGGATGATGTAATATATTCGTCCTCATCAGCCTGGTCCGAGTGGTCTGAGTGAACCTCCTGGACCTCTCCTTCCTCCAGTTCTTCCTCTTCCTCTTCTTCGTCCGAAGAGACCACCACTTGAGGATGAACATCCTGGTGGGGTTGATGGTGAGGATGAGGGCGTTCCGGTGCGGACACGTGAACATGCACTGGAGGTGTCTGATCTTCTTTGTCCCCTGGTGCGGGACTCTCAGGTGCTTGACCGCCTTTGCTAGGCTCCGGAAAGCGCCGCTTGTAGTCTTGCACAAGAAGTTTCAAGTCATCCACCAGGGTCGCCGGCAGGCATATCATGGGGGTGACTTCGGTGTGGACACTGGCTTGGACTGAGTGTTCCTGATATGTGAATTCGTCCTGTTCCTCATCAGTGCTTTGGCATTTTATGTGAAGGTCTGTGAGTGAAGTAGCGGGATTCAGATGGTCATCCTCTTCGGATTCCTCGCTTTGGAAAATTTCTTGAGGTGGTTGTTTTTCCACCTTGCTAGGAGACGTCGTTTCCGGGGTAATTATTGACTTGCCCTGTTTGGTAGACTGAATGGTAGAGCTTGTAGTCGTCGAGGGGGCCGTCGACGGTGGTAGCATCATGTACGGCGTCTCCACCAGCTTTGATTTTTTCCATGTTTCGTTCGTCGTCGAATCGCCCGTCGACGGTGTCGTCGTCGAGCCCGTCGTCGACGGTGTCTTCGTCGACGGTGTCTTCGTCGACGGTGTCTTCGTCGACGGTGTCTTCGTCGACGGGCTCGTCGCCGACGAGCCGGGCGTCGACGAGGTCTTCGTCGACGGAGGGGTGGACGAAGGGATCTTGGTCGTCGACGACTGCGCAGCCGTCGTCGTCATCGACGGTGCCTTCGTAGACGATTGTCTCGTCGACGAGTCTCTCGTCGACACTCTCGTCAACGACGGTTTTGACGACGATGTGCTCGTCGCTGTTGACGGCGTCGTCGACGGTGTAGTCTTCGTGGTCGACATGGTCAGGGGAATAATTGAAGAAACAGGCCTACCTGTAGATGAAGAGGAAGTAGTCATCGTCGTTGAAGCTGAGGGCGACGATGCCGATGTGGTAGACACCGTGGTTTTTACTGAAGTAGTCCTCTGGCTGTGTCTGGAGGACGGAGCAGGCATTTTGAAGGTTTTATCTTCCTTCGCCGACACTGAGGATGACGCCGATCTCGCCTCAGAAGACTTTTTGTGAGTCTTCGCAGGAGGAGTGTCTGAGTGGCCGGGGGAAGCGTCCCTTGGCCTCTTGCTCGAGACAGCAGAAGTTCTGGAAACGCTGCTCACAGAGGACTCTGGATTGTCCCTGTTCTTAAGCCTGTCCAGCCAGATCAGAAGGCGACCTTCTCTGTCTCTCACGGTCTTTTTGGGAAAAGACCGACAGATTGCGCATTTTTCCGAATTATGATCCGGGTAGAGGCAATACAGGCACAGGTCGTGTTTGTCATCCACATGAATCCTTTTCTTGCTGCAGGAAGAGCAGGCCCTGAACAGGGCTTTCTTCCCCGAGTCAGACATGAAAAAGGCAGTATAAACACACACTTACTTCAGGGGTAGTGTGTTGAGGAAGTCCTTGAAGAGTTTTTAGGTTCAGAGAAACTTCCAAGAGAGTTTGTTGATTTTTAAGAATAATCCTGAGGAGAGCTCAGGCTGGAGACTCCCTAGCACAACGTGCGGTAGAAAATCTGAGGGACTGAGGCTCCTCCCAGGAAGGTTCTAGAGGGAGGTCGGAGCTGATTGGCTGACTAGGTCAGTTTGGTCCTTTTTACATAAGGACAAGGAAAGGCTGCTAAGGGGAGACCCTTGGACCCTTTCGCTCTATGTATGTCTATGGACATTACTTTTTTATTTACCGGAGGCTCCCGTCTCGACGACGGGGAATGATTCAGGCATGTGAATCTATGAAAGACACCCCTAATACTGGATAAAAGGCGTAAGCATATATTTGAGACCAGTTTATCGAAAACGCCTTCCCCTGCGAGTCCCTGTGGGGATGCCAGCTTGCAAAGAAACAGGCATAAGCTGTTTTTTTTTTTTTTTTGTTTTTTTTTGTCGCAAAGAGGTCCATTCGATCCGCCGTTGGCTGATGCAGTTCCTATTCGTGGGTGGACACCTGTTGACCTGCTGAGGGTGTCCGCCAGCACATTTGCAACTCCCGGCATATGAACAGCCAAGAGTTTGATCCTGTGCCATATTGCCCAAGCCCATATCTCTTGGGCTTTCTGAGATAGAAGAACCAACCTCGTTCTTCCTTGTTTGTGCAAGTAAGGTATTGTCTGTGCAAACCAATACTGTGGCTCCTTGAATGATAACACGAATGGATTTGAGGGCTAAGAAGATAGCACCTAGCTCTAGCCGATTGATGTGCTAAGCCCTTTGTTGAGGGTTCCCATTCCCTGCTGAACCTTCAGCCCTTGAGATATGCTCCTCAACCCTCGAAGGGATGCGTCTGTGGTGATTGTGTAATTTGGCAGTTCTGGAAGGAATAACGTACACCCCTTCTACAAATTTCTTACTTGGACCCACCAACAAAAAGGGGGGGCCTCTTGCATCCGAGGATTGATTTGAATGAGATCTACAAAGGAACTGGAGACCTGAAACCAACGTAGAAGAACCACCAAGTGGGAGATGCAAGCCCGTTGTTCGTGCGAGATAAACACCCTTGCTAGGTTGGTATTGATTGATGATCCGAGAAATGTTGAAATCGGAGCTAGTACTAGTTGTGACTTGTCATGATTTATTGATATCAGGTCTTGAAACAGTGACTGACAAGTTTGGGTGTGCTGGGCTGATTGTAAATAAGAGCGAGCCCTTATTATACGGTTGTCTCAGGAATGAGAAATTTGTATGCCTTGCCTTGAAACGGACCTAAATCCAAGAGGTAGGACCTTTATTGAATAAGTTCTGTACCTATTGTAAAGCGTAGCCACTTCCTATGCTTAGGAAGGATTGGCACATGAAAATAGACATCCTGGAGGTTGAGAGTAGTTATAAACTCGTTCTGGCATAAGAACTTAGGATTTTGTTGAGGGACAACATTTGTAAAGTTTGCGCAAAGATCTAAAATCATGCAACACTTTCCTCATTTGCTTGTTGATGAGGAACTGAGAGTAAACCCTAACGCTGTTGGAGATTCGGAACCACTCCGACGGTCCCTGTTTGTATCCATATAGACACTTGTGAAAACGACACCCGTAGATGAGAAGGAGGAGGTCCCTTTGGAGGTGTAGAAAGAGGGAAATTAGACAAATTCTAAAGTGTGCCCTTGGGCATGACGTTTAAAAACCCAACGGTCCTCTGTCACCTTTGACCAAGTGGAGTAAAACTGAGATATTAGATCTCTGACGTTTTTGGAGGGAATAAAGGTGTGTTCCCGGTAATCCATTGTTTCTTAGAAGAGTTTGCCTAGGCTGTACGATGATAGTCTAGGTAGGACCTGTTGGTACTGTGCCTATGTGACTGCGTTTGATTTGAGTAACGCAATTGATTTTGATTGTAGGAGCCAATACTGGAGGGAACTCCCTTGAAACAAAGGACTTGGAGCTACGTCCTCGGCACCACGAAAAGGCTGCGATTCTATATCCCGAAGGTGCGGGCAGTATCTGTGTCCTTTAAGATGGTCTGCATTGCCTCATCAACATGCTGGCCAGAAGGGCTCCTCAATCAAAAGAACAAGTGAAGTATAGAAGTCTGAACCTCCTTGCGAAAGACGTAGCATTGAAGCAAAATTGTCTTTCCCCGACTGCCCCTATAGCGAGCTGTGGAACACCTGTACACGCAATGTCCGCTTCACAGTGAATCATTTCTGATGCCCTTCTCTCTCGCTCTCACTCCTGCAGGATCTTCAAAGCGTGAGGCTTGGAGGATTCTGGAATAAGTGCTACTGGCGCCAACATGTCAGAGCACATATGGTGGCAACTTGCCCAACTGGCTTGCAAGATAATCGCTGTGCCGCCTGAATAATGACTGAGGCAGGGTAGGCTGAATAGTGGGGAGCTGCACATTTCTTGTCGAGGCGTGAAAAACAAAAACCGCCGGCACAGAGTTTGACCTCTGCATGAGTCCAACACCTTCTTGCTAAATAAAGTCTATGATAGGAACTGAACGAACTTGTTTTTGTGGTTGCCCCCGGACGAGGGGAAAAAGGGAAAGCGATTCGCCGCTCTTTTCATAAGGAGGGGAAAACCTCCAATATTCACCGGAGGTGAATGCAATAGAGCTCCAGTTTTTAGAGGAAGATATAAAGGCAGGAGTAAAAAGCCACCACGTCATCACGTGGATGTAGCAGAAAGCTGCAGTCGACGAGATAAATCGTCTACCAAAACACATTGTGCATAAAAGACAACCGTGTGTGAAACCAACTGTCGACGGGCTCAACCGTCGACGATTCCAATAGTTGACAGGGTCAACCGTCAACTAAGCCAACTGGCGTCGAGGCTGAATGTTGACGGAGCTCATCGTCTACGGAGCTCACCGTCTACGGAGCTCACCGTCTACGGAGCTCACCGTCTACGGAGCTCACCGTCTACGGAGCTCACCGTCTACGGAGCTCAGCGTCTACGGAGCTCAGCGTCTACGGAGCTCAGCGTCTACGGAGCTCAGCGTCTACGGAGCTCAGCGTCTACGGAGCTCACCGTCTACGGAGCTCAGCGTCTACAGAGCTCATCGTCTACAGAGCTCATCGTCTACAGAGCTCATCGTCTACAGAGCTCATTGTCTACAGAGCCCATCGTCTACAGAGCTCATCGTCTACAGAGCCCATCGTCTACAGAGCTCATCGTCTACGGAGCTCATCGTCTACGGAGCTCACCGTCTACGGAGCTCACCGTCTACCAGGCTCACCGTCTACGGAGCTCATCGTCTACGGAGCTCACCGTCTACGGAGCTCACCGTCTACGGAGCTCATCGTCTACGGAGCTCATAGTCTACGGAGCTCACCGTCTACGGAGCTCACCGTCTACGGAGCTCACCGTCGACGAGCCTGTCGTCTACGGGGCCCACCGTCGACGAGCTCACCGTCGACGAGCTCACCGTCGACGAGCCTACCGTCGACGAGCCTACCGTCGACGAGCCTACCGTCGACGGGGCCACCGTCGACGGGACATATATCGTAGACGAGCCTACCGTCGACGAGCAACCGTCGACGAGCCTACCGTCGACGAGCCTACCGTCGACGAGGCCACCATGAGGGTTCACAGGAAAAGGTCACAGTTTCCTACAAGTGACACAGGGTCTGAACGTAGACTTCATGTAAGAAGACAGTACAAAACTGTGATATTAAGAAGAAGAAATTGAAGAAAATTGAAGAAAATTGAAGAAAAAAACTGAGCAGAGCTCAGGGAGACTCCCTTCACACGACGTGCGGTAGAAAATCTGAGGTGCTGAGCTCTGAGGAGAAGGTTCTAGAGGGTTGCTGGCGCCTGATTGGCTGTAGTTTGGACCAACATAATGACAATGATAGACTGCAAATGGTTTTTTCCTTTTCCATGCATTCCTATGTAGAAATATGTGTAGGCTTGTTATGCCTTTTTTCTATTACATATTTCAGGTTTTATGTTATATATATATAGATATATAGTATATATTATTGCTATTTTATTTACCGTGGGACTCCCACTCCGACGACGGGGGATATTCAAGCATGTGAATCTATGAAAGACACCCCTAATACTGGAGAATAAAAGATCTGCATTTGGAGTAGTGGGAGGAGTAGTCGTCTGAACCTGAATAGGTCTGTGCCTGCCTAGGTGAATTCTGGCTCCGCCCCCGGGGTGTGTCTGATGACCAAGCCCACTCTGACAAAGGAGGGTGGAAGCCTGGTAAACAGAGGGCTTCAACACTCTCCAGAACCAGTAGAGACCGGTTCCCCCAAGCCCTGTGCCAGGGCAGACAGAGAGAAATACAGTATATATACTGGGGCTGTGACCCCATAAAAGGGGTGCTTGTGGGTGCTTACTTGTGCCTGCTGGACTGCTGGGCCCCAGGAGGTACTACCACGAGGTGAGGACCCTGTGAGTTGGACTGCCTGGACCCAGCTCTGCCCCTTATGGTTTTGGACTACGTGACCTGAATAGTGCACTCGAAAGGAAAGGAGTTAGGTCCTTGGGTGGGACTGAGGAAAGGGGCTGGACCATATATAATTGTCAAGAGCAAAAAAGATGCCCGCACCCTCTTATCTTAGTATAGACCCAATCAAAAGAATACCAAGTACAAATATATGAAACTCGGTAAGGTACTTTTATTTATACCCGTTACTCATATTATTTTTAGATTATTTTTGTAAGAACTTTTTATGTTTTGGCAAAAATAGATACACACATATTTAACACATTCATCTACAATCGATAAACTTTTCAAAAGAAAAACAAATTTAAAACAGTACCGCAGTAACACAGAACATACACATTGTAAACAAACAGTTCATACATTTTGTCAAAATGAATTGATGCTAATAGACAAAACAAAGCAAAGTGCGACCAAGAGCAAATACAAATTATATAAATATCAACAAATCACTCAATGATACTAATGGCTCTTGTAAATGTGCCGACGCGTTTCAGGTTCGAACAGCAAGTTTTCGAACCCTCATCAGGGCTTTGTTAGTTTGTCTGTGTGAGACAAAAATAATAAAGTTTTATTGAGAATCTGAGTGCCTAAGTTTGAAACATCCCATATTAATAAAAGCGATTGGAAAATACCTGTAACGGTCAAGTGGTATGTCTTAATGACATGGATCTGGGGGACAATGCTGCGAGCTTCCGATCTAATTAGAGCGAAGCATAATTTGTATCAGGGCTTAAGCTCGTTTTATTTCATCAATCATGTGGGAAAAGGGCCCTGTAAATCCACCTACCTCACTGCGCATCATCCGACGCCTTGTGAAGGGAGGAGGTTGTGGTCTTTGAATCAATCGACCTGATTTAAAAAAAGTGAAATTGTTACACGGCCGTGTAACATGGCAAAAGGGCGGGTATCAATAACAACTAAATGAGTCCCATACCTTCTTTTATATTTCAAAGTGGAGACAGTCTCTTGGAGGTGCTGGCACTAAACTTCGACGAAAACAGCCTATTTGAAAAAGATAATAAAGACACGACTGCAATTCAAACCAACGGCCGAGAAATTCAGCACTTCTTGTCGGTAGATAGAAAAAATCACATGGCACACTATAACGTACCTGTAATCTGGTTTGGATTCAAGTACACGTTTTTGGCAGCCCACACACTGTCCGTATATTTTTCAAATGCTTGAAGCACTCTAAGGTGAAAAAACGGGGAAGAGGAAGAGACAGGTCCCCGTAAGTTTCCGGGTGAGCTACACGCACATAAACACTCAATGAGCCGGGTTCCTAATACTTAAGGGCTAACCTGTATGTCTTCAAGCGTCGCTCGCTATTCTCCTCTCAAGGTTCCTACTCGTATGGACGACCGCGGGCGGTCACCATCTTGATGATTAAAAAGCGGGGGCGGAGAAATTCTACTCCCTCGGCATTATGGGAATCGTAGTCCCAACTAGTTTTGATACACATTTAAGCCCTGTAACTCACACACCCCATGTTTATTAGTGTGACTGTGCCAGTAGACAGAACAATGCCACGCACCTTTGATTATCAAAGGAGGAGGGGGAAAAAGATTCATTTTGTTGGGGAAGCGAGAATCCTCTCACTATACCGCCATAGGCCAAAGCAGATTACGGAGCCATCACAGTCTAGCCAATTCAGACATGGTATTCAAACCTGTCAATGTGCTGTTAAATTTGAGAATTAGGTAAGCTTCCTTCTGAAGTAACGCCCTATCGACATCCGTCGGGTGCTGTCCTGCATTTATTGTGAATAATACTGTCCATTTGAATTCATGTTCACATTCTGAACATGAATTCAAATGGACAGTATTATTGGTATACTCCTCCGGTATAAAGAAGAGACTGGCCCAATAGCTTGACAACGAATGCACCCGAGACGGCCCAGCTTCTACTAAGTAGTTGTCAGACAGCCGAGATCTCCTCCAGAAAGGCAAACGGATCATGTTTGCAAGTGTTTTAAGAGATGATTATTTGATCGAAAGTGGAGGACATCTGCGACACCATGGTGGTACTACAGCCTAATCGCTTTTCTCTTTCAAATCCTAAAAATGCACTTTTAAAACAGGCATTGTGTTCCGAGCTGAAGGAAGAATTAACTATTGGCAGTTGCTAGGCTTTTCTAGGTTTGTAGACACTGAGGGCCGGAGAAGCAAACTACTTGTAATATTTCAATAATTAATGACTATCAAAAGGTGAAGTCCAAGGGACATCTTCAGCATGAGGCTGCACTTTCAAGTAAGCTGTCTGAGCAACACATCCTCCAACTGAGTACATAATTATCCCAGTTGAGGGTAGGGCTGCATGAAATGTAGCCAGTTTCAGGGGGCATGTCGAAAAGGTGCTTGTTCTCTCTGACACCTTTTACAAAATCATAGGCTAGCACAAAGATGCGAGAGCCCATGAGATATTCTGCCACCACAGAATACAAGCCAGGATACCCCCTTTCAATTAGAGTAGCAGAAGTTGCAAGAACTAATAAGATATACGCGTTTACCCAAAGCACCCACATCACAGCTGGGACAAGTTATTAAAAGAAAACAGATTCTTGAAGACAAATATTTCTTATACCCTGATAAGAAAGTGGTCAGACAGTCTAAAGAAAAGGGAAGGTCAATGTCGAACCCCAGGAAAACCAAAACAATGTTTTCTCTGCATTCTTGAACCTGCAATAGTTCCCTGCATGGGCAACAGATTCCTTCAGCTGGAAAGATCTGTTTAGATAGATGTCTGAGTAAACAGTTCCCAGGTCAAGAGCCAGCTCAATAGTGCTAGGGGCTGCTGTTTGTTTCTACTGCAATAGGAGCAGCATTTAGCGCCCCCGTTTACCCAAGCAGAGCTGTACATCTCACAATGCAAAGGAAACAGAAGGTGGGGGATAACGAGAGGCAGAGGAAACTGATTACTTAGGAATGTTTCCAGGCCTCCCAAATTAACCAATTAAAACTGTACAATGGACTCATGAATTAAATATATTTTTGAGATTAGAAAAAACACAATTTTGCAATTTAAACAATGTATAATCAAGGATTTCTTCTAAGATAAATGAAAAGGTGTCCGAAGCGGCTTATGATGCCTTAAGTAAAATACAAAGGAGCACTTCTTTATCAGCAGTACAAAAAAAGTATTTTCAGTTATCAAAATTAAACACTAATGGGGGTTGGGATGGTCAAATAGAGTCACTCAGGATCAGAATAGGCTACTTTGTTTCTTTGGTTATAAAAATAAAAATATGACTTGCGGATGACATGGCTAGCAAAACACTATATCAAGAGGAGTAGATCAGCCTTAAGAGAAGCAGATTCAAGAAGTACTGGCAGTATGAGAACTTGTTCAGAGAAAAAGAGTAGAACTTTAAAAAGTAATTTGTTGCACTTACCTAAGATCTCAGATTTTATATTACTCTAGGAGGAGAGTTCTGTCAGGTCTATGATCAAAGACCTGTCATAGACCAGTCAGGCTATGGATGGGAGAGATTTGTGTAGGTACACAGAAATACAAACTGATTAGCCTAAGTGTAATTAACTATGTCACCCCAATTCTGTTCTTGTGGCCTTCAATTTTTCACACCCTATAACTTCAAAGCTTTAGAGTATTCAGACATTGCAAATATACCCTCACATCCTCAAGAGCTCGTCCTAACTTGCACAAGTGTTTCTCAGGAGATGGTTGTACCAACTAAGCACATAAGGGCTAGAAGTGCTTTGATTCACCAATATCTTTGCTTGAACCTGCACTAAAGCACTATCGTCGTCAAGACATTACTGTTCAGGGTTGGAAACGAAGTGAGGACTGAGGTGCTGCTTCTAAACCACTCATTCATTTTTTACTGCACTTTTGTTCTGTAAATTCAGGGTGAGATCATCTCAGTCAGTCAGACGAGGCATCCATCAATTTAGGAGTCATTTCAAAGAATTGTATCAAGCTAGAGTGACCTTCCCATTCAATGTTGTATTTCTCAATGGTGTACATGCAACTAAGGAAATATTTTTAAGAAATAGTATTCGGCTAAAATAATTGCTCTCTGAATTAATGTCAATTAGTAAAAAAGTGATGCTCAATTCAAACCACATTTTGTTGTTTTATTTCTTCATGTGGTCATTCACCATACAATGCATTTGTTTTGGAATGTTGTAACGCACAACAAGCCTCCTCCTAAACTAGAGCTAGGTCAACAATCTTATCTGACATTTATAGAGCGCACTGACACCATAAGTTTCCTGGAGCTAGAAGAAAGAGTGCAGGGATTGTGAGGAAACAAGCTAACCGGTTTGGGTGAAAAGACGGGTTTTCAGAAGCTTCCTAAAATTTAATAGGGAACAGCTAGACTTAACTGACAAGGGAAGGGGATTCCATAGTTTGGGGGCCAGGTGGGGAAATCTGCGACCGCCAAACTTTTTTAGTTTTCACTTTGGGGGCGACCAGCAGGTGGAGGTGAGCCGACCGCAGATGGCGCGCAGGTCGATGCTGCGTGATCAGTGTTTTGAGGACTGGTGCAGTGAAGAGACTTGAAAGTCAGGCAGCCAATCTTAAAGGCCGCCCGTTGGTCAACTGGTAGCCAATGCAGTTTGCGCAGCAGGGGTTTCGCAGACTGCCACTTTGGAGTTTTGTGGATAAGTCTGGCCGCCTGGTTCTGCACAATTTGAAGACGGCGGAGCAATGATTGTGGGAGTCCATGGTATAAAGAGTTCGAGAAATCGAGACGGGATAGTACCAGGGAGATGACGACCTGGACCAGTGTCGCATGCGGTAGTAGATGGACTATTTTACGAATTTTGCGAAGCTGGAACATGCAGGCGGAAATCACAGCCCCTACTTGAGCCTTAAGAGAGAGCTCCGCGTCAATGACCACCCCTAGGCTCTTCACCGAGCTTGCCGGGGTGCGGGAGGGGGTGGGGAGCCCAGCTCCTTGGGTCAGAACTGAGGGCCCCAGTATACTGGGCTGTTCCCAGGGAGAATAAGCTCAGTTTTTCCGGGATTTAATTTCAATTGGTTGTGGTTCATCCACTGCTGGATGTGGATCATGACCGTTTGGAAGCTATTAGCAGCATCAGGAGAGTCGAGAGGGAAGATGATCTGCAAATCATCAGCATAATTAAACACTGTGATATCCCACCTCTTGAGC
This sequence comes from Lissotriton vulgaris, assembly GCF_964263255.1. NCBI lineage: Eukaryota > Metazoa > Chordata > Amphibia > Caudata > Salamandridae > Lissotriton > Lissotriton vulgaris. Next base: position 995,460,827 of record NC_141699.1, read on the forward strand.
GAATGAATCAGTGGCCGGAGGTATAGGTTAAACAGGAGGGGAGAGAGGGATGAGCCCTGAGGGACTCCACAAGTCGTGGGTGTCTTGGCTGCCGCATAAGGGCCCAAACGCACGCCTAGTGCTCTGCCGACGAGGAAAGACTCGATCCACTCGAGGGCAGGACCCTGGATGCCGGCCTGTCCGACACAGTGGAGAAGGATGTCATGGTCCACAGTGTCGAAAGCAGCTGACAAATCCAGAAGCACAAGGGCCTGGGGTGTCCCTTTGTAAGCGTTACCCCTCCAGGCGTCCAATACTGCCAGGATGACGGCCTCGTGGAATGGGCCGGCCTAAAGCCGGCCTGATTAGGCTCAAAATAGCAGGAGCTCTCGACAAAGTTTAAAAGGCACCGAGTGACGTGGGCCTCGAGGAGCTTGGACAGGTAGGGCAGGAGGGATATAGGACGATAATTGGAGGGATCGGCGGGGTCCGCACCTGGTTTCTTCATCAGAGGCACTAAGATGGCCTCCTTGAAAGAGCTGGGAACCGTGCCAGTCCTAAGGGAAGCGTTCAGCAAGGGTAGTATATGATCCGGCAGTTTGAGACAGACGTCCCGGAGGACCGAGGGAGAGCAGCAATCGTTGGGAGATCCTGATTTGATCCGGGCCACAAGCTCGGCTAAAGTGTTGGGGTCAATGGCAGGGAACTGGGTAAGGGACAGTGGGTTGATGAGAGAAGTGTCTGGTGGCCGCGCATGGGTGAGGGGGGGAATGGAGTTCTTGATTTTGACAATTTTCTCAATGAAAAAGGAGTTGAGGGCGTCACAAGTCTCTTGGGTTGGGGTCTGAGAAGGTAGAGTTCTGTCATCCGTGGTAGCTCATTCATAATCTTAAAAACTTCCTTCGATTTATTATGAGTGGACAGAATTCTGTCAGAGACATGTGAAGATTTAGCCGAGGAAATCGCACTTTTATATTCTTTGCGGGCAGCCATGAAGAGCAGTCTATCTGAGTCATATACCAGTTACATCACTTCATAATTGGCAAATGTTAAGTTTGTGTAAACCTACCTTGTGAGCTCATCGTCTCCTAGTACTTCTTTGGGAGCAGGAGAGTACCTGCTTGGTGATGCTGGTGGCAGAGGATGGCTGATATATATGTTAGGGCTGACATGGTTATCCACAGGCTGGGAATATGCTACAAAAAGAACAAACACAACCAAATGACAGACTGTTCAGGTTCAAATTCCTTGAATTACAGTACAAATGGCTTACATTTAACTATACATACTCTGACATTTGGTTAGCATACTCAACAGTATACAGAGGGTGTGATAAATAAGTCCAGACTTTGCAACACCCATGAAAAAGGTCTGTACCGACTGATCAAAAGTTAACTTTAAAAATGACTGTACAGTGTTAGCATTCAGGTAATTCATTTGCTAAAGATGGGTTCATTTATTGAATCCTAGGCCTGTTCAGTTAGAATAAACACCAAATCAACATTTGAAGGTTCCATGGCCTGCAGCGGAGCAGGTACCATTAAGTTTGAGCAACATCATGTACACATGCAGTGATAATATTATCAAAGTGTCGTATGCAATCTGAGAATTAAGCATGTTTAAACATCTGCAATTGTCACCATAACAGAATTAATAATCCGGAATATATACAACCACCCACCAAGTCACACAACACTGATGACTCCCATGGAAGGTCTTCAAACTGGTTAAAGGGAGCAAATGTACATTAATTTTCTTTGCTGAAAGCAAAGTGCCCCATTGGCAAATAATTTACTCAGAAACACTAAACTGGAAATTCATGATTATGTTTTTATTTTATCTACTCAGGAGATAGCGCTCGCATGCTCCGGTTTACGATCGCACTATTTAAAATTAACTCCGGTTTTACCTTTGGTTTATCTTAACTATTGCTTCAGTCAGTTTTTCCTTTTTGTTTTAAAACAAAACTACTTTCTATGTTCTCACTTCTGTCGCTACACTCCCTGGATATGGAACAACAACCCCAACAAAAACAGAACTGTCCCAAACCTCCTGCAATTCTACAGAGAATACTATTTAACATAGATCTCTGGGCGCCTATGCTAGTTCAATAATTGGATAATCTCAAGCCTGCTCTCAGCTCCATAAATACCTGTACATAGAATTTGTTTGATATGCTCTCCTCCCTTACTATATCCAGTGTAAGGGGTTGCAAGATTCAAAAAGGTTTGCTGCTAAAAATATGTTTTATTTTATTATTAGTAATTTTGTACATGATTGTGGGCAACTTAAATCCCAGGAAATATGCATTTTTCGGGCAAGCAAGGCAACTAATCTATTAACTCAATCCGTTATTTTACAAGCAACTGGCATAGAAGACAATCTAGAGGGGTGAGAACATGAATAGCCCCATTACCGTACTCATTGTTTACGTTAAAAGACTCCAGTTCAAGTGCAGTACTGGGCAGGCCCACACCACACATGTGAAGTATGCATGAGGAGCAGCACCAGAGATACCTGATCAGTTTATTTATAAAGTTTTATATAGCACGAACAAGATCCCGAAGAATATCAGAGCGCTTTACAATAAGTTGGAAGAGGGGACAAGTGGAATACCATATGCAAACATTTGTAGCAGCTCAGGTTATGTTTATAATTCCTTCATATTTTGTTAGAAGGCGTAATGCTGCGTCACTGCTTTTCAGAAAGTGGCACCAAGTCATCCTTGTGCTTACGTTTGAGTGGTGTAGTAGCTACTATCTCAAATAGGAAGGGATGTGTGCAAGAAGTCCCTTATTCTGATTCCCAGAACACCTAGACCACAAATATCATCTACGTCTTAACACTTAGGCCTAACCTCAAAAACTCAGACGAAGCGATCCCCGCCAGAACCCATCTGTCCGGCTATCAGGCAATGTCCGAAATATAACCCTATTATGGATTTTTGAACCGCCGAGAACGCGAGCACGGCTCCATTACTTGAACTCCAAACGGCAAAAGCGTTGTGATTATTCCCTCACACGCATGGACATTGTGATAACCTCTGCTCCCCCAGAGAACCCAATTATGGAATTCTGAACCGCTGAGAAGGCGAGCATGGCTGTATTACCTTAACTCCCACCGGCTAAGGCGCTGTGATTATTCTCTCACACGCTTGGACATTGTGTTAAATAACATAAGCTTTTATAGCTGTTTCCACGTATTAAAGGCCGATCACCCCCAAGAATGCTATCATGCATAGTTAAGGGGTATTGAGCTTGTAAAACCTCTCAAGACAAACTTGACACACAAGCTTCTGTCCTGATGATGATGCATGCATTTGGTAACTGCATCGAAACGTCGTCGACCTTATTGCACCATATGTTTTATTTCAATTTACATATTGCGTTAAACAATGGGTTGCTATGGTTTAATTCCAGTCTGTAAAATGGATTATTAGTACAGACTGCCTTTGTGCGCTTTTACGTAATTGGTTTGTCATATGTCTTGTCTTGTGCTTTGTGGGTCACAGGTTGTGCCCACTTTTGTATAAATGTTATACTGACACATTTAACCTTATATCTGAAAATAAAAATACTCTGTACGGTTGGACAGAAGTCATATATACTATTTAGTATATGTCTATCATTCGGTTGATCTTTGATTACTAGGGTCCTCTGTTCCGTAAAAAATAACCTCAAAAACCCAACACAAACTACTGAACAAACACTAACTCCTGCTCATTACCACACTTCGAAGTACTCTACATACCAGTCATCGCATTCACCATCTCCTACCTCAACTTTGATGCAGTCTTCAACAGAGACATGACTTACCCCCACATTCTTTCAGAACCTACATGTCCTTGTTTCTAGATGCTACAGCATCCAGTCTGCAGACCGCACACGTAAGAGAGTAGACCTCGCCATCATCCTTAAGTCCTCTTGGTCCTGGACCATGGACAAGGACTCAACTTCAGGAAGATCCTGACATGTTACTTCCACTTCAGTGCAACTCAGTTCACCACCTACTGCCTGTCCGACAGGGCTCTTGGACATAACTCCATAGACAAGCTCTCAGATCTCAACCCTTCATCCATCCAACAAGCCCAAACACCTTCCTCTTAGACTTCAATCCCCAAATGACTAAAGCATAAAAACTAGGGAGACTATCTTCAATCGCGTAAACACAGTTAACATGGCGTAACCTGTAAACTTAACACACTACAAGTGCCAAATTCTCAAGATCAACATTTAAGATAAAACCCTCCCATGATGATGCACTGGGCAAGCTAAAATGCATTCCCATGACTGTTCGAGATCTAACAAAAACACTAAATTCAACCTAAATAAAAAACAAACAAGCCACCATCGTCTTCAAGACTTCTGCATCGAGCTAAAACTCAAACACCCTACAACCTCCATGTCTGATGTCAACACACCCTTTAAAACTAACTTAACAGATCTGGGGAACTACGGAATATTCAGGCTTCATATAAAGTATACAAGAGCAAGCTGTAGCCTTAAGATCGTAAGTACTTCAAAGACATTTTTAACAACAAATGCTTCATTAGCACACATGAAAATTAATGTTATAAAAACAGATTTTTACCTTCGGCAAGATAAATAACACCCTTTGTGTAACATGTGAACAACTCAGTACTAAAGCCACAACATTAAAGAAGCTGCCAAAAGAAGCAGAATGCCATCATCTTCTTCATGTTGGAATGTTGTAGAAAAGAAATGGTATGCAACACTGAGGACATAAGAACTTTCTTAACTGGTGTCATTCAGACTCAATAAGACAAACAGCATATATGGCATTTTATGTCTATTTGTTTAGTACTATTCCGGTGGTCCTCTAGAGCTTTCAAAATCAGCGTAACTTTGGTGATCTGCGGACACTGTATTGGGTTGAGTTAAATCTTGTTGAGAGGATTAATATTTGATAGTAAGCCAGCGAGGTTAGGATACACTATTGTATAATTTAGAGATGGGTTATATTGGATGGTGGAAGGCTAGATGCTGACATTGACGTAGCTGCATCATTATGTGCTTGGATATGAAAGCCTAAGGATGAGGTTTGTTTCGTACTGTTGGGATAGCTTAGCTTTAGGTAACTTTTATGTTTTGAGGCATCTGGCTTTAATGCAGTGCTATGTGGTGTGACTCATTAAAGTCCACTTCTTTTGGATGGCTGACATTTAGACTTGTGAGAAGTATGGAGGTGTGATTGAGGTGGAAAATGTTTTGACATTTATATGGCACTGAGACCTACTCTGCATATGACAGTGCCAGGAGTTTTGTTTAATGTGTATGGTTGGTGTAGACTAAGTTATGAATATAGCATCATAGGGATGCTCAATTGAAGGTGGTAAAAGGTTAGCAGGCTTCATATACTGCTGGGCAATCTTAAATATGGCCTCTTGGATTTAATTATTCTTTTGACAGAGGTTCTGTGCCCTATATATCGGCGAGTACTTTAAGGTCTGAGAACTACCAAACCCCTACTAGATCGGTTTCTGTCCTTTGAATGGAACCAAATTGATCACAGTGTACTGGATGAATAACCCACTTGCTGCAGTGAGTTTGGATGGTGTCAACGCACAGAAATTGATACATCTGTCAGTGGCATTTAATGCCCCTAACACAAAATTCAGCTGGTTTGATTGCAAGGGTTTAGAGGACAGGTAAATGATTAATCAGACGTCCATTTTATGAAACAAAGTCTGTGCATCTCTGACATTTATTAATTCACAGTTACACTGCCTCGCTAATGGGGTGCTTTAGGATTTTTCCTTTTCACCCACGGGAAACACCAATTACATCGATGTACATACATCGCGGTGCTATCGCACCGCGAATTTTACATCGCATGGTCGTTGACATCGCAGCATTTTAGTGCGCAAACAACAACGGCGCGATGGCATTAACATCGCATGCAATTACAAGGCATGCGATGTTAAAATGCCATTACAACGCACGGAAACTAAAAGAAAGAAGAAAATGGCCTTTTCCCTGCTGAACAGAAGGAATTGGGCTTTTCATGGACAGAAGAAAATGTGCTTTTCATGGAAATGGGATTTTCATAAAAACCGGAACGGGTGGGCTAACATAGGAAACCGGAACTAATGCGCTAACATAGTAAACGGGATAACATATGGGCTAACATAGTAAACGGGATAACATATATACACGGAGACGGCAACATAGGAAATGGGATAACATATATACACGGAAACGGCCTAACACCAAAACGGTAATCGATGACAGTGAGAGGATGCTCAACAAACAGTCCCTAGCACTACTGGGTGGATGTGTGTGGGGTGGATGGATGGATGGATGGATGGATGAATGGATGGCGGATGAATGGATGGCTGTATGGATGGATGGCTGAGTTTGTGGGCCCGTCTACGCCCGTCCGCGCCTGGACCGCGCCCAGCGCCAGACTCCCTGGCACCCGCAAATCCCACTCCACCCGCATAACGTACGACGCCGCAACCCTCTCAGCGCTTAATCCCGGCCGACTCCCAAACTGCAACCAAGCCGCCCCAGGTCAAACCCATGGACTCTTCACCTGCCACTCCTGCAAGTTCGACTGCATCAGAATCCACACCAAATCCACAGACTCCACACAGAACTCCAACAGTAACCACCTGAAGTGCATCCTGCTCAACACCCGCTTGGTCCACAAACCCGCCATTGAACTTTGGAACCTACTCAACACCACATTGCCGGACATCGCCTTTCTTACTGAAACCTGGATGAACGCCTCATCATCGCCTGACATCGCCAGCCATCCCGGAAGGCTACAAGATCATCCGAAAGGACCGCATCAACAAAACTGGAGGAGGCATCGCCATCGTCCACAAGAACACTATCCGCATCACAACCAGTTCCGATGACAACCTCACATCCGCCGAACACCTTCACTTCCAGATCCACACCGACCCCAAGACCACACTCAGAGGCACCCTCATCTACAGGCCACCAGGACCCCGGACACAATTCAGCGAAGACATCTCTGACTTCATCAGCCCACACGCCCTCCCCTCCGAGGACTACATTCTATTGGGAGACTTCAACTTCCACCTGGAAAAGAAAAACGACAGCAACACCACCACCCTTCTGGACAACCTGGCCAACCTCGGACTCGACCAACTTGTTGATACCCCCACCCACTATGCCGGGCACACGCTCTACCCAATCTTCACCTCCAGCAAGCACATCTCCTTCAATCACACCCCAGCTCTCCATTGGACGGACCACAGCTGCGTTCACTACAACTACAAAAAGACCACGACCCACAACCTCTCACAACCAATTCCTCGAAGAAACTGGAACAAAATTACCACCGACCAGCTCTTCACATCGCTTCACCATAACCCTCCCGCCAAATCATCGGACCCAAACCAAGCAGCCACCAACCTCACACAATGGATCACCCATAGTGCCGACGAACTAGCACCCTTGAAAAACCATCAAATCAAGCAAGGTAGCAAAAAAGCCCCCTGGTTTAACGATGACCTTAAGAAATCCAAGAAGCTCTGTCGCACCCTCGAGAAAGCCTGGAGAAAAAACCCAACCACTGACAACCTGGCCACCTTCAAGAACGCCACCCGCAAACACCACCAACTGATCCGATCCACCAAGAAATCAGCATTCAAGGATCGACTTAACAACAACGCCCACAACAGCAAGGAATTATTCAACATCGTCAAAGAATTTACCAACCCCACCGCCGGCACCAACGACATCACCCCCTCTCAAGACCTCTGCGACTCCTAGCCTCATTCTTCCACAACAAAATCGCCGACATACATAACCGCTTTGAAAACCAGTCCGGAGACCAATCCACTCCACCCACCTCCAAACCAAAACCCCCCTCTAACAACCTTTGCGCCTGGAACCCAATCACCACCGAAGACACCATCTACCTGATGAACTCCATCCACTCAGGATCGCCAACCGACCCATGTCCCACCACATTTTCAACAAAGCAGACTCCATTATCGCACCCCATCTCCGAGACGTCATCAACTGCTCCCTCAACTCCGCCACCTTCCCGGAAAGCTGGAAACATGTCGAACTCAGCGCCCTCCTGAAGAAACCTACAGCAGACCCCACTGAACTTAAGAACTACCGCCCCATCTCGCTCCTCCCATTCCCTGCCAAAGTCATTGAGAAAGCCATCAACAGTCAGCTCGCCGCCTTCCTTGAATCCAACAAATCCCTCGACCCCTCACAGTCCGGCTTCCGAGCCAAACACAGCACCGAAACCGCCCTCATCGCAGCAACAGATGACATTCGAACACTACTGGACAACGGAGAAACAGTTGCCCTCATCCTACTTGCCCTCTCCGCAGCCTTCGACACAGTCTGTCATAGCACCCTCATACAACGCCTCAGCAACGTCGGAATACAAGGAAAAGCATTGGACTGGATCATCTCGTTCCTCGCCGGAAGAACCCAGAGAGTCCGCCTCCCCCCTTTTAGATCAGAGGCCACCGAAGTCATCTGCGGCGTACCACAAGGATCATCACTCAGTCCCACCCTCTTCAACGTATACATGAGTCCCCTCGCATCCATCGCTCGCCAACACAACCTCAACATCATCTCCTACACAGATAACACCCAGCTGATCCTCTCCCTCACCAAAGACCCAAACGCCGCCAAAACCAACCTACACGAAGGGATGAAAGAAGTAGCCGAGTGGATGAAGAACAGCCGTTTAAAACTGAACTTGGACAAAACGGAAGTCCTCATCTTAGGATCATCCCCCTCTGCCTGGGACGACTCATGGTGGCCACCGACCCTGGGAACCGCACCCATACCTACAAACCATGCACGTAACCTGGGCTTCATCCTGGACTCCTCCCTCTCTATGACCAGACAAGTCAACGCCGTCTCATCTTCATGCTTCAACATCCTACACATGCTCAATAAAATCTTCCGTTGGATCCCCACCGAAACAAGAAAGACGGTCACCCACGCACGGGTCACAAGCCGACTGGATTACGGAAACACCCTGTACGCCGGAACCACAGCCAAACTACAGAAAAAACTCCAACGCATCCAAAACGCCTCAGCCAGACTCATACTAGACATCCCCCGCCAAGCTCACATTTCCGATCACCTGAAAGACCTCCACTGGCTCCCCCCGTCAACAAGAGAATAACGTTCCGTCTCCTCACCCACGCACACAAAGCCCTATACGATCTAGGACCCGAATGCCTCAACTCGCGCCTGTCCTTTTACACCCCCACCCGCCAACTACGATCGTCCAATCAAGCCCTCGCCGCAATTCCGCGTTTCCATAGATCAACCATGGGGGGGAAGATCCTTCTCCTACTTAGCGGCCAAAACCTGGAACTCTCTCCCCACCCACCTCCGCCTTACACAGAACCACCTCTCCTTCAGAAAGCAACTAAAAACTTGGATATTCGATAAGTAAAGTACCCCCCTCCCTCAAGCGCCTTGAGACCCTCTGGGTGAGTAGTGCGCTATACAAATTTTTGAACTTGAACTTGGGTGGATGGATGCTGTGTGCTGGGTGAATGGATGGCTGAATGGATGGATGCATGAGTGGATGGAGGCTGTGTGGTGAGTGGATGGCGGCTGTGTGGTGAGTGGATGGAGGCTGTGTGGTTAATGGATGCTCAACAAACAGTCCCTAGCACTACTGGGTGGATGTGTGTGGGGTGGGTGGATGGATGGATGGATGGATGGCTGGATGGCGGATGAATGGATGGCGGATGAATGGATGGCTGTATGGATGGATGGCTGGGTGTGTGGGTGGATGGATGGATGGATGGATGCTGTGTGCTGGGTGAATGGATGGATGAATGGATGGATGCATGCATGAGTGTATGGAGGCTGTGTGGTGAATGGATGGGTGGATGGATGCTTTGTGGTGAGTGGGTATTATCAAGCACAGCTAGTAGTGGGCTGCACGTTTACCCAAGTACCACTAGATGGCGCTGTCGCTTTATTTGCACGGACGCACTAGAGATCCTCGCCTGACGCTGCACCTGTGTCTGTGCCACCGGAAGTATGGATAGCGCGCGGCTGATAGACTTGAGGCCGTGTCTGTGTGAGCTGTAGCAGGAATGGCTGCATCAGTTCATCCTACTGCAAGCTGTGCTTGGCTCTTCCACTCGGCACTCACCCATCATGCTTGATTTACTCAACCTGAAGTGCCTGAGCCGAGCATGTAAGGATGGAAGGTGTACTCTAAAGAACGAAGCCCAAAAGGGATATGTCTGTCATTATGCAGTTTTCTTACTCAAATTGCCGCAGTGTCTGTTGTGCACAGTGAAAACATTCATATGACCTTTATGTTTAATATGTGCATTGGGTCCGGAACAATCTGCACTGGTATGACTGCAACAATGATAAATGTCTTTTTTTGCACATGGGAGGAAAAAACAAATAATCTACAGATGACAGAAATAATTCTGTTTTATCATGCACATCTATCTGCCCCCAAGAAAATGTTTCTCCCACTAAATGTGTGCCTCCTAGCTTCACTCCCAACTGCACCCCCCTTTCATTCACTGCTCAAATTGATGAGTACCTGCACTTATCTATTCCCATTTAAAGTCCTGGCTACTGGTGAAGGAAAGTGGAAAGCTATGTCCTCTCCAACTCAGCTTAGCATCATTTTGAAGGCAGCTGGGCTCATAAATTGAGGTGTTTTCACTGCAAGGCTGCTGTTTTGTCAGTGTTAAAACACTTCTGCGTTGTGTCACTTTGCACCAAGGGGGATTACTGGGGCAGATTTGGTACCCATAGATTTTGATGCAAAGCTCAACAAACAAAGATAGAAAGATTCGGTCCTGTGTCAACAACTAATGCTTCCTTGAAGCAGGCGCTAACAAGGGGAAGCACGCTTATTTTACAGGACCATCACAGCTCCAATGTATGTGAAACGTCTCAGTTACTCTAGACATAGGAATTTTAAGTGATTGTATGTTCCGTGTACAAGTCCCGCTTTCACCTTTACACCATGGTGCAAGGCTGCGTGTTATGCAAGGCAGCCTGTTTTTTGTGCTCACACAGGGGGTGGCACCGGCAGCTGGCTAGTCTTAGTAATTGCGGCTCTGCGCTGTGCTTTGCACAACACAGCGTCCCACATTCAGTTGCTGTGTTGTGTAAAAAATCCAAAAATCTCTCTGCTGTAGTCCCACTGTTTCAAATATTAACTATTGGCCTGCAGGTGCCTCATGGCATAGTCGGATTTCAGACATGACGCATGGTTAGTTGGATACTGGCCTTTCTTATGGCCTTAACCCACTGGGGGGACACGCATAAAATCCGGGATCACGCATTGGCTGCAAATATTTTAAACGTGTGGGCTCAAACATCGCGTTGTCATGTCGCGCGATGTAAAGTCGCCGATGTGACCACTAACCAATGACATTGCCGCATTTGCGTCGCAACAACGTGCGATGACATAATTGCCGATGTGACTGCCGTTGCGAGGTAATTGCCGCGATGAGAACGCCCACGCTGTCATTGTGTGCGATGGATCGTCATACAACCTTCACCCACACTTTCTAATTTGTATGCTGACCCTCTTACTCAGCCTATTCATTTTTCTTGTTTCATATACTTGATGTAAGGTGACGACCCCAATTAGTAAATTGCTTAAACAAGATGCAGGGTTCTTAGGCAGTCAAAATTGAAAACCGACTTCCTCACCTACGCAGAATAGTATCACTGAACCTGTCACTTCAAAATGTATGCAAGTGCCCAAAAGCCCAGGATCATCTGAAAACAATGAACTGCTTTTGGAAATGCCCATCTTTTGTGTGGTACTAAACCCCCACCGCTTCAATTTCTGCCTCCTTTTGCAGAACCCATTTTTGTTGGCCATAGGAATCTACAGACATTACCCTTGCCAGCCAGTGGTAAATTACTTGCGCCCTCACTTTCAACTATATAAAAAATTGATATACACCCGATTGGCACATTTAAATTACTTGTAAGTGCCAACAATATGGTACTATATGTACCTAGGACCTGTTAATTAAATACAACCACCGGACAGCAGCACTCATTGTGCCACCCACGAATGTAGCACTGCAGAAACCGGTCTCCAGGCCTGCCTGGGTGTGAAGGTATAAACTGACATTTCAACTTATCAGAATCACCCTTTTGACTGGCCTAAACGTTCGTTTTTAATATCTATAAGTCACCCCTAAGGTAGATCTTATAGCACAATAAGGCAGGGTGCCTGGTATTTAAAAGCAGGACATGTAGCAATTAATGTTTAACATGTTCTGGCGGTATCCCCTCCATTCATTTTTCACTATGGCAAGGATGTCTCTCCCATACGAAAACACAGTCACATTAGAACATATTATAAATCTTAATTTCAGTAAGGGAGCAGCTATAAAAATTATGCAGGGGCACATTTTAGTAATTTTAGTAATCTAAAATCCAACTTAATGTCAGAATTAATATTAATATCAAAGAAAAAACACTTTTAGAAAGTTCTCTTTTTGCCAGTGTCCAACTGTCCCCTGACTAATGATGGCTCCACTTTGGTAAAACATGTATTGCTTCCAGACAGTGGAAAAGGGGCACTGGGTGTGGGAAAGGAGATTCCCTCCTTGACAGGATCGCATTGGGGGAGAGTGGGGTTTCTAGTCAGACTGGCTTCAAACCCAGTGGGAGGTGTGAAACTGCATACAACTGGCTTAGAAAATGGAAAAAGGATTGTCCCTCACCCACAGGCTGGCACTGGCCATAAAAGTGGACCACACATACCTCTGCTCAGAACACTCCTGGGCCTGAGAAGAATCAGAAGAAAGACTACCATGCTCTCTGAAGAACCTGAAAAAAGATCACCTCTGCTTGCTTGACTCCAGGTCCTGGACCCTTGGTGGTGGTCAAGAGTATACTCCTATCTACCTAACTGCGAGCTTCACCAGATTTGGTGCTGACAACCTTCATTGGATGCTTGACTGGATTCGATTCCAAGCAGCACCCGATTGACTGCTTCACAAGACTCGATGCAGATCCGCAGCCGATTAACAATGACAACCTTTGTGAGCAGCTTCACAGGGCCCAACACTGAGCAGCCACTGCTAGACTGCAAGACCTCTCATAGCAGCTCCCTGTTGTTGTCGAGCCATTCCTCTGATCCAGCTTGCCCCATCAATGGCTCAACAACAACTTTTTCTCCAGATTTTTTTTAAGTCAGAAGGTAAACTTTGCACCGGGACGAACCTAGTCCATGCACACAAAAGGTGATCGATTGCAGCTGGATCTTAACTTTTGACTTTGACCTGGTCTAGCCGATAGTGGTCTGTACTTTTTGGCACCATTTTAAATCGCAACTTTTAAAATTCATCTTTCTGATTCGACTCATTGGATTTTTGTTGCTTTTAAGTCAACTTATTCATAAAATGATTCTCTAATTTTCTAAATTGGTTTGGGATTTTTGTGTGTGTTGTGTTTTCTTTTGATCACTTTTTAAGTACTGCATAAAAACTTTCCACTTTGCCTCAGAGTTAAGCCTGAATGCTCTATGCCAAGCTACCGGAGGGTTGAACACAGCTTTATTTAGTCGCTCTAGTGGGTCACCCCGAAACGGATTGTGATAATTATTTCACACCCCCTCAACTAATATTCCAATGTCTTACAGCAGCTGTTGCCCTTGGTAGATTTTGTTTAATTCAGACAAGTATATTTCTAAATCATTGTACTGAATTTCAACTATTTGTGGGCTAAAACAGATGCACGTGTTGTAAGTGCATAATGCTTAAATGAAAAAACACCATCCCACTTTTACTTTTTAAAAGCAACACAAATTGAACCCGTTCACTGCTTCTGTCGGCCAACAGCCATCGCGAGCACTACCTGGCTAGTGCTGCGCACGTCAGTTGGCCGACAGGGGCACGCCCACTCCACAAAACTGCGGCGCTGCGGCGGAATTTCCGCCGCGGTAAAGGGGTTAAGACTGGTAAAATGATAAGTAAATAATGCTGCATCTAGGGAAATTTACTTTATGTTTACAGGCATTGTTTATTATTATGATACACATTTCTCAAACAAAGTTTTGCAAAAACCATGACAAAACAAATTCAGCACTGACCAAGCTAGGCCTACTGGCTTTGCCAATGCTGGTTTTATCGGGGTCATCGGGCAACTCCCTTTGGATAGAAACATCTTTGCGCATAGCAAGTAGAGGCAGTACCTTAAGTGAGAAGTTAACAAAACTTTCCACAGGACTTTACACACAATAAAACAAAAGCACATGCAGGAAACACTTACAGTTTGTGATGTCTGGGGGGGCGTAGCTGTCATTCATGTATAACGTAGTTGGCTTTGCAACTTTCAGGCACACAAAATCGGACGTGTTTTTTAAGGCAGTCACAGCTTCTTCATGAGAGACTTCTTCTAAGCAAGCGCTGTTTACCTACCAAAAGAGAGCACAGTTTATTTCAACTCCAACACTGTCAGTTTCTAATAAAAATCAGGACTTTAATCTGCAAACATGATTTTTTTTTTTTATTCTTCCATGGAAAACTGTCTCCGTGACCTTAGCAGATAATCCAATTGGGAAGGAAATGTACACAATGTTGAATCCTTATGTGCTTCCAAGTAAGAAAAGTAGACTTCTTTCTACTAGATTTTACAACAGAGGTACCCTCCTTTATTTGAAAGTTATAAAATGTCATTACTTTGTTATAAAGCAATTTTATTGACATCCCGAAGTTTAGTAAGCATACATAACATTCCCCTTTTTAGGCACACTGCGTTCCACCCTAATCAAGAAATCAAATGTCATTACCTTTTTGATGTATTCATATGTCTCTTCCTTTAAAGGGGAATCAATCTAATTTAATGTATTCTACTGAGGGTACTCTTCAGGACCTTTCCCTATATTTTTTCCTTGTCACAGTCTGATGCAAACGTTTCCACCACTCTTTCCCCACCCAACTTCACAACATCCCCGATCCCATTATGCACTATATTACTTTTTCTAGGAGCTGGTCTACAAGAAGGCACACTGAGGAACATAGGTAGCACTCATAGTTCATCTTTCTGCTGAAAAGTGCAATTAAAAGCTAGAGAAATATGTGCAATGTCAATGCTCTTGTGTGATCCTTCATTGATACGCTTTGCAAAAGCACTTATGTGAAGTACACTAAACAGTAGTAAGGAATTTTAAAGCACAATAATGTAACAAGATTCTATTTGTAATGAGATCTCTTCTTTCTACCTGTCCATGCATCAGCACAATTATGCATCCTCCACACCACCCTTTGACACCCCTAGATGAACAAATTACTCACCTTTGGTAACACCTTATCTGGTAAAGACTATCTAGCTGCAGATTCCTTACCCTTGAATTATCTCCAGGCGTCAGACTGGATCTGGCAATTTTTCGTGAGCAGTACTCCTGCGCGCCAATAGGTAGCGTTGCTCGGCTCTGCGTGGCGTCATTGGCGCCGGATGCGACGTGCGTGGTGCCTATACAGGAACCACCCCAGTGCGCTACCGCCAGATTTGTTTCCAGAGTTTCCACGCTAGGAGCGCACAGCCACAAAGAAAACTGACCACTGGTGTCGAAAAATATGCCCCTGAATGGTAGGGAATCTGCAGATAAGTCATTACTAAAGGTAATGATCTTCTTCATTTCACAGAGACTTCAAGGTGCAGATTCCTTACCTTCAAATAGATACCTTCCCCGGAGTTGGGTCTGCCAAACAATTACACACCAAAAAGTTGTGCAGGACCGAACAGGTAAAGTGTCCATCCAGACCGACCGGATTATCCAGGCAGTAGTGTTTTGTAAAAGTGTGCAAAGAAGCCCGCGTTGCTGTCTGGCAAATGTCCAGGACCGGGACTCTGCATGCAAACGCAGTGGTACCAGCATTAGCTCTGGTGGAAAAAGCATGCAAGCCCTAAGGGAGTTGCTTCTTGGCTAATGCGTGGATGATCCATATGGAGAGGGTCTACTTCTGCATGGCTTTTCCCTTTTTCGCTCCGACATACCCCACGAAGAGTTGGTCGCCCATCCGGTACTCTCCTGTGTGGTCAAGGTTGAACAATGTTCTTTTTTGGTCCAGTCGGTGAAGTCGCTCCTCTTCCTTACAGGGATGTGGCAGAGCATAAAAAGTAGACAGAGTGATAGACTGACCGACAAGAAAGGGGGAGATGACCTTCTGTAGAAAGCAAGCTCTAGTTTGTAGAACCAGCTTGTCTGCGTAGATGTTCAGGTATGGAGGCTTGGAAGACAAAGCCTGAAGCTCACTGACCCTCTGGGGAGATGTTATTGCCACCAGGAAGGCAGTCTTAATAGTAAGGAGCCTGAGAGGACAATTGCGCAAGGGCTCAAAGGGAGTGCACATCAGAAAAGTCAGGGCGAGAATAAGGTCCCATATGTTGCAAACCTTTCAAGAACCTCTGTACAATATGGGATTTGAAGAGGGATGGCTGGTCAGACAACCGCAGAAAGGCTGAGATAGCAGAAAGATTGCTCTTTAAGGTGCACAGAACAGAGCTAGGTAAGGAAAAGAATAAAGAGAAAGTCCTCAGAAAGGGGGCAAAAAGGGGGGCCAATCTGCTTTTATGCCCACCATGCCATGAACCTGCACCAACGGCAGGCATACACCGTTTTGGTTGAGGGACAACTGGCAGCCAGATGTACATAGCAGACCTTGGGCGGAACATCGAAAGAGGTTAACTATGGCTGCTCAATCTCCATGCAAGAAGGTGGAGTGTGGACAGGTTCGGCTGGAGAATGCTCCCCTGCTGCTGTAACAGAATATCCTCCTCTAGAGGCACCCTGTTCGGAGGACTAATGGTCATGCTTAACAGCTCACAATGAGGAACTCTCTGAGCCCAGTCCAGAACCACAAGAATGACTTGGGCTTGGTAATTCCTGATCTTCTTGAGAACTGTGGGCATGAGTGGTATGGGTGGAATGTAATACAGGCAGCAACGTTCCAATCGAGACAGAAAGCATCTCCGAGAGAGAGACCCGCCTTGGAAAGTTGAGCGTGCAGAACTGCTGCCATTGTGCATTCCCGGCGATGGCAAAGAGACCTAACCAAGGCTCTGCCCACTGCTGAAAGAGACTTTGCACCACCTCGAATGGATACATCATTCGTGATCCACTAGGCATCTTCGGCTCAGTTCGGAAATGCCCTGACGTTCCAGCCATGTTCAGAGACACAGGGACTCTTGTCAAAGGGTCTACGACCCCACCCAGCTGTGTTTGTTGCAGTACAACATGGCAGAAGTGCTGTCTAGGAGCACCTGCACTAGCCTCCCCTTGGTGGAGGGTAGAAAGGCTTTTAATGCCAGCCGGATCGTCCCGAGATCCAGAAGTTTGATGTAGAGTCCGGATTCCACCGAGACCAGAGGCGTCTGATCTTCACCTTTCTCAGGTTTCACCTATTTATTCCGTGCCTTTGAGGCAAACGGGTAGACCAACCACATATTGCAAGTATACACAGTTTACAGTATATGAATGAATCAAAAAGGAAAACAGGAAAAGCCAAGGCCAAGACATTTCCCAACAACAAGCATCATAGCAAAGAAAATGACATACAAGTACAAAAATGTCATGAATAAAAATCTTTTCGGTATAAGTAGGTAGACAGCGGGGAGAAGGGTGGATCAGTGAGGAATGCACAGGCAGATACTGTATCCACCAGAAAAAGCATTACCGAAGGTAAGTAACTTGCTCTTCTGATGAATACATTTACCTATGGATTCCTCACCTTTTGAATTGAATGCCCAAGCAGTCCCTCGCCTGGCGGAGGGTGTCCACCTACTCATACCAAAAAGTCCTGCAGCACAGAACGTGCAAAATGGCCGTCCCATCTCACCTATGAATCCAAGCAATAATGCTTTGCGAAAGTGTGGAGGGAGGCCCATGTTGCAGCTACAGGGACACCTCTAGCCAAAGCTGAAGATAAAGACTTTGCACTAGTAGAAAGAGCTCTAATACCTACAGGTGGCGGCTCCTTGGCCAATGCATAGCATATCTTGATGAACAAGATAATCCATCAGGAAAGCGTCCTCTTACAGTTTGTGAGCGGAGCCGTGCTATTGTGATGTCCTCGTTGACATAGGAGAGGTATGAAAAAAAAATCGTGGAATGCTGGTGCAGGGGTAGTTCAAAAGGTGAGGTATCCATCAGAAGTGGCTCATTAACAACACTGCTGATCTTTTGCAGTTCCCTCCGAGAACTGGTCATTGTCAAGACAGATTTCCTTGATGCTACACCCACTGAAACTTTTGGTCTCAATCCAGAGCCTGCATATACCAGCAGGCATGTGTCACAAGCAGGAAACAGGAGTCCATGAGGCCCAGCAGCCTCCGAGTCAGTCTAACTAAAATCCAGGATAGCGGCGGAAACATCTGTATCATAGCCTGAATATCCTGGACTCGTCGTTCAGGAGGATAAGCTCAAAATTCCACCATGTCCAGCTTCAGCTCCGATGAAGGGGAGTGTCTGAGTGGGAGTCAGCTGAGAGTTTGGCATGTTGATAGTGAACCCCAGCAAATGCAGGAGATCAGCCATAGTCTGGAGATGGGAGGAGACGGACTGGGGAGGGCCCGCCTTCCACAGCCAATCGTCAAGATAGAGGAAATCTGGCACCCCTGATCCCCGCAGATGAGCTCAACCACCGTCACCACATTGGTGAACATCCGATGGGTGCTGGAAAGGTCAAAATGGAGCATAGCAAACTGAAAGGGCTTGTGGCCCATTGTGAACTGCAGGCACGACAGGAATGTGGAAGTATGAAACTTGCAAATCAAAAGCCACCATCCAGCCTGCCTGGTCCAGGGCAGACTAGACTTGAGAGAGAATGAGCATTCTGAACTTCTCCTTCTTGAGGAAGAAATTGAGAGGTAGCAAGTCTAGGATAGGACGAAGGCCTCCAACCTTCTTGGGTGCCAGAAAGTAGCCGGAATAGCAACCACAACCTACTTCTGCCGCCAGCACCCGCTCTATGGCTCCATCGGCCAAGAGAGCATCACTTCCTAGAGGAGCAAGGAAAGAAGGTCCAGCATCAGCAGGCGCAAGCAGGGGGCATGGGTAGAGGGGTAGTCTTGAAGGGGAGGGAGTAGCCCCTCCGGACAATCTGCAGAACACATTGGTCTGATGTTATAAACATCCAGTGGGGCAAGTATGGCGTAGCCTGCCTTCCACTGGAGGCCCATGATGCTAAGGAGAGTATGAAACTTGCAAATCGAAAGCCACCATCCAGCCTGCCTGGTCCAGGGCAGACTAGACTTGAGAGAGAATGAGCATTCTGAACTTCTCCTTCTTGAGGAAGAAATTGAGAGGTAGCAGGTCTAGGATAGGACGAAGGTCTCCAACCTTCTTGGGTGCCAGAAAGTAGCGGGAATAGCAACCACAACCTACTTCTGCCGCCAGCACCCGCTCTATGGCTCCATCGGCCAAGAGAGCATCACTTCCTGGAGGAGCAAGGAAAGAAGGTCCTGCATCAGCAGGCGCAAGCAGGAGGCATGGGTAGAGGGGTAGTCTTGAAGGGGAGGGAGTAGCCCCTCCGGACAATCTGCAGAACACATAGGTCTGATGTTATAAACATCCAGTGGGGCAAGTATGGCGTAGCCTGCCTTCCACTGGAGGCCCATGATGCTAAGGGGGAAAACTATAAGGGCTTGGAGGCCTTGGCTGCTGTGGGGTGGTGGACTGGTCAGACCTGTAGCTGTCTGACCCACAAGGTCTGTGGGTACTATGTCCTCAGCCATAGGGTGGCTGGAAAGCTAGCTCGCTGAGGTGGCTGGGCAGGTATAGCCACAGCTCGAAGCCCCTTCTGAAGTCACAAAATGAGTGAAAGGCGGATTGGATTGGCGAGGGTCCATGGAAAGGCCCAAGGATCTAGCCGTAGCCCTGCTATTATTAAAGCACTCCTGCACTCAATTTGCCTGGTCTCAGAACAGAGGGGTGCCAACAAAGATTATGTCCATAAAAAACACTTGGACATCCCCAGAAAAGCCATCTGTCCACAACCAGGCATGGTGCAATAAGGTCCCTCTTGATGAAACCGCTCTGCCCAGGAAGTGGGAGGTATCTAGTCCACAATAGATTGTGATTTTCGCTGAATCCCTCCACCGGCAACAGCCTGAGAGAGTATGGTCCGGGCCTTCTCCGGAAGCATGGGCAGAACCTTTGCAATCAAATCCCAAGTAGCATGAGAATAACAGCCCAAAAGGCATGCAGTGATTGCGGACCGCAGCGCCAGGCTGCTGGAAGAGAAAATCTTCACTAAGGTGTCCAGCCGCTTGAATTCCATATCTGATGGAGTGGTAGGGAATGCACAAGGTTTTACATACGAGGTAGAGGCTTGCACCACCAAGCTCTCTGGGGGAGGGTGTTCTGTGTGGAAATTGGGCCCCCATGGGGCAGGGTGAGGGCAATCGTCCTGTTCACAGGAGCCCCTGTGCTGGGCTTGGCCCAAATTCCAAGCAGAACGTCAGTAAGGGCTTCATTGGAATTGGCAAGCAGTTCCGAGGGGCTTACTCCTGGATGCAGCACATCCGTGAAGACGTTCGTCTTGACTGCCATCAAGGGCAGGCTAAGGCCCAGAACCTCGGCTTCCCTCCTCACCACCACTGCACAGGATTCCCCCTACTCCGTAGCCAGATATAACAAAGAAGTATGGTAGGATGAATCACTCTTTTATTTGCATCTAAGGCACCGTTAATTACCCTGACGTTCTTAGTTTTTAGGTTTCGCCTATTATCATTAGCTTGCGAATGTAATAGGCGAGAATTCAAGTGCTCCATCGACTCGTCAAACCACTACAGTTTTTTCACAGTGCATGTAAGTCATGTGACCACAAAAGCTGGTCACGTGACCACACAAGCACGCGCATCTGCCTAATCCGCCTGCCACACTTCTCCTCCCCTCACTCGCATTCCCGCCCCCCCACCAGGCTCTCCCGCCCCCATCTGGCTTCCCTCGGCGCATCTCCCTAATCCACCTGCCACACTTCTCCTCCCCTCGCTCGCATTCCCGCCCCCCCCACCAGGCTCTCTCGCCCCCATCCGTGCTTGTTTCTTTTTGACACACTCTACAGATTGCATCTTTGGTAGCTGGCTCTGTCCTGCCTTTCTCGTCCGTCCATCTGCTCCTTTCCACCCTTCCACTGTTGTGCTTGCGAGCAGGCTTTCACTTCTATTCACTTTGGAAGAAATGGTGGCAGAATCTGGGGTGAAACTAAGCAGTCTGCCTGTGTGATAAGGCAAGCAATGGACATCTGTAGTCGTAGAATGCCAGATTCAGCGGTTGCAGGAATGTGTTCCTCTGTTACCGTACTCTATTATTTCGGCTTGGAAGCCTACTCAGCTTTCCTTCGTTCTGTTTTTTTGGCATTTTCTTTTTTATTTGCCATCAAATATTTTCGCTTTCGTTCTTCGCTTTCTTTTTTTCTTTCTTTGCAGGCAGGTTCTTTCCATCTCTCTCACCCCCGCCTTCTTTCGTTAAATTCCCTCCCTCATTCCTTCCCGCCTTACCTCTTTCTTTCCGTTTGTTTTCTTTCCCTTTCCCTCTTGTTCGGGTCTGTTATATTTCTTTTTCTGTTTTCGATATGAACATTGTCGTCATCGCAACAGTTTTATTAACGCTATTTATTCCGCTATCGAAAACGATATCAAGAAGCGCAGCAGAATTAATATTAATAAAATTGTGTAATGTACTTGGTGTTCACGTAAAGCGCTCCAACGTCTTCGGACCGAGTTTGCGCTACATAAAAAATAATATTAACACTATTAACAAATATAATGGTGAGAAGAACACGGTTGGAAGATTCCACATGGTTTCAGCCCCCTGATGTCAGCTCAACCGTCTCCCCTCTCCCCCTCAACCCTTCTCCCGCAGTCAGGGGGTTCATTGCCGTGAGTGAGCAGAATGCTGTAGGTTCTCTTGGCGATGGGTCGATAAAGGCTGCGGGGAAAAAGTTGTGGTGCAATCCACTCACAATCTCCTCTGTGGTATGGTCAGCAGTACTTCTAACAAATCGTCGCCAAATTGTTGTAGAATGTCATCAGGAAGCAACCAGACACATTTATGAGGTAAGTGAAGTAGATTTATTCAAGAGCACAGCCTAGTAGAGACAACGCCAGGTGGGGAAGTGGGAAAACAAAGAAAGGCATAACATCAACAGGGAGCCATGTTATGAGAAATAACTATGTACAGCACATACCCTCACAGTTTTTTTTTCAGTTTTTCGCGAGCTTTCCGTTATTATAAAACATCAGTTCAGTATTGTGTCTGTTGCTTTAAAACGTGCGATCAGGGCCAGCCTGCCTGCTGCTTTGATTAAAAGGTGCTTTCAACAGCTCCCTTCTTCCCTCCGCTTAGTAGCCCAGGGCACACGCATGTTATAAGAACAATGTTTTTGAACAACATTTTTGAAGTAAAGATTTCACATGACTACTCTATTTCCATATTCAAAGGTATAGCCCGGGGGAGTAAGCAATAGCGTAGCATTGTATGCCACATTGATGTAGCAGGAAAGTTATTCCTTTACATTTGTTAAGTGAAAGTGCAGAATTGGGGCCACACTTCTAGAAGATGAATGTCAGAGAGGGGTTGTTCAAATGAAAGTAACACCAACTCCCGAAGGAATTGTCTTGAATGAAATCTCATCTACCTTATTCAACTCAATAAAACTTTCCCTAATGAGTGGTGTATTGCAAAGTATTCGTAGGCAGTAGGTGATACTTTTGAATGTACCAGTTTAAGATGTATTTGTCCAGGCACCAGAGCTGTGGAACGTGTTTAGATAGCAAACACCGTTTGTGAAAGCCATACAGAATTTTGTTGATTCATTTTCTAATTATTTATTTGGAAGGCAATTTCCAAGCAGATTGTCTGTCTAGACTGTCTATCAAGTGGAGGATCTCGATGACGTGTCTCTGAATGTTGCGAGTGAGGAAGGAGCTGTTGCCTCTGTTCAAGATATTCTTGATGTTGGTGAGGGCACTTTTACTCATGATGATGGTGTAAAGCCATGGCAAGTGAACATATTCTTAAAGAAGTTATGGGTTTGGTTAAACTGGGTTCCAGACTAGAGAATTGTGTGCAGGTCCCTTCCCGTCCTTTTCTCAAAGTACTGGCTGAGTTATCAATTTGTGGTGATAATATTCTCATGCGAGGTGATAAATTCATCCCTCCTTCCAGCTTAAGACCTAAACTGCTCAATCTAGCCCATGAAGGGCATTTGGGACAAACTTTTGACTGCGCGTAGGCTCAAAGCCAATTTGTGGTGGACAGGCATGGATTTGCAAGTGTCATCCTGGATTGAGAAGTGTTCTGCATGCAGAGAGGGTGATTAAAGACTTAAAGTCGCAGTTTGTTCAACCATGGGTCATTTGACAGTTCCATGGCACAGTATATGTCTTGATTGCATAGGACCCATGGATGAGCTACCCATTGGCCAACGTTTCGCCATTGTGGCTACTGATGTTTTCTCTAAGTGGCTTACAGTTAGTTGTGATACTAGACTCTGAAAATGATGAAGATCTGCTAGACAAAGAAGCGGAAAAAGAGTCTGATCAAGAAGTGATTCAAGATCAGGAGAGTATTGAAAAGCAGATTGGAAGCTCTGGAAGAAGGAACGAAAATTCTGAAACTGGTGGATTGGAAGTAATTCAAGAAGAAGAAGAAGAAGACAAATTACCAAGTACCAGCTATAAGAATGATGTTCCTAACGGAGTGAAGCTGCTGAGTAAATAAGTACCCGAGTCTAGATTTCAAGTCTCAGAAACAGAAAGTGAAACTGATGAAAGTGATGAAGAATCTAAAGTGAGAGAATTCAAAAAAAGAGCTTGGAGAACTGAATGCAATCAATCTGAGCCAAAGAAGAAACTATTCAGAAAAGGAGATAATTGGCCAAATGAGAATGAGGGTCTGAAAATTCAAATTAGTGAACAAATAAAAAGAACAAATTAATGAGATTTCGAGTCAGAAAAGTGAATTAGATAAGAAAAATCAAGAAGGAAAGAAAATAGAAGTGATTGCAGTAGAGCGAAAAGAGTGTTAAGACCTAATCAGAAGTATAAGTCACCTGAGTGGACCTACATAATTATTCCACCAGTAGTGGAAGTAAGTAGCAGTAGTCATGAAGAGATTGATGACACAAGTGACATTGATTAAGATTATTTTCATTTTAGTTTAAAATTGTAAGTGACATAAGGTCGAAGAAAATGTGTTAGGTGACACAAGGTCGAAGAAATTGTGTTAGCTGGAAAAAACACATTGTAAGACGTAAGGTCAAAGAAAAGCTGTTAGTGGATTCTTAAAAAAAATTTAAGGGGGGTGTATATTTGATTTTAAATTCATTTTAAAATTTTTGTTTTTTCTGAAAGGCTCTTGTTTCAAGTAAAAGATGCCTAATTCTAACAATAATTCGAGATGCTCTATTTTAAGAAGATGTTGCAAAATGACTTCTATTTGTGTGATTTTAATAATTTTAGCTGTCATTTTCCCATTTGGAATTTACAAATAAGTATACAAAGCTAATATGACTAGTAAAGTTGAGGCAAAACAAGTTATTCATGATGCAGTAGGTAAAACCAATAAAGTAATTGAGCATAAAGCAGAGATCCACCAAGATAGATCTGTTGGTGATTTTTCTAGTAATATCTTTTCTAGACTTCTTTCTGAATATGTTAAAGTGATGAATGTTAAGGATTGTTATATTTGTGTGAAGTTACCTGCTTCAGTTTCAGAAGGGGTGACATAATATGCTTTCTCTTACTTATGGCATTACTTGTAGTGCAATAACTAGTTTGTTTTATGAAACTGGTCAGTTGCAATATTATTATTCTGACTTTGATGAAATTTTTGCAAATCTAAAAGTTGTAAATAGCTTAAATAAAGTAAAACCTGCGAAACAGATGAGGGAATTTTTCTTAGTGACTGGTGAACTCAATTATGAGTATGCCTTTAAAAATAATCCAACATGTAAGTTGAGAACAGAAGAAAAGACATGGTTAAACATGGTGGAAGAGAAAAGAGCAATTTATAAGAGAAATATGATGTCGAAACATACCAAGTCTAAGATTTGGCAAAAGGAGGACGAGAAACTTAATGGAAGAAATGAAAATGTTGCTATTAACATAGATAAACCTGATAGAGGAAAGCTTTGCATTAGGAGAGATAATACACTTTATGATAATTATTTTGTTTGAGCAAGTCAATGTGAAGATACCTATCGTATTATAGGGGGTTGGGGATTTAAAGGGGGAAAAGATCCAATTTTTTCTGGAATTTATTTTATTTGTGGGAAAAAAGCATATTACAATCTTCCCGACCATTGGTATGGGACCTGTTTTGTTGGTTTAGTCTTTCCAAAGATATTCCATGTAGACAGAAATTCAAAGGGCTCATTTGAAATTGGTGATCATTTGAGTAGATTTAAAAGAGAAAGCTTTTCAGAAATTATAGGAGATATATTTGGTGCGATAATACCTATGGTGGGAATCACCCTGAATGCAAATAAAATCAGAAAAGTATCTACAATTGTTGAGAGATTGTCAACAGACACTGCAAGTGGATTTCAATTAGTTGACACTGAACTTGTTGCCATGAGATCCATGGTAATGCAGAACCGTCTTGCTTTAGACATTCTGCTAGCAAAAGAGGGAGGAGTTTGTGGGATATTGCATGTCCAACACCGCTGCACCTTTATACCTGATATGAGTAGGGATATAGAAATGTATATAAAGAATTTAACAGAATTACATGCTGAAATTGAACCTGTTGAAGATGAGTTTCACAGAGCGTTCGGCTAAAAGATTCGCAATAATTAAACACTGGTTCCAAGAGATTGGTAGCTCAATCATTGGGAAAATACTTTATCCTGTAATAGTTATAGTCATAGTGATACTTTTGTTAAAAATTAGTTGCATGTTACACAAGAGAAAGAAATTTGTGAGAGAAAAGAAAATAACTTATAAGTTCAGAAAAGAACAGGAGAAGGAAATATAACTGGAAGAGTTTCGTAGAGCTCAATATGAGAGTAGTAGACAAACTGCTGAATCTAAGCTTTAGAAAAACTAATACAGTTAATGTTCAAAACATGGTCAATATAGATAAAAATTTTGGTGAAAATCTTTGGGTGTTGTTTGGTGATTTAGAAATAACCAGATGAGGGAGTTGATGGAGCGAGATGTTGAATACAATTTTGTTCAAACTCGCAAAGTTAAACTTCCATAATAAATGTAACTGTACTAATAGCATGTGTTGAAATAATTAACCAACCTAGATTAAAATTGCATACATTATACGCGGGACTAATGTGCTTTCATGTTGCACTAGCAAGGATGTGAAAAATAATAAACTAACTTTGTCTATTGTTATTGTCAGTATTAAATGCGGCTGTTTTATTAATGGCATGTGCTATATTCGTGTGCATATGTTTTGTCGTGTCTTTTCTGTGGCAAAAGCTTGTGAAGAATCCTGGTGGCCTGAAAGAAGAAGGTTATTATATAAGCTGCTTTTATGTGCTTTGCTAGGTAACATAATTAATGAGTTAATATTTAGCAAAGGGGAGGGTAACAGAATGGGTCTCAATTCTCTAATTAATTATTGTCTTGTGTTTGTTTAAATAATAGTTTATGGTGAGAGGCCTTTTGGGGCCTATAAAAGATGGCATTTTTGAAACCTGTCCAGAGAAGAGCCTTGCACAACACGAGATGTGGAAAGTTTTACCTTGTTGTAGAAATTACTGTTGAATAAAGACATGAATAATATGCTCATGGAGTTTTATCCAAGGACAGGAAGCGACAGGATTGCCAGAGCAAGGACACTGAGAATTGTAACTCGAAAGAACTCATTTTGAAACCTTCCCGAGGAAGTGAAGTGACACGAACAATAGGGCTAAAGAAAAGCCTGTGCTTGATTCGAAAGCGGTGATGACATGGATGGTCTGACATAAGTCAGCCAATGGGAACTCTGAATGATAGAAAATATGAACATTTTGAGAAGATTAGCTAGTTAGAAAGGTATAAAATCTGGCCCTACAGGCAGGAGGGGCCTCTTGCTTCCCGATTCCTGGATGACGTGCTGTTGGACCTTTGGCGCACGTAAGGATAGCGGTCTTATTAATTATACTTTAGGTGAAGAGAGTTTAGACAGGGAAATAGAATTTAGGGAATGGAAACTTCATTTTGCATTAATTCATACTAAATGATTTACTTTGAAGTGTCAGACTAATAAGCCTTCCTTGAATGATGCTTTCAATTTGCTAATAAAATAATGATTTATGAATAAAAATGTTCTTTCTTTGAATAAAATAAAGTTAATAAATTAGATTTTTGAAATGACAAGCTGGTCTTGTTTATTCATGGACTAGTTATCATTATTAGATCCATTCGCCTATGTGACTTTATTAATGTCATATGATTAAAAACCATGGTTAGATATGATAAACTGCAGTTGTATATAGTTTTGTAAATAGTTTATTAATAGAGTGTTTTAATTAGGTCACATGATTCAGTCGCTCAAAAATTGTCTCTTTAGTTTATGGGCCTAGGTAGTGATTCATGATTAATGGTGAGTATTGTGAAGATAGGTAGTGTTTGTAAGACAGTTTTTCATTAGGAGCGCTGGATCACTAACGTGTTCTTTCTTTTCCAGATGTGGAGTGACACACCTTCGCACATCTTTGCATAACCCGCAGGGGAATGGTTTGTGTTAAAGGACTAACTGGGTGGACAAAGGTATAATTCAGGTGTCTTGCTCCAGTGGTAGTTTTGCCCACGATATGGTTCAAGGAATGGTTTGGGTTTATCGCACTACTATACACAGTCTTAGTGATAAGTCACCTTTTTAACTCATGCGTGGCAGACTTCCTGGTACCAAGCTCACTCCTTCCTGGATAAAAGAATGGGTTGCTAAAGGTGGTTCCAAAGGTACATCTTCTCACATTTCCAAAGGTGATTTAGTCAAGGTAAAACCTGGAAGGATATCTAAAGGTCTATCCAAGTTCAAAGGCCCTCTTACTGTCAAAGATGTGTTTCCTCATTATGTTGTCTTGTCCAATGGCGAAAAATGGAACCTCCGCCGAGCAGCTCTGTATCAAAGAAATTCTTCACCAGTTTTTTCTGATGTTGTTAGTCCAGACATTTATGTCTCTCCAGGTAATAGCGGTTACATGTTGTCCGCTATGTAAGACACTGCTTCGTTTCTGTGCCTGTTAGTAGAAGGAGTGTAGGTGGTGGTGATTAAAGCAATGTTTCTCATAACACCCTTGACCTCCAAAACACTCCTTTGTCCTTGGGCATCAGAAATTCAAAATGTCGCAGACCACCTGCCTATTTGAATGATTATTGTTGCTAACTTGTGTTGCATATTGTAGTTATTTACTTTTCTCTATAAAGGAGGAAGGTGTGTTGTACATTGTTACTTCTCACAACATGGCTACCTTGTGTTATGCCTTTCTTGGGGATGTACCATGTTACAACGCATACCATTACAACTACCTACTATTACAACGCGACCATTACAACGCATACCATTACAACGCATAGCGCTTTGAGGTGCTGGATAGTGGTAAGTATAATTTACTATTCTAACTCCAGTCCCCGTGGACACTAGGGAAGGTGTTGGATAGTAAATTATACTTATTCCCTATCCTAGAGCGCCCCCCAGCGCAATGCGTTGTAATGGTATGCGTTGTAAAAGTTGCGTTGTAATAGTAGGTAGTTGTAAAAGTTGCGTTGTAACAGGTGTATACACTTTCTTGGTGTACCCACTTCCCCACCCTTCCAGAATACCTGTGTGTATTCTATATTCTACTGTAATGTTATGGTGGAGTCAGTTGGTGGTTCGGTCAGCTGGCGTTGTGTCTGCTAGGCTGTGCTCTTGAATAAATCTACTTCACTTACATCATGAATGTGCCCGGTTGTTTCCTGACGATATTCTACAACACTATGCTGCCCTAACCTTACTGTGATTTTATGGGTATTCTCCTTTCATTCATGAACACTGCGATGGTAATAATCCTAACTTTCCTTATTAATGTTCAGAACAGTGCAGTAGCTGGTTTTATATGACAGCCAATACCGTAGATCGTTCAGCATACACTTCAAGATTTGACTTGTACCTCATCTAAACCCTGACTCCATTTTAATCTCATTAATACCTTGGATGAACCTTGTAATGGGTTCACTGTGTTACTGTCGCTGAACTTGTCTTTCTTAAACGTTTTTCAAGTTTAAATCTGTAAATGGTGTTTCACTTTAAGATCTGAAACGCACTTTAAATACTCCTCAGCATTCTTATGCAATTTTTTTATTTACAAATGTGGACTCTAGCACTATATTCATTGTATGGTGCTATTGTTATTGATTTTTCCATTGAATATGTTTCCTAATGTTTTAAATGTTGCAATTGTTTTAATTAACCAAGCAACATCAAAAAACTTGAAAAGAATTACTTCAAAAATGTTCATGCTGAGCTGTGGGTGGGCGTATGCACTACACGAGACAGCAAAAATAAACACAGCAGCTCTAGCAGGTGCTTGTCTCTCTTTACGGACAGAGTTTCTGCAGACTCTGTCATGACTTCCGAAACTGACCTTGATGAGCAGCTCTGGACCAGGCCCATTAATGCAGCAACGCTGGACAGCTTCATCCAAAGATGAAGGCATCGGGGTTCAAGAAATCCAGAAATTATTGCTGTGGCAATGCATCAGCACTGCATTTTAGGAGGAGCAACGCTCATCTTGGACAGCAAAATAATTCTCACAGAAAATGGACTACAGCAAGGCTGCTTACTACTACTGTTACTTTTTTCTTTATATGCAGCTGATTTACCCGAATGCTTTTCTCCCCTTGAAGGAGATGCGCCAAAGATAAGTGGCTGACCTTTTGCATGCCTTATGTATGCAGACGATATTGTAATCATGGACTTGACCCCTAATGGGTTGAATAAAAAGCGGATATCTTTGCAGAAATATACGATGGTGCACTATCTAAAGATAAATGTTTCCAAAAGTAAAGTCCTAATTATGAAATGTAGTAGAAGTAAAACAGTTTGTCATTTTAGCTGGTGAATTGGTTCCGAAAAATTGGAGCTGGTAGATTCTTTTCTTTACTTGTGGAAAGTTCCAAATCAGTAACACACGCAAAAGGCTTACGCATAATTTGTAGAGCAATGGGTCGAAGACATTTATTACATTTGCTTACAGTTTTTAAAACAAAAATTCCTCCCACTTTGCTCTATGCTATTGAAACTATCACAGTAAAGGACTTGAGTTTCTTAGGTAAAATTGAAGGCCAGATTTTACGTAAGTTATGTAATTTTAATACTTTGGTCCCAATAGCTGCTATTAAACTGGAATTTGGTTTGATAGGTTCATTCATTCAAGGCTTACTCGGTATATTACATTGGGGATACCAACTAAAGAATAGTGAATTATTCACATTAAGGGGTTTCATGTGTAAGGACATTTTTGAAGGATACACTAATAAATATTCCTTTTCCTGTGACTTCTCCTTAGCACTGAATTTTTTTAGCATAAAGGAGAAGGTCAGTGACTTTCCTTTCGCTTTTAGAATTTAAAGCCTTTTTAAAAAACACAAGTTACTTGGTTAGCTTTCAGAGAGATGTTAAGTATTGCAGGTCCAAAAAAAGGCTGAATTTAATAGCCATGTCAAATACACGAGAGCCCCCCAGATATATTTATCTTGGAATTTAGAACATGGTATTCGACGTTGGCTTATATTATGCTGTGTGAACCTTTTGCCATTAAATGATCTACAAGCTAATTGGTAAACCCGTCACGAAAATTGGAAAAAATTGTGGCTTCTGTAACTTGGGCGTTCAGCATTTCGATCATATTTTGTTTGTCTGCCCAGTTTTAGTTGAGTTTCTTCATTGATGGCTTTGGCCAATGTTTTTGCAAAATAACATAAAAAATGTATCAGCTCGTGAATTCTTTTTTTTTTCTTCCAAAAACGTAATTGTGTGTATAAAATTATAATTTTTTTTAAGGAGTTTATGAATTTATTTTAGTCTTCACAACTTTTTATTTATCCTGGTCCCTAGTCTTATTCAGAGCTTTTAACCGTTGTGGCTAAGGAAGAATGAAACGTTAATTACAAATCTGCCATTCTGTCCCTTGGAGCTCCTTCTGGTTTACAATGTTCTGCTGCTACATGATGCACTTAATTGAACCTCTTTTAAAGTTGCCATTGTACACTATCCCAATATATACACGTTTCTGCTGCTATTTAAATGCTCTTTGCACAAAATTGGGTTATATTTTGCTGCTATTTGTTGTTGCCAGGGAGTTGTTAATCTCAAATGCGTTAGTTATCTTCTTAGAATCTGTTTTGTCTAACTCTTTGAAGTTACATGTTGCGCTTTATTTAATTTGGATTTATTATGAAGTTGATATTGTATAGTCTTTCATTATTTACAAATTGCATGTAATTAAATCTATTTTATTTGTTATGGTAAAGGACTTGTTTACATTATTTTAATTTATTAATGAATACTTTTTTTTCTTTTTTTTTGCTTATTCAGTGTTATTAATTGTTTTCATTTGCTCATAGATCCTCATTTTTTTCGGTGTTATGGACATTTGAGAATTGGCGATGAAGGGGCATGCTTTTTTGATGATGGGCTAATTTGAATTGAACAGTGCAATTGTACATTTTTTATAAATTCTGTGTTTCAGACAACTTTGATACGATTGCGCTGGAATTTAATCTGTTTAATATTTTACCCTGTTTACGATGGCAATGAACTGAGCTTGTATTTTAATGTGTATTTATATAACAACTGTGTGTATCTTTTATGTGGACCTCATTGGAGATCCAAATTCTTAATAAAATCTAATTGAATTGACAGCACATACCGTTTGGAAAGAAGCCTTCAAACAAATTACTTCTGCCCTTTCTCATGTATAGATTATGATCCATACGTGTCTTCTCCGCCCATGAGTAATCTTACAAGACTACTCCATCCACCACACCCAGGACGACTGATAGGCAAAGCAGAGAGGGTGTGGGGCTCTATGACTAATTACTATCTTAGGGACATGAAAAAATACATAGGCAAGTAAAAATAATAATAAGTCTGTAAATCGCTAACAGTCCAGTTTTCAGTTACCAGGGTATCTGGACCAAAGTATGTGAAATTAAAAGGTAGCTTTCAGCGTCTCGGAGAAGTGAACCTGAAAATATTACATCGGGTATAGGGTGTTACAGGAGAAAGTCATGTACAACAATAATCGGTTCGCCTTTATTGTCACCAGCTGAGAAAAGGAAATGAATTGGCCATCTCATCTGCCATTCTCTAAAGAAAACCATAGGTGGCAGCATCCCCTTGGGAAAACAGGAGGTGTTTGATAAACTTTAAAGATATAACGATATGGGAGAAAAAAATCGTTTTAACACCTACTCCTGGGAATGAATTGTGTGATGTAGTCTGTGAAGCCGCCTGGAAAAAGGGGCTCGGGCAGTTTGAGGTGAGGGACATGTTAATGTAACGCGAATAAAAACTTTTACTGATGCAGCGCGTATCTGTTGCTACAGAAAACACTGTGCTGTGTGGAAGTCAATGGCAAAACAGGAGCGGGCAGCAAGACCAGGCCTCAGTGCGCTTTGTCCGAGCTCCCATAATAGCCACAACTTAGCAATGGTCATAGGCGAAGACTGATTGGATGGCCAAGGTTCGAGGCTTGTCTAGCTTGCAGGAGGAGGAGGGGGAAGAAGCTGCAAAGACGCAAACCCTAATCAGAAAAGTTAAGAGCTTAAGAACACGGGGCAGATGATAAATAGTAATTATCAGTCCATAATTTGTAGGGGGAAAAAATGAATAAATTAAAAAAATGTTTAAATAGTTGCCAGGGTATTTGTTAGGCCACTGCGTTTGCACCATCCATTACCTCTGCGATCGCTGCAGATCACAGAACCAACACAATTACTAACCGTGGCACTTTACAAGGGTGCCTGCGAGGCTGGAAGTGACAGTTGAGAATTGGCTGAGCAGCATGCAGGCTGCTCCTGGTGGGGCTGCTCTTCAGATCATAACTACCTGCTTGACAAGATCTTATTTACTTGTAACTATCTACAATAAAGCTTTCTGAATGACATCTTACCTGCGTGGACCTCCTCACTACATTTATTTGGCCGAACCTACGTGAAACAAGCTGATCTCAGGAACCTGGCATACAAAATAGGACCTGAAGATGAAACAAGCTACACAACAGAAGTCACAGGCAACAAAAAGAAAAAGAGGCGGTATCCACAAGAAAGGAAAAACTGCGAAGATGCAAGGTGTTCGTCACAGAACTACAGCTACGTCTACATCCAAGAAAGAATTTCCTCACAGAAAAGAAGACAACAAGATTCAAGTAAATATGACTAGGGTGACCAACCGTCCGTAAATTTCACGGACCGTCCGTAATTAGGACCTCACGTCCGTTGTCCGTGAGGATCCCTTTTACAGACGCCTTTTGTCCGTAATTTTGGGTATTGCAGGGAACAGCACTGTTCCCTGCATGAAGCCTCAGCACCCTGATGGGGCGCCTCCCACTTCTCCTCGGAGCACAGGAGCAGCCCCACCCGCCCATTGTCATTCTGTATGGGGCTGAATGATGCATACAGAATGACAATGGGCCCCTCTGGGGTGTTACAGCATGAGGTGGTCGGCCTCCTACAACTTCTGTCCAGGGCAGGGCATTCTGTCAGACAGAAGACTGCCTGAGGGGTGAGGGCGGCGGGGGAGTTGTTTCTTGGCGTTTCCAGAAGAGATTTGTTTTCACTCAGGAGGCCTCTCAGGCTGGCAGCGAGTTTAAGCAGATTAGAGAGGTAAATCGGAGTTATTTTGGATTGTGTTGTAGGCAGGAGTTCTCAGTTTTAATTTTATTCTAGACAGAAGACAATGTAACTAGAGGAGGCTTGTGGGTACATTAATACATTTAATTGAAAATGGGATAAGTGGAGTGTAGAGCAATTTTGAGTGGGAGGAGTTTGGAATGGGTGATGCCCATTAGAGTGCCCCCTTAATTTTCTAAATACACACGTTGCTGAATACACTTGTAATCATTATTGGCATCAGGGGTTTAATCCTCTACAGTGAACGCATCTAATCCAGTGGTTTATGCACGTGTTCTCATCCCTAGAAAAATGACAGATTCTGATGAGACTCAATGGAAGAATGAAGATTTTTTAATAGTTCACGTCTAGGAACTGCCATGTTATATGTGTTTTGGCCCTTCGACGATAGATTTTACCATGATAAAGTTTGTGTAAGGGACAAAACGTGTTGGCAAGGCTAATTCCTATTTTTTTGTTAATATATTGAGTCTATCGAATAAAGCATTATACTATTGAATGAAGATTAGTTTTGCCATAGTTTGTGAATCCAAGGAGAATTATTGATTATCTCTTCTCTCTTAACATTTCACTGAATGCCGAGGACTTATAGTACATTGTGAAGTTTTGAGTATGCCACCCTACTAAAATATTATATTCGGAGCCATCCAGGTTTGAATGTTTACATGTACAGAATGGAGCCAGGTTAAGCAGTGATGAGGTTTTTACGGTGTATTTAGGTTGTTCTGGAAATCGTCTAGCTCCTTGGAATGTTAGTCCATGTATTGACCAGTTCTGTTACCAGCATTTGCACCCTTATACCATTTGTGGTGCACTGTACTTCTTTAGGATCGCACTATTCTTTCAATACAGTTGTGCAATTTTGACTGATGCATTGTGTTAGTAAAGCTTTGTTTGTCCAGTTTCTTGTGTAATATTTTTTTATATTGGTTAGTGTGAAAAACTAAACGGTGAGATGGGGGCTTTGTGGTGCACTGTGTGCATGGTTGCACGTGCCAAAGGATATGTTTATTTCATTCCACTGGGGTCAGAGGCTATTAGAGTGACAGTCTCGCCATTTTAGAACTGGTGCATTTTCAATATTAAAGGAAGACACGATTGCTGCTTTTTTATTTTATGCAACTAACAACCAATGACAAAGCCAATAGTTCTGGCTTGTTGCAGGTGTAACGTTACTTGTTGTGTTATATGGATACAATGACAGAAGACGCAAAATACCAGTCAGGCGGGTACACCATACTAAGCACAGATTGTTAGCTTATGTGTTTAAAGCTGCACCTTTAATTACATCAAATATCCACTTTGGAGAGACCCCACAGTTTTTTCATCCCACTTAAAGCCCTGGAAACAACACCATGTCACAGTCACCTCATGGCCTGGCACTGTGCATCATACATGACTCATGACCCAGATTGCCTATGTGCAAGGGCATAGTGAACCCTTCCCCGACCCAACCCTTGCTTTAGGAACTAGAGCAAGGGTGACGTTCTTGATGGGCCACTTCTGTCTTCAACTCTGCAGACAAAGGCTCATTTCATCATTAAAATGAAAAGATGGGTGTGTGAGTGAAGGGATGGGTGGATGGATGGCTAGATAGATTAGTGAAAGGGTGAATGGATGAATGAGGGTGAATGGATGGATGGATAATGAGAGAAAGGATGGGTGGATGAGTGAGTAAGTGGAAGGATGAATAATACAAAATGTAAAAAGATAGATGTATGGGTGGAAGGGTAGAAGGATTGGTAAAAGGGTGGATGGATGGATGACTGAAATGATGGGGGGATGAGTTAAAGGGTGGATGATTGGCGAGTGAAAGGGTGGATGGATAAGTACAATGATGGATGGATTGATGAATTTATAAGTGAAAGGGTGAAAGGATGGACCAATGAGTGAAAGGGTGGATGTAAGGATGGATGGATGAGTGAGTGACTGAAATGGAGGGTAGATGAACAAAAGGATGGATAGATGAGTGAAGGAGTGAAAGCATGGAGGGATGGATGACTGATAGGGGCAATCGTTGCTGCCCCAATCCCTGTTCTAAATCCCACTCCGACTATGAATCCTTCCACTTCAAAGAACATGGGGAATAAAAGGACTGTACAATCCAATCCTCCACCCAAACAGTCTAAAAAAAACCCAGAGCAGATAATGGGTACTTTAGTTAATAAACCTTCTGATAGCATGGTAAATACCCTGCAGGAAAGACCAACAAGGGAGGTGGGTGGCTCCAAGCACACATGGGGGAGACCAAAACGGACCCCCTTACCTGAACTCCCACCAGAGGCAGTGCCCTTTGTGGTAGTTCTAACAGGAGTCCCCGTTCTGGAATCAAACAAGCGGGAGGGTTATGCACAATTAAAAAATAAGATTATGCATTGGCTGGGTCTTTTTAGGCCAATTGCTAATCACTTTAGTGGCGAAATTGTTCACGTTCGCCGTCTCCAATGGCTGGGGGGGAGACCTAAAGACATCGAGGGTGATGTGGTGGTAGTGAACTTTAGGGACCCTAATGCTGTACAATATATATTGAATTGGCCGCCAGGTACTACTAACAACCGAATAATCCCTAGACCACTGACATATTTCTACCCAAGGTCAGTGGTGTTTCCACCCCAGCACCAACCACCCCAGCATACAACATCTCAACCTTACCCAATCAATTATCCTCCCACTATACAGAGCAACGGGAACTCTCAACATTTATCGTACCCGTTAAAGTTACAAAACGTTAAGAATTCACAACACTTACAATATCCGGTCCCACTACCGGACTCCCTGGGATGGAACTATGTGCCAGCTAGATCGTATAATGCCAACAATAGAAGAATGGACCATTTAAAGCCATTCACACCTCTAGAGATCTTAAATAGATTTGATATTTTTAGCGGCCTAGAGGATTGTGATTGATGCCATCGATCTAGGGGGGGGTGAGGAAAGCAGAATAAGACCTCCTAGGGCTAAGGGAATCGCCAACGAAGTTGAAGTTCTGGTGAATTTTGTACCCTTACCTCTGGTTGATCTAGTGATTAGGGACATAACTTCCCCAGGTGAGAGCCAAGTACATTGTAATGTACCGGTAGTACCTCTGAAAAAATTGAGGAGTACAATAACATCTGAGGAAATCCCCCTAGTAGTTCAACTAAAGTCTCTACCCAGTTGTGGGGAGATACAAAAGGTAGCTCCTGAACTGATAGTAACATCAAGGGAGCCAATAAAACTGGTTTCCTGGAACATAGCCGGAGTCACAAAGGATTTGAGGGACCCAGAATGGGCTAGCTATATCGAGTCTTTTGACTTTTGTATGCTACAGGAAACCTGGGCAGTGGATACCCCACACAGATTAGGGTACAAGACCTATGGAATTGGTGAGATTCCATCTAGAAGTGGGAGGGCCTCGGGTGGATTATTAATCTGGGTGAAAGTACATCTAAGGGTACGTATTGAGGTGATGGATACTAATTCTTCAGACATACTAGCTTTAAAAATTACTGTATGCAATGGGAAAAACTTATTCTTAATTAATATCTATAACAGGCCATCACCCAAAACACGTGAATCATTAACACTTTCCAAACTAGATTGTTTTTTAAGTAAACTGGATGCCAGGGAGGCCTTTACAATCCTGGCTGGTGACCTAAACTGTAATTATGAGCCAGTCATGGGTCTTAGCGAGATCTTTGAAGAGGAAGACCAGGCTAACAAGATTCCTATTTTGGATAATATCAAATTAGTTAAATGCTCAACTTTGGCATTGCAAATGACTAAAATATGTACGGAGCATTGCCTTAGGGCCTGCAATGGACGGTTACCGTTCGATTGTTTGAAAAAAAAACACTTTCCGCAGGAGAAACTACCAAAGTAACATAGACTTTATGATTGCCTCTATACCCACCTGGCCCTATCTTCTTGATTTTGAGGTAAAGGAGAGGTTTGAGAGTGATCATTATCCTCTAGATCTTAAAATAGAGGCTTCCTTGCTAGAGGATATAGCTCCCTCTCTCTCGGTAGACGATGATAATGGAGAAAACCCTGATACCCATATTAGTAATAATAGGCGATCTCTTAAATGGCCATTCATATTGGACCATGGTGATATCCTTGCAGAAATATATATACTATTTGCAGGTACCTTTGGCCCATATTTAGCCCTACCATCGGATGAGGAAAATAAAACTCATTTTAGGACATTACATCAAAATTTTTTTGAAGATTTAAAACTCTTAGTTACCAAAATGCCCAGAAAGAAACAGCAAGGGACACATAACATATCTCACGGCAAACCCTGGTATGACAGAACCAGCAGAGAGTCCAAAAGGGCACTCCTAGTAGCAATTAAATCTAAGGCACCAGTAGATATTAAAACAGCTAGGAACAATTATAAGTTGGTACAAAAGGCTTCAAAAGTAGCTTGGGAAGAAGAAAAGTGGGCTGATATGCTGCTAGCCGCCAAATCACGCGATAATGCAAATGCTACTTACCAGTATGCATCTGTTCTTGGCATGTAGGGCTGCTGACATTCATATCTGTGCATAGTCCGCCACCTAGTGTTGGGTCCGGATGATTGCACATTGTTGTCCTGGAAGAGTCTTCGAAGTATCACGAGATAGGTGGCTCCTCCCCTGGACTACAGTGCGCATGGGCATCGCCTCCATCCCCAGATTGTTTTTAGCCATTGGCAGAGATGGAGTGAAGAAGTGAGTGATGACCATGCTATGAGCATATGTGTGTATATGAATACATACTGCAGCTGCTACAGGCGCCGGGGAGGAGGGTGGGCGATATGAATGTCAGCAGCCCTACATGCCAAGAACAGATGCATACTGGTAAGTAGCATTTGCAGTTCGAGGCATGTGGGCTGCTGAATTCATATCTGTGCATAGAATACATAGCAGTCCCTCCATTAGCGGCGGCCGCCCGTGCCAGCTGCAGCAGTCTGAAAAAGCGTTTTTAGAACAGCCTGACCAACAGCTGCCTGTTGTTTTGAATGCACGTCTACACAGTAGTGCTTAGTGAAAGTATGAGTGGTAGACCATGTGGCTGCTCTACAGATGTCTTCTAAGGGAATGTTACCTAAGAAAGCCATAGAGGCCCCCAACTTCCTAGTGGAGTGGGCCCTCGGTGGGATAGTGAGAGTGCGCTTAGCTTTAGCGTAGCAGATCTGAATGCACTTTACTATCCATCTAGCGATTCCTGCTTTGGAGATTGCATTTCCCTTGTGTTGTGTGGCAAAAGCAACAAAAAGTTGTTTGGTTTTGCGGAAATCTTTTGTCCTGTCCACATAGTACATCAAGGCCCTCTTCACATCAAGGGTGTGGAGCATACGCTCTGCCAGCGTCTCTGGGTTTTGGAAAAACACAGGCAATTCAATTGTTTGGTTTATGTGAAACTGTGAGACCACTTTGGGTAAGAACTTAGGGTTAGTGCGGAGCACTACCCTGTTAGCATGTACCTGGAAGAAAGGTTCTTGGATGGTGAGCGCCTGCAGTTCGCTAACCCTCCGTAGCGATGTGATTGCTACTAAGAACGCAACCTTCCAAGTTAAAAACTGGAGCTCACAAGAGTGCAGTGGCTCAAAGGGAGGACCCATCAGCCTTGTAAGAACCACATTGAGGTTCCATTCTGGAGCTGGTGGAGTCCTTGGTGGAATGACCCTTTTGAGTCCTTCCAGAAAAGCCTTGATAGCAGGGACCTTAAAGAGTGACAGGTGCTGCCTATTCTGGAGGTATGCTGCCATAGCCGACAGGTGAATGCGGATGGAAGAGTAAGCTAGATTACAACGATACAGGTGAAACAGGTAACATATGATGTTTTGAATGGAAGCGTCTAGCGGGTCAATGCTGTGCTCCACGCAGTAGACGACAAACCTCTTCCATTTAGCCGCATAACAAGCTCTAGTAGTGGGCTTCCTTGCCTCCCGAATGATGTCCATGCAATCGGGAGGAAGATTGAGGTAGCCAAACTCTAGGACTTCAGGAGCCAGATCGCCAGGTTGAGCTGTTGCGGATCTGGGTGCTGAATGTCGCCATGGCTCTGCGTCAGAAGGCTGGGAGTGAGATGAAGCCTTTGATGCGGTACCACGGAGAGTTCCAGAAACGTGGTGTACCATGGTTGGTGAGCCCACGTTGGAGCAACCAGGATGAGCGTCATCGAGTGTTGCCTGAGCTTGCGTGCCACCAGCGGTATCAGAGGTGCTGGGGGAAAAGCGTACGCAAATCTGCCTGACCAGTTCATCCACATCGCATTGCCCTGTGATTGGGGGTGTGGGAATCTGGCGGCGAAGCTTTGGCATTTTGCGTTCTCCTTTGTGGCGAACAGGTCTATCTCTGGATGACCCCACCTTTGGAAGTACGGTTGGAGTACTGATGGATGTATCTCCCACTCGTGCATCTGATGGCTGTGCCTGCTGAGCAGATCCGCCATTTGATTGTCCTTGCCTGGGAGATGTTCTGCCATGAGGAAGATGTTCCTCTGAATGGCCCACTTCCACATGCTCTGAGCCAGATGAGACAGCTGTGGAGAGTGTGTACCTCCCTGCTTCTGGATGTAGTACATGGCCGTGATGTTGTCCGTCCGGATCAACACGACCTTGTTGCACAGATGTACTTTGAACGCCTTTAAGGCCATGAAGATTGCCATCAGTTCCAACACATTGATGTGCATCTTCCTTTGCTGAAGTGTCCATAGTCCCTGCACAGTGTAGTGGAGTACATGCGCTCCCCATCCCTGGAGAGAGGCGTCCGTCGTCAGGATGATCTGTGGGACAGGCTCTTGGAATGGTCGGCCCTTGCAAAGGTTTTGTGGATTCCACCAATGCTGAGAGTTGTACGCCCGACCGCTCACCAACACTAGGTCTGTCAGTTGCCCATGAGCCTGAGTCCACTGACGTGCCAGGCACTCCTGAAGCGGACGCATATGTAGTCTCGCGTGCGGGACAATGGAGATGCAGGAGGCCATCATGCCTATCAACTGCATGAACACCTTCACTGGAAGCGAGTGTTGGGGTCTGAATCGTTGGATCAGCGCCTGGATACTGGCGATTCTCACTGAACTCGGCTGCGCAGTGGCTGCCAGAGTGTCGATTGTCGCGCCCAGATACTGTCGCACGTGGGCGGGCTGGAGATGGGACTTTGGGTAGTTCAGAGAGAATCCCAGATCGTGCAG
This sequence comes from Lissotriton vulgaris, assembly GCF_964263255.1. Taxonomy (NCBI): domain Eukaryota; kingdom Metazoa; phylum Chordata; class Amphibia; order Caudata; family Salamandridae; genus Lissotriton; species Lissotriton vulgaris. Next base: position 995,501,803 of record NC_141699.1, read on the forward strand.
GAGGTGAATGGTGCGTGACACGTGGTCTACGCACTGCTGTTCCGTCTTTGCCTGAATAAGCCAGTCGTCTAGGTATGGAAAGACATGGACGTGCTGGCGACGGAGATGCGCCGCCACAGTCGCTAGGCATTTCGTAAATACTCTCGGTGCCGTGGTGACCCCGAACGGTAGGACTCTGAACTGGTAATGCTGGTCTAAGATCGTGAATCTGAGATACTTTCTGTGGGAAGGATGCAGGGGAATATGGAAATAGGCATCCTTCAGATCCAGCGTTGCTAGGAAGTCCCCCTGTTGAAGCAGGGGAAGCACCTGCTGCAATGTGAGCATATGGAAGTGCTCCGAGTTGATGTACCAGTTCAGGGGCCTGAGGTCCAGGATCGGCCTGAGTGATCCGTCCTTTTTGGGGATCAGAAAATACAGGGAGTAAACCCCCGTTCCCCGTTCTTGCAATGGAACGAGCTCTATCGCCCCTTTTTGCAGCATGACCAGTACTTCTTGCTGCAACAAGGTCAAGTGCTCGTCGGACATAGCACGGCTTCTTGGCGGTATGTCCGGTGGAATGGACGTAAGTTCTAGACAGTACCCGTACTGGATAAGAGACCTCACCCACCTGTCCGTGGTGATGGACCTCCACGCCGGCAGGAACTGCTGGAGTCTCCCCCCGACAGGTGTCGTGTGATCGGGGGGAAGTGACAAGACGTCACTGCTTGTTGGTGGTGGTGGACCTGGAGGCATTGTTTCCACGTCCCCTGCCTTTGATATTATTGCCTCTGTAGCCACCCCTGCCCTTGTTGTTGTTATACGAGGACTGGGTGTTACCCTTGTAGTATTGCGTGGACTGGGATGCCTGGCCCCTCGAGGTGCCTCTTGAATTGGAGCGGCGAAAGGAACCACCCCGAAACTGCTGACTTTGTAAAGCCCCCATAGACTTGGCAGTTTCGGTATCTTTTTTCATCTTTTCTAGGGAGGCATCCACCTCAGGGCCGAACAGATGGTCAGGATTCACTGTTTGACCCAGTATTGTGGTTTGTATGTCGGGTTTGAACCCCGAAATTCGAAGCCAGGCATGACGTCTAAGTAACACGCTTGTATTGATAGCCCTGGAGGCAGTGTCTGCCACATCCAGGGCACATTTGATGGATGCATTTGTAATGAGTTTACCCTCCTGAATGAGCATCTCCCCCGCCTCCTTGTATTGGTCAGGCAAGTGTTGCAGGATGGCCTCTAATGTGTCATAATGGGCCCTATCATAACGTGCAAGCAGGGCTTGAGTGTTAGAGATCCTCCAGATGTTCGCTGCCTGTGCAGCAATGCGTTTGCCTGATGCCTCAAAGATCTTGGACTCTTTGTCTGGGGGAGGAGCATCACCAGTAGTCTGCGAATTCGCCCTCTTTCGAGCGTTGGACACCACCAGGGAGTCCAATGGTAAGTGTCCCTTAATATACGTGGGATCCGTGGGCGCCGCTTTATATTTCCTGTCGATGCGAGGATTGACCACCCGTGCCCGGGTGGGCTCCTTGAATACCTCCTGGGCATGCTTCAGCACCCCTTTAAGCATCGGTAGTGTCTTGACTTGTTTTTCGGCTACCGAGAAGGTGTCGACTAAGAAGTCCGCATCCACGGGGTCCGAGTGCAGTTCGACGTCATGGTTCGCTGCAGCTCTCTCTATTAAGGCATTGAAGGCCGCCGAGTCCTCTGTCGGGGACGTCTTTGCGGCGAAAAGTTGAGTGTCCTGACCCGACTGCGGGTCGTCTGCGTCGCCTCCCGCTGTCCAGGGCACATGCTCCTCTTCCGGATCCGAGTACGCAGGATAGGTGTACTCGTCCTCGTCCACATAAGGCGCGGGGGAATGGGCCGGCGAGTGTTCCGGGGCTTGTGGAGACAGAGGTTCCATCAGAGCCGAAGAGTCCGCAGAGTACCTCTTGTTCTTGAGTGGAATCCTAAAAGGTTCCAAGGCCGGCTCCGACGTAATCTTTCGTTTGAGGAGCGACAATTTTCCGGTGTTGGCGTCGATGATCACCTCACGACGTTCCTCCACCGCAAGCGGCTGGAGCCGAAGCTTCGACACCACCAGGGCAGCTTTCGGCGTCAATACCTCCTGTGAGTGTCCGCCCTGTTTCGGCGCGAAGACCTTCGGCGCCGTTTTGGGTGGAATGGTAAAACGAATGGGCGTTTGTTCCTTAGCAGGCTTCTGCGTGGGTCGAGGCACTACAGTGTCCTGGCTGGGAACCACAGTGGACTGTTGGATCCGCTTTAAGGATTCCCCCACCTTCCTTGTAAGGGACGCCGAGGGCTGAACCGGCTCGAGCGACTCGTCGACTCCGAGAGCCCGATCGCCGATAGGCCTCTTCTTCGGTGCCGACGCCCCATGGCCAGGCGCACCGTCGGCGTGACGCTTCTTCGAAGACGTCTTCGGGTCCACGACCCCTTTCGGTGCTGATGCAGCCGCGTCGGAGGCCTTCACCTTCGGCGCCGACCCAGAGGGCTTCGGGTCGGCCATTTTGGCGTGGCTCTTCTGGTCGGCCATTTTGGCGTGGCTCTTCAAGTCGGCCATTTTGGGTTTCGTGGAAGTTGACGCCTCCAGAACCTTCTTCACCAACGCCACTTTCGGTTTCGGTTTCGCATCCGAGGGTGCGAGACCAGTTGGCTTCACTTTCGGTTTCTTCGTAGAAATGTCCGTGACCGGGCCCGGAGGCGGGGACGTAGGACTCATAGTTAGATCTTGGGTAAGGCCCGAAGGCGATCCCTCGACCTGGCCGTATGACGGGGAGAAACCCCAGGGGTCTTGTTGGGGATGCTCTTCCTCCGAGCTATCTCCCATCGTGGGACAAGCCAGTTCGTCGTCCCCTACCTCGTCGGAGACTTCGTCGTAGGCCTCATCACCCGCGTCGCCGGTCTCTTCCTCGGACGCGGGGCCAGAGTCCGACCCTTGTACGTCGTCTTCTCCCTCAACAGATTCCTGGAAGATGTCATCAGGTGGGGGTGCCGAAGCCGACAATTTAGCCTGGAGCCGATTAGCCCGGCGAATCTTTAAAGTTTTCTTACTCCTAAATTTCGAACACGCCATGCAGGTGTCTTCACGGTGATCCGGTGACAAGCATGTATTGCACACGGGGTGCACGTCGAGGTGCGAATATTTAGAGTGACACAGCGGACACTTCTTGAATGGAGTCCGCTCCATAGCAAAGGGTGTAGTGTAGGCCCGTCCGCGTCGGAAGCACGTGGAAGGGCAGTAGGAGATCGGAGCTGAGAGTCAGTAAGAAACCCGAACGCAACTATACCGACGCCCAGCCTAAAGACCTTTTGGTCTCGAGTAAAGTAGAACAACTATCGGTTCCGATAGAGGGAACCGAAAACACATCCGAACCCAATGGCGGAAAAAAACAATCTGGGGATGGAGGCGATGCCCATGCGCACTGTAGTCCAGGGGAGGAGCCACCTATCTCGTGATACTTCGAAGACTCTTCCAGGACAACAATGTGCAATCATCCGGACCCAACACTAGGTGGCGGACTATGCACAGATATGAATTCAGCAGCCCACATGCCTCGAACCGTAGCATTCTGGAGGCTAGTAGCAAATGAAAATCATGTAGGGAGAGTGGCTAAGGACGTATATTTGGACGAACAAACCTGGACTAACCACTTTTCCAACCTTTATAAAAAATATGATGACCCACGTATAGACTCGAATTCCCCAAGCTATGAACTTCCAAATGAATACCTGGATTTTACTTTGGGTGAAACTGAGTTGGCAATAAGCCAAATAAAATCTGGAAAAGCCCCAGGCCTAGATAAGATCCCGGGAGACTTATACAAGCACGACTTAAAAGTATGGGTACCATACATTAATTATCTGTGCAATAAGTTATCCCGTTCTCTAGACTTTCCAGAAAGTTGGAAGGGAGCCGAAATTGTTTTAATTTTTAAAAAAGGAGACAGGATGGATCCCTCCAATTACCGACCAATAAGTTTAATGGATATACTCCCAAAAAATTTTGCACAGCATATTTTATTTTGTGTTAATAATTGGCTGGAGGATAACTCAATTCTGACTAGATATCAAGCTGGATTCAGAGCCAAAGTTAGCACAATAGACCAGATTTTTAGACTCTGCTGCCTTTATTGGAAATATGTAATGATAAAAAGGGGTCACTTATATATTGCCTTTGTTGATTTAAGGGCAGCATTTGATTTAGTTCCTCGAAATCTTTTATGGAAAACGTTGAGTACAGCAGGGTTGCCCAATAACTTGCTAGTTCAGATCAAAGAGCTACATGAGGGTAATTTCGCGAGAATTCGATGGGGCCCAAATGGCGAATTGACCCCAAAAATTCCCATCGAGCGTGGTGTTCGCCAAGGCTGCGTACTGGCCCCCACGCTCTTTTCTATTTTCGTGAATGATATTCCCTCATATTTAGAGGGATGTAAAAACGATCCCCCTAAACTGAATGGTGCAAAAGTTACTTCCCTACTATTTGCTGACGACACCATTCTGATTTCACAAACTAGATTTCACAAACTAAAAGAGGTCTCCAGGCACTACTGAACTCCTTTAGTGATTACTGTAGTATGAAGGGTCTGGAGATCAATGGGAAAAAGACAAAATGTATGACCCTAAACCCTACCAAATTAGATAACGGCTGCCTAATGTTAAAAGCAGTCAAATTGGAATCGGTGCCTCATTTTTCATATTTAGGGGTGACACTAGACTCCAATTTTACTTGGAAACCCCAAATGGAAAAAAGTAAGCTCACATTTTTTCAGAATGCAAGACCTATTCTAAGGGAACAAAGCCTGAGCACTAGCAAAGCCGTGTCCCCGGCGATTGAACTTTTTAAATTTAAAGTTCAACCAGCAGTGCTATACGGTGCAGAAATTTGGGGCCCTGGATCCAGGGGCGCCTTCAGCGTCCTGGACAACAATTTTATGAGAAGCTTGGTAAGGGTCCCGAGAGGTACTCCTTTAGTGCCCCTCCAATTGGACCTAAATATTAAAAGGACTGACCACCATATCTTATTACGTCCATTGCTGCTGTGGGTCAGACTATGGCGGATACCCGAATTGCGAGATTATAGGGATGGGCTAATAGAAGTTATGAAGTTTGACAGCTTAAAAGCTATCCCGTGGTTAATAGATGTTAAAACATGGTTTATTAAAATAGGTCTGAAACATTTCTGGGAGAACCCGGATCAGCTTCCATCTAACTCAAAACTAATTTTAAAAAGGGCCTTCTGGACCTTCATTGTTAACATGATTACAAGCGCTCTAACTGGTGGGACCCTAGTAACTAAATTTCTTGCCTTTAAGGATGCTCCATTATTTGAATCATTTATGGACGAAATAGAGCCCCCTCTTGCCAAAACTTTATTTCTAAAGTTCAGATACGGAAATCTTTTGATAAAGTCTACTTTGGCACGCTGGGATAGGGGCAAAAAAAATCTTCATCCATGGTGATAGATGAAATATGTTCCTTGTGCAATGACCACCTAATAGAAAATGAGCAACATATCCTCTTTTTTTGCCCTGTGTAAGCACAGGCCAGGAAAAGATGGATTAAACCAGTTTGCCTACTGCTAGGTATAAGATCATGTTCACAGGCCCTGAGAATCCTCACAACTAACACATCTCAACCAATAATATTTAGTGTTAGTAGATTCTTGCATTCTGTTTTTTTCAAAAGGAAACAATTGGGCCTTCAACTGTAATTGGGGTATATCTTAGAGATAGTACCGGTCGATATTTAACTAACTAGTGGGGGGTTCTTCACTGATTCTCACTGCTGCCTGTGTAGTAATTGTTTTTATTAAGATATAAATTATCTTAGCTAATGGTTTTAAGTTCCATGCTGTATTGACTTCAAGTTATTTTAACTGTAATGTATATGCATTGTTTCTTTTATGGCAGCAAAGCCGAAATAAAGAATTTTTGACTTGACTTGATAGGGGCAATGGGTGGATTCATGCATGGATTAGTAGATGGATGGGTGGAAGGAAGGATGGCTTAGTGAAAGGGTTGATGGAGAGAGAAAGAGAGGATGGATGGATGACAAAGGGTGAATGGGTGGAAGGATGAGTAACTGAGTGGCTGGATGAATAAGTGAAAGGATGGGTGAAAGGCTAAAAGGCTGGATGGATGAGTGAATGGATGGATGAGTACCAATGGATAGGGTGAAAGGGTGGATGGATGGTTATCTGAATGGATGAGTGAAAGGGTGGATGGAGGGATGGATGGATGAGTGAAATGATGGATGGAAGGATACATGCTTGATAGGTTTGCAAATGGTTGAATATATGTTTGGATATGGATGGGCTTAATTATATACTATTGCGCGACCTCCTCTGATGTGTCTGAAAAACGTACCTTTTGTTCCGAAGGTTTGTCCTGAAGTTTGACTTCCTGTCCTGAATTTTTGTTCTGAATTTTCACCTTTTGTCCTTAATTTTTACACTCACTGTCCTGAATTTGGACCCATGCCAGTTGGTCACCCTAAATATGACGCACTACGCCTCTCAGCCCCACCAGTGTCCTCCCCACCGGACAGCCCTAGCCCAGGCGCGCTGTGCTCCTCTGGTTTCCTTTCTTTGAACTTTGAATCTTACTACTAGAAATTCTGTTATCAAGCCCACCTTCATTCTGCTTATCAACATGGTTGGAAAGTATGTCCTTTCCCCTCAAGCTTCAACACCAAGTGACGCAGCGCAAATGTTTCCAGTCTAAAATACAATGTTTGCTGCTTGCTACAACCTGCCACCACAGTGTTTCGGTGTGTTTGTACCACGAAGCTCCACTCAGTCAAATTGTGTTTCAGTAGATCAGTGACCATTGCTGTGTGTCAACCTGTGTGAGCTTATGCATTACAGCCCATCCGAGCTGGAGAACACTCTGAAGCAAAGTTTTTGCCTCCAAATTCAATGTGATGCTGTTCTACAATTTGAAGTTGCTTGAAATCCTACCCAACGTGCTGCCTCAAATGAGCCTGTCTGTGAAGATAATTTTGTGAGTGACTTTGTTTTGTTTGCGCATTACATAGAGTGCATTTCAGTCACTGAGACATCTTCTGCATTTACAATGTGCACCGCTGTCTCTTTATTGCCAGCTGGTTTGGGCCTATTATGGAAGAAAAATACAGGGTCTTTAACCCTTTGTGTGCTTCAGACGGCCCCTAGCTGTCCGACATCACAGTGGGCGTGTGCTGACAACGGCCGGGGGCCATCCGAATCCCGCCCACTCAAACCCCCGCACAGTGCGAAAATTCACGCAGCGCGGAAAGGGTTAAAAGCGGCACGTTATGGTCATTTTGCTGTTTACGCTATGTTTTCTGGTGCACTCCTACCCCACAGCTCCACTGACTTGAGATGGTTCTTTATGGCGGTGCTTAGGTGTCAGTTTCCTGTTCTTATCAAAATGTACACAATGTAAGTTGACTCACTCCCTCTCCTCACGCATCTTTGTGATTTCCTCAACATTGAGTGTTTTCCACAGAACTCAACGACCGACCTGGATGTCGGCTGTTGAATCTGTAATTTCCGTTGCTTGTCAGAGTGCCTGTTGCGCGAGCTGCTCGCCTTGGCATTCTGCGTGGAACACCAATTCTAAGAGCGCCCTCTGTGACATCACGCTTCTATTTGCTTAGTGCCACTATTTGGCGCTTGTACGTGCCTGGAGCCTCCCTGCACTGCGCAGGATACGTGGAGCTATTTTCCTGTGCGCCAGTTTGTCTAGTCTTTAGCGTTTGGTGGCGACTGGAGGAACGTCCGTGTCTGTGCATAATATTGACGTCAGACTTAAATCTACAGAGGTCTTCTCAATGAGCGTTGACCACAGGTTTCCTTGCATCTTCGCTGCATGCTGTCTAATGACTGGGAAAAAACTCTGGACATTGGATGCCTAAGTGCGGGCCTGCTAGCATAAATATCTTCTTTAGAGTACGCGTGCATCCCAATCAGCTACAGGCAAGTTTTGGTCACTATGAATCCAGTATTTTCACAAGTACTTGGTTTTGACAGCTACAACCTGGGTGATCGGCAGTTTCTCTTTCCACGCTGGATTTTATCTTCCTGTGACACGCTCACCTTATACTACAACTTTCAGCAAATGTAATTTCAATCTATTTCTGTTCCGATGCCTAATGTATGCTTCGCTACGATTACGCAGTTTACTATCACTATGGTGAGATGCACATTATTAACGCTTACTGACCGCCAATGATATTTTAATGAGCGGTTATGCCCATTATGCATACATGTTTTGGATTGTGGAACGTTACATTATGGAAATGCTTTTCTCCTACTTATCCTGCATGGGATTGTTCAGTGGCATTTAGTGGTCCATGATCTTCCATTCATGGACATTGAGTACAGACCTTCAGGGGTTCTTTTGTAGTGAAGACAGGACCCTGCTTGCACACATTGCTATGTTAGCATAAGGGTTTTAGAAGTTTAAACACCATTTTGCTTCTTGGCAGCTTTTGCACACAAAACTACATGTAGCTGTTTTTGTAAGTTAGATTGCTTGGGTTCCTCACATGAGAACGGTCTGTTTTTCACATCCCTAGACTTACATCGCGACCTTCATCTGTACACAGAGTGCAGAAGCCTTGAGGGTCACTCTAACAACGTATGCTGTTATTTAGGTTGATCGGCCCCCACTCTAGACACAACACGCACACAGCTGCAACCAACCGAAATTCTAGTGCCTTTAATATTGCACTGCATGCATGATTTGGGCACTTGGAGAAAAACCTTTTCAAGTGAAAGAGCTTTGCTGATCCTGTGATGTGATTCACCACTGCTGATCTTGGAGGTATGGGGTTCCCCATTCAAGCCTAAGAGACCTTCTATTATTATAAAACTTAGTTTCTAGCAGGGGAGGGTGGTTCACCAGGCGCTATATGACCTGTTTCCACTATCATTATAACATAATTTCTCCCTTTGAGTTTTATGGAATTGTAACAATGCTGATCGTATTTTTTCTAATCATATGCCTGCTTATGTTAGCCAAAATACTGCATCTTAGAGCACGTTGTCAAAATAAACATTTTAAACTTTTCCGTGTATGAGAATAAAAACATTGATCTTGATTACCACCATGTGTTCTTGATTCCCACCATTCCTGAGAGTACCCTAAGTTGTATGTTCTGGGTTGTCTAATCATTGGTAGCTTCGCTATAGGACGGAGAGCTTATGAGACACTATGCTAGTCTGATAGGGGTTCTGGGTACTGAGGTGAGTTTCTAGTACACCAAGTCACTGAGGTCCTGGTTTCCTGTGCACAGTTCTGTGCCCACACATAATTCCTGCAACACTTTGTCCAATTTACATGTGTACTATTTACACCTTATTCTTCCTTATTGTGGGATGGCAAAGCGTACTTGCCCCATTTGCTTATATACATGTGCCTACTCGGGTCACTTACGGTTTTCACCCTCACACTGGGCACCATTCCATGTTTTTTTTTTCCATCTACACATTCTTACCATCCCTTTACTCTCGGGGTTTGTCATGGGTTTTAGTCCCATTTTATCTTACAATTTTACCATCACACAGGGTGTGTCTCATGGTTTTCTTTAAATTGATAGGAGATGGCGGCACTCGTGGTAGACAATGTTCATCAAGGTAATGAGGTAAATAAATGATAGGTATTTTAGGGTGCCGGGAAATGGTCCCTTCCGGCCGGTAGGGACTGGAACTTGAACAAAAATTGTAGAGTGCAAGGGTGGCTTGCACTGTTTCCAAGGGCACTCCGAAAGGAGGAAAACTCCTAAGTTATGTTTTCATCAATGAGTATCATGCAATTCAAACTAGTATGATCATACAAAGTGAAAGACAACGTGAGTATGCTATCCCCTGACGAAGGGCCCCAGCCCGAAATGCATAGGGAGGAAGCTCAGATCTATGGATGTTGGTTAATTGTTTGCCCTAAACATATCGTTACCTAAAAGTGTCACTATGAAGATGTAATATGTGACCTACAAAATAATGGATCTCTGAATTAAAGAGTACTATGATCATACTCGTTTGAATTGCATGATACTCATTGATGAAAACATAACTTAGGAGTTTTCCTCCTTTCGGAGTGCCCTTGGAAACAGTGCAAGCCACCCTTGCACTCTACAATTTTTGTTCATGGTTTTCTTTCCCATCACTACATTTTACTGTACGTGACCTCTACACGGGGGTTGTCCCTACACGGGCTGTCATTCATGGGTCTCATTCCCATGTACTGTCATTTTCTTACAATGTTATGTTTACATCATTTTATATTGTCTTAATTGCATATTCATTTTGGTATTATGAAAGTGGGGGAGATTTAATTATACTTATTTGTATTTTTATTCTCCTCTGTTTTCGTAGGTGTTCAGTGATCCTCGTGATGTTCTATCTTGTCTCATCCTTGGAACCTGAACTATATACTTTGTTTGTTATTCTTGCTCTGCCTCTAGTCTTTCCTCCGGTGTAGTGTTTTTCTTTTTCTTCCATGTTCAAGAGGAGATCTCTCCCTCTCTTCTATGGGTATCTGGGTGTCAGTCTTGTGTTCAGTTTGTGTTGTGCCTTGTCCTTCCTTCCTTCCGTGCCTGCCTGCCTGGCCAGGGAGTATGTTTGGGGGTAGTCTTTGGTGGGTCTATGTTTTTCTGTGAACTTGTAGTTTACTCCTCATTATCTCGGTTTTCTTCTCCATTCTAACTCCTTGTTGGAGAGTATGCGTAATTTCTATTTGTGTATATTTACTCTGTGCTTCGTCCAAGTTTCCTTTCACCTATCTCTTTGCTCTCTCTTGTTCGGTCACTTCTTAGCATCCTTAATGTATTCGTTGTTGGAGAGTTTGGGTCTTTCCCATTTGTGTATGCTTGCTCTTTGCTTCCTCCTCGTCTTCTTCCACCTGTCTCTTCGCTCTGCCTTTCTTGCTGTCTTTGCTCTGACATTTATTCTGTTCCCTCGTTGTTCTTCCTAGTTATTTATTCCATGGTTCTCTCTCGTTACAAATTATTCCAATACAGGACTTGTGCTTCACTTGTATAAGGAAAGGGGATATGTAGTATTCTGCCCTTGTTCCTGTGATTTACACCTCCTGCTCAGTCAGTGTTTCCGCTGTGTTCACAATAGAATGATGGAATGATGATGTGTTTGGAATGTATGGGTGCCTGGGAGGTTGGAAGTGAACGTTTCAAATGGACTGAGCAGCATGCAGGCTGCTCCTGGTGGGGCTGCTCTTCAGATCATAATTACTTGCTTGACAAGATCTTATCTACTTGTAACTATCCACAATAAAGCTTCCCGAATTACATCTTACCTGCATGGATCTCCTCACCACAGATTTCCTATCTCTTTTTGAAACTCAGGAGCAGCAACATTGTTGTGATGCCACCAGGGCTTTAAGTGGAAGCTTTTTCAATCTTATATAAAAGCAATAGTTTCTGCTTATTTATTGTATGCAACTAACAACCACTGACAAAGCCAATAGTCCTGACTTGTTGTAGGTATGATGTTACTTGTTGTATCATTGTATGCAGTGGCAGAAACAGCAAAATACAAGTCGGGGGGCACACTATGCTAAGAACAGATTTTTAGCTTACATGTTTTTAAGTCACACCCTTAATTACATTGGCCACGCCCCTTTGAGAGACCCCCCCCCCCCCAGTTTTTTCATCACACTTAAAGCCCTGCTGACAAGTGTCACTGAAAGAGGCTGGTCAAACAAAAGCTATGGTATAAGGAGAAATGATACCCAAAGTTCACTCTCAGTGCATTGTAATAAACGTCTTTTTGACAGCTGGACTTGATAACTGTTGAGCCCTAATAAAAGTTTACTGTCCGAATACCAGGAGGAAAACAATTTTTTGTACTCTGTGTGTAAACAGCCCATACAAATAAAACAAAAATTAGAACAAAACTAATGAGCAAATAAAGTCAAGAAACAAAACTGAAAGAAAGAGAAGTGTTTTCAAATAGTTACAAAAGGAAAACAGCAAAATAAATTTGGCTTTCAGTTTTTTATTCCTTGACACTGAAGGCGAAGCCAACTACATTACTAACAGCTACAAATAATGGAACTTTTAGGACAAGAATTTGGCGTTCCAAAAGAAAAAGCCTTAAAGTTAAGGCATGCCACCACAAGGAGCCAACTTAGACTACAAAGACTGTAGGTGATGGTTGTGCCAACTCACGCTAGTGTATGAAATACTACCTTGCGGGGGGACACATACTTGAGGACACCGAACAATTAGGTAATACGGGATTTTATGAATTTGGCTGTGATATAATCAGCTCTCAGGCCACAGAGAAAACCTCAGTGGCAGGGTTTGAACTGGGAGAGACAAATCACCTAATGCCGTAAGTTGGTTGGCACGTTAACCCCTTCCATGCTCATGACGAGCCCAGCTCGTCATGAATCACAGTGGAGCTGTGCTCATGATGAGCTGGGCTCGTCATAACAGCCGCGGCCCTCTAACATGCGATTGATTCTCCTGTACAGGCGGGGAATCAATCAGTGGGCGGGGTTGTGACGAGCCCAGCTCGTCATAAGCACAGCTCCACTGTGACTCATGATGAGTTGGGCTCGTCACAAGCACCGTGGCCCCCCCACTCGCGTGGGGGAATTACCCCCGCGGCGAAGGGGTTAAAAAACACCATAGCTACACGCCAAAACAAACAGGTGCCAAACTAGGCAAATAGTCAAGAATAGATTGCGGTCAGGGCAAAGGGAGGGATTATGGAAAGGACCTCAAACAGAGCAGAATCATAAGTGGGAAGCAGAGCTGGAAGAAGGGAGAGGCCCAGAACAAAACAGAGGGAGTGATCTAGAGCTAGAAGCACAACAGGGCAGTGATGGTTCAGGGTTTTATTTAGAATAACATGCAAAAAATAAGAGACAACGTTTCACCACCTGCTTTAATTTCCATCAGGTGCCCAACAGCTGGAGAGGATCAATACTGTATCCAATCTTTAAAAAGGGCGACAGACAGAACCCCATCAATTATCGCTTGATAGCCTTATTGGATAGTGAGTCCAAGATCTACGCAGCTGCAATTCTAAATGATCTTGAGACTTGGGCATCAACAAACGCAATAATTCCATTCTGTCAAACAGGCTAAAAACCCAACTCTTCCACACTGGATGCCATAATTACTCTATCCTACCTCGTTCACCAGGCAAACAGCCGGAAATCCTCAGCTCTCTATGCATGCTTTGTGGACTATTCGTCAGCATTCGACCTGGTGGACAGGGGTATTTTATGGAGCTAACTACAGGTGTGGGGTATACCAAGTGGCCTGCTTAATGCCATTATATCATTATATTCATCAACTTGGGTGAGGGTCAAGCTGTCAGACACTGCATTAACCAGGAACATCAACACTAACCAAGGGCTAAAGCAAGGGTGTGATCTCGCTCCAATCTAGTTCCCCCAAAACCGGTGATATTAAAATCGCAAAACTGCAGTACTCAAATGACATTGTTCTGCTCAACAACTCAAAAATAGGAATAGAGAGAGCATTAAACTCCCTTCACACATACAACATATCAAACAAGAGGACAGTAAACGCCTCCAAAACAAAGGTGTTATCATTCGGAAGGACGTTAAAGCAAACAAATTGCAATTGATCGCTGGGTCCCTTAAAAATCACAGGAGAAAAATCCTATAACTACCTGGGCACATGGTTCTGAGCAAATTGCGCACCTACAACACACATGCACCATTTAAAGGATAAGGCTGCATTAATGACCACCAGACTCTGCCAATTGCACACAGCCCTTGAAAGCCCCACCTCAGCCCCTATGCGAAAAGTGCTCAGGGCCGTATTACCATCTGCAATCTACGGCAGCGAGGCCTTTCGGGGCCAACTCATTAAAACTATAGAAAAATCACATCTAAAAGTCTACAAAAGAGTGTTCAAGTTGCCTTATTACACCAGGGGACCTCTGGTGAGACTCAAATTTGGCCTGGAGGACATTGAATGGTGTAGCATGGGGTCCTTTATAAAGTATCATTAAAGAATTATCACGGCGACGCCAGGCACCTTGAAATTTATTTTGCAAAATATATCTATATATATAAAAACGAAAGTATGTCTGTTTGCCCTTTATGCATTACTACACCATTCATCGGAAGTTGTTGAGTACACTCCCAAGAAGGTTTCTGGCAACAACAAAAAAATAAGTTGTTAAAAGTTGTTGAGTACACTCCTGCGAAGGTTTCTGTCAAAAAAAGAAAAAAGAAAAATTTGTTAAATATCGGCCCCCCAGGGCCCTCATAATCTTAACAATACTGAACGTTTACAGTTTACGGTGCGACTCGCTTTTGCAATGACCATCAACAAAGCACAAGGACAATCGCTGCAAGAGTGTGGAATAAATTTGGAGAATCCGTGCTTCTCACATGGACAACTGTAGGTGGCCAGCTCATGCGTCTGAAAACCTTCTGATTTATTTGTGTACGCACCAGATGGAAAAACAAAAAATACTGTGTATCCACAAGTACTCGAATAAATAAACAGAATTAAAACACTTTAAAAAGTTTTCCATATTAAAATGAATAAGTTTCAATAAAAATGACACAATGTAAATTGAATGTTATAATAAGTTGCCTTAAATTTCCTTTCTTCTGAGATCGCAGCAACGCGCGACGGGTAAGCTAGTTGAAATATAAAAACAACCTTTGGCCCACTTACTTAACGGCGGCAGCAGCCAGTCTTCAAATAGATCTGACTGCTCTAAACATTACATCACTTACACACACTGCAGTAAAAAATATATTGAAAAACCAGATAAAATTCCTCTAGAAGACCGTGGACATGAACAATATGAAAACAAGTTACTTACCTGTAACTACAGTTATCCAGTATTGGTATCTTTCATAGATTCACATGCCTGAATCATTCCCCGTCGTCGAGGCGGGAGTCCCACGGTAAATTATATATATATAGCAGTGCCTAAAAACCATTAGTAGTAGGCTAAAAAAGGATATAGGCCCAACTAGGCCCAAAACTTAGCAGCCTATCTACCTCATTATGTAAAAAGAACTGAAAATGTAGCCTTAGCCAATCAGCTAACCTCACCCTCTAGAACCTTCCCAGCCCAGGCAGTTCTCCTCAGATTTTCCCAGCACAAGTGAGAAGTAGTATCCTATATAAGAACTGCCTAGCCGGGGAGGAGGGTGGGTGCATGTGAATCTATGAAAGATACCAATACTGGATAACTGTAGTTACAGGTAAGTAACTTGTTTTCTTATCCAGTATTGGGGTATCTTTCATAGATTCACATGCCTGAATCAGAGTAGCAAGCAGTAACAACCATAACTGTCGGTAGAGGAAGGTGGGAGACAATCCAAACCATATATCCCCACACAACCTGGAAGGTACTAGAGCAATAACATATCTCAATACATATGCAAAATCATGACAATACCTTCATATAATATGTATCTATATATAGAACATTTAAAACAGTATATTAGTAAACATGTAGCAATAGAAAAAAGAAAACCATAACAGTCTGACCTCAGTGAAGAAGATGCTGCAACACTGCTTCTCCTACTGACGTATCTCCATGTAGTACCGGCTGCAGGCAATAGTGCTTCGTAAAAGTATGCACACTTTTCCATGTAGCAGCACGGCAGATGTTTTCCAGGGACACCCCTGCAAATAGGGCTGTAGACGCTGACATCATCCTGGTGGAATGCGCCTTAACCGTTCTTGTCAGGGGCTTGTTCGCTTTCTCATGACAGAAGACGATGACAGAGGAAAGCCATCTGGCTATAGTTGCCTTCGTCACTGCCTGACCACGTGTCGCTTGTCCATAAGCCACAAACAGTTGGGTAGATTTGCGTAAATCTTTTGTCTTTTGTAAATAGAATTTGAGGCATCTTTGGACATCCAAGGAATGCAGCATCCTTTCAGCTGGAGTCTTGGGGTCTGGAAAGAAAGTCTTGAGTTTCACCGGTTGGTTGATGTGAAACTGGGTCGGAACTTTTGGAATAAACTTAGGATGAGTTCTAAGTGTCACACAATCTTTTGAAAAATGTAGGAAAGGTTCTGATATAGTGAACGCTTGTATCTCACTTACTCTCCGGGTTGAAGTGAGGGCTAACAGAATAGCCACTTTCCAAGTCAAGAATTTAAGTTCCGATTTATGAATTGGTTCAAAAGGCCTTTTCAGCAACTGAGATAACACAATATTGAGATCCCACTCAGGAGGAGGAGGCCGCACTGGAGGGAAAACTCGAAACAATCCTTTAAGGAACTGTTTAATTAAAGAAGAAGAACACAAAGATGGTTTGTTGTAACTCTTCCTGAATCTGGATATGGCAGCAAGGTGAACTTTGATAGAAGAAAACGCGAGACCTGATCTGGCTAGAGACAGCAGATAAGGCAGAATCTGCTCTGGAGGAGCCTGTAGTGGATGGACGTCATGCTCTCCGCACCATAAACAGAATCTCTTCCATTTGAAGCGATAGGTTCTGATGGTAGACTGTGCACGAGCCTGAGATAGAACAGCTCTACAGTCTGGAGAAATCTCTAGGTCCTTAAACTCTAAGAAATCAGGAGCCAGGCGTGCAAGTGTAGCGACTGAGGATCTGGATGAAGTATTTGTCCTTCCTCTCTTGTTAGCATTGAAAGCGTCGGTTTGAGGCGCAGTGGAGGGTGATGGGAGAGTATCAGAAGCTCCTGGAACCAATACTGTCTCGGCCAGCGAGGAGCAATTAGGATTAGAGAGCAACGCTCTCTCTTCATTTTCTGTAGAACCTTTGGGATGAGAGGAATCGGTGGGAAGGCATATGCAAAGATTCCGGTCCACCTCATCAACAGGGCATTTCCTCTCGATCCTTGCTGGTGGAACCTGCTGGCAAAGTATATGCATTTGCTGTTCTGTTGCGTGGCAAACAGGTCCAGCGTTGGTGTGCCCCAGAGCTGGAAAATTGTTTCCACTTGGCGTTGTTCGAGTTCCCACTCGTGACATCCTGTGAACGATCTGCTGAGATCGTCGGCCAGAGAATTCTGAATTCCCTGAACATGTTCCGCTCTGAGGGAAATTTTGTGGTGGAGTAACCATTCCCACATTTCCTGCGCTTGAAGAGACAGGGCCAGAGATTTTGTGCCCCCTTGCTTGTTTACGTAAAACATGCTGGTGGTGTTGGCCGTGCGCACCAGTACTGCAGAGCCTGCAATTCTTGGCAGGAAGGCTCGCAAGGACAGGAAAATTGCCCTCAACTCGAGGCAGTTGATGTGTTTGTGCTTGTACTGATGGGACCACCGTCCCTGCACCTGAAGGTCCTGGAGATGACCTCCCCAACCCTCCATGGAGGCATCTGTCGTTAGAGTAAATTCCGGTAGAGTCTGAAGAAAAGTGAGCCCCGGAGACAAATTGTTCTTTGTCGCCCACCACAGAAGAGCTTGTTTTATCTTGGGTGTGACCTTGATACGGTCCTCGAAAGATCCGTCTATCTGCCGCCACTGTCGATGCAATTCCTCCTGGAGAGGCCTCATTCTGAGTCGAGCCAGTGGAACCAGATGGAGTGCGGAGGAACACATCCCTAGCAGGGAAACAAACTGTCGGACCGAAAGAGACTTTTTTGACCGTATTTGACTTGCCAGCTTTGTGATCTTGTCCTGACGAATTTGGGTTAAGAAGGCCTTGCACTGAGAAGTGTCTAGTACTGCTCCCAGGAACGTCAGAATTTGTTTGGGTTGAAGTTGAGATTTTTTGGCGTTGAGGGTCAAACCCAGATTCGAGAACATTGACAGAGCACTCTTGACCGATTGCCTTGTTGAAGTTCTCGTCGGAATCTTTATTAACCAATCGTCGAGGTACGGGAACACTTGGATTCCCTGTGACCTCAACGCAGCTGCAACTGGGACTAGAGTCTTGGTAAAGATTCTTGGTGCAGACTTCAGGCCGAAAGGGAGCACCTTGAATTGAAAATGGACACCAGCCACTGTGAATCTCAGATACTTGCGGTGGTTTGGATGAATTGGAATGTGGAAGTAAGCGTCTTCCATATCCAGGGAAGCCATGAAATCTCCCTCCATGAGGCAATTGAGGACATCCGTGAGTGTCACCATGCGGAAACTCTGCTTTTTCAGATATTTGTTTAAGTTTCGTAGATCCAGAATTGGACGCCACTCTCCTGAAACCTTTTCCACAAGGAAAAAACGAGAATAAAACCCCTGATTTTTCTGGGATGTTGGGACTTTCTCCATCGCATTTTTGTGCAGCATTTTCATGGCTTCCATGTATAACAAATGAAGACGAGGAGGGGAGGGACCCCTGGGCGGTAATGTTGGAGGTTTCTGCAAGAACTCCAGAGTGTGTCCGTGTTTGACTATGTCCAGAACCCACTGATCTGAAGTTATCTTCCGCCACTGTTGATAAAAGGTGGAAATCTTGGCGCCCACGGGGAGGGAGGGAAGGGAGGATGGTGTCCGGCAAAACTCACTGGCGTTTATTTGAATCACGTCCCTGGTAGTTAGAACGTCGTTTCCCTCCTTGACGAGAGAAACCCGCTGACTATGACTGCCGATAGGACTGCTGGTAGTACGGCTTATTTTGAGGTTGATACTGGCGGTTTTGTTGATTTTGATAATGTCCTCTTGATGAAAACCCACGGCCTCTTGCTCCTCTGAAAAAACCTCGCTTATACTGTAGTGCACCAAGCGATTTGGCCGTATCAGTATCCGTTTTTTTCGCAAGCAATGCTTCATCTATGTGCTTGCCAAACAATAACTCGCCATTATAGGCCATGTCCAGTATTTTGGTCTGGACCTCAGGTCTGAAAGAAGTCGCCTTGAGCCATCCTTGCCGTCTGAGAACTGCCGCTCCGGCCAATTGTCTAAAGGCTGTATTAGATACATCGAGGGCGCAATCGATAATCTCCGAAGCTGCCCGCTCGCCTTCCAAGACAACCTTCCTGACCTCTTCAACACGGTCATCGGGAACCAAATTGATGAACTCCGACAGATCTGACCACATTTGTCTGTCGTACCGTGCTAAAATTGCCAAAGAATTAGCAATCTTGACAGTAGCAGCGGCATTAGCCGAGAACTTCTTCCCAATTGCATCCAATCTCCTGCCCTCTTTGTCTGGAGGCGTTGAAAGTGGTGCAACCGGATTTTTGGATCGTTGTTGAGCCGCTTGTGAAATCACTGAGTCAGGACGCGGATGACCAATCAAACATGGAGGAGTGTCCGGTGGTGCTCGGTACTTCTTGTCGACTCTTGGAAGAACCGCCGGGATGGAAGCTGGCGTCTTCATAATATCAATCCCTTCTTTCCAGATATAGTCAATGATAGGGATAGATCTGGACACCCTTCTATACCCTTCTTTGAAATCATGAAGAAAACAGTCGGTTTGTTCAACCGAAACTGTGATTGCAAATCGAGCAGCTGCCCGGTGCATGATGTTATGAAAACCTCCTATGTCTTCTGGCGGAGAATCTGAAGGTTTTGGCAGATTAGGAGAGGGCATAGGAATGACGTAATCATTCCATGGTTCCGTAGGCGTGGAATCCGGAAGTTCCCCATCCTCCCTTTCATCCTCATCTGGAGATGAGATGTCAACATCCTGACCTTCAGTTCCGGGGTCAACATCCTGCCTTGGAGAGTGTGAAGGATGTGGCGGTGGATTTACTGGCATGTCCTCTGGCACAGTATTTGGAGTAGGCAGAGTTGGTGGAAACCTCGGACGATAATCGGCCAGCATGGCCTGCAAATCCTGTACTAGAACAGACGGAAGATGAGTCGTGTCTTCTGTGTGTTCTTGCTCCTGATGATAAGGAGTAGCTAAATTTTCCTGATAGTAATGAACCTCATCATCATCCTCATCCTCTTGATATTTTATGTGCAACTGGGAAGGATGATGGGCCACTCCAAAAGGATCCTCATCATCATCCTCTTCATTATCCGAATCTGCCTCCACGTAATTTTCCAAGATATGCGAAGGCAAGAGGGGAGACAAATGAGAGTAACTCTGTCTCTGAAAAGATTTCATCTGAAAATGGGTATACTGCACCCTAACCGGAGATGTGGGCAATAAATGCGTAGACGGCACATTCAAAGATGCCAGCGCTGCTGTCGATGGCAAAAGTGAGACAGATGTGTGAGTTGCCGATATTGTCATCGACGGTATCGTCACAGGTATTGTAATCATGGATGAAGACTTCTTGGAAGGCGTCCTAGTAGACGGATCCGTCGACGGACTCCTCGTCGTCGAGCTAGTCGTCGACGGAGCTGTAACCTTCGTCGACGTGTTTGTCGTCGACGGGGTCTTCGTCGACGAGCCTTTCGTCGACGGGCCCTCCGTCGACGGGGTCTTCGTCGACGGGATCTTCGTCGACGGGATCTTCGTCGACGGGATCTTCGTCGACTGGGTCTTCGTCGACGGGATAGTGGAAGTCTTCGTCGACGGGGGAGCCGTCGACGAGAGCGTCGACGGAAGCGATGACGAACGCTTCAAAGATGGTGATTTGGTCGTCGACGGTAGACTCGTCGACGACGCGCTTTTCTTTGACGATCTTGTCTCAGAAGAAGAAGCCATGACGGACATCACAGGAGAAGTAATTGCTGAGGTGGTAACAGTATTTGAAGAAGTAGAAGACGTAGAATAAGTGGTAACAGTGAGAGAAGACACTAAAGTGACAGCTTTAGTGCGGACTGTACTCACAGTAGAAGACTCTGTTGACGCAGCACTCTTTGTGGATTCAGAGGGTTTATGAGAGAACTTAGGTTTTTTCAATCTCTCAGGGGAACACCTCTCTTTGGAACTGGCTCTCTTACTTGAAGTAGAGGCTCTGTCCTCGTCATCTCTGACAGACGACTTCAGCCACAAAAGAACTCTCGCCTCTCTATCCCTTTTGGTCTTAGGAGGGAAGTTTCGACATATCCTGCAATCCTTCACAACATGTGAAGGATGCAAACAATAAATACAGTCCGAGTGCTCGTCGTCCACATGAACTCTCTTCTTGAAGCATGAAGCACAGGCCTTGAATAAAGCCTTCTTTTCCGACATCTTGAAAGAATTGAAGAAATTTCTGAAGAAAACTGAGTAGGCACTAGGGAGACTCCCTTACACACGAAGTGCGGTGAAAATCTGAGGAGAACTGCCTGGGCTGGGAAGGTTCTAGAGGGTGAGGTTAGCTGATTGGCTAAGGCTACATTTTCAGTTCTTTTTACATAATGAGGTAGATAGGCTGCTAAGTTTTGGGCCTAGTTGGGCCTATATCCTTTTTTAGCCTACTACTAATGGTTTTTAGGCACTGCTATATATATATATAATTTACCGTGGGACTCCCGCCTCGACGACGGGGAATGATTCAGGCATGTGAATCTATGAAAGATACCCCAATACTGGATAACAAGTACATTTTGCCGCTAAGGGCCCTGGCAGCATCACATAACAATGACTGCCATGTTGGCCCTCAGGCACAATCTTATCTTAATTGCACAATCGGGAAAGCCTGACTAACCCAAATTCTGGCAGTAAGGATGTTGGCATTACAAATTAAAGACTTCAATCCAAACTGGCCGCTGCTCTCTAAGATTGTTAAGTGCAGAGTATGCGGCTAGAAATCGGAACTTTTACACAATTATTTTGCTGCTGTCCGACGTTGCTCCACTTCCTGCGAACACGATTAAAGCCACTTTTTTTAATCCATGGCATAAGAACATGTAATAAAGCAATAAACTGTATTTTTAAAACCATGGTTCCCCTTGAACTGGCAATTTTTTTAAAGCAGTTCAGGACCATCTAAAAAATACACAACAAAGCGCAGAGATGACTTCCGATTGATAACTCCTACTTCCTATATTACGGACATTAGGCATTGTAAAGTCTGACCTTTTTGTAACCGAGTTTTAACAATTGCTATGTATTCAACCCAATTGTAGTGGATATAACCCCTTTGCTGCGTTCGTCGGCCAATGGCCGTCGGGAGCGCTACCTCCGTAGGGCTGCACACGTCTGTTGGCCGACGCGGCCCCGCCCACTCCGCAAAACGGCAGCACTGCGGCAGAATTGCCGCAGTGGTTAAATTATTCTTACTCTTTGTTATATATCTTTTACTTTGGTTTATCCTTAATAGATTTTAAACAGCCAAATTACCTTCAAGCTAACTAAAGCTGACCACACACTGAGTTTTGTCTTTAGGTATTATGTGTCAGTCACACTAGAGGGCTTCGCAAGGACCCACTGACTTTTGTTCTTTCTATAACATGGCTTTTAAAGGTCTTATTTTGTCATGGTTTTAATTAACTACACAATAAATTTCGTATCATCAGTGAGACAACGAAAATTAGGTTAGTTTCACAAAGTATACAACCTAGACATCTCTCCATTTCCAAAATAGCACCCATGGAAACTTCACACAATATATAACACATTTACTGTACAATAATCCGTATTCCTGTTTCCTTCAACAATGTTCACGGGGCATCTACAGTTTCCATGCATCATATCGTTTAATTGACAACATTTTGGTAAAGTAAAATAAATAACTCACAGCTAGAAGCTTGTCTCCAATCTGAAGTCTACCGTCTTTGTGTGCAGCACCTCCTTCAATGATTTTGGTTACATAAATACTATTATCACCAGAAATGTGCTGATTCCCAACACCTCCAGCTATGCTGAACCCAAGACCTGCTTGAAAAGAAGAAGAACGCATTTAAGATATCTTTTCAGAAGCAATCATGGTCTGTTATAGGTAATAAGAGGAAACAATCATAATGTTAACAGGTCTTGTTTTGTCAAATCAATAGGTCCGCTTTTATCAAAACCAGAACAGGTGACACCATTTACAAGACAAAGTTACTTACATGCAACCACAGTTCTCCAATATGGCCATATTACATAGTTGGGCATGCTTGAATTATCCCTTTCATTAAACTGGGAGTCCACTGTAATCACAGAGTGAAGGGCAATGTTAAACAGAGAGAGACAAACTTTAACAGTCACAGAAATAGCATATCACGCAATTTCAAAAAGAGCCATCCTTCAGCCAATCAGCAAACAGCACAGTCTACATACACCCTTCCTCGTCCAGGTCATCATAGCTTAGATTAGTATGTGCTGGAGAAGCTTATAACATAGGCGAGCCTGCGCTGGGGAGGAGGGTCACTTGTGAATCTTTGAAAAGGACAAAATTGGAGAACTGCAATTACAGGGAAGTAACTCTTCCTTCAATATTGGATGTTTCAAAAATTCACGTTTGATGCCAAATAACGCATAGTATATTCACAATACACAGCTGTCAGCAGATAGAGGGAGACCATGAAAGAAAACAGGCTTGCCTTAATTGAATAAATGGCGTAGGACCCTCGCCACACCGTAGCACTTCTGTGAACTGTCTAATCTAGACAGTAGTGCCGGTGTAAAGGGGTTTATTTCTTCCAGCTTGTTGCCCTGCAAATAAGGATGTGGATGCCGAAACACTTCTTATTTAATGTGCAGTCACATTTGCTTAGAGAGGATGGCCTGCTCTGTTATGACAAAAGACTATGGCTGCAGACCCTCAGTGAGCTTTACTCATTTTGAAAGAGATTGTTCTTTGTGTGGATGACCATAAGCCACCAAAAGTTGATCATTATATCTGAAAGATCTGGTCCTGTCGAAAAAAAACTCCAGGCATCCTTTCACACCTAAGGTATGTAGAGTTCTTTAGGAGCATTTCTTGGCTTCTTCAAAGTGTGCCTATTAGATTACTGCTTTGTTCAAATGAAAGTCGATTGGTATTTCAGGAATACATTTTGGTTTTGTTCGAAGTAGGACTGTCATCTCTGAATTTGCGGAAAGGGTTCCTTGAGTGTAAAGGTTTGAATTTTGTGAAATATTCTAGTATAGGCTAGAGCTTCCAAGAGACGTTTAAATTCCCACTTTTTGAATTGGTTCAAAAGGACTTCTAATCAATTGGGATAGACCTGTGTTAAATTAACCTAGATTACAAGGTCATATAGGAGTAAAGACTGAAAAAACCTTTATGAAACTCCTTATGAGTTTATTAGACCGAAGATAAAGCTGGTTTAGTATCCTCCTAAAGTGTGGTATGACAGCCAGATGGAATTTGACAAACTAGAACCTGGTAAGCGAAGAAAGTAAGGTAATACTGCGGAGAAGAGGACATTGGGTGCAAATTATGCTCAGTACACCAAGAATAGAATCTTTTTACTCCATACAACTTTTTTGCAGAGTCGGCTCTGGCTTTAACTAGTGAGTCTCTGCGACAGGAGTACGTAGGGTTATTGTCTTGAATGAAGCCTTAATTGAGATGGAGTTGCTAATCCTGAAGGTTGTTTTATCGGTTCAGTTGCAGTATTCTAAAATGGATTATAATAATCTGAAAGCATAAGTCACAGACCTCTTACCAGATCTTAAAGATCCTGGAGCATGAGCTCCTGCATTGTTTGACTTATCTGATCCTATCGTTAGTACGGGTAGTGCTAAGCACAAAGCAGCAGCAGCTGCAGCATCATCAGCATCATCACTATGCTCTTCAAAAGCCTGATGAAGCCCTCTGGCATTAGAATGTTCTCGCAGATCAGGCCAAAACCACCTACCATTTCCCTGTACTCATCCTCATCTTATTACTTTAATTTTAACTGCCTTGATTATATGCATGTCCGAAAGCATATTCATCCTCCCTCTTTGTCCAGGAGTTGTCGTGCAGGAAGAAGTGATACTTTGCTTGCATGACTTAGTCCTTGAAGGGGTCATCTACAGTGTAAAAGTCAATATCAACAGGGTCTTTGTCGTCAGTGTTATCAGTGAGGTTTTACCTAGACCACCTGATCGCAGCCTTCATCGTTGACAATGTAGTCTTCACCAACAGAGATGCCAACGATAATCTCGTCAACAGAAATGATGTTCACAATTTTTGTTTTGAATCTGAGTTCTCAGATATTTTCTTCTTTGGTGTAAGTGGCTCAGATGATGGCTTTTACGATGTTTTGAATGAATTTTTCTAGTTGGTATGTCTACCTCAGAAGTGACCTCAGTTTCCCGAATTTTTTGTGAGCTTTCCTTGGCAGTTACTCAGAAGCTGATGATTTTCCATCTGATGTTTATTTTAAAGAGCACTCAGACTATGAATGAACTTTTCTATGCCTTAACTCTCCTATTGTTCCTCAGAAGTGTAAGTTTCTTCTGGCTTTGACTTCTGGAGATGTAATAAAAGTCTACTTCACAGATATTTTTAAGTTTTAGCAGAACAAGTATGAATTATTTTGCTATCCTTCACCTTGTGGCCAGGATATAAACAATATAAGCAGACCATATGAGGACCTTCTGAGTGAAGCCTTTTCCTGCCACTGGAACCACAAGGTCTAAAAATACATTTTTATAAAGGATTCAGCAATGATGAAGTCTTAACAGCATGAGAAGACTCAGAGACAGAAGGTATTTTCTCAGAAATTAAGATATAAACAAAATAGTAAATGTATCTGTAAGTTCAGAGCTCTTGGAACCCATTTTCACACAAGACATGCAGTAGAAATCAGAGCTTTGGTGACTTGGGTGGAGAAGGATGCTGAATGCTGATTGGATGAAGTTGACAACTTTATAAAATAATGTGAATAGACTACTTCTGTGGCTGTTGAAGCTTTTCCACCTATGTTTATACTTGCACTGCTGTCTACGATTACTGTGGAACTCTCAGCTCGATGACCGGGATGAGAGAAGCATGTGAATTTATGAAAGATCCGACACTGGAGAATTATGGGTTATCTGATGTATATATTAGTTTGAAGATTTCTGCACAGTAAACATTTTATTCAGTTGGTTGCAGTTTGGACATGCAAGCTGCAGTAGTCTGACAGTTAAGGTCTGAGTTATGAAATTAAGCAGAATTTCAAATGACTTGGTTTTGGGTAAATACCCTATATGAAGAGCAATGGCTTCCTGTTGGGACAGAAAGTCTCCTGCATGGCTCTGGAGACCTTGCTCTCTGGCCCCATGTCGTTTTTTACCTGGGTAGTCTCTGTGGTTCTTCACTTTTGTCCAAGTTAAGTTATGACGTTTTATAGAGCGCATGGCTGCCCCAGCAAAGGGGCCTCCCAGCACTAATAACAACAGAAGGGCAGCAGACAGCAGTAGGAGGCCTAATAAGGAAACGGGGGGAACTGATAACCTTAACAAAAGCACAAAAGCCCGACAGGAAGGAAGTGAAACAACCTATAGTGAAGAGGAGGCCTAAAGTGAAGGGAAGAAGATGAGTCTTGATAGCCTTACGAAACGCCGGGTAATTATTAATGCTCCATATGCGAGTAGGAAGTGAATTCCAGAATTTAGCTGCAAGTGTGCGAAAGGAGCGCCCACGAGCACGTGCCCTCCTTACCCGGGGAACAACCACAAGGTGATGGCCTATTGAGCGGAGTTGGCGGGTGGGGGTTTATGTTGAAAGCAGGTTGTCCAGAATGCCAGGTGGGGTTTATGTTGAAAGCAGGTTGTCCAGAATGCCAGGGGAGGAGAAGTTAAAAATCCTGAAAACAATACAGAGGGACTTAAACTCCACTTATCTGGCCACCGGCAGCCAATGTAGCTGATGAATAGCACTGGTGGTGGAGCACATTCTAGGAAGGCCAAGAAGGGTTCTGGCAGCTGAATTTTGGACCCTCTGCAGTCTCATAATCTCCGTCTTATTTGCTCCCAAGTAGAGCAGACTGGCGTAGTCCAGTCTCAACAGAACGGAGGCCTGAACAATCACCTGCATGATGGGTGGATCAAAAAAAAAACAGCAGCAATTTGAGCCTCTGTGGTATGCTGAAACATGTTGCTGCCACTTTCTTTGTTTGAGCCTGAAAGCTAAGAGCTGAGTCGACCCACACATCAAGATTTTTCACCACCTGTTTGTGGGCGGGTGTGCAAACCAAGGTAGCAGGCCACCAGTGTTCACTCCACAGCTCAAAATCTTGCCCTACATCAAGACATCAGACTTGCTGGTATTGAGCTGGAGGCAGTTGGCAGTCATCCACCCCGCGACAGCAGCAAGACCGGACTAAAACATATGAGCGTCATGCAGAAAGTCATCGGAGAGAGCAACTGCGTATCATCTGCATATGATACTAAGGTCATCCCTTTACTCCCCACCGCCACTAATGGCTGGACATACAAATTAAAAAGCGTTGGGCTCAAGGATGAGCCCTGCGGCACACCTGCTTGATAGTATGGACCCTGGAGGTGAAAGGGGGGATGTTACCTGGAAGGTCCTCTCCGCGAGAAAGGAGGTGAACCAGTCCAATGCAGGACCCACAATGCCAACTTCCTTCAGCCTTTGCAGTAAGATCTAGTGAGAGACTGTATCAAACGCAGCAATAAGATCCAGTAGGATCAGTGCCAAGGCATGTCCCTCATCCAGTGCTGCCCTCAGATGTACGGTCACTGCTAAGAGGGCGGACTCAGTGCTGAGACCCGGACGGAAGCTGCACGGAGAGAAGTCAAGTATTTTGTTCTGTTCCAGGAAACCTGACAAGATTGAGTTTATATAGGCTTCAGAGATCTTGCAAGCCCACGGCAGGAGGGAGATAGTGTTAAAAATTGGAGGGATTTGTTAGCATGAGCTGAAAGCCATTTAGTATTTCGGCAGCCATTTTAGGTAGCCACGTGCTCGCCATGTGCTGTTTCCCTCTTCAGAGCCTTGCACATGCTCAGAAGGGCCTAGCTAGTAGAATTCACCTGCTTCTCTTGTATAAGTGTCAGGCTATTTTTGCTGCTGTACGGATAAGTAACTCTCCTCCCACTTTGTTGAGCAAGCAGATCTTGCATGCCCATATTAGGCATTTTGCATGCTTACATGAGCCAGGACTGCCCCTTAGTCTTATGCTATGTAACCCTAAGCATATATAAGGCCTCAGTTTGCTGTACTCCTTCGACTGCCTCATTCAGTTGCTAAGGCTTCTGTGTGACGTAGTCTCCCTCATCTGAGGTGAATAAATGCATTCTTTTTATATTTCAGCTTCTGTGCCAATTTCTTCTTTGTTGGTTTAAAAGGACCAATTATCAGTGAGACCCCTGAGAAAGTTTCTATTTTCTTCAATAGGATGGAGATTCTCAGGTTTAGTTGTATCAAGGGTAGGTTTTTTTTAATAATGGAACACTACTAGCCTGCTTTCAAGTCCAAGGGACAACTGCCATAGACAGGGACATGTTAATCACCTGGACCAGAGGTGTAAGAAGCACAGGTAATAGTGTCATAAATTGATCAGGCTTCAGGGGATTAGCAGGGGAGTCAGATTTAATCTTTCTGCATAATGAGTGCAGCGAATCCTCAGAAATCGTCGGGAAGGCGGCAAGCATGTGAGTGGGAGGACGTCTACCCCCAGAGCCAGAACACATATCCATCTAAGGAAAGGACTTAAAGGTATTTTCTACCTTGTTGAGAAAGAAGGTGGCGAGAGCCTCACAATGCTCATCTGATGTGATAGAGGACGCAGTGAGTGCCTCGGCCGATTTAATTTCTTTGAGTATGGAGAAAATACTCTTGGTAGGATTGTCGCTAAGTAAACCCAAGATTCATGTAAGCTCTCTGAGGGTCTCGGACTAAATAAACCAAGAACCCTAACCAGTGCTCTGTGGTGAAGGGAGCACCCAAAGGGGCCCTTTGTGGCCTACGACAGCATGGCTGCCTTTCACTCTATACATTTGTTTCCTACAACTAGGAAATATATTTATTTTACACATTTTGGCATTTTACTGCACAAAATTCAGACATAAAATCCATATTTCATATAGACCCACAGAACATGGAAAATATTTAACGAGTTACTGTGAAGGATGCCTTTCACTATTGCTTAAAAGAAGCAATAATATTAACAGATTAATACATCAGTGAGGATGTCCGCAACTGCTTAAAAAAAGCAATATTAACTGATTAATAAAGTGTATATAATAAAAGAAAAATGGTAAAATGAAAAAAATGCAAAACGATCTGTAAATGTGAAGAAATTAAAAGTAGGAGACAATAAATTAAATCAGTATTCTCAGATTGATTTGTGGAGCAGTTCAAGTGCAAACAATATAATATGGACGGATGCCTTTAATTTAAAATTTCGATTTTTTAAATATTTTTTGGGGAATTAAATATAATATTTCATCATTTGTAGATTTTTTTGAAAAATGCTAGTTTCTGCACTGTTTTGCGGTTAAAATCATTGAAATTGATTGGGCTGATGTCCCTGGCTTCTAGTAATGACTCAGTTGAAGTCCCCGGATTCCAATAATAATTCAGCTGGATTTCCTGGGTTCCAGTAAGGGTTAAGTGGGGGTCCACAGAAATCAAAGGGTTAAGAACCTCTGTTTTAACTCTTTGCTTGAGACATCCTGCCAGTTTCACTAGCTCCTTTATAGGACCTTGCCCCTGAGAAAGTATAGTGTTGTATGAATGTGGGTTGCATATCCATTTTAAGGGACAGGCGATCCTAAGATCTATAACAAACTTGCATTTACATTGATAATACCTATATTGGGATACACAATCTACACAGCTTGAACAGGTGGTGTGTTAGAACTGTCTGAAAAAAATGCTAAATACCTTCTCCATACTGTAGCCATGGGTGGTGGAACTTTGGCTAGTGAACATTCCTGGGTTGGCTTTGCTGCCTAAACTTGTAACTTTGGACTACCAAATCTAGGGGCTCTGTTGTGTCATTTCCAACACCACGAGGAATTTGGTTTGTGTCTCTTCTAGACCACGTCGTTCCTTATTGTAGGTGAGGTAAAGCACTGTTGTGATGTTATTGCTTTGAACTTAAATAACCCTGCCTCTGAGGTTGTCACGGAAGACGTAGTGGAATGTTTTGAATCCATAGATAATATGGGCCCTATTAAATATCTAGGTTAGGGGAGATAATGCAACGTTTGTTGTAAATATGAGTTCATGGTGGATAGAGGTAGTTAATCCTGAATGAAATATTTGAATGAGAGGGATGTCTAGATGTCAGATAATGGAGATCATATAACTTCAAAAGAGATGCATTCTTTCTTTAAGAGATGTAAAGGCACGCAAAAACTGCCTTTTAGAAACTCCAATCCAATTGTATAGTGGAGTGTGCCATGACTTTGATTAAATGCACTCTACAGATGGCTGCCAGTAGCAGAAAGAATCTGAGGAGGGTGACTGATGAGATGGTGTGGGCATGTTGTACTACATGCAATGTCTTCAGAGGGAAGACACTTTTATGATTATCAAAAAGCGAGAGGCCAAAATCAATTTGGTACCACATTTGAAGGTAGGTGAGGCTATGAAATGTGCTGGGAGGAAGGTACCAAAAGGAATCAGAATGTGGCTAAGAAAGAAGGGGGCAGATAGTTATTAAGATTAATTTGAGAAGACATGATGGCTCTTCCAAATTTTCTTATTTGTGCAAAGTGAGAGGTGAAATGTGTTTTTAACAAAAAGGTGGAGGACAGTTTCACTATCAGTGAGGGAAAGATAATGACAGATGTGAGTGGGACTCAAGATTAGAGTCGGTAGGAATGCTGTACTAGTGCAATCTTGATAGATAAAACAGAACTGTAAGGATGAGCCAGCGAAGTGATTGCTGAGAGAGGGGTACTTGGGATTTGGAGATAAAGGTGGAGTACAAGAACCGCAAATGAGCATAAGAATCTATAGTAAGCCTGGATTGTGTCGGATTGTAAAGCACAAGATTCATATTCAGCTTTACTTTAAAATGCAAATAAGTGATGGGGAAAAGGTGTGTTACTCTCATTTGTTCTGGCTGTGTAATTTGAAAAAAAGTGGGAAATGTAGTATTATTTTGAGCTGCAGATGCCCACACTTTACTTTAGTTCTCCTAGAAATTCTGGGAGCTATGTCTTGACACCTTATTTGGAGTTTCTGTGTCACCCTTGGGCAGGCCTTGGGGCAGTTTTGTGTATTGGGCGCTCAGGAATTAACCTAATTTTACATTTTAGATTACCCCTTCTTAAGCTTTAATTTGAGGAATTGGATTTTGTGATCAGGAATGGTTGTAGAAGAACCCTAGAGTTTTGATGTTTGATCATAAAGTGGCCTTTATTCTATTTCAATCAATAAGTCAATCAATCAATCAGCATTTGTATAGCACTGCAATCACTGGTGAGGGTATCCAGGCGCTGGGTGGCAGGGATCATTTGAAAAAGCCAGGTCTTGAGTTTCGTCCTGAATTCCCTCTAGTGAGGGTGATGAAACGAGATGGAGGGGAAGGTCGTTTCACAACTTGGCAGCGAGGTACAAGAAGGAATGGCCACCACTGTGGTTTTGGCAGATGCAAGGTGTCTGAGCGAGGGTGGTGGAGTTAAGGTCTCTGGACGGTTGGTGGAAATGGGAGATATGACACTCAAATGGCAATGGCAGAAGGCGATTACACATTTTATTTTGGGCATTACTTAATCAGAAAGTCGAGGACCTGTAGCCTTAATTAGACAGGCGCCCTTTAAAGATGAGCCAAAAAAAGGCATTTAAGAGATTTTCATACGTTTGAGGAAAGAACAGATGGCATGCATTACGCATAAGTTATAGATCATATCGCAGATTGACGAAAGCAGTGTCTAAATCAGCTAAGTGAATTCAAGTTTCTTATCATTGTACTTAAAGATGAAGATATATTAACTGAAAAGGCATACCATACATTAACCATACCCATTTGCGCAGAGTTAGGCAGGTAATCCAGCCCTGCAACACCCACTGGATTGTGAATCGCACTATTCATTCAATACCCTACTTTACAAGTTCTGGCCTTCAGTTGCTAGGTAACATGTCAGAAAGGGGGCTTGTGGAGCAGCAAATGACCACAATATTCACCCCAGCCAAGGTGAATCAGTGAAACAGATTTGGATAATGTTATAACTGCAAAAGACTGAAAAGGGAAGTAGAATCCAATTAACAGCTTAGTCCCGTAAGGATTTTATTTTTTAATTATTGAATACAAACTAATTTCAAATACAGCTACTTGGAAAAGCTGTGCACTCACAAAAATGGAAATGCATTAGGAGGCGGACACTGACATCAATTTCGATGTGCTCAGGTGTAACAACTGCCATTGTCAGTTTGTCCTTTGAAAGGACTAGAACTTTTCCTGTTACCTTGGTCTGGCAAGGGAAGTCAAGGGAATGAAAACTCGTAAATAAGGTTCTAAGAGCCCTGTTTTCATCCTGTAGTTTCTCCTCATTGGCTTTACTTTTGTGCCTTAGCAGTAAATAAATACACCGACAAAAAACTGTGATGGCCTAGTTTCAGCTGTCAAAGAACCTAAAAAAGATTGTGAGAAAAAGAGTCTTTAGTACCGCTACTCAGGCATTTTACTCTTGCATCAGGATGGCGGGAATACTTTGTTCCACGACCACCAAGACTCCATATTCACACCTCTTATGAGCCTTCTACATGGCACAGCATGTCTCATACAGGCCTCAAGAAATATGATCACATGACCCCTAGCCAGATGGATGTTTAAGCTCCACTTACCAACCTACACATTTTCAAAATCAACGGCATCACTTACACGGCTCCCGCAACCAGCTTTCCTGCTTATCTTGCAGACAAGTTAATCTCTGATGGCTCTCGGCACACCTGCAGCAAGAGACCATCAGACTAGAGGTTACCAAATGTAAAAGACACAAGGCAGTAGGGCTTTTCCAGTTATGCACCCTGCGTCTGGGGCACTCATCAGAGATGCCCCAAAGCTGCTCCAATGACGGAGTGTATATTACATCACAATGCTGTCAGAGTATACCTTCGCTTCTCAATCCAGCACCTTTGCTTCTCAATCCTTGCCTTTGCCTTGTACAGAACTCTGCTGTATTTTGGCTAGTTTGGAGCTATTGAAATACTGAATACATAAATACAGTACTTTGTGGCTGTAGAAAGGGGTCAATCCTGTAATGTCAAGACGGACAGGGAGGCATAGGATGTGTGTTCCACTACTGCAGACCCTATCATATTGGTTGACTGAATCCTAGGTAGAAAGGTTCTGTCTGAAATGATGAACATTTTTTATTTTATTATTTTTGTTTTTCTAATTTGTCGAACGTAGCTTTCGATTACGGTGCCATGCTACTTCAGGGAATAGAGTGATAATGAAGTTATTGGCAGAATAGCTACGGTTTGAGCAGTTTCCTGAACACCATATGGTTTGAGATGGTGCCATTGCCAATGGAAAGAATTCTAAAAGGAAGCAAAAAGTAAGAAAAAAAATATGTAACTTTTTCCAACCTTTAAATTATTCATTGTGTCCTAATACAAGGATCTGGAGTTCTGCTGATACTTTTTTTCTTGTTTGTTGATGTAGCCCACCAGGGTTAAGGCTGATACAACTGTTCTGGCACGCGGAATGCCTGTTCTTGACACCTGTCAGACTGCGATGTGGGCTTCCGTGCACACATTAACAAAGCATTACTGCTTTGACATCGAGGTTAGACAGGAAGAGCATTACATGTTTTGGTCCTGCAGAGCTTTTGGTCTGAGCCATTCCACAGACCCTTCTCCATCAGAGGTATTGTTTTGGTGTCTATTCTAAAGCCGATGATGCAGTTAGAAGAATCTGTCGGCGCAAGTAATTTACCTTTTGGAACGCTCTTTCTGGTTGATACTCCACTTGATACTGCAGCTTCCTCACTGGCCTCTCATCTCCTCTGTTCTGTGTAATGGTCTCTTTTCCCATCTAAAAAGATCCCAAACTAGAGATCTCAACGCTGGTACCTCTTATTGCTGGGCTTCGCGTCCGAAAGTGCACAGAGTCTCAAAAAAGGAACAGACATTGGCATGCTGGGGTGCTGCTTATAGTGGGCAGTTTCTTTTTTTGATGTTCGGAAACGTACTGCTTCACTTCATGATCCTAGATCACCTTTTTTCACATGGGCGCACTCCTCAGATGACTTGGAATTGAAATACCTAAGGTATGCCTTGTGTGGGTCTGTCACATACATTTATATGCAACAGTCCTGCCAGGGTTTAAACCCTGTAGTCTTTGAAGGATATCTTAGTTCCCTTTTCACACTAGTAGTTTTGGTTGACATTTTTTTTATTTTTTTATTAATGAAATCCACTCATCAACAAACAAGAAGAAAATGTGGTAGTGGCGCTCCAGAGCCGTGTATAAAGGCAGAAACAAAAATTTGAAGGTTGAAAAATGTAAAACAATTTATCTTATGGATATGGGCAAGTTGAAAAAATATATTAACCACCCTCGCACAATTATAAAAGATCGCTGTATTCATTTTATTCCTACTTTTAGGGTGAATAGCTGGGCATAAGCAACCCTAGGAACACACTATGTACAAAAATAAGCGTCAAACTTACTAAGTCCAAAAAGCATGATCACTTGATGGAGGAGGTGGAGTAGTTTCTTACCTGTAACTCCAGATTTGTAGTAGGGGTACCTCTGTTATAGTCATAATCTAGTGAATAGTCCCGCCCATGTGCGTGGACCCCGGAGCAATCAAAAATAATCTCTTAAACTGTCTTCATTGCAGTCCTGCATAGACACTTAAGAGAAAATTAAAGACAATAATGCAGCCTATACCTACAAGGCTACACTGTCCAGTACTTCAACTAGATATGCCAAGGATATAACACTAATAACACATTCAGCACAATCTGTCAAGTTTCACCCACAGAGAAACTTCCCTCCACTCACCAAATCCTTGGAATGATAAAGAGGAAGGCAAGGACAGAAAAGCCTCCATAGGCTGCCATTATGTGTCTGGAAAAGGGATACCGTGCCTTTAAGGAACTCTCTGGAGACCCTCGGTATCCCAGCATGCTCAGCCCCTTCCTTTTCCTTTCAGTTCTTCTTGAAAGTGCATAAAGCAAGGCCTGTAGCATACACTACAATACCATTTTCTCCACCGGGGAGGAGGGCGGGCGCTTAAGACTATAACAGAGATACCCCTACTACAGAACTGGAGTTACAGGTAAGAAACTACTCCTTCTGTAGTAGGGGATCTCTGTGTATAGTCATAATCTAGTGAATAGAATGGCGAGCCCATCCAAAAAAAAAAACAGCGGTGGAGAAATATATACAAAACCACTATTGTGCGAACAAATTCCGCAGCAAAGCCTGCCCAACCTGAGCATCTGCTCTGGCATCCGAGTCCAGACAGTAGTGCTTAGCAAAGGTGTGGACCGACTTCCAAGTAGCCGCCCTGCAGATATCTGCAATGGGAAAATTTTGAAGCAAAGCTGTTGTAGCTGCTTTGCCCCTGGTAGAATGAGCGTTAGGCTTACCCCCTAAGGTCTTATTCACTTTCTGATAACAGAGCTGGATACATGACACAATTCACCTAGATATGGACTGTTTCGAAGTTGCCAGACCAGTCTTAACCGACCCATAGTTGACAAACAGCTGTTCGGATCTACGGATATCCTTGGTCTTATCCAGATAGAATTTCAACAACCCCCTAACATCCAAGGAATGAAGAGACCGTTCCGCTGGAGTGGAAGGATTCTGGAAAAATGTTGGTAAAGTTATAGTCTGATTAACATGAAAACCAGAAATCACTTTGGGAAGGAACTTAGGGCGAGTACGCATAACAACCTTCGCAGCATTAAATACAGTATAAGGTTCCTGGCAACACAATGCCTGAATTACATTCACCCTGCATGCCGATGTAACGGCAACCAGGAACGCCGCCTTCCAAGACAGGTGCTGCAACGAAGCTTTACGAATAGGCTCGAAGGGTTCCTTCATCAGCCTGGACAGCACCACATTCAGTTCCCATGAAGGCGAAGGAAGCCGAATAGGAGGGAACACCTTCTTCAACCCTTCCAAAATATCCTTAATCACAGGAATCTGGAAAAAGGATGTCTGTGAAGGGCCTTTTCTGTAAGCAGTCAATGCAGCTAGATGAACCTTAATGGAATGAAAATTAAGGCCAGACTGAGCTAGATGCAGAAGGTATGGAAGGATAACATCCTCCTTGCAGGTCGTCGGATCATAGTTCTTACACATGCATCAGATGCAGAATCTCTTCCACTACTAAGCATAAGAGGTCCTAGTTGATGGCCTCTTAGCCTCCTTCAATATGTCCATGCAATCCTCAGGAAGATTCAAGTGGCCATATTGCACTATCTCAGGAGCCATGCCGTCAAACTCAACGATGAGAGGTTGGGGTGCACCGTCTGCCCCCTGAACTTCGTGAGAAGGTCCGGTCGACACGGCAGCCGCCGATGAGGTAGGATCGACCGGTAAAGCAGGTCCGTGAACCACCATTGTCTGGGCCATTCTAGCGCAATGAGGACCGCTGGAATTAGGAGAATGGGTGGAAAAGAGTACAGATAGCTGTTCAACCAACTGATCCATTACGTGTTCCCCACATCCCCGGTTGGTAATACCTCGAGGCGAAGCCGCATCATTTGCTATTTTCTGCCATGGTGGCGAATAGATCCACGTCTGGAGTGCCCTCACATGGCGAAGATGTCGTCCAGCACTTCGTCGTTTAGGACCCACTCGTAGTTTTTGTGAAGCAACCTGCTGAGGGCGTCCGCCTGAACATTCTGGACACCTGGCAGATGAGTTGCCATTATCGTCAACCCTCTGGCTAGCAGCCAGTGCCAGATCGCTTGAGCTTCCTGTGACAGTGTGCGCGATCTCGAGCCCCCCTGCTTGTTGAGGTAATACATCGTGGTCGTATTGTCCGTCTGCACAAGCAAGGAGTTGGTCTGGAAGGACGGATGAAAGGCTTTCAGTTCCAAGTGAACAGCTCCGAGTTCCAGGAAATTGATTTGATACGTGGACTCTGTCGGAGACCACGTTCCCTGGATCTGTAGATGTCTGAATGCGCTCCCCATCCCAGGAGAGACGCATCCGTAATGATAGTCTGAGTCGGGATGTCCTTGTGGAAAGGACCCCTCAGAGGA
Organism: Lissotriton vulgaris; assembly: GCF_964263255.1. NCBI lineage: Eukaryota > Metazoa > Chordata > Amphibia > Caudata > Salamandridae > Lissotriton > Lissotriton vulgaris. The sequence continues at coordinate 995,538,612 of NC_141699.1, forward strand.
GATTCTCTGCAGAGCACCTCCATCTCAGGGACTGTTGGGCGTGAAGAGACAACTGAATCCGTTCGTCCCAACACTCTATCCTCTGGTCCCACTGGTCCTCCAAACATTCCTGTAGCGGCCTCATGTGTAGGCGTGCGTGGGGAGTGAGGAAGATATAAGAGGCCATCGATCCCAGTAGAGAAGACACTGTCCTCACTGTTGTAGGTGGAGCAGCTATGAGAGCCTGAGCCTTCCGAAGGATGGATAAGCGTCTCGACTCCGAGGGAGACACGCTTGCCGACAGCGTATTGCTGGAGGCTCCCAAGTACTGCAGGCACTGTACAGGAATCTGGACAGACGTGGACAGATTTATGTGCAACCCCAGACGGTTCAACAGGACGGCCGTCTTGTTAAAGTGCAATTGTGCTTCCTGGAAGGTAGAGGCCTTGATCAACCAATCGTCCAGGTAAGGGTAGATAAACACCTTGTTCTTTCTCAGGTGTGCTGCTACCACAGCCATGCATTTCGTAAAAGTCCTGGTTGCAGACTTCAGTCCAAACGGTAGTACAGTGTACTGATAGTGATTGGCGCCGACAAGAAAGCGCAGGAACTTCCGATGTTTCCGTGCAATAGGCACATGGAAGTACACATCTTGCAGATCTATCGCATACAGCCAGTCTCCCCTCAGCAGCGGAGGATAAATCTGGTGCAAAGACCGCATACAAAACTTTTCCCTGCGATTCCACTTGTTTGCTTGTCGCATGGGTCTGAACGCGTTCTTGTCCTTCTTCTGTACTAGGAAGAAGCTTGAGTAAATACCCTTTCCCCTTTGAGACAGAGGGACGTCTTCTATCGTCCTTTTTCTTAACAGGGTATCGGCCTCCACCTGGAGCTCGCGCAGTTGGAACTGCGAGCCGACCGGTGAAATCGCTGGAGGCGGACTGGTGAAACGAAGACTGTATCAATTGCAAACAATATTCAGCAACCACTTGTCCTGAGTAATGTTTCTCCACTCTGCCAGGTAATATTAAATGCTTCCCCCCACCGGAGCGGGTAACGGATGAAGGGTAAGTAACAGCTCAGGGCCTAGACCCAGCCGGGCCTTTGGTCGCGGCAGAAGACTGTTGACCACCTCGGCCCCTCTGGCGCTTTAGGAACTGTTTCCGCTGGAACTGTTGCTGCTGATGTTGCTGTCTAGCCTGTCAACCTTGCCCTCTGCCTTGCGCCCCGTAATGCCTCTTGAACGGGCAGGTCTTTTTCTGTTGCTTGGGCTTTTCCAACCCGACAGCCGTCAGGGTTTCCGCCTCCGCCTTCATGCGGGCCATCTCGTCGTCCACATGTTTCCCAAAGAGGGTCTCGCCCAAAAAGGGTAGGTTAGCTGCTGTGCCTCGGGCTTCAAGGATGTAAGACGCAGCCAGGCGTGGCGCCTCAGGTTGACCCCATTGCAGTACCCGTGGGCTGCCAAGAGGGAAGAATCTGCAGCCGCACGTATTATCTGGTTGAAAACCAGCAGCCCTTCGGCGAGGTTCTCTTGGAAATCTTCCCTCTTCTCCCGGGGAAGGTGTTCCGCAAACTGTTGGAGGGACTCCAACAGAGCTCGATCGTAACGTCCCAACAGGCTGAGGCACTCGCGGCCTTCATCGATGTGGAGGCCGTTGCGCAAACCTTCCTGCCAGCCGAATCCATCCAGCGGCTCTCCTGGTCAGGAGGCACTGTTGATGATGGTGTGGTGGCGTGTTGTTTTCTTGCCGCCGTCACGATCACCGAGTCAGGCGTGGGATCCCCCCGAAGAAATGCTGGGTCCGAGTCAGGAGCCTTATATTTCTTCTGCAGCCTTGAAGGTGCTGATCTTGTAGACGCAGGCGTGAGGAACAGCTCCATGGCCGGTTCTACCAGCCCAGGCACCAAGGGCAGCAAAGGACGAGACAACTGCTTCTTGTGCAGCGTTTCGAAGATGACCGATGTCAGTGGCGCGGGCACAGTGAGCGTGATAACCAGTTTAGCCGCCCCTTGTAGCAACACATCCTGGAAGGAAACCATGTCGTCTACTGGAGACACCCTGGTCCGAGGGGAATCCGTCAGGGTAGGAGAATAGTCCTTGGCACTATAGCTATCTGTGTAGCGGGACCTCGACCTGTCCCTCCTGTGGCGCCGTCTGGATCTTGTAGAAGATCGACAGCGACTCCTGGATCTATCCCTCCGTCTGGATCGAGATCTCGACCTCCGCAGCCTCTGACGTTTCACGGGCCGCAGTGGAGGGCGCTGGGGAGGCCTAAACGGGAGCATAGGTTGCGGTGGCCCCATAGGTGGTGTCGGAAGATGTGGCAACGAGGCAGACCTCGACGGAGGTGGTGGTGTAGGAGGTGGAGGACGATGAGGAGGAACAGGCGGCGTCGGATTACGTGGAGGAGGGTCCTTAGGTATCGGAGGCGGTGTAGGTGACCTCAGCTTAGCGGGGGAATAAACATTTGAGTGCCCAGAGCCTGGAGCCTCTTACCCTCTTTGCCTGACCTGAAGGGGTGGACCTAGAGGCCGTACCCCTGCTAGTCAAGCGACGGCGCCATGGCGACCGTGGACTTGTGGTGACCGAAGACACAGTCCTGGCCTTGGAACGCCTCCTGGAGGGCGATTCTCTCCTCCTCGACGCTGAGCGCCTTCTCGACGGCGATGAATGCAGTCTCGACGTCGACGAACGCCATTTAGACGTCGACGAACGCCTCCTCGACATCGACGATCTCCTTCTCGACGTCGAGGACTTCCTTCTCTACGTCGAACGTCGAGTCAACGTCGACAGAAGGCGACGCCTCGACGTCGACCGCCTGCGTCTCGAACCCTCTCGACGACAATGATGACTCGAGGACGAATCCGTTCGACGTCGACCTCGTCTGAGGTCTCGACATCAATCCCCTCGACGTAGACGTCGCTTCGACCCAGAGCCCTGGGGAGAAGGGGAGCAGACCGTGGTCATTCCTTTCGACGCCGCCAAGGGTATCGACGTCGACCAGTGGTGTTTTCTGACCGCCTTTTTACGGGGGAGCCCCCCAGAGGCCTCCGCACAGGCAGAGGAAGAGGCCCCTTCCTGCCCAGACCCACCTTGACCTTGCTGTCTTCTTTGCTCCAGTCCTTGGAGCCTGATCTCTCTGTCCTTCAGGGTCCTACTTGAAAACTGCAGGCAGATCTCACAAGTCCCAGGAACATCAGAAGAAGGGAGGCACAGGATACATACCCTGTGTGGATCAGATCTTGCCTTCTGCCTGGAACACTGGACATTTCTCAAATAAGGCAGGCATATTTGATAAAAGAGTGGCCAAATCACCAAAAGAGTGAAGAGGCAAAAACACATTAAGTGAACACACTCTAACACTTTAAATTGCAAAAAAGTTAACAAATTACCCTAAAGGGAGAGCTCAATGCCTCAGGGTCCTACTAGCAGGAGCCGGAAAAAAGAACTGAAAGTTAAAGGAAGGGGCTGAGCATGCTGGGATACAGAGGGTCTCCAGAGAGTTGCTTAATGGCACGGTATCCCTTGTCCAGACACATAATGGCAGCCTATGGAGGCTGGTCTGTCCTTGACTTCCTCTCTATCATTCCAAGGATTTGGTGAGGCGAGGGAAGTTTCTCTGTGGGTGAAATTTGACAGATTGTGCTGAATGTGTTATTGGTGTTATATCCTTGGCATTTCTAGTTGAAGTACTGGACAGTGTAGCCTTGTAGGTATAGGCTGCATTATTGTCTTTAATTTTCTCTTAAGTGTCTATGCAGGACTGCAATGAAGACAGCTTAAGAGATCATTTTTGATTGCTCCGGGGTCCACGCACATGGGCGGGACTATTCACTAGATTATGACTATACACAGAGATACCCTACTACAGAACCTTAATATTTAGGCATAAAATGGCCGCAGCCACTATCAATGGAACCACTCTGCTTTAAGTCAGAGCTGAAAGTAATTATCTTGGGATCCCGGCAAATGGTAATGTGGTAGAGATATTAAGAAACGGTTGCTGTGAGAGCATGTTGATAAAAGGGATTAGCATTCTAATTTCATACCACAGGCCATGGTTTGCGGTGAGATCCTGAGGAGTAGGTACTAGAGTGGGCCATTAGATTACACATTTTTTTCTAACACAGCTTTTCAGTATCATTTCTCAGTGTTTCTTTGGAAATACACCCTTTTAACTTTGGCACTATATGTCGATGTTAGGATCTGTTTATAGTTGACACAAGGTCTTCACATGTGATGGAAGAATTATGCTTTGAAAAGTGATTCCACATATTGTAAGCTGGTGACTAATAGTCTTACATATGTTACATAAGAATGAATAACTTTAAATGGTTAACTAGTCTTAATGCAATGTCAAGAAAAAAATGCAAATAGAAGGAGTAGGTAGAATGAAAGGGAATAAAGAGGTCTTGCATTATTCCTGGGCAGGTACACATGGGGGCATGATACAAATGTGGAAAATAGGTCACATATGTATTCTACAGACCTTTAGGACCCTTCACGAGTTTAATTTCCATTATTTTTTCTGTTACTGGTTTCCTCCTTCTGACATACAATCGCACGATGGATCCAGCCTCCTTTAATGCTTCCACGGCTTTGCTGTGTGTCACATCACGTACATCTACGTCGTTGACTCGCAATATACAGTCATTAACCCTGAGGAGAGGAATTCCGGCACCAAGTAGATTATTTACATGATTCCAAACGTCAGAATGTTCAATTTAATATTGCCAACCAATTCAATGAACATTTAATGAATGACTTATGAACTGAAAGCAATACTTATAGAAAACAATGCATTATGTTAAAAGGTTTATATCAAAACATATAAAGAAGAGAAAAAACCTAAGCAAACAAATCATGCAATCTGACGCAATTCTAACAGATGTTCAATATCCACACATTTTTGTGTATGAAATTCCATAAGGCTTTGATCAGTTCCTTTTCTTTGTTGTTGGGAGGCTGCAATAAATAAATAAAATGAGCTGCTTCAGCCCAATACTGAACAGTAAAATAGCCACAAGTCAGTACAGCTGTACAGGTATGAGGAGTGCTTTCGTGGTTTTCTTCCTCTGTTTTAAATTGTTTTTATAAGGATCATCAAAATAACAAATAAATGACCTGCAATTGTGGCTTTCCTTCAGAAGTAGATTTTATAGCAAACCATCCACCTATGTTGGGCAGGTACATAAAAAAGACCCACTGCCATCGGGGGCCTCCCATCTGTTTGGCTGACCTGCGGGCTGGTGACGGACCCGGATGTCGCAGCGGGTGAGCCCGGTAAATTGGCGGCGAGAGCGCCCGCTGGTCCCCCCGCACTGCGGCGGGGGAGTGGTGGTTGTCTGCGAGGGAAGTGAATAAAAGCATCCACCAGCCCCGACTGTCGGGGGCCCAAACTTACCCACATTTGGGTCGCATACGGGCCGCGAGGAGGAGGCGGCGGCCCGGGATGAGCAGAAGCAGGGCCTGCATAAATCGAGGCCAGGGTCGGCGGCCTGCCCCCACGAGAAGGAGGCAATCTGCCGCCGGTGAGCCCACTGTAATCGGGACCTCCCAGGACGTAGGGGCCTTCGACATTGATGCAGGGCCCACTGCCAGCCGGGGCCCCTGTGTGATACCTGAACCCTGCCCCCAGGGTGGCCAATCCTGAGGGAGCCGAGGATAGCTGCTGCGCCGGCCTTTGCAGAGCCTGAGATGTCCGGGGTGCAGACTCCTTGCCCCGCAGGCCTGCCCCTAAAGGAGTATCCCGCCTCGGAGGCGCCCACTGCCATCGGGGGCCTCCCCATCTGTGTTGGAGCTCTGCAGGCGGGGGAAGGCAGGAAGCCAGTGCCGAGGAAGATGAGCTGGGAGAATTGGCGGTGGGGGAGCGGAGATCGGGAGCACACTGGGGCCTGTCTTCTTGTGTCTCTGGCTGCGTTCTGTTGCGGGTGGGCATTCCGGGTGGCCTGGACTGGGACTAATATTGAGGCTGAAAGGGCGGGGACGGCCCTGGGAGTCAGGTGCGATAGGAGATCGGCCGGGAGGCCTGCGGAGTTGGTGAAGGGACGCCTGCGGACATCTGGGGACCACCGGGGGGTCTGCTGGGCCCTGACAGGCTGACGCGCTTTCAGTGTGGTATTATCCTGCTGGGGGACATTGGAGTCGAGTCCGCCGGTTCGGGTCCGGGGGTCTGCAGCTGGGCTACATCGTGTGTCTCCTGGGGAGCCCTTGTGGAGGTGTGAGGGTCTGCCCTCGTGGCCTGCAATAATAGGGACCCCCCTTCAGTCGCGCGCCGGTTGGTGAGGTGGGGAAAAGTTGGTGGCCCTGCCATTGGTTGACGGTCCTGGCGTGCCCGGCCTGGGCGGTGGCCACGGCTCCAACCCGCCGGTAGGACCTCCCTGGGTGCGCTGGATCTGGCCCCGGACGTGACATTGATATTGGACTCTGACATGGGGTGCACGCCAAGATGGGCCCATGTAGCCTGAGAGAAACGCTGTGGTGAGTTACTGTGGACTGAGAGTGAGTCAGTGTCTGGAGAGTAGATTGTACGTCACCTTCATCCACTCAAGCCTTGGCGTGGGTGAGCTAGGAGATTGCCAGCTAGGGGTCCTGGAGTGACTCGGTTTGATGTCTGAAATGTGTAAAGATAAAACGCCCCGGGCCTCACAGCCAAACACTATAACACAATAAACTACCCAGAGGCTCCCCTCGCAGAGGATCACGCGCCAGTCGGGGCAGGACGAAGGGGATGTGACTGCCGGTGAGCCCTCCCGAGCAGTGTTGTTAAAGGTGATTCAGGGGTCCCATTCTGCCCTGGAGCGCCAAATTGAAACGGTATCCATTGACGTGAATTTATTACGGACAGACCTGCGGAAAGTTGCCAACAAGGTGTTGGATGCAGAGGGGAATATTGTCCAGTTGCAAGGAGAAGTGGCGTCCCTTAAAAAAACAGTCTCACACCTTACTGCCACGACGGGGCACTGGAGTGGAGAGCGGAGGACACGGAAGGGAGAGCACGCCTCAGTAATATCAGCCGGTCCTTGGTGTTCCGGAACGAGCGGAGGCAGGCAACGCAGAACGCTTCTTAGAGCACTGGATTCGTACTACGCTGTGCCCTGCGGGTCTTTCAGAAGTCTTTGTGATTGAAAAGGCCCATAGAGCGTTGGTGCCGCCGCCGAGACCCGGAGCTTCACCACGGGCCCTCATTGCCAAGATCCTTAACTATCGAGACAGGGACTGCATCCTTAGAGAGGCGAGGGAAACTGCAGATTTAACATATGAGAATACAAAGGTATCCATTTTTCCAGATTACACCCAACTGGTCCAAGAACAGCGGAAGACCTTCCTGACAGTTAAACAGAAGCTCCGGGAGTTAAACCTACAGTATATGCTGCTCTACCCGGCTAAGCTTAAGGTTATTTCCAAGGGGAAGGTGCACTTTTTCGAGGCCCCGGAGAGATGGGAGTGGCTTGAGATCAGGGGGATGCCCTTCCTCCAGGAGAGCGGGGAGGAAACCGAAGCACATGGGGGACACGACCACGGAGGAGACGCACGGGTAGGAGACAACGTCGTTCTGACAAGGTTTAGCGAGAGGAGGGACCGTGAGTCACGGTGGGCGCGATGGTGCCCACCGATTGGATCTGACGGGGTCTGAGGACTTGCCGACGACGTCCAGGACTCCCCCGCCGGGAGAGATAATAGTTCCAGATACACTGCAGCCCACCACAGATATTATTTCACCTACCAGTGCTACGATTTCAGAGACGGCAGGGGCTCAGGGTCCGACATCGAAGGCCCTCATGAGGAGCGGATGTGGTCCTGGATGGATTGCTGGATTTCAGGCCTTCTGGCCAGCCGTGAGGGGGCCGCTAACTAAAGGGAGACTATACTCAGTCTAATGTTTAGGGGACGGTGTTGCTCGTTAGAGAGCGAAGGGTTGGACACAAGGTGGGATCCTTCACTGTAATGGCCCGAGTCCTGTATTCATGATCGGATAGCGGGCCTTGCCGGGAGCTGGGTGGGGAGTTTTTCCTTTTTATCTGTTGGGAGGTTTAGCCTGGTTGGGCGGGTGGGGTGGCTGTGCACGTCCTGGCACCAGCATGGGAAGGGCATATCGGCTAGTTGTGTTGTTGCTAGTATATTGCTCGTGGGTGGGGGGAGGGTCTGGCAGGGGTTGTTGAAGGGGAATGTTTTAGGCATAGCATGTATTACACTTCGGGCACAGGGTTGGAGGGACACCGAGGGTAGCGTTCTGTGGGGCAGCGGGCTACATCACCGTACATGGGGTACAAGTTTATGAGCTGGAATGTGAGAGGACTAGGCACATGTACTAAAAGATATAGAGTCCTTTCTTTTCTTCGTAGACACGGGGTCTCAATTGCATGTTTCCAGGAGACCCATCTTTCAGATGAGGGGGCTGAGAAGTTGGGTAAAAAGTGGCAAGGTCAGGTATTCCACTCCTCCTATTCCACACTCCTATGCTAGAGGGGTGTTGATTTGGGTGGCGCCTGGGGTCCCATTCGCAGTCCAATATGTAGAAGCGAACATACATGGCAGATACCTGCTTCTCGGGGCAAAATTAGATGGTAGGAACATTATCATTTTGAATACATATGCACCTAACATGGATGATCCGGTCTTTTTTCGGGCTCTTCAGGACATCCTGATTCATGATTTGGGGGCTCCAGTCCTTTGGATGGGGGATTTTAATTGTGTTCTTGACCCGGTCCTAGATAGGTCCCCGCCACGGGAGGGCACAAAACCCCGTATGACTGCCCAGCTTAAGGAGGTCATGGAGAATATAGGGGCAGTGGATATTTGGCGTCAGACAAACCCGACGCAGCAAGTTTACACCTGTTTCCCCCACTCATAACACGTATAGTCACCTCGATAGGGTTTTAGTTGCAAATGCCGAGATTAATATGTCCATAGAGGTGACACACCAGGCTCGCTTTTCATCCGATCATTCCCAGGTGGCATGCTTGGTACGATGGGGAACCCCGGTTTCCCGCCCTCGGACTTGGAGACTTCCGGTGGATATCCTCCATGATCAAGTAGGGAGGGCGCATGTGGAGACGGCTCTCGGGGACTATGTGGATCTTAATTGGGAGGAGGGGGACCTATCGCTGGACACCAAATGGGAGGCCCTAAAGGCGGTGAAGAGGGGAGCCTGCATGGGACTCGCGTATGGAGTCCAGAAGCAGCTTCTACAGGATCTACAGACGGCAGAGGACGCTTTTTTAAATGTCCAAGCCGCGGCGTCTCCTGACGACCTGCAGAGGGAGGAGTTGCAGCCTGCCTGTGTTCGGTTCCATGATATTCTTGACCGACTTGACAAGTATTCTCTAGGCCAATATAGGCAGCGTCTCCATAGGGAGGGGGACAAGTCGGGCGGCTTTTGGCTTGGATCCTTCGGAAAGAGCAGACCCCAGAATGTATTGTAGCTTTGCGAGACTCAAATGGGGAAGTGATACATTCGGAGCGTGCCATCCTCGAAGCCCTCAGATTCCACCTCCAACAGGTATACACTGCAGATCCAGACATATCCAAAGCTTCTTATCTACAGGGACTGACCCTGCCGTCCCTCTCCGCGGCAGACCAGGAGGACCTAGATCTGGCACTAACATTGGGTGAGGTGCGGGCAGCTCTGGCCCGCCTGCCACGCGCGAAGTCATCAGGGACTGATGGATTCCCGCCGGAGTTTTATCACGAGTTCGGCAACACATTGTCTCGTCTCCTCTTACAGGTCTTTGCTGAGGCATTTGAGAACGGGTCTCTCTCGCAGAGCATGTCAAGTGGGGAGATTTGCATGATCCTTAAACCAGGGGGGAGACAAACTCGACCCTTCCGCGTATCGCCCAATCACTATGTTCAATACAGATGTGAAATTTTGACCAAGTTATTGGCCACCCGTCTGGCACCATATGTGGCGCACTTGGTCCATCCGGACCAATGTGGCTTTATTCCTGGGCGTAACACCGCCATGAACCTACGGCGCTTGAATCACATCACACACAAAGTCCAGGGGTCAGAAGAACAGACTGCACTGGTATTCGTTGACCTCGCCAAGGCATTCGATACGGTTGACTGGGGATATTTGCAAGAGGTCCTCCGAGTGACAGGTTTGGGCCCCAATTTTTGCAGTTGGATCCGTAAACTATATAAATCCCCCCGGGGTAGGGTACGACTGGGAACAACGCGTTCAGAGGAGTGGCAATTGGGACGACAGGGGTGTCCCCTCTCACCACTACTCTTCGCCCTGGCTATAGAGCCTTTTGACGTTCTGATCCATTCTGAGTTGTCGCAGTGGGGTATACGAGGGGTATACGAGTGGGAGATACTTGTAATATTATCTCCTTATATGCAGATGATGCCTTGTTTTATCTGAGAGCCCAGAGAGAGGCGCTTCCAATGTTGCTATATCAGCTACATAGGTTCGGCGATGCGTCGGGATTGAGACTCAATAAAACACAAATCCCTGATTTATCAGTTGTCGGGGCTTGAGTTGGTGCCCCGGGAGGAATTGCCGGAGCTCGGGCTGCGATGGGAAAGAGATAGCTTTAGCTATTTGGGTATCCAAGTGGCCTCAACGGAAGCACAATCACTGGCCTGCAATATTGATCGAGTGATTAAGTCCCTGCAGCGCTCTGTGTCCTTCTGGAACACCCTGCCGCTATCTCTCATGGCTCGGCTGGCCGTCGCTAAGATGGTGATGCTGCCGAGGACACTTTACATCCTTCAGAACACGATATGCCCTCTTCCCCCTATGGTCTTTCGGGCCACGAACATGCTATTTACGTCCCTACTCTGGGCGGACCGGCGCAGTAGAGTAGCCCTTCATACAGTGGTGCGCTCCTATGAGGAGGGAGGTCTAGAGGCCCCAGGTTTTGACTTATATTATGCTGCGCAGCTGCAACCGGCTGCCAGATGGTTTGCGGATTCAGACGTTTGGGAGACGCAACTATTGGCGGGTAGAGCGACGGTACAGGATCTACGGGTGTCTTTGATGCGGGGCAGAGGGGCGAGTGAGACTTTGCCGTACGTTGTGAGGCACGCAGCGAGCGTTTGGCACCGATTCATAGAGAGAGTTTTGCAAACAGCGCCCTTCCACAGGGACCTGCTGATCTGGATCCTGGCGCCCATGGTGACAATGAAACAGCATATGTCCTTACGGGCCTGGCAAGAGGGGGGCTGTGAATCCCTGGCTGACCTATACCCCACTGAGACCTTTCTAACTTATGAACAAGCGGAGGAGGCCTTCGGAGAGGGCAGTACCTGCATTATCAGGGGCTGCGCGATGTAGTGCGGTCGCTATGGGCTCAGTATCCAGAGGCGCCCCCAATGACTCGTACCTTGAATATTCTTCTGTCCTGTGGCAAAGGACGCAGACTTATTTCCCTACTATATGCAGCCATGCGTCGGGACTCTGCCCCGCCGGTGCCTCCGGCGTGGGCAGCCTGAGAAGCGGATTTAGGTACGCCACTGGACCAGGGGCAGCGTAAGCGAATAGGGGCTCTAACACAGAAGGTATCTTGTAACGCACGCTTTAAATTAATACATTTTAATTTCCTACACCGCACATACCTCACTCCGATCTTACTGAAGCATTACTCCCCAGGCAGGGGGGATAATTGTCCCAGATGTAGCGCAGAAGGGGCAGGTTTCCTTCATTTAGCTTGGGACTGCCCGCTAATCCAGAGATTTTGGGCGAGCGTTGTAGATCCCATATCTGCCACTACGGGACTCTGTATCACACGGACACCTTTGCACTGTCTGCTGGCGCTAGTCCCTAGGCCAAAGAAACGAAAGCTGCCTATAGATTAATTCAATTAATGTTGGTGCTGGCAAGTCGCAGGGTGGCTATCACTTGGATGGGACAGAGGGCCCCAGAGATACCCACATGGCTTATATCTGTAACAATATAAAACTGAAAAAAAAAGTTTTAAATAAAAAAGAAATTGAGAGTATGCAGAGAGAATTACTGTGGGGAGGGTCGCCTCGAATAGGGCTTCACAAACTCGCCCTTAATTGGTACGATGGTGGAATCAGCCTCCCAGACCTTAAGAAATATTACTGGGCGGCACACCTTGCAGCAATGAACCATGGCACCTACTGTAATGTGGATGATCCGGGCTATGCTGTGGACCGGTGGCTTCTCCCCGGCGGGAACTAATACACGGCCCTCTACTCTAGGGCAAAGCGCTTCCCCCTGACTGGACCGTCGAAACTCGGTGCATGTCTGGCATAGAGCCACTAGAAGCCTGGGTTGGGGGCGGAAATTGACATCAGCCACGCCTCTCTGGGACTCTGAGATTCTAGGTGATCTTTGGAAGTCAAAGGGATTTGACAAGTGGATCTCATCTGGATCTCGAGCATCGGGGATTTATGGGTGGGGGGAGCGGTGTTGACCTTTGCTTATCTACAGAAGAAGTATGAACTCGCCAACACAGAACACTTCCGCTACCTCCAGGACCGCCACGCACTGCAGGCATACATACCCAGCGGCATTCCTTTCCCTGACTACACGCCTCTAGAGGACAGGCTGCTTGACGGCTACCTGCCAGAAAAAACGATCTCCCTCACCTACAAGAAAATTATCAATAACGCAGTTGAACCCATTCAGGGACTTCGGTCAAAATGGGAAAGGGAAAGCCTCGAACTGGACGACAAGGAATGGCAGGAGGCAGTATCCTCCCCTAGAGAGGTGGCTATATCGGCAAAGCTACGCCTATTTCAGCTAAAAATTAACTCTGGGCAAAGCACTATGCTCCGCTCGCATAGTTTGCAAAGTTTGCGCTCCTTCGCATTATGCGAACTGCACATAGCACAGTGCGAACATGCGTAGCGTAGTGCAGCGGTCATTTTTTGCTTGCTCGCGGTCCTCAACGTCAAGTTGGCGACCGCGAGCAAGCAAAATGACATCCCATCGAGACTTTTTCCTTGTTCGCAATCAGCAACATCAAGTTGCCGATCGCAAGCGTGTCAAATAAACCTCTCGGCGAGATTCTCAACGCGGGGAGGTCAGGTTTCGCATTGCGAGTGGTCGTGTATGCTTGCAATCGCTTGCGATGAGAAACTACCAGTCCGCGTTGAGAAACCTGCCGCTCGCACTGTGCAAGATGCCGTTTTCAATGATTGCACAGTGCTGAATGCTTGTCCACACTGTGCAATCATTGAAAACTGCATCTTGCATAGTGCGAACAGGGTACTATGCAGTTCGCGTAGTGCTACGCGTAGCTCGTGTAGTGCGAAGTGCGCTTCGCGTAGTGCTACTTCGCAAATTACGCCCAGCCCTACTAAAAATCCTGCATAGGGTATATATCACTGGGCCCAATGGGGAGGGCGGATGACTGTGCATGCAGACGGCAATGTGGCTCTGAAGGGACATTTATGCACATAATATGGGAGTGTGACCTCATTCAGAGAAACTGGCGTCAAATCCACATAGTACTGGGTGAAGTATTGGGTCTTGATATCCGCCTTGAGGTGAAGAGATGCCTGTTAAATGTATGGGAGCCCACAGACCTGGGGAGAATGGACAAGATTTGGGTAACACTGGCACTTATGTGGACTAAAAGGAACATAGCACAGCCGTGGGGAACCACCAACCCCCCCCGCCCTCGCGGATTGGAAGAAAAACATTGATTTGTGCATGTTCTGGGAGAAAACGGTTTATGTTGCAAGGGGGTGCCAGAACAAATGGTCAGTAATTTGGGGAGCCTGGAACACATACCGAGATCTGAAGCCCACCACGTTGCACTAGTCTTGACAACTTGTCCTCACCATAAACTGTATCATTTACAGCTCAGTGATTTTATTCTGAATGCAATTCTGTATTGTCAAACTGTCGTCAAATGAACTCCTGCCTGTCATTTATCCCTGTACCTTTGCCTCAGTGCTGATTTTTGTTTGTTATATGTTAATAAAAAGAATTATAAAAAAAAAGTGTGCACAGGGCCCACATCCAGGCATAATCGCCTCACTTATGGGATACACAGTCTGTGGGGTTTTAGGTTTAAACCTATAATAATTGATATAACCCCACTGAAAGAGAAATAGCCCTCACCAGTGAAAACATATAAACACTGAAATAACACCTGCACAACCACAAACATAATGCCATTTTAAGGAAGGAAAAAGAGAGTGAAAGTCATTTTTTTTCTTCCTGAAAGGGCCAATACAATGTAACTTTGTTATACAAGCTAGCAGTAAGAAAGACTGGGCTAACATTCTGCTTCAGTTTTGTTGTTTAGGGATGCTGCTAAAATATTGTTTTTTCTTCCTTTTGCTTTTTTCAGTTTTGTGGTCTTTGTTCTAAAGATGCAAGGTTTAGAAACATGTTTTAGGTATTGTTAAATATTTGATAAACTGTAGAGGATCAGGAAATATCAAAATCATATTTGATATTTTGGCTGTGTTTTATTCTTTCACTGTTAGGTAAAATGGCTGGTTTCATAAGAATCTTTCCTAATATGTGTCATCACATTTACCCACATAGAATGGGTAAAACGCTTAATACATCAGCCCACAGTTTCTAGTGGGTCAGTATTGATATGTGAATTTCCAACACCTCAGGCTTTAAACATTCAATGCAGGTATAGTGACAAGTATATGTATAAAGAGCGCTATCATAAAGCATCTGGGATAGTGGTGAAAACATGACACCAGACTTTTGGAAAACATGGAACACAGTGTCACTTGAAATACTCTGCAAAAAAGGTTCTTTCCAAGTTCAATAATGATTGGAGTGATATTGTTTGTATTTGCAGTGATTCAGCTACGTATAGGAAAAAGTTGTGTGATGACCTGTCAAAATTGATACCTGAGCTGAAGTGATTCCCTGTAGGAGATCCTGGCCACTTGTTAGATGGTATGCTGAAAGCATCTTTACAATCTTCAGAGTTAATGAGGGATGCTATTGACTTTTTAGTCCATTCTGGTGCACTGTTTTCTTATGCACAGAAGCTAAAATGCAAATATTTATCATTTTGTGTTTTTTGTGGCAGGGGCTAGGAATGCTATATTTTCCATGTGGCAACCGTTTGCAACATTTTTGCTGAATGATGATGCCAAAGGCAAGAAATGTGAGGATCTCTGGTCGCATATTGATAGTGATGTGAAAAAAGTACACTCAACTGCATTATTAGATTTTTACAGGAAAACATAACTGCGGTAATGGACATAATCAAAAAACTAGAGTATGAAAAAACCCTTGGCTGCCAAGTGCTCAGCATAGTTGGTGTAGGTGTGAAACATCTCCTTGAGTGTAGGCTGGGCAACACCTTTAGTGACGTTGGCACTGAAACATGTTCCATGTTGGAGTGCTTGCCACTTGGTAAGCAAAGCAATGTTGAAGAGCAATCCCGGAAGGTTTATTTTACAATGAATGAGTAATGGCTTACATGCATAAAAATGCCCCTTCACCACCAATGGCATTTGTAGTCCATGAAATCTCACTGTGGTACTCTGTACAAGTTCTAGATCCCTACAGTAAAAGGGAATTTCCTCCGTAGTTTTAAAAGTGCTGTTTCATTTTTGACCGCTTCAATACCTCTGAGGGCACAATCCCTCAGCTCAATGCAAATGTTGCAGAACCTGCCCTGAGAATACCAATATTCAAATGCACCAGTATTTGCATGGAAAGCTATGTCAGTGGCCAAGGTTAACAAATTGTTTACTGGCTATTTTGACATTGCCCTTCTCAAGTGCCAATGTTGAGAGGGCCTTTCCACAGAAGTTTACATAGGAAAGAAAGAGTGAACGCACATGACTAAAGACTCACTGAAGAAGTATTGTATGGTGTACTACAATAAGTTTAATTTGCAAAAATCTATATGGATCTCATATACACTATACGTACACTGTCTGTATACCATGTTCTACCTTTAGAGAAAGCAAGTAATAATGAAAGCAAAACATTCCATAAACAGTGGGAAAAAAACACTTTTTCTGTTGTTTTTAGTCATGCGAAAATGTGTAACCACTGATAAAAACTGTTTTTTTAATGTATTGAAATCACTTGAAAACATTGGAAAAAAAACACCAGAATTTACCAAAAATAGAAACTGAAAACAGGAAAGCCTAGATACACATAAAGGTATACAAAAAGTGATGGATGGAATGTTCAAATGAATCTCAGCCATTGGTAATTACTAGGGCAGCATCTCAGTCCATCATTATTTTGCACACCAGATCACCTCAGTTTGGACACAGCCATATGCAAATCCATCTTCCGTACCAACACAGTGATGGTAGCAGTAGCCCTGGTGAAATGGGCTCTCAACCCTTGCCAAGGCTGCTTTTTGGCTAATGCGCAACAGATCCTACTGCTGAGGACTATACAGCTCAACTGAGTTGTCTTCTGCAACACCTTGCAGTTCTTTACCCAGGTGAATACCACAAAAAGTTGATCGTCCACTCGATCTTTGGAGCAATCAATGTCGAAGCCTAAAGTTCTTTTGGGGGTCCTATCAATGGAGCTTCTCCACCTCTACCGAGGGGCAAAGAACATTGGGAGGGTGATGGATTTCCCTATGTGAAAAGAAGCCATGACTTATGGCAAGATGAGCACCCAGGTCTTCAGTATCAGATTTTCTGGAAAAAAGATGGTGGCTGGAAGGTCACCCATGCGATGAGCTGAAGTGATCACAATGAGAAAGACAGTCTTTTAGTTCAGATGACGCAACAAGCTGTGCTCTGCTCTAAAGGTGTAAAAATGAGAAATGTCAAGGTCCTACAGAAGTCGCATAGATGGTTCAGAAAGGAACATGTGTGTCAAAACTTTTAATAAATTACATCACAACAGGTGATTTAAATAAAGAATGTTGCTCCGGCAAATGCAGAAAGCCCGAAAAAGACCCTTTAATAGTGCCTACTACAGGTCCTTACGGGTTCAAAGATAAACAATAAAATATTTAGCAGTTTTGCTCATAGAGGGTTAGTCTTGCAGACTCTACACCAGGTCACAAATTCTTCCCACAGACTGGCGCAAATGGACTTCAAATTGGACACCTGGCAGAAAGGATGACATCCACAACCTCAGGGGGTAGATCAAACTCATTTAACTGCTGCCGCTCAAATTCCACACATGGAGGTCTAAAATACGCAGGTTCAGGGTGCAGGGCTCTACTCTGCTGATGCGACAGAAGTGGAAGACCAATCAAGAGACAGGCACTTCGGTCCAGAAGTTCTGTGGGTATCATACTCTCCTGGCTCAAACTGGAACCATTAGGATGAATTGTGATTTATTGTTCCCGATCTTCAGAACTTAGAGCAGGAAGTTGTACAGGAGTCCCATGTTCCAGTCCAGTCAGAATGCATCTCCTCTCCAAGGATGTTACGAGTTTTGACACTGTCTGGCGGTGGTCCTCGACTGACTGTGGAAAGCCCTCCTTAAACAGATAGTCGACAAGGTAGGAGTAAACTGGTATCCCCAACCTCCAAAGAAGGGCACCGACGACCAACATCACTTTTGTGAGCACCCAAGGGGCACTTGTGAGGCCAACGGGGAGCACTACAAATTGAAAAAGCTCTTGACCTACTTTGAACCTCAGGTAACATCAGTGGGACGGCAGGAGAGTTACAGGAAAATACGCTTCACACGTTCAAGGCCTCCAGCCAGTAGTCCGAATCCAGTGTAGAGAGAACCTGGGCCAGTGTGAGCATTTTAAATTTGTCTTTTCTCAGGAAGACAAGCAGAGGGAGAAGATTTAAGATCGGAAGAACCCTTCATGTTTCTTCGGCACATACAAATAGCCAAAGTAAAAAATCATCCCTATTAAAAAGTCTGAAGTCCTCTCAATGGCTTCTTCGGGCATCGCTTGCCTTAGAATGGACAGTCAGTCCTCTGAGAGCCTTTCTGATGTTGGTGGAAGGTGTGGAGGGGTATAAACAACAGGTAGGACAGAGCCATGCAAAAAGGTTTAGAGGATCCTACCTATCAGATCTGATGGGTCGCTACTTTGGAACAAAGTTCTGGATTCGGTTTCATACAGAGTGTATGTGTGTCACTAACGACAAACTATGGGCTTAGAGGCTGTTGCCGCTGGGGAAGGGAACTAGGATGACAGAAGCCTGTCGTAACCTGCATGTCTGTCAAATCACATTTATGGGGATAAAAGGACTGGGTGACTGCAGTGGAGGTTAGGAGACGGGCATTGACTGTACGTTAACCCCCTCGTGTAGCTTCAGAAATTCCTGAATTGCTTAGGAAACATTTTGGCAGGAGGGAAAAGACTCAGAGAGCTTGCCCTGGTCCAACTCTCCTTAAAGTGTTCTAAGACAGAATCTGCTTTTTTGCCAAATAGATGTGTCATCGAAAGGCAGATCTGTAAGGGAGACATGCATGTCTCTTGACAACGTTGTACCACTTTCACACATGGCTACGGTTCACCACACTGGTGCCAACTGCTCACCCCAGACGATCAGAAGAATCAAGAGCTGCACAAATCAGGTATTTGGACGCATCTTGGCTGTCCTGAATGGTATGAGCCAAGAGCCACAAGTTCTTGCCAGATCGTCAACAAGATCGGCTGGCATTGTCCCAAAGGGTGTGCGCATACCAATCCAGGGCATTAGGGGGTGATATCATCCCCATCATCATCTCCCAGTGGTAGCATGCTCTACTCAGTCTAACCAAATAGATAATGGCGCCTCTGGAGGGTATCTCTGTGGTAGTGTAACCATGGGATCAGACAAAGAATGTGGGGATCAGATGGGCTGAAGCAGATTCAATGTGCGACCTTGGTTGGGATTGGACATCAACATCTGTAATTGATTCTTATAGAGTCCCCAAGCACTAAGCTCAGTAAGGGCTACCTCTTGAAGTGATCACACCTTCTGCCAAGTACACCACCCTTGAGTCATGCTCACCTCATTAGCACCACTTCTGCCAAGGCCAGGCACCACAGTAACAAATGTACTACTGCAGTCACAATGTCCATTGCAGCAATTTTCTCCCTAGCTGCTACTAATATGCGGCCTTTAACTACACCATGCTGTGCCCTATTATCTGTGTGTTCCTCCATTGCTGCTGCAAAAAGAATTACGATAAACGCATTGCAACATAAGGGAGCTGATCCCAATCTGTGAATTAAGATCAAGTTCACACTTACAGATATCACACTTAAACAGGTTGCGGGAGTAAAACAGTAATTTAAACGAAATAAATTATTTCAGGTTTAATACATTTAACTTTGATTAATATGGGGGTGGCTCACGATTATCATGAACACTGTCACAGCAGAACATGTATAAATGTCACTTGAAGTTGCATGTGTGGATCGAAATTATAAATGTAATTACTGGGTGCATTTTATGTTTTTTATGAAGTTTAAGACAAGGTATTAATGCAAAGTAGCTTAATTTTACTAGTGGTGCATTCCCTAATAACACGTGTAGAGAGGCCTATATTATTTCCTGCAATGCAAAAAACCACTACTTGCATTTTACCAGAGTTAAATACATTATTAATTAATGTTAAATTTTACTTTTTTTAACGCGCTGTTTATATCAACAGTTTTTTCCAATTCTTATTTGAATGACACAACTAATCTTGCTTTCTAGCTGTAATCCAATGTCTCATAGTATTTTAGTATTCAAGTAGTGGTTTGTACTCGACAATATTGTGAAAATGGACCTCCATATGATATATAAAAATGTTTGTAAAAAATGTTTTTTTGCGAGCTGCACCTTGTCAACACAATCAAGGAATAAATAAACAAGCACACACAGTTCAGGAGGGCAACCTTAGGAACCTGGCCTCAAAAACAATTAGACCTTTCATTAGACGCCTGAAAGCACAACATGTAGGCTTCAGCAAAGGAAGCCCTTGAGCAGAGAACAAGGAGGTGGAAATGTACCTGGGTACAGTTACCGAGGAAGAGAAAGCTTTCTACCCGAATAAAGAGACGAGTAAGTGATATGGCTACAAATCCATCGTCATCCTCGCCGTCTTTTAAACAGTGCATAAGTCAAGGCTACACTGCGAGGCATGGAATGAAATGAAAAATTCCACTTATATAGCGCACAACTACCCGGAGGCCTCGCAGCGCTTAATTATATAATTGCATAATCTACCACTTGTATGGCTTACAGTAACCCCACGGTCTTTGTTCTTCGCTGTGTTTGCAAAAAAACAGTCTCATTAGACTACATTCATGGTCTATCATTTTGTAAAATTCCTTTGCCGCCATGCGCATTATTTCATAGTAGTTTATTAATGGTTTAATGTGCAAATTCCTGAATCATAAGTGCTATGATTAAGTTACCTTTTCGATATAATTCAGCTAATTAAAAAAACTCCAAATAGATTTAAGGTCATTGTGTTACTGCTACGCTACAGTAATAAACAATGTAATTTCTATATTTAAAATGCGGCTGTACTGCACTTGTCGTGTCAAAGCCTTAGCAGGCGCCCAACTGGTTTGTGGAAGTCTTCTGTCATTATAAAACTGATATGGGAGCCTTCCAGAATAAGCAGGAGTCCTTCTGAGATTCTGTACACATATACAGATGCCGATGCAAGAGTACAAGGTATGTCACCATCCCTTGTTTGGGATTGATTGGTGAAGGATACATCTCTGCTTTATATTTAGGAAAAGGCAGACTTAGTTTTAGCACTTTGGGTCATTGTAACGAATGAAGAAAGTGGACAACCTCATTTACAAGTTCTGCAACACTAGCTTCCTTATTCTGGAACTTGGCTGTAAAGGGAGCAATGAAACTATTTTTGCCCCTCATTGCCCCAACACGTTTTGTAATAGCTGTACTTTGCTATCACCAGTTATTTCCAAGTGCCACAGCTGCATTCCCAACAAATAATACATATTGGTGACTTCCTTCAGGTGGTGTGCAAATAGCCTGTTTTTCAACTAGGACAAAAGATTTTTGGATTAATGGTAGTTACTTCAGGAAAATTGAAGTATCCCAAGATAACTACATCTCTATCATCAGTCAATGTAACCTGGGATGTACTACATCACTGAAGAAGTGCAAAGTCAGCAGCTGAAGTGGGACAACCAGTGTCCATCTGGCCGATAGAATGGCTTTACAATAATAATCAACACCTAAAAGCAGGCAGCCAATACATAGTGACAATTAACAATAAAACACAACCAAAAAATACAAGAACTACAACTACATTATTGGATCAACCTCACAGCAGAGGAAATTAACTCAATATACTGGCGATACTGTACTTCACAAAACAAAATGAAACCATGGAAGGGTGGATAATGAAAGTAAAGCCCCAGCTCTCATCTGCTATGTGAGCAGTCTGGGCTTGTAATATTACAATAGTTATAAATCAAAAGCCCTACTAATCCCTATTTTTTCTGCCAAGATATCAAGCAGGGGATATATGGGTCGATAAGAACATTAGTTACTTACCTGTAAACTGTGGTTCTCCGGTATTGGTGTCTTTCATAGATTCACATGCTTGAATATTACCCGTCGTCGAAGTGGGAGTCCCACGGTACATAAAATAGTAGTAAAAATATATATATATATATATATATATATATATATATATATATATATAATACATATATATATATATATACACATCCGTTCCAACTCCTACTTCTCGGCAAAAGTGCAGAGTCCTCGACGTAGGTACAGACCACAAACACTGCGATTGGTATTAATTCAAGGGTGGTTTATTGTTCTTCCGTCCCCAGTATATATATACACAAATAGAAAATTATATAATTATACATATACATAAGAAATGTAATAATGTAATACATATAAAATATATATGTAAAGTTAAAAAGTACCATAGAACTGAAAGAAGGCCCATAGAGGCCTTAAAGGGAGAATTCACTTTAGTAACATATCATAGTCATTATAATAGTCCACATTCCAGCCAATCAGGTAACAGCACCCTCTAGAACCTTCTCCTCAGAAGCTCAAGCCCTCAGATTTTCGTAGCACCAAAGTGACCAAGAGTGCATGAGGATAAGAGGGGAGGATGGGTGGGTCGCATGTGAATCTATGAAAGACACCAATACTGGAGAACCACCGTTTACAGGTAAGTAACTAATGTTCTTCTCCAGTATTAGGGGTGTCTTTCATAGATTCACATGCTTGAATAAGAGTAGAAAGCAGTAACATAATATATAAGTCATAAAAATTATTTCAAAACCAAATAAGTACAACCATAGCATGATTTATATAGCATACATTTAGACATATGGCAAAACCTTTTATGACCGGAGGCGGGAAGCAACAGAGGCTCACCTTAGTAAAAAAGATTTCGTAACACAGCTTGGCCCACAGCAGAATCTGCAGCATCTGCTGACTCCAGACAGTAGTGCCTCGTAAACGTGTGTCTGCTCGACCACGTTGCAGCTCTGCAGATCTGGCGCAGAGGCACTCCAGCAAAGAGGGCGGTAGATGATGCCACAGCCCTTGGCTAGTGTGCTCGCACCTGAGCAGAGAGGCTTTCCTGCCCGGCAATGGCAGAAAGAAATGGCAGAAGAGATCCATCTAGTAAGAGTTTGTTTAGTGACTGCCTGTCCTTTAGAAACTCGGCCATAGGTTACAAAGAGCTGGTCTGACTTTCAAAAAGGACCGGTGCGCAGGATTTAGAATTTCAAGCAAAGTTTTAAATCCAAGGAATGGAGAGAAAGCTCAGCAGGAGACTGAGGGTTGGGGAAGAAAGTTCTGAGAATGACGGGCTCATTCAGGTGAAAATCCGAAGGAACTTTGGGAATGAATTTCGGATTTGTCCGTAAAGTAACAGTGTCTTTAGAGAATTGAAGAAATGGAGGTTGTATTGTAAATGCTTGGATGTCACTTACTCGCCTTGATGACGTAAGCGCGAGTAGAAGAGCCACCTTCCACGTGAGGAATTTCGAGTCCGCTGAATGGATGGGCTCAAAAGGAGGTAGGAGGAGCTGAGATAAAACCAGATTCAGGCACCAAGAAGGTGGCGGACGACGTGTGGGTGGATACATTCGAAAGAGGCCTCTGAAGAACTGTCGAATGATTCGAGAGGAATACAGAGAGGTGGTGCCATGTCGAAAGCGGGAAATCGCGCCAGAAAGACTTTAAGAGTGGAATGAGAACGGACGGACGCCTAAGCAAATCATTACCTGTCTGAACGCCTGAGAGTCAAGAGGTTGCTGACAGGCAGAGGAGGACGCGAAAGCCGGAATTCACCGCCATCACCGCCACCAGTCGCGCCGCCGCCCCGGGACTTCATATCCCGGCAGCCTCAGCGGCGGCGCGTTCCCCGACGCGTCACACGCGCCGGGAGGGGCAAATAAATCTGCAAGCCCTCGGTGGAGCGGGGGGAACGGACGCCTAAGCAAATCATTACCTGTCTGAACGCCTGAGAGTCAAGAGGTTACTGACAGGCAGAGGAGGACGCGAAAGCCGGAATTCACCGCCATCACCGCCACCAGTCGCGCCGCCGCCCCGGGACTTCATATCCCGGCAGCCTCAGCGGCGGCGCGTTCCCTGACGCATCACACGCGCCGGGAGGGGCAAATAAATCTGCGAGCCCTCGGTGGAGCGGGGGGAACGGACGCCTAAGCAAATCATTACCTGTCTGAACGCCTGAGAGTCAAGAGTTTGCTGACAGGCAGAGGAGGACGCGAAAGCCGGAATTCACCGCCTTCACCGCCACCAGTCGCGCCGCCGCCCCGGGACTTCATATCCCGGCAGCCTCAGCGGCGGCGCGTTCCCTGACGCGTCACACGCGCCGGGAGGGGCAAATAAATCTGCGAGCCCTCAGCGTCGCGGGACGCGAGCGGGACGCCCGGGGCTAAGCCCGGGCAAAGGGCGGGCCCTCTGTGGCCCTCAGAGGCCCGAGTAGGCCAGGCGAGGCCACCTCCTTGACTCCTGCTGCCCGGTGACATTAAGGTATCGTACAAAGTTGTATCTCATTGCCCAGCTGTTATTTATCGTCTTCATTTTGAGTCATACCCTGCTACACCGCTCATCTATCTGACTGTTCACATTACCCAGCTGAAAACATGGGGAAGAAATTGGCACCTGTTGCCACCGAGCCACTTAATACTCTGGACTCTTATTTAGTACAAGTGGTCAGTAAGATCAATAATGAGAGAAGGCAATCCTAAGGCTTGAGCCAATCCCCAGTCCTGCCGCCAGAAAGCCCCTCCACAAGTGCATCAAGCTCAGTGACGTCGGCTATACCGCCAGAGAATCCCTCAATAAATAGATCAGACCTTATCCCCCAAGATAACGGCAGCGAGGAGGAAGATTATGATGTTTTAGTAGATCTATCAGTTAACACTGGTCTTGACCCCAACCACCAGATAGCTATAGTGGAAGAAGCACTTTCACCGGAGCAGCCTGTACCACGGGCTGTGAGATCATGCAGAAAATATCAGTCAAAGCGGGGGGGGGAAACAACAAGGCAGGAAAAAGTTGGCCACACCTCCTCCAAGACGCGAAGTGAAAAACGTGGAGTTTGACCTTGATGCAGAGTCAAGACGCATTATTGACGATGATCTATTTAACCGGATACAAGAAATGATAGACATTGAAATTAGGACAATCATTAAGCCTCTGATTGGGAAACTGGACAAATTAACATCGGAGGTCAAAAAGGTGGGCGGGGTACACAGTAAGTTGGTTGAAGAGGTGGAGAATCTATCCTCCCTTGTCACAAACTTGGTGACCAGAGATGCGGAGGTTAAACCAACTGAGAACGTATCACAGACCACCCTACCAGGGCAACCACTATTATCTCTATCATTATCGGCACCTAGACAGGAAGTAGCAGCAGGAGATTTTTCCACCACAGCTGCTGTTACAGCAGGATCAAAACAAGAGGAAGACTCAGCCCAATTTATTTTGGAAGCCTCCCCAGTAGTGCTCGTACTAGCAAATGTCCCTGTTTTATCACAAGATAAAATAGAATCTAAACAGGGCCTGAAAGATAAAGCGCTACACTGGCTCACTACTAATATGCATATGGCACAGCAAGGGCTGGATAATTTAGCAAGGGATATCGTCATGACCAGGAGGGTATCCTGGATTGGGAACAAGCCTAAAAAATTTAAGGGGGACTGCATAATTATAAATTTTGCTAATGCGGACGTCCTCCCAAACATTTTGACCAATATCGTTCCACCCCAACGGCGTAGTGGCTCTATAGTCCCCCTTACTCTAAAATTTTTTCTTAGTGAAACCCAGCTTGCCACCTTCTCCAACACCCCCAGAGTCAAGAGAGTTATTAATACCACCAGCTGGGAAGGGGGCACTAGACCTCGACATCCTAACAATCGTTTCCAGCCCATGCCTAACCTTGAGACAGGAAGATTTAATTACCCGCAAGAGCTAAACATCAGGCCTGCTATGCCATATGACCCGATCATAAATGGATGGGGTTCTGGATTCCCGGGTTATGATCTTATTGGCCAGAGCAATGGGTTTATACCACGGATGAGAAATGACCAGTTCTTGTTACGCCCAAATACGCCACAACCTATGTGGAACACTTCAGTTATTGGTCAAGGTCAGGTAGCCACTCCCTTTGATTGGGGATGCGGAATGGGGAATAGGTACGGTCCCTTATCCGACCTAAACAACTGTGATTGACTTGAGCTCGGAACTGACTCAGTAAGCGAGGCTCGGAACATGCCATCATTAAAGAGAGGTCAATATTATATTGGCGAAGAGCCCAGCGAGCCTATTCATAAGGAAGCATTAGAGAGCCATGAGCCGCGAGTTTGGGATAACCCCCTGTTATTACTCCAGATGGAGGCTCGTGAAAAGCCGAGCTTGAATATCGAGCTCACACAGAGCCCCTCCGAAGTGGAAATCAACGAGGAGATAATATCGTCACCAATAGCTAAAGGGGGCCTGGGAGGGGTAAAAGAGCCTAGGATACCCACCGATCACTGTAAAATCATCAGCTGGAATATAGCAGGCTTAAATGCAAAACGTCAGGATAATGCTTGTCTGAGCTTTGTCTCAAATCATCACATCATTGCTCTGCAAGAAACGTGGGACACATCCGCCAATTTTTGGTGGGATGGATTCACCAGTTTCACTAAACCTGCTGTCCCTAGCCGTATGGGAAGAGCCAAAGGTGGCTTGGTAATTATGTTTTCCTTAGATTTGAAAGGAAGCTATAGGCAGATCAATACTGACTGTCAACATCTTAATGGTTGAAAGGGTGATAAATAATAATAGCAGGACCATATATGTTAATTTCTATAATTCTGGGAACAGTGAACATAGTGGTCGTAATGTTGCTAATCTAGACAGCATTTTAAATACAGTATTTCAGAATATCAAGTTTGCTTTCGAGTTTATTTTATTAGGTGATTTTAATATTCATTTATGTAATTTAGCCTGTAAGGGAAGTAGTGACAATGAGGATGATGACGCGGGCCTGTTGGGTCCCCACTTTGAACATTCTACAGAGGGGTATGAGCTTGAAGAATTACTTGCTAACTATGATCTGCATGAACCTGATAAGGGCCTGAGAGCGCCAACATTTACTGGCATCCAACATGGATCAGTGATAGATTACAACTTCGTTTCACAAGGTATCCTAAACCGGACTATGGATTATCGTACAGTTTTAACACACTATAGTGACCATAATCCTGTACTACTTGAAGTGGCCTGGGGAGCTCAGATGGGTGCACCACCTATAACGTTAAAACCTGTACATCCCCTGAAAACCACCGATCAAGATAGACGACTGAAATGGGCTAAAGTGATCCCGGAAAACTTTTACGAAAAAAACTTTCCTAAAATCAAAGATAAGGTGGATATTTGTAAAAAAATTGGCGCTCAAGGTAAAGATATAATAGTGGCCTATGAGGCAATTTGCGGTCAGGTGGCTAAGGACCTTTTAGCCAAGCCAAAAAAAGGAACCCCTGGAAATAAGCGTTGGTTTGACTCTGCATGTTCAAAAGCCCACAGAGCACTGATTATAGCTTTAAAAATCTCTCCTAGGGTCGGTGATGATATCTCTAGATTAAGGAAAAACTATAAGGCAGCCATAAAGAATCGTAAGGATACCATCAAACACGATTCATGGGAAAATCTCCTCTCAGTGGCAGTGTTGAAGGACAGTAGGAGATTTTGGGAGATTATCAAGCAGCCTCTATTCTCTGATGACAAAAATGATCCCATGGACTGCGTGATCACCGATGAAAAATGGCTGTCTCATTTTAAAAATGTCTATGAGGGTGAGGACGAAGGAACTAAAGATGCCCCATTGCCCATAGTAGCTGTACACCCTATCATTTTTAATCCCCAAGAAGTGGAAAAAACTTTATTGGCCACTACAAGACATAAGGCACCTGGCCCTGACGGTGTTCCTGCTGACTTCTTTATGTACTCACCTAAATTGTGGGCGGAGGTACTGTCAAACGTGTTTAATGCAGTTAACGATAACCAAGCCCCTAGCTCTTGGGCCACATCCACCATTGTTCCTATTTTTAAAAATAAAGGACAGCGGGATGATCCCGCTTGTTATAGGCCTATATCCCTTTTGGACTCAACCATAAAAATCTTGGGTAGAGTACTTTTGGCTAGACTGAGGGAGAATGTTGAAAGCTGCGGTGGGTTGTCTGAACTACAATATGGATTCAGAGAAAGAAAAGGGACTATCGAACAATGCATAAACCTGCACCTACTTATCTCTAAATACACCGTGGCCAAGGAGGGTTCCGTGTATCTTGCATTCATGGACCTCTCCTCGGCCTTCGACCTGGTTAATAGGACAAAACTATGGTTGATTTTGTTAGAGATGGGTATTGACGAGTCATTGGTTGCGTTTATGGCCACCCTGCATCAGGAGCTCTTTGCAGCTGTCTGAGTAACAAATGATGGCAGACGTACCCCATTGTTTAAATCTTTAAAGGGGGTACGGCAAGGCTGCATATTGGCCCCTTTACTTTTCACCATTTACATCAACGGTTTGGGCGGTCACCTGCGGGGTCAGGAAGCTGACGTCCCGTTTGCAGGAGGTGTCAAAATACCGGCACTCCTGTATGCGGATGACGCAGTGTTGATCGCCCGCACTGGTGTTGGCCTACAGCATCTCTTGGACGCCTTTGGTTCTTTTATGGAAAATTTGGACCTTAAGGTAAATGCCACTAAGTCTCACACAATAGTAATGGGGCGTGAGTGTAATAAAAAAAAGACATAAAACATTTTTTTGCAGGGGGGTCCCCGTCTCTAATGTAACTAAATTTCCCTATTTGGGTGTAATGTTCGACCAGAAAGGATCTTGGGGCCCTCAGATAAGAGCAAAGAGGTTGGCAGTAATAAGATCGTCCTCAGCAGTATTGGGCTTTGCTGGTAAGTTAGGGGCTAGGCCCATGGAAGCCCTTCTAAAAATCTACATGAGTAAACCTGTGGCCATAGCGTCATATGGTTCCCCTCTGTGGGGGTATGTAAATCTTGACCTAATTCAGAGAGCAGAGAAAAGATTCATCAGATCTCTGCTCTCTGTACCACAGTCAACCCCAACATATTCTATTCACAAAGAGGTGGGCCTACCCTATCTGTCAGATACATTGAGTCTAGCCCCCCTGATTCTGTGGTTGAAAATGTGGTTGAACGAAGATCTCCCCTTGAACCATAAAATTCTGCTGGATGTCTTATCCCTGGATAAATATAACAGCATCCCATGGTTGGCCTATCTAGTGAAAACATTTACAGACCTGGGTCGCCCGGAACTTTTCTCATCCCCAGAGAAAATTAGGGTACAGGATATACCCTTTATTAAAAAGCTATATATGGAAAGGCAGGAAGCACTTCGGGAGGAACTTGAATTGTTGAAACAAGCGGTTAGGGCACACAGCCTTCTGGTTTGCCCATCCTCACTCGCCCCTTATCTGAGTTTTGTCACACTCCCTTATCACAGGTTTTTATTAACAAAGTTTAGATTTAATTTGTTACATTTTTATTTGGGCTCTTTTAAGAGTTGGCAGAAGCCTGATTTGGCCCCTCCCTGTAGCTGCGACCATTTTTCTGTGCAAGACACAATGCACTTTGTCATGTTTTGTAGTTTGTATCATGAGCAGAGAAAGAAATATTTGCTTCCCATCTTGAAAGAAGCAGGCTTCGCACAGGTGCGACCGGCTTTGCTCTTCTTACAACTTTTGCCCAATCCCCATATCACTTTTTGCATGGCAAATTTCCTGGTAGCCGCCGTAAGGGCGAAAACTGGTGGCCAAATTTCTCCTAAAAGTTAATGGTCTTTTCTTGCACTTTATGATATGAATTGTACAACCTTTTTTTAACTATGTATAAAACTTTTTAACTTGTACGCCTAGATGGTTCTCCTCTAGGAAAATGTAGGATAAAGTATTGCATGTAATTGTTTTTATTGTTTTGTTCTTTGTATGACTTGGAAAAAGTCGAATAAAGATATTCTGACTGACTGACTTTAAGAGTGGAATGAGAAAGACCTGACTTGGCTAGAGATAAGAAAGGAGGAGTAGCCGTCAGCGCCCCGGGAGAAGCGGTATCTTCCAACGCGAACACAGGGAAGGTCTGGAGCAGTTCCAGTTTGAAGGTCGGCGGCGAGCTGGTCGACGACAGGAACGGCACCGGGAGTACCTGAGACGCGGCAGGGAGCACCGCAGTAAGTCCCGTGTGGGGTGTGCATGTAACTGAGCGTCCTTGATTTAATTTGGACTACGGTTACGGACTTTGTTTATCTTTACCCAAACTCACCATGTCTGCTGACACGTTAAGGGGGCGAATGGAGGCATCCCAAGGCATGTTTTCTGATTCCCCGGCTGGGGAATCTGCGTTGACTGTTACACCCAGTCCGCAGCAGGAACAGAGTAACAATTTAAAGGACTTGTTTAGAGCATTGGAGAAATGCATGAAAAGCGAACAGGCTAAATGGTGGGATATTTGGAAGTGGTCAAGAGTGCCGAGGGGCTTACGTATTATGCTGACGCCTTCATATGAAAACCCAGACCCTAATATGTTAAAGGATTGGGCTCAGTGTAACCTGGACTCGTCGCGTCGCCTAATTGAGATCCTAATTCAATACGCTGAAAGCGACAGATTGAAACTGCTCACTGAAATTGATAGACTGAATGCAGAAATTGATAAATTACCAAGCTCCCCACTAATTGACAAGCATCGTGAGGATATGACTGCGAGATTAAGGCGGGAGGAGGATGTAATTAAAAAACGTAAAGCCTATAAATTCCAAAGGGATAGACTGGACTACGAACACGGCCAAATTTTTACATTCGCTAAGAAATACGACAGCCTCAAAAAGAATCAAAAATCCGCAGCTAGTGGCAATTCACAAGTGAGACCAACAGGCGAAGCCCAAACCGATGCATCGTCAATTTCAGGAGAAAGCTCTGCAATTGACAGCGAACCTGACAGTGAGCTTATTAGAGGACAACGGCTGGGGTTTCACAGGCTGACTCCGGCACAGGAGCTAGAGGTTGTACAACAAGACAGGAAACAAACACTTCGCTCCAGTGCCAGGGGTGTAAATGCTGGCGCAGGCAAAACAGCAACAGTAAACGTGCAGAAAGAAAACAAGTTACTTACCTGTAACTTTAGTTCCCCAGTATTGGTAACTTTCATAGATTCCCATGCTTTGTATCATTCTCCGTCATCGGAATGGGAGTCTCGGTAACAAAAATACCATAGCTGTAGGTACAAAAGACAATGAAAAAGGCCTAGGCCTCATTCCCTTTTTTAGCATATCACCCTCTTTGTGTAAAAGAGACCAAACTTTGGCCTCAGCCAATCAGAAGTGCCTCACCACTTAGAACCTTCCTGAAGGAACCTCAGAGCCTCAGATTTTCGTAGCCGTTGTGTACTTAGACACCATATCTGTTATAGGCTGAGCTTTCCCCGGGGAGGTGGGTGGGCGCATGGGAATCTATGAAGGTTACCAATACTGGGGAACTAAAGTTACAGGTAAGTAACTTGTTTTCTTACCCCAGTATTGGAACTTTCATAGATTCCCATGCTTTGTATCAGAGTAGTAAGCAGTTGGCAAGATAATCACATTTTGCATTGTAAATAATAGCAGTAGACAACATGACAGATACAAAATGTGAAAAAATGGAAGGTGGGAAGAAAGGAAAGCTCACCATTAGTGGAAGAGGTTCCTCAGGACAGCCTGTCCTACTGCTGCATCATCCTGTTGCAGAGATTCCAAGCAGTAGTGCTTGGTAAAGGTGTGGACGCTGCTCCAGGTTGCAGCCCTGCAGATATCCTTAATTTGCACCCCCGCGAAGAGTGCTGTGGAAGAAGCCACAGATCTTGTGGAATGCGCTCGTATCTTTCCAGTCAGAGGTTTACCAGCAGCCTTGTGACAATGTAATATAGCGCTTGTTATCCACCTTGAAACACCCTGTTTGGATAGTGGAAGGCCTTTACTCGGTCCTCCGAAGGCCACAAACAGTTGAGATTTTCGAAAATCTTTAGTACGTTGCAAATAAAATTTCAAGCATCGCTGCACATCCAATGAATGCAACGCTTTTTCCGCTGGCGTGGAAGGCTGAGGGGAGAATGTTTTCAGAATGACCGGTTCATTCAAATGGAAATCCGAGGGAACCTTTGGCATGAACCTAGGGTTAGTCCTCATGATGACAGTGTTCCTCTTGAATTGAAGGAAAGGTTCTTGAATGGTCAAAGCCTGTAATTCCCCTACACGCCGAGCCGACGTGAGAGCAAGGAGAAGAGCCAATTTCCACGAAAGATATTTGATGTCAGAACGACGGACTGGTTCAAATGGGCTCTTCATGAGTTGAGAAAGGACCAGATTCAAATGCCATGTTGGAGGAGGCGGTCTCACCGGTGGATAGACCCTGAACAGGCCCTTAAGAAATTGTTTGATTATTCTAGAAGACCATAATGACGGCCCAGAGTCTGTCCTTCAGAATCTTGACAAAGCAGCCAAATGGACCTTAATTGATGAATGGGCTAGACCAGATTTGGCCAAAGACAGCAGGTAAGGGAGGATCTGATGAGGTTTGGAATTGAATGGATCAATGTGGTGCTTTCGACACCAACAACAGAATCTTTTCCACTTAAGGCGGTAAGTTTTGTTAGTTGAAGGAGCCCTTGCTTGGGACAGAACTTCCCTAACCTCCTTTGACAATGGCAGGTTCATAAATTCTCGCTGTTCAGGAGCCATGCAGTCAGGTGGAACGACTGAGGGTCTGGATGCAAAATCTGTCCTCCGGACATCGTGAGAAGATCCGGCAGAATTTGTAGAGGCAAGGGAGGAGCTATCGACAACAGATGGAGCTCTGTGAACCAGAACTGCCTCGGCCAAGCCGGGGCTATCAGGATCATCCTGCACGGTTCCACCTTGAGTTTCTTGATTAGTCGTGGTATCAGAGGAATGGGAGGAAAAGCGTAGACAAATGTCTTCGACCAGGCTATCGAAAGGGCATTTCCCAGTGAATCCCGTGGGGAAGCCTGCTTGCGTAAGACCGGCATTTCTTGTTGGTCGGAGTGGCAAAAAGGTCGATGTCCGGCCTTCCCCACCGGCTGAAGACTTGTTCCAAGACTTCCTGATTCAACTCCCATTCGTGGCTGACCGAGGATGACCTGCTCAGTCTGTCGGCGTTTTCGTTTAGGACGCCAGGCAAGTGTTCTGCCATCAGAGACATCTTGTGTTGGATCGCCCATTCCCAGACCTGCTGGGCTTCTCGTGACAATGGGCGCGATCTGGTCCCTCCTTCCTTGTTCACATAGTGCATGGCCGTGGTGTTGTCCGTCCTGATAAGCACTTGTGAACCTTCCAGGCGAGGAAGAAACGCTTGCAGAGCCAGTCGTATCGCCCTGAGTTCCAACAAGTTGATGTGGAGGCGTTTTTCCTGGGGTGACTAATGACCACTGACATGTAGGTCCTGCAGCACTGCTCCCCAACCCTCCAATGACGCGTCCGTCGTTATCACCTGTGGAGACGGGTCGCTTGCGAAGGATAGGCCTTGGGACAAGTTGTTTTGATCTGTCCACCATAAGGCCGCGTTCTTCTTCTCCGGAGTGATAGCCACTCTGTCGAACGAACCGTGGACATGCTTCCATTGATTGTCCAGTTGTTCCTGCAAGGGACGCATCCTCAGTCTGCAATGGGGAATTAGTGGAATACACAATGATATTACTCCCAGCAGAGACTTGTAGCGGCGTACTGAAAGAGACTTTCTTGTTTGTAAGTCTTGGGCCATGGTCTGTAGTTTCTGCCTCCTTTCCGGAGTAGGAAAAGCTCGTGAAAGCTTTGAGTCCAAGATGGCTCCCAGAAACCGAGCTCTCCTGGACGGGATCTGGCAAGATTTCTCGTCGTTTAGAGTGAGACCCAGGTTCTGAAATAAATTGGTACATGCATGAACCGCTTGTAGCGCTGTTTGTCTGGACGGAGCTTTCAGTAACCAGTCGTCCAGATAGGGGAAGACCTGAAACTTGTGTTTCCGCAGGAAAGCTGCTACTGGCGCCAGCACCTTTGTGAATATTCTTGGGGCTGAGCGGAGTCCAAAGGGTAAAACCCTGAATTGGTAATGGCTCTTGGCTACTGTGAATCGCAGAAACCTTCTGTGCGCTGGGTGAATCGGAACGTGGAAATAGGCATCCTCGAGATAGAGTGTGGCCATGTAATCCCCCGGGCTGATCAGCTTCAAGATGTCCTGGAGGGACACCATCCGGAAGGACAAAGAAATGAGATAGGTGTTTAGCCCCCTGAGGTCTAAAATGGGGCGCCACTTGTCGAGCGTCTCTTCACCAGGAAGAACCTTGAATAAAATCCTTGGCCCCTTTGGTTCGATGGAACTGGCTCTATCGCCCCTTTTTGGAGCATCTGTTGAACTTCGAGCCGAAGGAGAGGCTGGTGTTTTGAAGGAGTGGCTGCCGGGGGCTTGGGTGGCGGAACTAGTGCGAACTCTAAGGTATGCCCTTTCCGAATGATGTTGAGCACCCAACGGTCCGATGTTATCAGGGACCAGTTGTGAAGGTATTTGTTGACCCTGCCTCCAACTGATGACTTCCTGGAGGAGGGTCCAGTAGGAAGAGCCAGGAGGCCGCTATTGGCGCTTGGACGAATCTCGTCCTCGTGCCCCTTGTTTTCCTTTACCGTAAGGCCTGGAGTAGTTGGAAGACTGGCCTTGCCGCTGCTGGTAAGGCTGACGGTGTTGCTGGGAACCGGATCTTGTGTTGGAATAACGTTGTTGTTGGAAGGATCCTCTGTAAGTACCACCCCTGCCTCTGGATCCCTTGAAAGGAGACTTTCTGTACTGAAGTGTTCCTAAAGACCTAGCGGTCTCTGTGTCCTTTTTTATATCTTGTAGGGTGTCGTCAATGAGTTTGCCGAACAACGCTTCTCCATCAAAGGGGAGATCCAATACTTTATTCTGGACCTCGGGTCGGAACCAAGTAGCTTTAAGCCACCCTTGGAAACGGAGTACTGCTGCTCCAGCCAGTGAACGGAATGCAGTAGTTGCAATATTCATTGCACAATCGATGATTTCCATCGACGTCGCCTCTACCTCTTGCAAAACCTTCTTTGCCTCAGACATAGATTCAGGAGGTAGCTGGTCAAGGTACGGGGCGACATCGCACCAGAGTTGACGGTCGTACCTACCCAGGATCGCTAAGGCATTAGCCACTCGCACTAGCAAACTTGCCATCGATGAGAATCTTTTTCCCACGTTATCCAACCTCCGCCCTTCCTTGTCCGGAGGAGTTGTCAGTGGTGCCGAAGGGTTGCGCGATTTCCTCTGCGCTGCCTGCGAGATCACAGAGTCTGGTCTTGGATGACCTGTCAAGGCCGCAGGGGCATCATCGGTCGCTTTGTACTTCTTTTCGAGACGCGGTAGCACCGGGACCACCGTCGCCGGTTGTGTCATTGCCTTTAAGCCTGAGTCAGTGTCCTGGCACTTGACAAATAGTTGTGAAGGACTATTGGCATAGCTATATGCATCTTGTTCATCCTCCTCTGATTCTTCCTCCTGAAGAAGCATTGTAGGTAACAGAGGGGACACCGTCCTTGGAGAAGTCATCTCTGGCGTGATCCGCGTCACAGAAATGGTAATTCGCTTTTCTGTGGACAATATCGTCGGTTCCGTAGTCGACGGTTGTATATACGCCGTCGAGATAGGTGCCGTGGTCGTCGTCGACGATGAAACTGTCGACACGCCAGCCGTTGTCATAGTCACTGTAGTAGTCGTCGACGCCCTCGTCCACGAGACCGCAGTCGTCGACACCGTCGTCATCGTCGTCGACGGGGCCTTAGACGTCGACGGGATCTTCGACGTCGACGGGGCCTTCGTCGTCGACAGGGCTTTCGACGTCGACGGGGCTTTCGTCGTCGATGGCTCCTTTGTCGACACCTTTGAAGCTGGTACCTTCGTCGGCGTCTTCAGCTTCTCCGTCGACGGCGAGGACTCCGCCGTCGACGGTCTCGACGTCGACGAACCTCCAGTCGACGGAGTCTTCGATGTTCTCGTCGACGGGCCTCCCGCTGTCGACGTCTTCGTCGTCGAGGACTTAGAAGTCCTCTCAGAAGACTGGCATGAAGGTGTTTTGAAGGCTGTGGCAGTCTTCTCACCTGTAGAAGGCGTCGAAGGTCCATCCCTCTCCTTTACACTTCCGTGAGATTTGCTGGGACCTGGGCTCTCAGACTCACTGGGGGTCTTTTTTGAGGCCTTAGAAGATCTTCCCACAGAAGTAGAAGGGGAACCCCTACCCCTTTTCACTGACCTTCTTGTAGAAGACATGGAACCAGAATCCTCACTGTCACTGGAGACAGTATCTTTCCTTGATTTAAGCTTTTGCAGCCATGTCAGGAGCCTACCCTCACCGTCCCGGAGGGTCTTGGCAGAAAAAGTGCGACAGATTGAACAGTCAGCAGCCTGGTGGTCAGGATAGAGGCAATAAATGCAGTCCTTATGCTTATCCTCCACAAAAAGCCTTTTCTTGCCACAGGAGGAACAAGGCTTGAAAAGGGCTTTTTTCTTCTCAATTTCCGACATCCTGGAAAGTAGAAACACTCCTGAAGAGAATCTGAAAGATTCTGAAGAAAATCCTTTAGAAAATCCTGAAGTAATCCTTTTGAAGAGTAGAAGTTGAGCAGAGCTCAAAGGAGACTCCCTAGCACAACGTGCGGTAGAAAATCGGAGGCTCTGAGGTTCCTTCAGGAAGGTTCTAAGTGGTGAGGCACTTCTGATTGGCTGAGGCCAAAGTTTGGTCTCTTTTACACAAAGAGGGTGATATGCTACAAAAGGGAATGAGGCCTGTGCCTTTTCCCATTGTCTTTTGTACCTACAGCTATGGTATTTTTGTTACCGAGACTCCCATTCCGACGACGGGGAATGATACAAAGCATGGGAATCTATGAAAGTTCCAATACTGGGGTAAGGAGAAAAGCCTGCAAAGCAAAACAGCGGAAGGAAACAAAAGAAGAAACGCGGCGGGTGGCAACAGAACCCGGCAAGCCAATAAATGACAACAATACAGTGATCAACCTCACGGACATAACGCTGACCCCGAGTGAAATAGCAACACTTTCCTTGGGTTTGTCCTTTTGTGCATGTGGCAACTTTGATTATGCCAGTACCAAAATAGACCTTTTTAAATATGTCCGGAAGATTAAACTAAAAAAGTATCACTGTTTACATATAAACACTGTCTCAACTGAGCCTGACCCTATAACCATTCCTGATTTTGAGACGGGAGGGGGACTCGCACAGGAATTATTTGATCTACAACAGGAGGAATTGTCAGCCACATCAGCCCCGAGCCAACAGGTGACATCAGCGCTGACCAAGTATCTTCAAGCCAAAATCCAAATGTTGTCCTCTTATGATCAAGGACAACCTAGATGCTTTTCATGATAAAGTTGTATCGGAATTGAAACTATTGCACACAAAAGTGTCAAATGCTGCAAAACGGAGAAACTATAAGGATATGGAGTATCAAACTAATCAAGAAAATAAAAACTAATGTTAACATTGTTGTCAGACAGTCTGACAAGGGAGGCAACGTGGTCCTGTGGCCGCGTAAAATGTACATGGAAGTGGCCCTTGGACAATTGAATGATTGTGAATGTTACAAAAGGACAAATTTGAATGAGGTTCAAATGGCACACAACGACATCTATCTAAAACTGATGGCCTGGAGGAGTAAAGGTTTATTAAGCATGGACGAGTACAAATTTTTAAAGAACGATAAACCGACCATGCCTGTGATTTACTTTATTCCTAAAGTACACAAGAATAAATTGCAACCACCTGGCAGGCCAATTATCTCAGCCAGAAACAGCATGCTTGAAAATGTAAGCAAATACGTTGACTATTACCTACAAGAACATGTGAGGAATTTATCTTCTTTCATTCTAGATACTGGAGATTTGTTGAGGAAATTGTCAACGTTTAAATGGGAACCAGGCTATTTACTTGTTTCTATGGATGTAACATCCCTGTATACTAGTATTGTCCACAGGGACGGTACCAGAGCCATCCAATACTATTTGAACTCAAGACCTATCATTCAAAAAGAACACTCCAAAATGATCATTGATATGATCAATTTATGTCTCAACAACAATGTGTTTCTGTTTTCCAACCAGCTTTTCCAGCAAATCAGGGGCGTAGCTATGGGGGGCTGCTTCTCCCTTAGCTATGCCTGCCTGCACATGGGATATTGGGAGGAGCAGGTCCTGGCCATAGACTTCAGTCCCATTTTCAACACTAAAATAAAGATGTGGTTAAGATATATTGACGACCTCCTCTTTATTTGGGATGGCTCCGCCAGTGAGGCTGCAGAATTTATACAACAACTGAATGTGAACAACTTGAATCTGCAGTTCACTAGCAGCATTAGCGCTGAGTCAGTCAGCTTCCTGGATGTTGAGATAGCAGTAGTCAATGGCAGCTTGGAAACTAGACTTTTTCGGAAACCCACGGCAGGGAATTCCGTCTTACATGCTGCTAGCCAGCATCCAGCCCACCTAATACGGAGCATACCTTATGGAGAGATGCTCCGTATTAGGAGAATTTGCAGCAGTGATGATGAATGCCGTAAAGCCCAGAAAGCATGCCAGATCAGGTTTCTCGGTCGAGGGTACAATAATGAAATTCTGACCAAAGCTATCAACAGAGCCAACTGCAAAGATAGGCAGCAGTTACTGTTTCCTATTATGGACAGTACCCCAATCCAAGCAATTGATAATGAGACACGTATCATCTTTGGCTTCAGTACCCAACATAAGGCCATTCACAGGATTGTGAAAAACAACTGGTCACTCGTTACTTGTGATCCGGTTGTTGGCCACTTAATGAAGAGTACTCCTAGTATTACTTATAGGAAGGCCAGATCTATGAGTGATAGTCTTGTCTCTAGCAGCCCGGAAATCAGAGCTAATACATCATGGCTTGATAGCAGTAGGGGTTTTCTGAAATGCTTCACTTGTAAAGCCTGCAAGAATGGTATGAGTAAGAAAGAATACACCACCCCATTTAGCTCTGACCCTATATAGATTCAACACAAACTCAATTGCAGAACCGAATACGCTGTATATATTCTGGAATGTCCCTGCGGCCTTAGGTACGTGGGAAGCACCAGGCCACAGGTGCACAAACGAATTCTGCAACACCTTAGAGCCATCGCAAATGCCGACGCAGCGTACCCCGTTGCGCGGCATTTCGAGGAGTGTCATGGAAGTAATACTAGTGGGCTCAAGTACTATGTAATAGACACAGTGCCACCTCAAAGAAGGGGTGGAGACCGAGAAGCCCAACTGCGTAAGCTAGAGAAAAGATATATTATCCAGCTAGATACCAAAATACCCAATGGCCTCAATGCGAGTGAGGATTGTTATACCTATCTTTGATTTGACTGTGGTAACTGAACATGACTAATTTTGTATGAAATAGTGTAAATTATCAACTAAACTATTTACCTATGCCTATATATTATGAAAAAATGCCGTCCATATTAGATTTTAGCACACTATTTAATTTTGTTCAATTCACTGGTAGCACTTTTATTTCACTTACAAAAATGTATTTCACATTATTTTATTTACATGTCATTGCCATAAGACATATTCATGTATTTAATATGACTTGCGTTATTTTGCACATAATTTCGAGTTTGCCCACTTCGGCTTAATCTGACCTTCTGGTCACATTTGAAGTAGTGCAGAATTGGTTTTAGCCTCCCTGTAAATATGCGTTTTTTTTATAACTAGTTGGACACGTTGATATTATGCAATGACCAACCGCAGGTTTCAGACGCTTTTTTCCATGGATGCAGGGAAGCTTAAGTTTTTGCATTTGCAATGATAGTGAATATTTATATTTTAAAACATTTTAGAACAATATTTATTATGATTTATCATTATTCTTAATTGCGAATGCTATTTCATCAATTGTATTTTACATTGTGTAAATAATGTGCAAGAGCTGCTAATTGTGATAATAACGATTGCTACGCACTTTATTTTGTGTTAAGACACTAAGTCATGAAGTATTTTCTTTATGTCTATGACTTTCAATGGCCCAGTGCACTTTAAATTTGCTATTCCGCCTCCTTGACAATGTCATGTGATCAAGGCCTCGCCAGGCCGAAACGCGTCATGGCAGAATGGTGAAGGGTTTGAAATAAATCTTCACGCACAAGAAATTGGGTTTGCCTCGTCTTTTCCGTACTATTGGATGATGGGACGACAACATACCGAATATATATATATATATATATATATATATATATATACATACACACATATATATATATATATATATACACACAAATAGAAAATTATATAATTATACATATACATAAGAAATGTAATAATGTAATACATATAAAATATATATGTAAAGTTAAAAAGTACCATAGAACTGAAAGAAGGCCCATAGAGGATTTAAAGGGAGAATTCACTTTAGTAACATATCATAGTCATTATAATAGTCCACATTCCAGCCAATCAGGTAACAGCACCCTCTAGAACCTTCTCCTCAGAAGCTCAAGCCCTCAGATTTTCGTAGCACCAAAGTGACCAAGAGTGCATGAGGAGAAGAGGGGAGGATGGGTGGGTCGCATGTGAATCTATGAAAGACACCAATACTGGAGAACCACAGTTTACAGGTAAGTAACTAATGTTCTTCTCCAGTATTAGGGGTGTCTTTCATAGATTCACATGCTTGAATAAGAGTAGAAAGCAGTAACCTAATATATAAGTCATAAAAATTATTTCAAAACCAAATAAGTACAACCATAGCATGATTTAGATAGCATACATTTAGACATATGGTAAAAACCTTTTATGACCGGAGGCGGGAAGCAACAGAGGCTCACCTTAGTTAAAAAGATTTCGTAACACAGCTTGGCCCACAGCAGCATCTGCAGCATCTGCTGACTCCAGACAGTAGTGCCTTGTAAACGTGTGTCTGCTCGACCAAGTTGCAGCTCTGCAGATCTGGCGCAGAGGCACTCCAGCAAAGAGGGTGGTAGATGATGCCACAGCCCTTGTCTAGTGTGCTCGCACCTGAGCAGAGAGAGGCTTTCCTGCCCGGCAATGGCAGAAAGAAATGGCAGAAGAGATCCATCTAGTAAGAGTTTGTTTAGTGACTGCCTGTCCTTTAGAAACTCGGCCATAGGTTACAAAGAGCTGGTCTGACTTTCAAAAAGGAGCGGTGCGCAGGATGTAGAATTTCAGGCAAAGTTTTCAATCCAAGGAATGGAGAGAAAGCTCAGCAGGAGACTGAGGGTTGGGGAAGAAAGTTCTGAGAATGACGGGCTCATTCAGCTGGAAATCCGAAGGAACTTTGGGAATAAATTTCGGATTTGTCCGTAAAGTAACAGTGTCTTTAGAGAATTGAAGAAATGGAGGTTGTATTGTAAATGCTTGGATGTCACTTACTCGCCTTGATGACGTAAGCGCGAGTAGAAGAGCCACCTTCCACATGAGGAATTTCGAGTCCGCTGAATGGATGGGCTCAAAAGGAGGTAGGAGGAGCTGAGATAAAACCAGATTCAGGCACCAAGAAGGTGGCGGACGACGTGTGGGTGGATACATTCGAAAAAGTCTTCTGAAGAACTGTTGAATGATTCGAGAGGAATACAGAGAGGTGGTGCCATGTCGAAAGCGGGAAATCGCGCCAAAAAGACTTTAAGAGTGGAATGAGAAAGACATGACTTGGCTAGAGATAAGAAAAAAGGCGGAATTTGCTCCGGCTTGGCGTGCAGTGAATCACGGGCTTCCTTGTGGCACCAGACACAAAAACGCTTCCATTTCAATTGATACGTTTTGATGGTGGAAGGAGCACGTGCATGAGCCACAACCTTCCTGCACTCCGGAGTGATATTCAAACCTGCGAAATCATTGTGTTCAGGTTCCAAGCATGCAGTTGGAGAAGTCGGATCCGGATGGCAAATCCGTCCCATGTGCATGGTGAGCCTGTGAGGCAGAGGGCGTAGAAGTATCAGATCGCACTGAGACAACAGGAGGAGGTCCGAGAACCACGGGCGACGTGGCCACCTAGGCGCAATCAGAATGACGTGGCGTGGTTGGAGCTTCATCCTGTGCAGCAGGCGTGGAACAAGAGGGAGCGGGGGAAAAGCGTAGACGAATTCGCTCGACCAATTGATCGAAAACGCATTCCCGCTCGATTCTCTGTGGGGATGCAGACTTGCAAAGCGTAGGCATTTGCGGTTGGTTGGAGTCGCAAACAGATCCATCTGTGGATGGCCCCACTGGCGAAAGATGTACTCCAGAGGGGGTTGGTGGAGTTCCCACTCGTGATTGTCCGCCAGAGATCTGCTGAGACAGAGTGTTGGAGACGCCCGGCACGTGAACTGCAGTCAGGTGAACTTGGTGTTGAATCGCCCAATTCCAGATTTCTTGCGCCTGCTTGGAAAGCAGAAGAGACCTCGTACCTCCCTGTTTGTTGAGGTAGTGCATGCTGGTGGTGTTGTCTGTCCGCACCGAGTGGCCTTGTATCAGCATCCGGAAAAACTTAAGAGCAAATAAGATGGCCAAGAGTTCTAGACGATTTATATGCCATCTGCGTTGAGCTGCCGTCCACTTGCCCTTGACTGACATGTCGTCGAGGTGTGCCCCCGAACCTTCCAAGGAAGCATCCGTTGTGAGGATGAGCGTAGGAGCGGTTTCCTGGAAGGGCCGCCCGGCGGCGATATTCGGAAGGTGAGCCCACCATTCCAAAGCTGTTTGAATGCGGGGGGTCAGGCAAGGTTTGTCGTTGAACGACCCTGAAATTTGTCTCCACCTCCTCCTGTATGACTCATGTGAAGTCTGCAGTGTGGGATCAGATGTATGCAAGAGGAGGCCATGCCCAGAAAAGATTTCAAGATCCAGACAGAAACTGACTTTTTGATTTTAGAAAAGCGACCATCCGGAGTATGCGAAGTTTTCCCTCCTGGGACACAAACACCTGTGCCAGACAAGAATCGATCAAGGCTCCTAGAAAGATTCTCTGTTGTGATGGGCGAAGATGAGACTTTTCCTGATTCACAGAAAGGCCTAAGGTGTGAAAAAGTGAGAGACAGGCCTGAGTATGCTGTTGTGCTTTTTGACGTGTCTGAGCTTTTATTAGACAATTGTCTAGATAAGGGTAAAATTAAACGCCTTGCAGGCGAAGGAAAGCTGCGACCAGAGCCATGATTTTCGTGAAGACTCTCGGCGCTGATCGAAGGCTGAAAGGCAACATCTTGAACTGGAAGTGCTTCGATCCGACAGTGAAGCGAAGATATTTCCTGTGTTTGTTATGTATTGGCACATGAAAATATGCATCTTGGAGGTCGATAGTGGAGGGGAACTCTCTGGGATTGAGGTTCTGCAAAATTTCCAGTAGGGTCAACATTTTGAAAGGTTTGTGATTTGATGAATTTGTTGAGGGCTCGTAAGTCCAGAATGGGGCGCCATTCTCCCAATTTCTTATTGATTAAAAAGAAGCGGGAATAAAAGCCCCTGCCCTGTTGTGCTCGAGGGACCACTTCGACAGCCCCTTTTTGTATCATGATCTTGACTTGAGCCAACAGATCTTTTAAATGAGGTGGTGGGGGACCTGAAGGTCGACGGGTTGGTGGAAATTTTGTAAACTCGAGAACATGTCCTTTCGAGATGACATCCAGGACCCAACGATCCGAGGTGATATGAGACCAGTTGGAGTAGTTTTGGGAGATTCGACCTCCAATTTTCAGAGTCTGAGAACACTTGTTGGGGAAATCACTGCTTTTTGGAGGGGTTTCCCCCTCTGTAATTATTTTTTCTCCGATAAGGTCTCGAATCGGTCTGGCGATTTTGAGATTGGTAGCTGTACCTTTGTTTGTTGTCACTATAGGAGCGGTACTGGGAGGAGCCACGAAAATTTGAAGAGCCGCCTGTAGGAGAGTAGGGTCTGCAATCCTATGATCACCCCAGATTTTTGCTTTTTGCTTCACTGGTTTACGACTTCCCTGGCTATGGGCCTGGGGAGCTTGGACAAAGGGTTTCCTGTCAGGGGCTGTGCTAGCACCATCCCAGACAGGGTTTTGTGTATCCTAGGTAGGCAGGGCTGAATAGGAAGGTGACTGCAAGTGGCACCCCGGTGCTCACTATGCATCTGCCGGCTTGAACCAGTTCCAGGGGCACACCAGCCCCTGAGCTGGGGAAAGTCCGGACATGAGAGAGGGGTGTAACCACCCCCCTTCCTGGTCCCACCCATGGGCAGGACCTAGTCCCGTACCAGCCCCTTTCTTTAGAATAAAGGTAGGAGCGGGGACCCTTCCAAATGAGATCATCTTTGAATCCTGAAACTACTTTCTACGAAAGGAACTCAAGACTTCTTCTTAAGATTTCTCCCTTGTGACTAAGGAGTAGTCACCCTGCAGCAGCAGGCACCACCTAAGTATCTTGCGGTTTGCTGAAACGTCCTTCCTCCGGAACCAGACTGCCCAGCTCGACAAGACCCGGACTCCCTGCCCTCTCTGACCTCAACCTGCCTCTACAGCACAGCTGAGAACCGTAGGTGCGACGAGACCAGAGGACCCGGCGATCATCAGAACCAGCACAACACTGAACCAGCACAACACTGAACCAGCACGACCACCGAGGGACCCTCGAGTGGGTGCACTGGGGTAAGAGAAGCCCCAACCCCAAGCAGCACGAGCACCGAAGTCCAGCCCCCCAGCATCCACCAGATCTGCGTGGGGCCCTTTTGCTCCTGGGTTGCTGCTACGTTGTTCGGTCACTTGCCCGTTGGCTAGTGACCCTCCAGACGACGACCTACGTTGTTTTCACCGCTGGTCTAGCTCCTCTAGACTGGCCCTAGTCTCCTCCTGAAGGGGACCCTCCTCGGACCCTCCTGGTCCACTCAAGACGCCATTTTGTGTCGCCACGTGGGCTTGCCGTAGCCAAGGCTTGTTGCCTCCTTCACCGGATCCAGCATCGCCAGCAGCAGACATCTGACGTGGGACAGCTCGCAGACCTCCAGCCTGGTCGACATCAGCGCCCTGGTCCGTGCAGCAGCAGAATCCAGTGTCACCTCTTCGCCTGGCTGAGTGACCTCGTCCGGTGCCCACCTAGGGCCAGATGTAGGTAGCCCTTTACCGATCGGAATCGGCCGAAAATACCGATTTTCGGCCTTTTCCGATCGGTAAAGGGCTAGGGAGATGTAGGTGCACATATTCGGTAATTTTACCGAATCGTTATTATTACCGAATCGGTAATAAGTACCGATTCGGTAATAATTACCGAATCGGTAATATTTACCGATTCA
Organism: Lissotriton vulgaris; assembly: GCF_964263255.1. Taxonomy (NCBI): domain Eukaryota; kingdom Metazoa; phylum Chordata; class Amphibia; order Caudata; family Salamandridae; genus Lissotriton; species Lissotriton vulgaris. Next base: position 995,583,279 of record NC_141699.1, read on the forward strand.
GTAATATTTACCGATTCGGTAAAATTACCGAAAATGCTATGTGGGTAGCCAATTTTCCATTGGCACATGGCTTACAGAATCGGTATTTTACCATGGAATACAAATCCATGTTAAAATACTGATTCCCGTGTACATGCACATCTGTGCATGTACACATGTGCAATGTGACAGACAGACGTGCCCTTAGGGCATGTCTGTGTGCCACATTGCACACATGCCCGTTTTGGGGGTGCTAGAGGGTGTCAAAGTGACACCCCCTGCACCCTTGTGAATTCTTTAATTAACGATTCGGTAAATACCGAATCGGTAATGCCTAATCATTCCTATGGGCTTCAAAGCCCATAGGAATGAATGGGCATTACCGATTCGGTATTTACCGAATCGGTAATTAAAGAATTGTTAAGGATTCGGTAACGAATCCAGATGTTGGGACCTACATCCCATTTACCGATTTTGAAATACCGAATCGGTAAAATTCGGTATTTCAAAATCGGTAAATGGGATTTACCTACATCGGGCCCTTAATCACTGGCTAGTGATTCAGAACTTGGTCCCCTCTGCTTACAGGTACTCTTCTTCAGCTGATCCAGTCCTTGGATCAGCCCGGAACATCTTCACTGGCCGCCTGCCAGCAACTTCCACTTCAGGCTTCTGGTTCGTCAACGAGGATTCCTGACGACACTTGAACCCTATGCAGCCGCAGCCCCTGGGCTAGGTAAACCGAGTACCACGGTGCTCCAGCGTAGAACAACTCTCTAAGTGTCTAGATCCACTTTCGTTTTTGACCTACCTAGTCGGGTTCGCCCGAGAACACCAACTTTTGCATTTACTGGTATCCATAGACTTTGTCCCGCATTACGCGTGAGAGTTTCCACTCTGCACACGACGTCCCTAGGCATCCTGCTTTTAATCTAAGGGTTCAGCATTGTAGGTCCAGCGTTTCTAAAGTCTCTGAGAGTAGTACTTACCTGCTAGTAATTTCGCATTTCACTTTTAGAGTATATGGTTTTTCGTGCCCCTCGGGCAGTTGTGTAACTTGTGCGACTTTCAGTATTTCTTTAAGAGCTTTGTATTGTGCTTAGCGCCCTGTCCTCATAAAGAGTCCAGGGCTGTTGTGTTCTAAATAAATATCCTTTTATTTTCATAACAACTTGTGTGGTGTCCTTTCACTTGGTGTTCAAGGGGTATATGTGATGGTATAACAGCTGGCTTAACACGCCCTCTAGAGTTTAGCCTAAAGACTGCTCTTGTCCATGGTACTAGGATAGCTGGTCTATAAGGTTGACTTACAACCAATCATCAATAAGGGTCGTTTGGTATGATACATAGTGATCACTAGAATAGTGAGCACTGCATATCAGGCCAACTTCTCACACCGCCTCTGCCACGTGCACCTCGAAAAGGCCGTTTCCTGAACTGGAGGCTTCCTAAGGAACGAGCAGTGTCTGTGTCCTTTTTAATGGATTTGAGAGCGTCGTCAACATGCTTGCCAAAAAGTGATTCACCATCATATGGCAAGTCAAGAATTCTCGCTTGTACCTCGGGCCGAAAAGCTGTTGATTTGAGCCAGCCCTGGCGTCGCAAAACAGCGGCTCTAGCAAGTTGTCTTAACTATGTTGAAGAGATGTCAACGGCGCAATCTATAATCTCTGCCGAGATTTTTTCTCCTTCCTGGACTATCGTCTGGGCCTCGGTTCGGACGGAATCTGGTAGCTGGCTAATCAAGGCTGCTATCTCAGACCACATTTGGCGGTCATATCTCTCAAGGATGGCCAGGGAGTTCGCCGCTCTAACCGTTGTGGCAGCCATGGTGGTAAACTTCTTACTAATAGAGCTCAAATGGCGTCCCTCTTGGTCTGGAGGGGAGGTTAGAGGAGTGGCCGGATTCCTTGAACGTTTCTGGGCAGCCTGCGTTACAACGGAGTCCGCCTTGGGGCAAAAAAACAAGGCATGCTGGAGAGTCTGCAGGCGCCTTGTACTTTTTGTCCAGACGTGGTAACACAGCTGGGATGGAGTTTGGTCGTGCCATGAGTTTAAGGCCTTACTGCCATATAAAATCAATGAATGGGATGGTATGAGTTTGTTTAAGAGGCTGATCTTTGAAATCATAGAGGAAGCAGTCCGTTTGCCGCATCTCTAAGGTTAAATGGAAACTTTTGGCAGCACGCACCATCAAGTTATGAAATTTTCCAATGTCCACCGGCAGGGAAGGCAATGGCGATGTCGGTGGCGTAGATGGCGTTTGGGCTCTATAATCATCCCAATCCGCGAGGACGTCATCTACATCTTGATCAGTGTCTTGATTGACATCCGCGTCTTCAAGCGGATGGACCGGCGACTGCGGCATCTCTGCATGCATGGATGGATGTTAGCCGCAGGTTGAGGAGTTGGTGAAATAGGCGCAGATGGAGGGAACCTACGATTGTAATCGTCCAACATATTCTGCAGATTAGCCACCAAAGAAGACAGTATTTGAGTCATTCGTTCTTCATGTGGTGCCTGAAAGTGAGCTTCCTGGACAGGAAATAGAGCACATCCTTCCTCTTCATACTCCTTATCTTCTTCCTGGCACTTTATATTGAGTTCAGATGGACTGTTTGCAGGACGAAAAACGTCATTTACATAGGAGCCGTCATCAGAATCATCTTCTGCAGACTCAAATAATTGCGTTGGCAGAGTTTCAGTCATAGGACTCAAAGGAACTGGTCGTTTCACCACTAAAGCTGTAACCACTGTGAAAGTTGTGGCTGTAGCGAGGGAATGTTGCGTCGTCAACGGTCTCGTCGACGAGATGGCAGCGGAAGCGAATGTAGATGGCAATGGAGCCGTCAACGGTGATATCAGTGACGTAGATTTGCGTGCAGTCGACGGAGCTGTCGACTAAGATGAAGTCGTCGACACAGGAGGAATCGTCGACGTAGACGGCACCGTCAACGAGGATCTTGCCGTCAACGTAACCGTCGAGGAGGGTGCAGCCGTCGACGAGGTCTTGGCCGTCGACGAGGTCTTGGCCGTCGACGAGGTCTTGGCCATCGACGAGGTCTTTGCCGTTGACGATGAATGCTTCACCATAAGGGTCGACGAGGCAGGTTTAACGGCCGCCAACAATATTTTAAGAATAGAAGAAATAGGCCTCACCTCTGGGAGAGTCGACGACGAGGTTGATGTCATCGTCGTAGACATTGAACATGTCGTCGTCTAGGTTGGCACAGCGTCGACGGATCTCGTAGTCGACGACGAGCTGGCGCTCGACTTGGATGACGAGGGCACAGCTTGGGATTGCAATGCCAGAGAACCAGGTCCCGTAGGCGTGGAAGCTTGCAAATCCCGTGGGGAGACAGATCTTAAAGCGTCGACGAGCTTCTTTCTCTTCAGAAAAGGAGATGGCATCTCAGTCTCTGACCCACGCTTGAGAGAGGCTTTAGAATGTAAAGAAGACACGCTTTCCATGTCAGAAACAGGATCTTCGGAAGTCTTCAACTTCTGTAGCCACAGTAGGAGACGGGCCTCTCTATTCTTCAAAGTCGTTGAGGAGAAGGTCCTACAGAACTTGCAGTTCTTCACTTCATGGTCCGGATAAAGACAGTAAATACAATTACTGTGAGGATCTTCATGAAAAAGGCGAAGCTTTCCACAGGATGAACAAGGTCTAAATAAAGATTTTTTAGTAGTAGACATTTCAAAAGACAAAATTAGCAAAAGAGTTGAAGAAACTGAGCAGAGCTCAGGGAGACTCCCCTCACACGATGTGCGGTAGAAAATCTGAGGGCTTGAGTTTCTGAGGAGAAGGTTCTAGAGGGTGCTGTTGCCTGATTCGCTGGAATGTGGACTATTATAATGACTATGATATGTTACTAAAGTGAATTCTCCCTTTAAGGCCTCTATGGGCCTTCTTTCAGTTCTATGGTACTTTTTAACTTTACGTATATATATGTTATATGTATTACATTTCTTATGTATATGTATAATTATATAATTTTCTATTTGTATATATATATATATATATATATATATATATATATATATATATATATATATATATATATATATATATATATATTTTTTTTTACTACTATATTATGTACTGTGGGACTTCCACTTCGACGACGGGGAATATTCAAGCATGTGAATCTATATAATACACCCCTAATACTGGTGAACTCCTGTTCAGCAAAAGAAACATGGTGGCAAAGGACGATCACTTGAGGCATCTATGCCTTGCCATCTCCATGCCACCTTTAGAACTACACATTTTATTTCGAAAGACTTCACAACATATATTAAACTATTGTTTGACCTTATGGTTTGTGTGGGAAGCGAAATGAACGTCTGACAAGACTGAGGATCATATCCAGGATTAACTGAAGTATAAGGTAATACGGGGAGGAACAGGGCAATGCAATAATCATTTCCACGCAGAACTAACACCACTACTTACATTCCAGCTGACACATTCCTTCCTCACGTACATAGTACAACCCTTTCCTTGATAAAATATGCATTTCACAATCATAAATCCTACCCGCAAACCACACAACACAAGCATACATACACACAGTACTCTAAAGAAAGAAAATCCTGGAACCCCAGTTCATAAAGTAGGTGGCAAAGTCAGAAATGATGGCTAAGACATTACAAACTCCTTGAATTTTGCAACTATTGTTCTACAGGTCTTGTCATCTCACCCATCGAACCACTCTCAGCAAAGCGTAAACCATCAATACTAACTCTATTCCTATCAAGACTTTTCAGAGGAAGAAAGTATCATAATCCAAAAATGCACCAGAAAGCTCACATGCACTAGGTGGAAAAGTACTCCTCTCCGACAACACCAACTCATTTACATGCTCATTCATGAAAATAAAAAGTCTATTCAAATTCCACACTACACCGCCTTCTAATTCAACTCCTCCCTTTCCCTTTAACCCCTCCCATGCTTGGGACGGAACCGCTCCGTCGCACAAGTTACTACTTGTGTAACAATATATCTGTAAGAGACATTAGTTAGTGATAGATTCCTTACCTTAGAATATCCCCAGGCGTCAGACTGGATCCGGAAACTTTTGCGTAGCAATACCCCTGCACGCCGGCAGGCGTCGTCTGCGGCTCCGCGTCCGTCGTCGGCGTCGTGAGCGCCGGGATGACGTCGTCGGAGTACTTAGACGGCGCCCATGCGCGCTGACGTCAGTTCTGACACACAGCTTTTCCGCGCCAGATACGCAGAGCCATGATAGAACTAACACTGGTGCCATGAAACTAGGGCCCTGAAAGGGGATGACCTTAACCCTAGATATCGGTTCGCAGAACGGGGAGGATGGGTGGGTCGGTAAGGAATCTATCACTAACTTATGTCTCTTACAGATATATCGTTACACAAGTAGTAACTTGTGCATCTGAAAGAGACACGTTAGTGATAGATTCCTTACCTTAGAATAGATACCACAGCAATACCAACCCCGGTGGTGGGTCTGCAAACCAATATCACACCAGAAAGTCCTGGAGGACGGAACGGCCAAAGAAGCCATCCCTCCGGACTTGACTGTCCAGGCAGTAGTGTCTTGCGAACGTGTGCAGCGAGGCCCACGTAGCTGCCTGGCAAATGTCCTGCAGGGGGACACCGCGGCCCAGGGCAGTTGTCGTTGCCGTGGCCCGAGTGGAGTGAGCCCGCAATCCAGCCGGGGGGCTCCTTCCTCGCCATGGAGTAACATGCTTGGATACACAAGATGATCCACCTAGAGATGGTCCTCTTGTGCACAGCCTTACCCTTCTTTGCGCCCACGTAACCAACAAAGAGCTGGTCATCCACCCGGAATTGGCGTGTGCGATCTAGGTAGTAGGAGAGCGCACGTTTTGGATCCAGACGGTGGAGCCTCTCTTCCTCCTTCGAGGGATGCGGAGGCGGAAAGAAAGTGGGCAAGGTAATGGACTGCCCGATGTGGAAGGCCGTAACAACCTTGGGCAGAAAGGAAGGTCGTGTACGTAACACCACCTTGTCAGGATGAACAGACAGGAAAGGTGGAGAAGAAGAAAGAGCCTGGAGCTCACTCACTCTCCTGGCAGAGGTGATGGCAACCAGGAAGGCAGTCTTCAGAGTAAGGAGACGAAGAGGACAGTTATGCAGTGGCTCAAAGGGAGCACACATCAGATAAGTGAGAACAAGATTCAAGTCCCACTGGGGCATCACGAAGGGAACAGGAGGGAACATGTGCGTGATGCCCTTCAGAAATCTACTTACAATAGGGGACTTGAATAAAGAAGGCTGATCTGGGAGCCTCAAGAAGGCTGATAGAGCAGAAAGGTACCCTTTAAGAGTGCCCAGAGCAGAGCCCTGCTGGGCAAGGGAAAGAAGAAAGAGCAGCACTTCCGAAAGGGGTGCCGAGAGAGGATCCACAGCCTTTGCTGTGCACCATGCCACAAATCTGTTCCACCGGCAGGCGTATACCGACTTTGTGGAGGGACGCCTGGCTGCCAGAATGATATCACAGACTTCAGGAGGCAAGTCAAATGGCCTCAACTGCCGCCGCTCAATCTCCAAGCTTGTAGGTGGAGACTGGACAGGTTCGGGTGCAGGACCGTCCCCTGCTGCTGCGACAGAAGGTCCTCCCGAAGAGGCAGACGAATCGGGGGATCGACTGACATGCTGAGTAGCTCGGGATACCAGTATCTTCGTGCCCAGTGCGGAGCCACAAGGATGAGCTGGGCCCGGTCGCGCCTGATCTTCTTCAGCACTCTGGGCAGAAGTGGTATAGGCGGAAAGGCGTACAACAGACCGCAGCTCCACTCGCGACGAAAAGCGTCTCCGAGCGAGTGCCGCCTTGGAAATTCCAACGCGCAGAACTGATGACATTGCGCGTTCTCTTCTGTGGCGAATAGATCTAACCAAGGCTCTCCCCACTGCCGAAAGAGACCTTGCGCCACGTCCGAGTTCAGACGCCATTCGTGATCCATCATGCACTGGCGGCTGAGTTCGTCTGCCCTGGCATTCAGAGAGCCTGCCAGGTGTTGAACCACCAGGGTCATGCCCTGATGTTCCAGCCACTGCCAGAGGCGCAGAGCCTCTTGGCAGAGGGTCCACGACCCCACCCCGCCTTGCTTGTTGCAGTACCACATGGCGGTGGTGTTGTCGGTGAACACTTGCACTAAGCTCCCCCGGACAGAGGGGAGGAATGCCTTCAGTGCTAGACGAATCGCCCGCAGCTCCAGAAGGTTGATATGGAGCCGGGACTCCGCCGGAGACCAGAGGCCTCTGATCTCCGCCTCTCCCATGTGGCCTCTCCAGCCCTGGAGGGACGCGTCCGTCACAACTACGTGCTCCGGTTGGGGTAGGGAGAGGGGTCTGCCACTGACCCAGTCGCGGTCCGTGAGCCACCACTGCAGTTGTCTCGCAGTGCCCTCCGAGATCAGGACATGATCGGACAGGTTGCCCTGATGCTGGGCCCACTGAAACTTCAGGTCCCACTGCAGAGCCCGCATCCGCCACCTGGCGTGACGCACCAGAAGGATGCAGGAGGCCATCAGTCCCAGAAGCCGCAGCGTCAACCTGACCGAGACCCGGGATAACGGCTGGAAGATGGGAACCAGAGCCTGAATATCCCGAACCCGCTGCTCGGGTGGGTAAACCCGAAACTGCGCCGAGTCGAGAACCGCTCCGATGAAGAGGAGCTTCCGAGAGGGACACAGGTGTGACTTCGGCACATTGATGGAGAACCCCAGCAAGTGCAGGAGGTCGGCCGTAGTCTGGAGGTGGCTGACGACTGTCTGGGGCGAGCCCGCCTTCAACAACCAGTCGTCGAGGTAGGGGAAGACTGATACCCCCTGCCTGCGCAGATGGGCTGCGACCACCGCCATCACCTTCGTGAACACCCGTGGGGCGCTTGTAAGGCCGAAGGGGAGCACGGTAAACTGAAAGTGCTCTTGGCCTACCGTGAACCGCAGGTAACGCCGGTGGGCCGGCAGGACGGGGATGTGGAAATAGGCGTCCTGCAAGTCCAACGCTACCATCCAGTCTCCTGGGTCCAGGGCAGCCAGGACCTGAGCCAAAGTGAGCATCTTGAACTTCTCCGTCCGGAGGAAGCCGTTGACGTTCCGCAGATCCAAGATAGGGCGTAGGCCCCCTTTGCCCTTCTTGGGTACCAGAAAGTAGTGGGAGTAACAACCACGTCCTACTTCGGGCCCAGGAACGCGCTCGATGGCCCTCTTGGCCAAGAGGGCCGAAACCTCCTCTTGCAGAAGTTGCAAGTGATCCCCCGACACACGGTGGTATTGAGGTGGCATGGATGGAGGGGATGACTCGAAGGGGAGGGAGAAGCCCCTTCGGACAATTTGCAGCACCCACCTGTCCGAAGTGACTGTATGCCAGTGGGAGAAATGATGGCGAACCCTGCCTCCCACAGGCGTCACATGGGCCTGAAAACTCGGACTAGGAAGGTTTTGAGGCAGGGGCTGCTGAGGGAGGTGTGGACTGGCCTCGCCGCTGGCCCCGACCACCGCCACGGCGGTTCCCACGTCCGCCACCGCGTTGCTGTACATTCTGCGGCGCGTGGCTGACGGTACGTGGTAGGGCGCCCCTTCCGTGGCCACGAAAGGAGCGAAAGGCACCCGATTGCTGGCGTGGGGCCGTAAGGCCCAAGGACTTGGCCGTGGCCCTGGAGTCCTTGAAACGTTCCAGCGCATGGTCTGCCTTGTCGCCGAAGAGGCGACGGCCATCAAACGGCATGTCCAGGAGGGTGGCCTGGACATCGGCCGAGAAGTTGGCGGACCTCAACCAGGCGTGGCGTCGAACCGCCACCGTCGTTGCCATCGCCCTGCCCAGTGAGTCCGTAGTATCCAGTCCACACCGGATAGAAAAGCGTGCTGCATCTCGGCCGTTTGCCAGGGCTTGGCTGAGTTTAGCCTGGACCTCCTCCGGGCATCTAGGCAGCACCTCCGCAACCGTGTCCCACAGGGTGTGGGTGTAGCGGCCCAAGAGACAGGCGGTGTTCACAGACCGCAGCCCTAAGCTCACAGACGAGAAAACCTTCTTCCCGAACTGTTCATATCTCTTGGATTCCCTGTCGGGCGGGGCCGACGGGAATGCGGTTTGGGAGTTTGAGGCCTGGATGACCAGACTCTCGGGGGTGGGATGGGTGGACAAAAAGCATGGGTCGCCCGGTGCCGGGCGGTAGCGTCTGGCCACGTTCCTGTCCACAGGCGGGCCTGTGGTGGGCTTGGACCAAGTGCCCAGGAGAACGTCACATAAGGCCTCATTGAACGGCAGGAGGGGCTCCGCGGAGCCGGACTGCGGTTTGAGGACCTCAGTGAGGAGATTAGTCCTCACGGCCGCGACGGGGAGCTGAAGGTTTAGGGCCTTAGCTGCCTTCGTCAACACTACGCTGTAAGCAGAACCCGCCTCCGAAGCCACAGTCGGGGGCGACGTAAATGCAGTGTCTGGCGAGGTGTCAATACCACTGGCCTCCCCAAGCTCATATGTCCAGTCCTGCTGTGACTGGCAATCACGTGCCAGAGGGTCCTCGGACCCCTCCCACTGCTCCTCGTCACCTGGCTCCTGGAGACCAGGATCAACAGCCAGGGCCTCCTCGTGGAGATAGAATTCTCCAAAGGCCGTCGGAATCGGCGCCCAGCGGCGCCCTTCCGACTCCTGAGTAGGACCGTAGGAAACATTGGGGGCGGCAACCACATCGGCTGCCGGGGACGACACCTGAAGGGACGGCGCCGGTGAGGTCGACCGGCGAGGTCCCGGATCCGGAGCCGGATCCAGCGCGGCGCCGGGGCCGAAGCACCCGACGTCGTCGGGGCCGAAGCGCCCGACCCGGAAGGACCTCCAGACGGAGTCGATCGGCCCAAAGGCGCCACGGGAACCGACTGAAGAGGGAGGGCCCTCATGGCCATGAGGTACCACTCGACCTCCTCCTGCGACGCGCCGTGCTCAGGGACCCGAAGGTGTGGGGCAGGCGGCGACGCTTGCGACTCCCGCGGAGCCGCGTGGGCGGTGTCGCCCGAGTCCCCGGCCGCATCGTGCGAGCGTCGGGGCGGGTCGGAGGATCGATGGTGTCGCTCCGACCTCTCATGCCTCTTACCTGAGGACTTGGAACCAGACGATCGGTGTCCACTCCCGGAACGTCGATGACTCCGACCTCGCGACCTGTCCCTCGACCTCCCGTGGGACGGGGACCGGGACCTGGAGCGGCGCGGGGCCGACTGCCTCAGCTCGAGACGCTTGCGGGACCGCTCCCGCCTAGCCTTCGACGTCAGGGCCCGGCAGTCGGAGCAGGTTCGATCGTCGTGGTCGAGGCCTAAGCACTTCAGGCACCGGCGATGGGGGTCCGTGACCGACATGAGTCGGCCGCACTTCGAACAAGGCTTGAACCCGGGCATCCCTGGCACCGATAGTCGAGACAGTCGACTAAAGAGAAGATCAAAAAGGATAAAAAATTTTCAGTCAAAAAGTGACTGGGGGTAGAGCTTCTTCCGGATCTGCGCTAGCTGGCGCGGAAAAAAGAAGAACTGACGTCAGCGCGCATGGGCGCCGTCTAAGTACTCCGACGACGTCATCCCGGCGCTCACGACGCCGACGACGGACGCGGAGCCGCAGACGACGCCTGCCGGCGCGCAGGGGTATTGCTACGCAAAAGTTTCCGGATCCAGTCTGACGCCTGGGGATATTCTAAGGTAAGGAATCTATCACTAACGTGTCTCTTTCAGATACAAGCCACGGGTGAGCTGTGCTTGTGACGGAACGGTTCCGTCAGGGCCCGCTCGCCGCGCCTGCGCGGCGCTGATTTCGCGCCTGCGCTGACGCTATGATGGGCGGGCGGGTTCGTGACGGAACCGTTCCGTCACAAGCACAGCTCGCCCGCGAGCCATGACGGAGCGGTTCCGTCACTAGTATGGAGCCGCCGCGCGGGTGCCCCGCCCCCTTAGCGCTGCGGCGGAATAGCCGCCGCAGCGAAGGGGTTAAGACTCTCATAACTCTAACTAGCCCCAACCACATTCGGGCAGCTCTCCTCTCAACATTTTGAAGATAAATCCTAACCGGTTACCTCACAGCAGTTAAAGACAGAAACAATGTTATTCTTCTACTTTCCAGATAATGCACTAAGCTTTTCAACTTTGTCTTATTTGCCTGTATAGTTCTTTCATGCAGGACTCCCACAAAAGCTTCACCTTCGCCTTCAAACACAAGGGCATTGACAAAGAATCAGGATTCAATCCCCTAAACAACTCAAACAGAAAACATCCAGTCTCCAAGTTAGGGGTAGTCCTATATGCCAATAACGTGGGTTGCAATGCTTTAGCTCAACTTATGCCACTGCAAGCTGAATCGCCTCTTTGATTACTCAAATAAAAGACTCTACCTAATCGTTGGCTTCTGGATGATAAAAGGAAATTATTTTTTGTACAATCCCACGCTAAGTTATTTGAGAATTTCGTATTGGTAAACTCAGTCAACCCTTCCCTACAAAAATATAGACCCTTCAAGAATAACAAGAATATGTCTTTCATAAGGGCTTTTACCACTTTAAGCTATAACAATTTAAACATAGTCCACAGCACCCACGGCATTACATTTCCTCCTTGAAAGAGCAAAAAAAGGGCCTACACTACCAATTATTTGTTTCGAATCATACATTGAAAATTGTCCCACTTGGCTTAAAACACAATTTTCCTCCTCAAACTAAACAGTTATATTGTCTAACCCCCCCCCAGGAGTATACCATTCTCCAATTAAAGTTTCCACTGAACTTTGATAAACATTAATTCACCTGCTAGCTTCAATTCCTCCTTAGTGAGTGCCCCCTCTGATATACAACTTCTTAATTCAGTAGTAAAAAAAAAACTTCATCTATTTTATTCATTTCATGAGGCTCCGGAAGAGACAAAGACAAGAAAGACGTACAATGCACCTCTTGATTTCCTTTCCCTGCAACATACACTACCTCAAATTGATATCTTTGAAACCAGTCACACAAATCTGCAAAATCATTATTTTGAGTTTTAGTGCTAGCTAGACCAGAAGGTATCAGAGCGCTTTACATGTTATGGGGATTCATAAGTCATAGTTGACCTCTGTCTTTAAAGCACCAGCAAATGTGACAAGATATACACAGAACGCGAAGGCATCTCCATTTACTGCCCGGACTTACTCGACCCACCAAAAATGTAAATTAAAGAAGAATATGATAGACAGTAGGATATGGGGATGATAATAATCATTCTTTCCCAATCTGGAAACAACATATGCACCTAGAGGTATGGGATTAGAGTGAAGAATAAATGTGTCTCCCCACAACATGCCCATACGCATGCCAACAACAACTTCTCTATTAGTAAAACATTCTTTCTCAGAGTTATTGAAAGATCTTGAGCCATATGCCACAAACCATTCTTTATGCGTATCACTATGTATAACAACTGCAGTCAAACCACTTTTGCGGTCATCCACTGCAGCTAAGCACTGTTTTACCTCTGCAAACAGCTTGTACAATGTCACTTTTCTATAAATAAAAGCATTCCTTTGCTCATGTCCCAACACAAACTTGCCATTCTTAAGTAGTATTCTCAGAGGTTCCACCTTAGCAGAACAATCTTTAGCAAATTTTGCAGAGAAATCAGCAACAACTAAAAGACACAGGTTATTCCTTGGACTAATGTTCTGGATGTGAGAAGGTGGCCTGATATGCAGTGGTCACTATTCTAGTGAACACTATGTATCAGTCCAGCAACCCTTATTGATGATTGGTTGTAAGTCAACCTTATAGACCAGCTATCCTAGTAGCGTGGATACGAGCAGTCTAAGGCTAAAGACTCGAGAGGGCGTGTTAAGCCAGCTGTTATACCACATATACCCCTTGAACACCAAGTGAAAGGACACCACACAAGTGTTATGAAAATAAACAGTTATTTATTAAAGATCACAACAGCCCTGTACTCTTTATGAGGACAGGGTACTAAGCACAAACCAAAACTCTTACAAAAATACTTAAGTTAGCACAGTATATACAAATGCCCGAGGGGCACGGAAAACCATATACTTGAAAAAAGGAATGCGAAATTACTAGCAGGTAAGTACAGTACTAATAGCCTTTGGAATCGCTAGGACTTGACTATAGAATCGTTAGATTACTTCTAGGAGACCCAGGGGACTCGGGTGCAGTGTGTGCACTCTCACGCGAGATGCGGGACAAAGTCTATGGTAGCTAGAAATTGCAAAGTTAGTGTTTTCGGGCGAACCCGACCTGGTAGGGAGAAAACGAAAGTAGATTCTGACCCTTGGATAGTGAGGCTATGCTGGGGCACCGAAATGCCGAAGTTACCTAGCCCAGGGGCTGCAGCTGCATAGGACTCAAATGACGTCGGGAATCCTCGTTGACGGACCAGGAGCCTGGAAGAAAGAAGTTGCTGGCAGGCGACCAGTGAAGAAAGTTTGGTGGATCCAAGCCTGGATCGATGGAAGATGACACCTGAAAGCAGAGGGGACCAAGTTCGAGACTACTAGCCAGTAGTCAGTGGGCACCAGGAGGGCACCGGATGGTAGCCACCTCGACAAGGTGAGTGGGTGACGCTGTGCTCGGAGATCTCACGGACCAGGAGGCGTTGTCTGCGACCAGGGAGGAGGATCGAGCTGTCCCACGAAGATGGAAGCTGTCGGCGTCGCTGGACCCAGGATTGGGCAACAAAGCCTTGGCAAATTCAAGCCCACGCGGTGGACCTAAAGTGGCGTCTGGAGTGGACCAGGAGGGTCCGGGGTGCCTCTCTTGAAGAAGGAAGCAAGGGCCAGTCTGGAGCAACCAGACCAGCAGCAGTGTTGTCGTCGGGCGTCGTTCAGAAGGCCACAAGCCAGCCGGCTAGTAGCCAAACAACGCGGTGCACAGCAAACAGCAGAAGGGCCCCACGCCGATCGTGGAGATGCAGGGAGGCTGATCTTGGGTGCTGGAGCTGCGCAGGGTTGGGGCTTCTCGGACCCCAAAGCACTCACCCGTGGAGGACACAGTGGGCTTGTTGTAAAGATGTCGTGCAGTCTTGGCGATCGTCGGTCCCTCGAGGTCTCGTCGCACTCACGGTTCTCAGCTTTGCTGTAGAGGTGAGTAGAGGTCAGAGGTGCCAGGGAAGCCGGGTCTCGTCGAGCTGGGTCGTCGGATTCGTGATGAAGGACTTGCAGCAGACCGCAGTGTTCTTTAGGATGGTGCCCGCTTGATGCAGGGTGACTACTCCTTAGCCACAAGGGAGAATCTTGATGAAGAAATCTTGAAGTCCTTTCGAAGAAAGTCGTGTCTTGATTCCAAAGATGATCTAATTTGAACAGGGGGCCCGCTCCCATCTTTATACTAAAAAAGGGGGCTGACCCGGTGACTAGGTCCTGCCTATGGGTGGGACTAGGTGGGGGGTGGTTACACCCCTCAGCCATGCCGGACTTCCCCAGGCCAGGGGCTGGTGTGCCCCTGGAACTGGTTCAGACCGGCCTATGCGTAGTGAGCACCGGGGTGCCACTCAGCAGTCACCTTCCTGAAAAGCCCTGCCTACCCAGGATACACAAAACCATGTCTGGGACGGTGCTAGCACCGCCCCTGACAGGAAACCCTTTGTCCAGGCTCCCCTCGCTGGAAGGACTCCCAGCTGTAGGGGGTCAGACTCGTGTCTGTGGTGGCAGCATCCATTTTGTGGAGCTGAGGCTTCAGTTAACTTTAACCGGGGTTCACAGTTACATACATGTCGTGTCCCTCTAGAAGGGTGGAATGCTAACCCCATCGCCAGAATTGGCGAGGGGTTAGTATTCCAATTCGTATGACACCTTACTCGACATGTTTTGATAAAGCAATGCCAAAGTTAGCATTTAACCGTGAGGATTATAATGCACTTAAGAGTATATGGTATGCGTTATCATGAAACAGCTATTAGGACTTGGTTCCGCAAGCTGCAGACAGGCTCAGCTCATGCCAGAGCACCATCTCACACGATTCCAAGCACTCTGCCTTCAGGATTGTCAAGGCCTGCCATAGGAGTGACTGATAGGAATCTGTGTGTCCATTTTAGGGTTAGGTATAGGTATACTACACCTACAGCAAAGAGTGATTACACGACTTTGCCCCAGCTGTCATGCAGCCAGTTGTGTCAAATTTAGGAGGCCAGCCAGGGGTGGCATAATACATGCTGCAGCCCCTGGCAGCCCTGGGTACACCTATGCCCTGAGTTACAGGGTCTGATAAGGTGGCCCAGTACCAATTGGTAAATGCACCTAGGGTACATGTTGTAATTTAGAAAGAGAACAGCCAGGCTGTGGGTCTGATTGGCAGGCCCACAGCCAGAGAAAGTCGTAAACCAGTGAAACAAAAGCAAAAAATCTGGGTGATCATAGGATTGCAGACCCTACTCTCCTACACTGGAACCTTCAGAATTTCTTCAACATGGCATGGTTTAGATCCGAACCGATTCCTGTATATGCTGTGACCAAGATAATCATACCAGAAAGGACGAATAGCAGCAACTTGAACTCTAACAGTCCTGCAAAAGTTACAAAAGCTGTTAAATGCCTAAACCAAGCTCCCACCCGCACCCAGTTATATGCATTAGCAAGATGGAGTTGTGAGTACTTTTGTCACTGCCATGGTAGAAATAATTTCAAGCATTCTTTATAATGTGTGGCGGATCCACAAACACATTGTTCTCTTAAGCTCAGCAAATCAATGCACAGGCACAGCTCACCAGAAAGTTCAAGCAAAATAACTACAGTCAACCACTATGGAGACGATTCAGGAGGCTCTATTAAACTTTTCAAACACATCCAATAGCGTCCCCTTAAGTTTCCATCTATATGACAAAGGAATATTACCTACTTCATGCCTATTCTGGACTGCACCTCTTTCGGAATAATGCAGTTTTAAAAAATGGCATACCTATATAAAATTTCAATTATCACCTTACCAAACTTCTGCTGAAGCTTAAAGACACAGCCATTATTGTCCATGCTTCCTCTCAATTCTGTGCCATA
This sequence comes from Lissotriton vulgaris, assembly GCF_964263255.1. NCBI lineage: Eukaryota > Metazoa > Chordata > Amphibia > Caudata > Salamandridae > Lissotriton > Lissotriton vulgaris. The sequence goes on from NC_141699.1 coordinate 995,599,264, forward strand.
TCCCCTCTCTAAACTTCCAGAGGATGTACGATATAAAGATATAAGATACAAACAGAAGAATCTGCTCTTGTATATAGGCATATACTCATTTTTTCATAATGCAACCAACCCCGGGTTTCACCACAAGTTCTGCATCCTTTAAAATCTATTTCTAGTCGAAAATATACAAGTTAAATTTGAGTTCCGAGTGGCCTCCTGGTTGTACATCAGAAGGAATAGTTCCCTGGGGCTCCAAACTTTCTGAAATGAGCTCGCAGAATGGTGAACCAGGCACGTGAGTGAAAAAAACTTTCACCTCTTTACAACCAATTAATATTTCACGTCTCACAAGATCACATAAATTGAAACCTAGATTTTTTTTTGCCTCACCAAACACAATATTAATCTTCTCTAGCCTGCACACTTGGCTAAAATGATGCCTATTTCCTGCATTTGTTGAAAGATTTATTAACTACTTAGCAGAACCTTTGAGCAACTAGCATGGGAATTATTCTCACACCAATAACAGAGAGAAAAGAGTGTCGCAATACATGGAGTGTTCTACATTCCGCTCCAACTTGTCCCATCTATCTTTCATGGAAACACAAACAGCAGGATTCACTCAGCCTCTTCTCTCGACCACTAATCTTTTTGAGTGTTCAATGCATTTTTTTAATTGTAAACAGCAGTTTCTAAAGCGAGATTAGATCTCACTCAAACAACCTTGGGTTTAGTTCGCATACAAATGTGGTCCCTGAGTACCTGTCCCTAATTAGGCCCCGAGTACCTACTCATAATTAGTATTTCCAATGTCACAATTCCCTGGCAATACTTGGAATGCTGTGATATGTTCTTTAATCAATTACTCAATCTCTTGCTTTCTTGTATAAACTTTAAATAACTGCATTAATTTTCTGGCCATATTTGAGTTTAAGCTGTCTGAAGGCATACTCATAAACAGTCCGACTGAGCTTTGTGGCATTTGGCACATCAGGTAAAAATATAGGTTATCTTAGTCCCACTCAGGTTCCTTCTATAAGAGACAACTTCCTCTCTTGTGTACATTCATTACCTCCAACGCCGCCACATATGCTTTAAACATCCCATCTCAGATGCTCCAATCAGCAATAGATTCAACTTGGGGTTGGTGGGAAAAACAGAGTGGTAAGTATGCTGGAAATGTAGCTAAAATGGAAATAAACTAGAACAAAAGTAGTGTCTTTCCATCAACTGAATTAACTGTACTCACGGTGCCATTACAGTTTTATAATAACAAATAAACACAAAAGTAACCAGCGTTCTTTATAAAAATGAATGGAATGTTCATTGCTAGAATTGTCATAATATTAAATAATTTGTCAGCTCAAATAATTCCTCAGTTCTAAATACCTCCAATCAGTACTAGGAATTCTATCAAATTAATTTACAGTAATTATTGGTGCTCTGCAGAAGGCTACGAAAGAACTCATGCTGGGAAGGGTTCACTGACAACCTACAGGCACTCTCGCTAGTGTTTGGCTATATAGCCTAATGGTCATTCTTAGTGATCGGTGTGCATACCGCTACAACCGCCCTACAGTCCCCTCAAGGTGTGATGCGTACTGACAATGGAACGGGTAAAATTTGAAATTGTGCATACTGTTGTGGAACACAATGCTCAACAGCACGTCTAGAACTGAAAACTCTGAAAAAGGCAGCCTGGCCGTGCCCTGGAATTCAACCGCAAACCAGGTACCCCGCTGCAGTCCCTCAGTGTTGAGAAGCACAAACGTTAGAGTGACACCATGGTCGGGTCCAGTATTCCCCTTTAGCATACATTTTGGAAACCTAAAGCTGCCCCTGTCTACTAGTTATAGAGTCCTTACTTTACAATTACCCCTAGGTGTCAGACTGGATCCGGCGATTTTTTCTTCAGCAATACCCCTGCTGGTTGGTAGGTAGCGTCAGTCGACTTCACATTCATCGTCTGCATCGTGGTCGCCGGGATGACGTTGCAGTGCCTACTTAGACACCGCCCCAGCGGGCTGAAGTCAGTTCTGACATGACTTTCCACGCCATAAGCGCAGAGCCATAAAAGACACCGACCACTGGTGCGCCACACTAGGTCCCTATAAGGGTGTCCCTAGAAGTCAGTTCGTAGAGTGAGGATGATGGGTGGGGCAGTAAGGAATCTATAACTAATATATGTCTCTTACAGATACTTTGTTACCGAAGATAAATAACTTGTTCATCTGAAAGAGACTTTTAGTTATAGATTCCTCACCTTAGAATAGATACCCCAGCAATACAATCCCCGGAGGAGGGTAAGCAAATCAAGTTCACACCAGAAAATCCAGGAGGACAGAACGAGCTAAGTAGCTGTCCCTCCGGGCCTGACTATCCAAGCAATAATGTCTGGTAAATGTGCATAGAAGCCCACTGGGCCCCCGGCAGATATCGATGAGTGGAACTCCCCACGACAAAGCAGTGGTGGCTGCCGCAGCTCTAGTGGAATGAGTGCGCAGCCCCACTGGAGGATCCTTTTTAGCCTAAGCATAACAAATCTTGACACAAAGGATTACCCATCGAGAGATGGTACGCTTCTGACCTTTTTTTGGGACCCACGCAGTCAACGAAGAGTTGATCATCCGCCCGGAAATCTTTTGTGCGGCCAAGGCAGAAGGATAGCGCATGTTTTGGGTCCAGACGGTGTAGTCTCTTCTCCTCCTTGGAAAGGTGCGGAGGGGGGGAAAAAGGTGGCCAGAGTACTAGTCTGCCCGATGTCAAAGGGAGTGACTACTTCAGGCAAGAAAGAGTATCTCGCTCGGAGCACCACCTTGTTTGGATGAACTGAAAGGAAAGGAGGCCTAGAAGAAAGGGCTTGAAGTTCACTCACTCTGCGAGCAGAACTGATGGCAACAAGAAAGGCAGTGTTCAGAGTGAGAAGCCGGAGAGGACAGTTGGAAGAGGCTCGAAGGGAGCGCACATAAGATAAGTCAAGACAAGGTTCAAGTCCCACTGAGGCATTATGAAAGGAGATGGAGGAAAGAGGTGAATAATGCTTTTAAAGAAGCAACTTTCAATAGGGGACTTGAACAAAGAGGGCTGATCTGGCAGCCGATGAAAAGCAAAAGTGGCTGCCAGGTAGCCTTCAAGAGTGTCCAGACCAGAGCCCTGCTGGGCCAAAGAAATAAGGAATAAAAGAACCTCAGAAAAAGGATCCACAGCCTTTGCTGTGCACCATGCCACAATCTTATTCCACCGACAGGCGTATACCGTCTTAGTGGAGAGTCGCCTGGCTGCCAAGATGACATTACAGACTTCAGGAGGAAGATCAAAAGCTGTCCACTACCGCCGCTCAATCTCCACACAAGGAGTTGGAGTCTGGACAGGTTCGAGTGGAGGACCGTCCCCTGCTGCTGTGACAGAAGATCCTCTAGAAGGGACAGTCTGATCGGAGGATCGATGGCCATGCTCAGGATTTCAGGGTACCAGACCCTTCGTGCCCAGTCCAGCGCCAAAAGAATGACTTAGGCCCGGTCGTGCCTGATCTTCTTCAGCACTCGGGGCAGAATGGTATAGGCAGAAAGGTGTACAGGAGGCTGCAGCTCCACTCGCGATGAAAAGCGCCGCCAAGCGAGTGCCACCTTGGAAACTCCAACATGCAGAACTGCTGACATTGCGCGTTCTCTTCGGTGGCGAACCGATCTAACCAAGGCTCTCCCCACTGCTGAAAGAGACCTTGCACCACACATTTGTGATCCAACCAGGCACTGACGGCTGAGTTTGTCCGCCCTGGTGTTCAGAGACCCAGCCAGGTGTTGAGCCACCAGGGTTATGCCCTGATGTTCCAGCCATGTCCAAAGGCGAACAGCCTCTTGACAAAGGGTCACGGACACCACCTCGGCTGGTTTGTTGCAGGACCACATGGCAATGGTGTTGTCCGTGAAAAATTGCACTGTCTTTTCCTAGAGGGAGGGAAGGAATGCCTTCAGTGGTTGCAAATCTCCCGGAGCTCCAACAGGTTGATATGGAGACCGGACTCCGCCGGAGACCAGACTCCTCTGATCTCCGTCTCCGCCAGGTGGCCGCCCCATCCCAGAACTGATGCATTGGTCACCAACGTAAGGTCTGGTTGGAGAAGGGAGAGGGCTCTGCCTCTGACCCAATCCTTATTCGTTAAGCATCGCTGCTGTTGGGAGTTGGGGGGAAGGAGGGGGGTGAATTTATTACTGTTGAGTTATGTTTAAGTGAAAAATGAAGCTAAGAATATGGTGGACAGAGGAATCTCCACAAATGTAATTATCGCTATAAGACTTGTCTTGCATTGTTGCTGAAATATGAACCACCTCGGCAGAGGCGGGCAAGCTGTATGTTTGTATTTTGATTGATTTACTGATTTGGAGGTATAAAACTAATAAAGAAATATATATATATATTTTAAAAACCATCGCTGCAGTTGTTGAGCAGTCCCCTCAGATCCGGACGTAGGTGGAAAGATTCCCCTGATGCTGCACCCACTTGAACTTCAGGTCCCACTGCAGAGCCAGCACATGCCATCTGGCTCGATCTACCAGCAAGATGCAGGTGGCCATGAGGTCCAGCAGCCTCAGAGTCATTCTCACTGAAATCTGGGATAGAGGCTGAAACATCGGTATTGTAGCATAAATATCCCGGACTCGCTGCTCGGGAGGATAAGCCCGAAACTGCACCGTCCAGAACAGCTCTGATGAAAAGGAGCGGCTGAGAGGGAGTCAGGTGTAACTTCGGCACATTGATAGTGATTCCCAGCGAATGCAGGAAGTCCGCCGTAGACTGGAGGTGGGAGACGACCGCCAGGGGCGAGCTCGCCTTAAACAGGCAGTTGTCCAGATAGGGGAAGACTAGAACTCCCAATCTGCGCAGATGAGCGGTGACCAATGCCATCACTTTAGTGAACACCTGAGAGGTACTGGTAAGGTTGAATGGGAGCATGGTGAACTAGAAATGCCCATGACCTACCATGAACCGTAGGCAACACCTGTGGGCTGGCAGGAAGGGGAAGAGAAAATAAGCGTCCTGCAAGTCCAAGGTTACCATCGAGTCGCCAGGGTCGAAGGCAGACAGAACCTGAACCAAGGTTAGCATTTTGAATTTCTCCTTTCGGAAGAAGCAGTTGAGGACCCTGAGGTGTAAGACAGGACGCAGGCCTTTGTCCTTCTTGCGCATCAGAAAAGTAGTTTGGAAAAGCAACCATGACCTACATCTGGCGCAAGTACCCTCTCAATAGCTCATTGGCCAAGAGAGCCGAAACATCCTAGCGGAGAATCGCCAAATTATCCTTCGACATGTGATCGAGAGATGGTGGCATGGAGGGAGGGGAAGGAGTAGCCCCTTCGGACTGTCTGCAGAACCCACCTGTCTGAGGTGATCGATTGCCAGTGGGGGAGGTGATGGCAAATCCAGCCACCCACAGGTCGCTGATGGTCCTGCAAGGACCGACTAGGAGGGTTTGGAGGCTGCTGCAGGGGGGGAAAGGGTGGACTGGCCCGCCTGCTGGTTCCCAGACCAGAGTCGCTGGCTCGCACGTCCGCAACCATGCAGAGTCTGGGCAGCTTGCGTGGGCCGGTGGCTGGACTAGGTTGGACGTGGTGGGTGGCCCCTTTTGTAGCCATGAAAGGGACGAAAGGCAGACTATGGGGGACGGGAGGAAGCAGCGAGGCTTGAGAATCTGGTCGTAGCCCGAGAATCCTTAAAACGCTTGAGCACTGAGTCCGCCTTGTCACCAAAAAAGGTGACTGCCATCGAAGGGGATGTCCAGCCAAGTTACCTGGACATCTCCCGAAAAACCAGACGTCCTCAGCCAGACCTAGCGCCGAAGGGCTACCGACGTAGCAATCGCTCTGCCCAGAGAGTCAGCTGTGTCCAGTCCACAGCGGATTGTGAATTTTACTGCATCCCGCTCATTCGCCACTGCCTGGGAGAGAATGGCCCGGGCCTCCTCTGGACAATGAGGCAGCACCTGTGCAACTGTATCCCAAGCTGTATGGGTATAGCGGCCCATGGGGCATGCGGTATTCACGGACTGCAGCCCTAAGCTGGAGGAAGAGAACATGCCCTTCCCAAGGTGATCCAGCTTCTTGGATTCTATGTCAGGACCGGAGGCTTCAGATTATGCTATATCTTCCTTCGCTTTATTACCATAAAGACTCCACAGCAGCTTAGGAAAAGATATAATAAGAACAAAAAATGCTTTAAACATAAAGCATTGACGTAATGTTCAACAAATTAAACAACAACTCCCAAGAGTCTCTTTGCATAACAATAGTCCATAGTCCTTCCACTCTGTCCATCATCACTATATAACCGGACTTCTCATCATCTTCCTCCTCTTTCTTCGCTGCTCCCGCAGCCAGATAAGTGCTTTCCTATATTTTTCCCTTTTTCACTGTGATTGATTGTATTGTGTACGATCGTTGGGGGGACTCATTACATGGTTTATTCCCTTACAGAGTCCCCAGTTGCGGGAACGTTCTTCGTTCCTACGCGACTTTATTTCCCACTTGTGTGCGGTGTGTACATAGACCGCCAGGGGGCGGCCTGTCGTCTCGCCGACCCTTCGACGCGCCTCCGCAGTGCCAGGAGCCGCGCCGTGGGGTCTGCTTGCGCAGGAGCCAGCCCTCGCGTACCCCTCTGACACCTGGTGCCCCGGGTCTGTACTTTTCCTACTCTTGACGCCCCGTTGGGGTCTGTATGGTGGCTCGGACCGCGTGAATCACCTTCGGGTGTCCCTTATGCACCTCTTTATCCAAGTGTGGCCTAGCGCGCTTGAGGGGTACGAAGACCCGGTCCCGGCGAGGAGGGTCTGCGCGCTTGGGGGTTGGTGCAGCCCACCTGCCATGTCAGTTGGCCCAAAACGTGATCGCAGCCGCTTGGCCTGCCCACATTCGAGAACTTTCTCGGTTGCCGCCCACTTGGGTGCCCCACATTTGCCCTTGGTTCCGAGATGGAAGGGGAATACGAGGAGGAACCCTGCCCCTATCTGCAGGACGACGAGTTCTACCAGGCGGTGGACAATTCCATCTACCGCTGCGTGACGGAGGTGGTAGGCCCCATGGAAGACCGCCTTTCCGCCCGCATCGTGGAAGAGTGTGCGAAGCTGGCAGCGGCGCATGTGCCTCCGTCCCCCGAGCTCCCGGGGACATCCGGCGGGTTGCCACCCGGCCCGAAGAGGCCTTGTAAGGAGGGGCCGTCGTCGGAGGCCCAAGGGGTGGACAGGGGCGCTTTTGAGCGTCTTCGTGACGCCTTCCTGGCTAAGGCGACGGCGGTCCCCCCTACACCCTTGGTGGATCCTAGTGCTTCAGGGGACGTGTCTACGGCCCCCGCCTCCCCAATCTACGACTCTCCGGACACGGATGACGACGGGGAGTCGACCCGATCTTGGCTTCCGGCGCCCTCTGCCAAGGAGATGCCCCGGGATGAGTCGGGCATGTTGGACCCGGACGAGATAGTCCACCCCCGGTCCGCAGCCTGGGCACCGGGGGACACGGTGGCGAAATTTGTCGCGGGCAGGCTGCGCAAGCCCCTGGAAAAGGAAGCGAGGGGTTGCCTACGTGGGGAGTGCCCTCGGCCAACTTTGGAAGGGAAGGTGGCCATGACCCCAGAATTGGACCCCAAGATGGCCACCTTCCTGGCGAAGTTTATGAAGGACCCCAGGAAGGGGATTGACCGGTCCTGGCGGGCCTGCCAGGACAAATTGTTAGACGCGGTCGGGCCCGCCACGAAGATCCTCGACATGGCGGAGGAGGCTAGAGTGAATGGCACCGCCATTTCCCCGGAGGTGCTCTCGAATTGGGCCCAGAGGGTGATTGTGTTCTTGGGCAACGCCAACTGTGCCCTGTCAACTGAGAGGCGGCGTTCGCTCCTAATCAAGCTGGACCCGAAGTTGGGGGACTTGGCCTCGTCGGAGGCGGGTGCTGTGGCCCAAGGTGGCCTCTTCGGCGAGCCCTTCATCAGGGAGCTGGGCAAGTTTGTGAATACGTTCACGTCGCTGGATAAGGCCCAGTCTAGCATCAAGAGGGTGTTCCACCAGCGTTTCTCTGGAGGGGCCGGTCGCGGTAGGGGCCGCGCGATCGGCCGTGGTCAGCAGACCAACAACAGAGGACAAGGCTCCGAAAGAGGTCAATACCAGACCTCTGCCAACTATACCAACTTCTACTCCACCAGAGGACAGCGCTTCGGTGGCAGAGGGTTCAAGAAGAACTCCGGTCAAGGAAATGCCCCCGGTAAGTGTACTTTGTTTGGATCAGGTTCCAATTGGGGGGCGGCTGGCAAGCTTTTACGAGGTGTGGGAATTGCTCACTGCCGACGCTTGGGTTTTGCAAACTGTACGAGGTTTCCATATAGAATTTTACGACCAGCCCACTCAAGCGAGGCCCCCGCGCCCGATGGTTTTTTCAGAGTCCGACGCGCGGTTGATAGACGGGGAGATCTCGGACTTGCTGCGCAAGGAAGCCATCCGTCTATCAACGCGCCACCCACATGGGTTCCTCAGCAACGTCTTTTTAGTGGACAAGACGGATGGGGGCAAAAGACCTGTGATCAACCTCAAAGAGTTCAATGGGTGGTTGGTCTACCGGTCACTTCAAGATGGAGGGTATCCACCTCCTTCGAGATGTGCTCCTCCCTCGGGATTGGATGGTGAGACTAGATCTCAAGGACGCCTACCTGGTCGTCCCCATCCACCCCCCTCATCGTCGTTTCCTACAATTCCTGTGGGACGACAGGGTGTTCGAATTCACCGCTCTGCCGTTCGGTCTTTCTTCGGCCCCGTGGTGCTTCACGAAAGTCCTCCACCCGGTAGTGGAGTTTCTCAGAAGTCAAGGGGTCCGTATGTTAGTGTACTTGGACGATATCCTCCTCATGGGGCAGTGCCCAGAGGTGCTGGCGGGCCAGCTGCGTCTAGCTGTCGGCCTGCTCCAGAGACTGGGGTTCGTGATCAACGGCTCCAAGTCGGTTTTGGTTCCCACTCAGCAGATCACCTTTTTAGGGTTTGTGGTGGACTCGGTACAGGCGGTCTTGAGCCTGCCGGGTCGGAAGGTTGCAAAGATACGACACCTGCTTCGGCAGACGATCGCGAGAGATCGCACGTCCCTGCGACATATCGTCAAGGTGGTGGGTCTTCTCTCATCCTCCATCCAGGCGATTTTCCCAGGCCCGCTGCACTACAGGGCTCTCCAGCGCCTGAAGGCGCAGCATCTACGCCGTGGGATGGGTTACGACCAGTGGGTTCCCCTCACGGACGAAGTAAAGGAGGAAATGTCATGGTGGCTGTCTCACATGGAGGCATGGAATGGTCGGGCGATCTTCGGTTCGGCTCCGGACCTGATCATAGAGTCCGACGCCAGCAGGTCCGGCTGGGGCGCCCGGTGCGGGGATTTTTCCACCGGCGGCGCCTGGTCTTCAGAAGAACAACAATTGCATATCAATTGTTTGGAGCTCCTTGCGGGCTCCTTCGCGGTTCGTTGCTGGACCAAGGATTCAGTCAAAGCTTGTGTCCTGTTACGGATGGACAATATTTCGGCGGTCCGTTATGTGAACCATCTAGGAGGTCCTCGGTCCCGCGCCTTGGCGGACTTGGCGAAGGACTTCTGGGATTATTGCCTGTCCCGTCACATTGCGGTGACGGCGGAATATCTGCCAGGCCAGTGCAATCAGGTAGCGGATTGGCACTCCCGACATCTCAGGGACGCCAGCCTGTGGAAACTGGATCCGGAGGTCTTCCGGTGGCTACACTCCCTCTGGGGTCCCTTCTCGGTGGACCTCTTTGCGTCCCGTCTCGACCACCAGCTGCCGCGGTTCTACAGCTGGAGGCCGGACCCTCTAGCGGAGGCCACGGACGCGTTCTTACAGGATTGGAGTCGGGAACAGCCGTTTGCGTTCCCCCCGTTCTCCATGATAATGCGAACGGCGGCTCAAATACGCCGCCAGGGTGCGGAGCTGGTGTTGGTTACACCGCTCTGGAGGTCGCAAGTATGGTTTCCGGTTCTTCTGGAACTTTCCTGGGATTTTCCAATCCTACTCCCCCTGTTTCCTCTGCTCCTGACAAATCCGGATCAGGAACCGCATCCCCTCGTCATGCAGAACTCTCTCCGCCTCGTGGCGTGGAGGCTCTCAGGAGACGCTGGTCGCTCCCGGGCCTTTCGGGGTCGGCTGAGCACCTGCTCTCCAAAGCATGGGCCGATAGTACGACGAAGCGTTACAGATCCGCTTGGCTTAAGTGGATGCGTTGGTGTTTACGAAGGGATCTGGATCCCTTGGTCGCGGGCCTCATTCCCGTGCTGAACTTCCTGGCGCATTTGGCCGACAAGGGCCTAGCGTATAGGACGATCAATGCTATTCGATCGGCGATTTCGGCTGGCCATGACAACATCGATGGCCATCCAGTAGGGGAACATCCTTTTGTGTGCCGGCTTCGGCGAGCTATCCGCCTCGCGCTGCCTCCGGAACCCAGGTACTCCGTCCTTTGGGACGTCAATTTGGTTCTGAATTTGTTCCTGTCGTGGCCGGCCAATTCCTATCTGTCTCTTAAAGAGCTGTCGGCAAAGTTAGCCATGTTGTTATGTTTGGTTTCTTGTAGGCGCGTCTCTGATGTGCGCGCGCTGGATGTCTCTGCACGCATCTTTTCCCCGGATGGGGTTACTTTTACGGTAGGCCGACGCACGAAAACGTCGTCGCGTTCTATTTCATATCCAGCTTTTCTTGACACTCCTAAGTTGTGTGTCGTGCAATGCCTCAAAGCATATGAGGACCTGACCTTGGATCTGCGCCCTCCGGGCGAGCGTCAGTTGTTGATTGCCCTGCGGAAGCCACACAAAGCTGTCTCCTCCCCCACTATTGCTCGGTGGGTGCGGTGGGTCATGCAGGAAGCAGGCACCAATACTTCTCTCTTTGGAGCACACTCCGCCAGGGGGGCCATGGCCTCTAAGGCATTCTCGGTGGGTGCTCGTCTGGAGGACCTAATGCGAGCGGCGGATTGGTCCTCGGATTCCACCTTCAAGAGGTTTTATTTTAAGCCGGTGGTGGATTTGGCCCAGTTGGTGGTAAGTAAGCTTTGAACTAGCATAATCTGAAGCCTCCGGTCCTGACATAGAATCGAAATTTGCCTAGCTTACGTAACGGTAAGTTTCAATTCTATTAAGGACACGGAGGCGAGGATTATCCCACCCAGGCTACAGTGGTGTCTCTACCCACCCGTATGGCAGTAAGTAAAGCGTTTTCCTTTACATTGTCGGTACTGTGTTAATCACTGAATGCTCGTCGCCTTGTTGTCGCATTCCTGGACCACCTCGCTGATGCTGTTCCTTTTTCGGCAGGCAACGACGGTGCTAAACAGGACCAATGAGGCTCAAGCGTGATCTGCGCGAAGAAAGAGGAGGAAGATGATGAGAAGTCCGGTTATATAGTGATGATGGACAGAGTGGAAGGACTATGGACTATTGTTATGCAAAGAGACTCTTGGGAGTTGTTGTTTAATTTGTTGAACATTACGTCAATGCTTTATGTTTAAAGCATTTTTTGTTCTTATTATATCTTTTCCTAAGCTGCTGTGGAGTCTTTATGGTAATAAAGCGAAGGAAGATATAGCATAATCCTCGCCTCCGTGTCCTTAATAGAATTGAAACTTACCGTTACGTAAGCTAGGCAAATTTCGATTCCCTATCCTAGGGTGCAGAAAGGACCATCAAGCTCTCGGGGAAGGGTGATGGAAGAGGAAAATGGGATCGCCTGGGTTCGGGCGGTGGGCAATCGTCCATTCCACAGGAGAACCTGATCTGGGCCTGGACCAGGTGCCCAGAAGGATGTCCGTGAGGGCTTCATTAAAGGGCAAGAGGGGTTCGGAGGAAGTTGCAGCCGGTTGAAGCACCTCTGTCAGGAGGTTAGTCCCGACTGTCACTGTAGGGAGCTCCTGGCTCACGGCCTCGGCTACCCTATGCACCACCACTGCATAGGAGGTCCCTTTCTCCGTAGCCATGGTAGGGGAGAAAACATGCCAGGGTCTGGGGAGGTATCCAGACCACTGCCGTCACCCAATTCCTCTCTCCACTCTGTCTCTTCTAGCTTGTCTGCCAAAGGGTCTAGCGACCCCTCCCAGTCCTCATCACCACCCTCAGGGTGCTAGGGAATACCTGGGATAAACAAGGAAACAAAATTCCCCTCCGACGTCGCATTTGACGTTGTAATGTCGATCCGGTTACAGGCCCATCTCGGGGATAAGCATGGAGACAGCCCCGGGATCGGCGCCAGGGAAGGTCGAGAAAGGTGCTGGCATCTACGGTCCAGGAGCCCCAACCGGCTCCTAGGGCCCGAAGGCGCACCAGCAGAGTCGGCCTGACCAAAGATGGAGTGGGGGACTTCGTAAAATGCACGAAGCTGGGCAGGGGATGTCCCAGCACTCAGAAATGGGGGAGGTGTGGATTCATCCCAGAATCAGGTACCGGAGATGGAGCCTTAGAGCGACAATGCTCCGGTTCCCATGGCACATCGGCCGACCGAAGGGGATAAGGTAAAGAGCAAAAGTACTTCTTTGCCTTCTTCTTGTGCTTCGACTTACCCGAGGAGTGCGAAGACTTTGACGAGGTGTGATGGCTCCGCGACCGGTCTCAAGACTTTCCCCTCAAGCGAGACATGGAGCGACGTGGAGCCGACTGCTGGGCCTCCAAGAGCTTTCTGGAACGCTCCCGCAAAGACTTCGGATTCATGGCCCGACAGTCGGAGTTTGAATTTGGGTTGTGGTCTAACTATGGGACATACCTCGTGCTGCCAGGAGTCTAAGACTAAAAAAAAAGACGGCGACAAAAGTCAAAATAGTTTAGTGAAAAAGTGACTAAGGGGCAAGCTCTCTCCAGATCTGCCCTAGACTTGCATAGAAAAAGAAAGAACTGACGTCAGTGCGCAGGGGCGGCGTCTAAGTAGGCACCGTGATGTCATCCCGGCTACAACGACACGGACGCTGAGTCGACTGACGCCACCTACTGACACGCAGGTGTATTGCTGAAGAAACAATTCTCCGGATCCAGTCTGACGCCTGGGGTAATTCTAAGGTACGGAATCTATAATTAATAGTCTCTTTCAGATATTAAGTATTCAACATGAAGATGTGTCTTCTTCAGGATTTCTTTGAAGCAAAAGGTAATCTGGGGAGCAACAAGGAAACGTGACAATCAGTGATTAAGTCCCAACCGTCTGCTGACACTTGGAATCCTAATTCCCAACTTACCATACATTACAGCCACAACAATCCACATGCGATCTTACGCTCACCCATATCACAGTCTACTTCCTTTTTTTTTTTTTTTTTAAATTTTTATTAAGATGTTTTGCAATTATATACAAGGCACGGCAATATTAATAAAAGAAAAAATAAAAAATAAATGCAGGACATTAAGGAAAAACAACCAATAAACCATCAACAGGCGAGATAAAGAATGCAGCATACAGTTAAAACACAGAAGTAAGATAGCTTGAACCAAAGTATTATTCCAGATTGTGTAACCTAAATATAATCAAACAGAGTTATCCTTTCCTAATCTTTCCGCACAGTCAAATAAATATCTCCCCTTATAATCAACATAACCAATTATATCTCATGTATGAACCTTATTCAGCCAAGTTGTAGACAGGCCTCGATTTTATACTGTTAAATCATCTTTCCACCATGTTATCGGATCCCATATTATCTTGCCTAGCTTCCTTCCCCTTTTTCCCTTCCTTGCATAAATCTCTTTCTCCACATTGTATGTTGTTAATAACTTAGCCAGCCATTTGTGAAAAGTAGGTGGTATGGGGTCAATCCATGCAGAGGCTATACATAATCTCATAACAGATATTGCAACAAATAAAAATTCCCTCCCACAAAAAGGTCGTACATCCTCAACATTGACTCCTAGTAGAATGGTTCCAGGGGTCAACACAATTTCAGTTCCTAAAATTTTGTTTATGAAACATTCAATATCTTTTTTTAGTAAGTCTAGATGAGGGCATGTAGCAAATACGTGTTGTAAATCAGCATCCAAGCTTCCACACCTATAGCACTTAATACCCACTGTACCTCCCCATTGTGCTATTTTAGCGGGTGTAAAATATAAATGATATAGTGTTTTATAATGTTGCGCCTGCAATGGTGCTGAACATAACAAGGAATAACCCTTTTCTAAAGAGATACCAAAACTTTCTAAACTAATTTTAAGATTGTCCTTCCATTTTTCGCTCCATTTTTGGTAGTCGTCCTGTTTTGCTTTTATCAGTTCAGCATATAGTCTTTTGATTGTGCAATCTTGCCCCCCTTGAATTATCTCCATAATTGCGTTACGCCTGAATCCCAGAACGCCTCCTTTTTTGTTTAGAAGAAAACTCCTAATTTGTAGATATTTAAAGAATTGCCTAGTTTCTAGGTTAAATCTAGCTTGTAAATCTGTGAATTGAAGAATCCCCTGGTCCCCCTTTACATCCCCTATAGTTCTAATTCCCCTGGTTTCCCACTCTGCAAATATAGGTCCCGAGAAGATATCTTGTGGGAGGGTTAGATTATGTGAAAGTCTCGTATACGAATTATATTTCCCCAGGCCAATTTTTTTAGCGAAGCTTTTCCAGATTTCATATGCTGCTATAATCGTCTTAAACTTTGTCCTTTTATAATAACTGGCCTCTGTGAATTTCAGCAAAACATCCTTCGCTTCCATTCCCAAGGTTAATCCATAGATTGCTAGTGATCCAAATTTGCTCCACTCTTCTGATTCTTCCCCTCCCAACATACCAATCATATTCTGTAAAGCCGCCGCCCAATAATAAGATTTTAAGTCTGGAACTCCCCAGCCTCCCCTTTCTCTCGGCAATGTCAAGAATCTAAGGGCTCTTCTCGTTTTCCCCTTTGCCCAAATGAATCTATTTAGTATACACTCAAGTTTTTTAAATATTTTACCATCAAATAATAAAGGTATTGCTCTAAATAAATATAAAAATGTTGGGAGTATCAGCATTTTTACTATATTCGACCGTCCCACTATTGTCAAATGCAACTTATCCCACCTATCCAAGTCTTTCTCTACTTTCTTGATCAAAGGATTGATATTCCTTTCTACTAAGATATCCAGGTCTGACATTATGATAACCCCTAAGTACGTGCCTTCCTGCACCACTCGATTGTCTATACACGAGGTAAATGAATTTTTTATTATCTGTGTTTTAGATGTATTTAATTTATACCCCGATATCTTTCCAAATTTCATCGCCTCGAGTTCAAGGTGTTCTATAGTTTCAGAGGGATTTGGAGAGATTTGTTGATGTGCTTTTATTACTAATATTACCCCAAACAGAAACCATTGAGTTCCAATTACTTTCTTCCTAGAGCAGGGGCTTCTGTTGTTATTGTACATTTGTGTGGATTCCCGATTCACCTTTGAGCGGTTACGAGGGATTACCGCCCGCCCCATTGCCTGGAAAACCAATACCTTACAACCCTACAATACCCTACGGTTACTCGGCTGTGCGCCTTTCACAATCTGGAATACCTCAAACCCTCTCAGCAGATCTATAAGGATTTGGAGAGATTACAGCAATGTCATCTGCGTAAGCTAAAATTTTACACTGCCCAATGAGTGTTGTTAACGGAGCAATCATCTCGGATGCCTCTATTCTGCATATTAATGGGTCCATATATATGGCAAACTATAACGGTGAGCAAGGGCACCCTTGTCTAGCCCCTCTTTTTATTTGGAATTGGCCCGTATTTCCACCATTCACTCGTAGAGTTGCTACCGGTTTTAGATAAAGAGTTTGTAGGGCTTTAATAAAGCCTTGTTTAATACCTGTTCTTGCTAAAGCATACCAGAGGTAGCCCCAGGAGACCCGATCAAATGCTTTTTCTGCATCAAGTAACATCACTGCAATCGGGTCTCCTGTGACTGACGTTACATCAAGTAACGTTATTACTTTTCGTATGTGGTGGGTAGTTCCTCTCCCTGGTATAAAACCATGTTGGCAACTACTGACAATTTTATCTATGACTCTTGCAAGCCTTGATGCCAATGCTTTAGAAAAGACTTTTATGTCCGCATTGAGTAAAGTTATAGGCCTGTACGATCCTGGATCTTCCGGGTTTTTCCCTTTCTTTAATATTACAACCACCTCAGCACCCCCCCATGACTTAGGTGGTGATTTGCCCAGTTGTGCCCATTGCATCACCTTCATTATTTCTTCTATCAAACAATCCCAAAATACTTTGTAAAATTCTATAGGGATTTGATCAGGACCTGCTGCTTTACCAGAGGGCAGATTCCATATTGCCTCCTTAATTTCTTCTATCTGCAGAGCTCCCTCTAACCCATCTGCTTCCTCTTCCTTGATTAAGTCTATAGGAATCTCTTGGAGGTACTCCTTCATTGCTTCCTTATCTATTTGAGAATCACGACCCTCTAGTTCGTCGTCATATAACTTCTCGTAAAATGTCCTAAAAACTTCTCTTATTTCGTTCGACTCTGAATGAACCGTGCCAGATGTATCCCTAATTTCTCTAACTATACCTACGGCTTCTTGTTGCCTTGTCCGAGTAGCCAAAATTCTGCCTACTGACTCGCTTAACTCATAACACTTCTCTCTTTTAGTATTATAGATTTTCGCTGCTTTACTAGCAATTTCGCCCTCTGCCTCACCTTTAGCTTTCACTAGCTCTAACCAAGCCTTTTCCAAATCCCGCCCCGACAAAACACTATTTTCTAAGTTTTCCTCTGCCTTCAGGACCTTCAGAGCTAGTTCTGAATTCCTCAGCTGGGTTTGTTTCCTTTTATAAGAATTGTAGCTCTTTGTTTCCCCTCGTATTCCAGCTTTAAAGGTGTCCCAGACCACTCCCATTTCTGCTGTATCCCTATTAAAAGTAAAAAAATCAATAATCCATTTATTCATGTGTTCTATATACTTTTCGTCCTTCAATAACTCTCTTTCGAAGGTCCAGTTTGTGTATTGTCTAGTGTTTGTTTTTGTTGCTATAGTGAGTACTAAAGGGTTGTGATCACTAAGGATCCGTGGCAGCCTTTCGATCTTTGAATTTGAGATAGTAGTACTTGAAATGAAGAAATAATCTAATCTTGCACATGTTCGATGCGGAGCAGAGTAATATGTAAAGCCTTTATTATCCATTCTCTTTTTCCCCCACACATCTGAGAGAGCATTATTTAACACCAGACTATGTAGTGCCTGGTTTACTTTTTTTTCCTGCCTTTATACTTTCCAAAGGAACCCAGCCCTAATCCATCTGCTCCATTAATATTGAAATCGCCTCCCAATATAACTTTTGGTGCCCATGTTGCTAACTCAACATCTAGAAATTGGAAGATATCAGGGTCATCCTCTGTTGAGCCATAAACAGTTGCCAACGTTATCCACTCTCCATCTATAAAACACTCAACCATAGCCCATCTTCCCCATTTGTCCTGTGCTTTCTTCCTGGTTAAGATATTATTCCTAGCTAAAATAGCTACCCCTCTTTTTTTTACCCCTTGACTTGAGTGCACTAGCAAGTGAAGTCCTAGCTGAGACAGAACATATGCTTGTGTTATCATAATATGAGTTTCCTGTATAAATGCAAAATCCAGATTCATTTGTTTCAACACTAGCGCTATTTTTGCTCTTTTTTGGGGATCACTTAGCTCACATACATTCCATGTTACAACCCTAACACCCATCGTACACATTCTCACATCTCTTTTCCCTCCTACACTCTCTTCTGTACACTATCCATTTAGTTATCCAGCATATTATCATCACTACATTAGCGTTGTTTACATTTTCGCCACCCCACCTGTTCCCCTTGACTAGAAGATGTCCTTTTTGAACTCCATCTCTCTATTATGTGTCGTGCCGTGCCCTGTTCCCGCCGTACATCCCACCCCGCACCCCCTTCTCTTTCCCCTCCCACCCCCCCCTTTCCCTTACTGGCAAATAGGTCAATCCTGACCTATATGTGACAGCCGCACCCCCCCAGGGGAGTTTCCCCCAGCCACTCCCCTTGATACATCATTTTGAAAATTTAATCCAGTTTATTCAAAGAAAAGAGAAAGGCTCAGTTATCTCTTTGTAATAGAAGCTACTTGTTTTAAGCTCTCTATACGATCAGATTGTACATTTTGGTCCCTGTGTGTTCTCTCTTCTCGAAGAAAAGTCAAATATTCTTGCGCAACGATTTCAGAAAAGAAGATTCTGAACTGTCCATTAAAGCCTACTTTGAGGCGGGAAGGGAACAACAAGTAGGCTTCGCAACCTAAATTCTGAAATGGTACTATGAGTTGCCACATACGCCATCTTCTCTCCACTGTTGTATGGCAAAAGTCTGGGCGGGCAAAAAAGGTTATGTCTTTATAAGTACGTTTCTTCATGGGTTTAGCTTTCATTATCACTTCCTCTCTTAACAGATAGTTTCCCACATAAACAAGAATTGCCCTTGCTCTTACGCCCGCACTACCCTTTTTCTGTACAAGGGGAAAACGGTGCGCTCGTTGCACTTCTTTGTCCCAGTCCCATGCATCCATCTCTGGAAACGCGCCTTTCATCAAATCCACGACAAAAGCTCTTATATCTCCTCCTTCCTTGCCTTCCTCCACTCCAAGCAGTCTTATATTATTTCTCCTCTGACGATTTTCGAAGTCTTCCAACTTCCAAAGTATGTCAGATTCTGTTTTCCCCTGCATCTGCCTGAATTCTTGGATCTCTACCATCTCATCCTCTATTTTGCCAGTCCTCTGTTTTACCTCTGTCAATCTACCTGTTACTTCAGCATACATTTCCTGTACTTTGTGGAGAGATCTCTGTATTTTTTTGTTGGCACGCTTGGCTCTTTGGCTTTCCAGCCGGGCTTCTCCTTGTATCTGTTGCATTGTGGAGAGTAAAAGATCAAATTTATCCTTGTGCAGGTCTATATCTGACTTATCCCAATCCGGCATTTTAGATATGTCTTTTTGCGGCATAGTTCCTCTCTTGCTATTTCTCACTCGGGATCTTCCCCTAATCTTATGAGTTTTGCTTTTAATTTTGGGTTTCAGATTACTTTCTTTCACCGCACTACTCTGCGCCTTCTCTAAACGTAGGGAACAAGTCTCAGACTCTTGGGAATCACTCAATGAAGAATTCTCCGGCTCTACAGAAGAAGTGAATGATTATTCCGTCTCCTCTTCCTCCTCTTCCTCCGCCTCCTCCAACGACTCATTGTAATCACTATCATCGCTATACAGGGACTTTTTAGTAGAGGGCAAAGGTTTAGTTTCACCCTTGCCCTTGCCCTTGCCCTTGCCCTTATCCTTGGGGATTGCTCCTTGGTTTGATACTGGTACTTTCTTAACTCCAGTTGCTGCTACAGTTAATATTGTAGCTTGTGGTTTAACTATGTTGTCACTATTCAGCCCTTCTTCTATGCTAATGGCAGACTCAACAGCTGCACATTCATCACCGCTTTTTGCAGCTTCAGACTCATTTATAGGCTCCTTTACACTTTTACATGAACCATCCGCCAAAGCTCCTGATCGCACGGATATTTCCGCCTCCTTTGTGGGATCTTGTTGCATGCTCCGGTGTTCGGCATATCCTGTGTTTAAAGTTAACATTTCCCCCTGTGGAGTACTCGCTCCCAAAGCCACATTCGTCTCCACAACCATTACTTGGGGCAACATGTCTATCTCGTGCATGCCTTTGTTCATTGCTATTTGTGGATCCGTATTTTCCACATTGCCTTCGCTGTCACTGTCACCCACTGAGCTGGCACCCACATTGCACATTTCTAGTTCCATCCCGATACAAGCACTATGTGCGCTTTGTTCCCCCTCTCCCCCAGTACCTCTCGATATGCCTCCGGCTCCTCCTCCTTCTCTACGAGGCTTTGCATCCACCTCCTTCGCCTCCATGCCTTTGGCCCCGCCCCCACTGGACACTCCGCCTACTAAAGAATCTCGAGGCATACATTCTGTAACCTCAGACAGATCCGAACGCAGAGCCGTGACTCCCGCCTCTGTTCCCACTGCGGCCGCCGCTCCAGTCTCTTCACTTGTTTCGCTAACTATGGCTCTTGCAGCTCCCACCACCGCTGCCGCCGATCGTCCTGCAGGCTCCGTTGCTACAGCAGCAGCTCCGGTTTTCAACAGTAACTGGATCTGTGGGCCGGACTCCGCGCGATCTACTACGGCAGATACGCTTCCCGCGGCCCTCTGCAGCAAGTCTGTTTCCGATCCTGTCTCAGCGCCCATCGTAGCTGATTCCATTTCGGCTCTCCGCAAACCTCTCACTGCCGCCGACGACGAAGAAGGTGATGATCCTCGTGCCTGAAATGATTCGAAAATCAGAGGCTGGCGCAGGATCGCTTCTGTGGCAAGGTCCAGTGCAGGTAATTCCTTGCGTCGTTCTTCTCTCCTCTTCTGACTAGCCAACAATCGCTCCTCTTCACGTTTTTTTGCCGCTTCTCTCCGAGTCTGTGCCCTTTGCTGTGCCTTGGTTCTCAGCTTCACTGCAGGAGTATCGGGCTCACTAGATGCCTCCAATTCTTCTTGCCTCTGGGTGCTCTTAATAATCCTCAGCACTTTAGGGGCCATGACACGCTTGAAGGCCCCCCCAGATCTCTTGGCACGATGAAATCCTCTTCTTAACCTTAGACAGTGCTTTAGACAATGCAGTCTGCCAGATGCTTCTTGGTGCTCTCTGCTCTAGCTTCCTGCTGTGCAATGTCAGTGCCTCTATCTCCACTGCCACAAACGACCAAGCAGATGCAGTCTCCAAAGTATATAGGCCATCCAGCAGGCCCTCCAGCATCTCCTTAACCAGTGTAGCAAAGAGAATACAGCTACAAATCAGTTCCGAGCCATACCAGTATGTAGTCGACGCTAGACAGCAGTAAGTGCAGGAGAGTGGCTTGGGTGCTGCTACCCCCTACGGATTGTCGGCAGCCAGTCTACTTCCTGAAGCAAAGTGGACATTCATAGCTTCCCCTTTCACTTCGATGAAGAAAAATGTCTTAATGTTGTCAGCTAGCCTTTCGCTAAAATACATTTTTTTTTCCACTGAAACTCTTGCTCCTCCACTTTCCAAATATTTTTTTAAATCTCAGGAGCAAGTTATGCAAAGGAGTAACATCTATGACTTTGGCCTACCCCGCCATTTCCAATCCCTCTCGACAATTCGATACATGCGGGTAGTAGACTTTAGTTAGGAGCACTTGACTAGCCAGTGCTACTGTTAACAAAATAAATAGTAATGATTATATCAACACGTAAACGTGTGACCCTGGAGAACATCATGTAGTTTCTTCTCTTATAGCATGCAGAAAGGTCTTGTGGTTCCATTTTTTAATTTTTAATTACTACTAACAACCTCTGTCTCCGCCATTCACGAGATGAGACTAACTATCTGTAGAAGTCACAGCACCCCAATAGCATACAGAAAAAGATGTTATAATGTAGGCAAGAACTCTCGGGCCATTTCCCCAATAACTTCTACTACTGGAGCAAAACTCCATGTGCACTGCATATGAGTCCATAATCCGCTTTGAAGTGCTCCAGTGACTCAAGATTTCTTTCCTCCTTCCACCGTCAACAGCTGCAGCGCCAAATGGTGGACAAATATGAATGCACACTATGGATTTTTTTGTTTAGCTACTGTGCAGATTTAGGTCAACACCATAAAAAACTCACAAAAGAAATGTGTGGTTTCAATGTGACCAGAAGACCACAGAACCTCACTGACTCTATTACAGTGCATTGGCCACCAAGGTAGCTGCTCACCATGCCAATGGTTTTGGGACAGCCCAAAGGAGAAAACTGGAGGTCTGCTAACAGGCATGTTGGACAAACAAACTCCGTTAAATTAAATTCTTATTTAGACTCAGAAAAAACGATCAGCCCCAACAGATGGTACACAAGATTATATTTATAAGGTTACACATTTTTTCTCTACTTCATGTTCTTGTCGTGGAGCCAGAATGCACTATTAGGTTTTTGTTCCATCTGTAGCAAACTTCTGCATGGGAAGTTTTGACCGAAGCAACCTCTTCTTCGTCTGCACACTGTTTGGCCTCATGTAATACTGAACACATAGATAACGCTACTGCTGGGTACCCTGCCTCGCTCACCACCCCCCTGACAGATCCGAATACAGAAGGGTTCTAGCTTCTCTGCTCCCAAAGCTCTGATTAATCAGAGGGACCAAGAAACAGGGTAACACCACATTCTCTAACCTAGTCTCTAAACTATGGATTGATGCCTGCATACTGCCAACTCTTGTGTTACCAGGCTCTAGAAAACAGAACCACCACCAGACACTTGCTCATCCATCATGGATAAGAGCTACAAAAAAAGGGAGATCACCAACCGCCAATAGATTCGCTATTAATATGCAGAGGCAGTCCTAATTAATTTTGCCAATGCTGGTTTGATTTGGCATACTGTACACCCAAAGAGTTCCAATATGGACGTCCTTGCATGTGCTTCTATATGACGCACAAGTGGCCATCTTGGAATTGGTTTTGCTAGAGCATATTTTCACAATGCCCACGGTGCTGAGCCCACATGTATGCACAGGTGGACGTTTTGCAATCATGTCGGTTATAATTTGAGAAAAAATATATATATCTGCCTCGAAGTGGACGAGTGTAGTGTTATGCAGGTGTAGAACTGCGATGAGACACTGTGCTTCATTTGTGTACTGGATAGAGTACTGGCACATCACGATTATGTGAGACTATGCACTTCCTGTGTAGCCAGGAGACAGTAGTCTGAAGATGGAAGTAAATAAAATAAGGTGTGCGCGCGTGTGTGATGATAAAGAGCGGTGTGCGTCATGTGTATGAAAAGTAGTGCTCTGTGCTTGTGATGCTACAGCAATGTTCGCTAGAGCGGTATATGAAAGGGAGAATTGGGCTACATGTTACACTAGAGAACTATCAGCTGCATTGCATGTATATAGGTGGCAGCTGCATGTCTAAATGTTAAGGGACTGTACATTTGGATGTAGAAAGGAATAGTTTGCTGTATGGGAGAAAGACACGTCACTGTGCTTGCGCATATTTAAAGGAGTTGTGGGGTGCTGTGTGTGTTGTACGAGCTGCTTGTGAGCTTGGAACAGTACTGAATTTGATTATAGTAGAGAACTATTTACTTCACATGTACATAGATGGTGCATTTTTGTGAATATTGCAGCGTGCCATGTACTTTCATATGTGGACATGGTATCTTGCTGTGGAAGGGTACACATGGGTTTGTCTATCGTAGGGCACAGTGTGCTGTATGTGTGCAAAGTAATTGTACTACAGTTGGGTATGAATGAAACATTGCAATTTATATGTACAGTAATAAGGGGTTGTGTGTACAATGTAGTGAGTGTATAAAGTAGGGATTGAAAGACCCTGTTATACATGTGCATAGAGGCGATAATGTGGTTTCTATGTTTATGGAGTAGGAGTTTAGCATAATTTGTGCTATTTGTGTATCTGAAATGTGATTTTTTTTGGTACCTTGTGGAATGATTGTGGGGCTGTATGACAGGAGTATTTGGAAACGGGGTGTGCTGTGCAAGTGTGCAGGTACGATGAATGTGCTGTTTTGAAACATAAAAGGAGCTGCTTTTCATGTGTATGGTGGCTGGCTGGGTTTCGTCTGTGTGTATAAAAAGGGCACATGTTCGAAGGGGTCTGTGTGCTAGATGCTCATGGAGAAGGTTGTAGTGTACTATATGGATATAGCGCAGGCACGAGCCTAGTCTGTTTGAAAGGAAAAAGTGTGTAGGATCTGCACATGGAAGGGGCCCGTATGACATGATGAGGAGGCTGTGTGCTGAAGTGATATATGGAAAGGAACTTTATGCCCCACGTGTTCATGGAATGTAGTAGTCTGCTGCATGTTTTATGGTAAAGTAGTGCGCAACATACACATATTGCATGGGCTGCATACAAATGCGTGCTTTAAAGGCGATGACGTCACAGGATAGTGAAGAGCACTGTGTGGTACATATGTACTTAAAAGGCAGTAGTGTGCTCCTTCTGTAGGAAGTATTATGCTGCATGTGTCTACTCAAAGTTATTGTGTGCTTCCTTTGTACTTCAGAGGATGAACTGTACAGTTTGTGTTCCTACACCCCCTCCCCCTAAAGTGGTACCAGGGGCCATAATGAAAGCAAGAACTAAGCCTCCCCTCAAAAATGTGAATATATAGCATATTAGTGCCATAACTGAAGTGTAGTGACCCCACACCCTGGGCCTCAGCGCCACTGTACTTACTGCAGTATTCATAGACTGTAATATTAGCAGCGTCCTTGTACACAGGCCCACACACATGCCCTAAATGTACTGGAAGATTGGACGATGTGTACAGAGATAATCAAAATCAAAATAATTGGAAATGCAATTGATGAATATACAAATAGCGCAAGTAAAATTAAAGCGGGCAACTGCAGTACAAGAAAAACACTTTCCGAATAATAACTGACAGCTTTGTTTCAAACATTCCACCACCAAATATGGAGGGACTGGCAAAAAAAGGTGAACTGTTTATAGCGACGCATGAGAGGGAGAGGGAGTAATTATCGGATGCGAGTGCTCGTTACCAGCAGCAGCAAAGCGATCCAGAAAAGTCCATTTGGTCACTCCAGGATGTCTTGTAATTCCCCTTTGGAAGCCTCAAAAGAGGCTGCAGCGTGGACCCAAAAGCAGTAAAGTTGTGGGGGCTGGGGTAAGCCGCTGCAAAAATCGCATACAGAAGGCGTGTGCATTTACACAAGTCGAGCGTCACTTGGTGAACAATAGCTTGTGCAAGCACAAGAGAGAGCTCGGAAACTCCTGTAATTTCAGTGTTCTTAAGAAAAGAGTAAAAAAGTAGTTCCTTGTAAGTGAGCAGTGGAAGGACACAAGTAAATAGGCTATGCCCCAGGGGAGGGGCACACATGAGATGGACAAGGCAAGCCACTGAATAAGAAGAAAGGAATTAAAAAACACACAAGAAATCCAACCAATGGTAAGCAATGGGTGGGGCCTGTGCCCACTGTTAGTTCTTGGTAAAGCGGACAAGGTCTTTGGCAACCAGACAGCTTGTGCTGTCTGCAAGCTTGGACCTGAAAATAGCACTACTTTTCCAGGACACCTACACCAATACTAGAATACTACAATTATCAATAAATGGGTAATCAAGCACAAAGACAGGAAAGAAAGGAGGTAGCAGGAAGAACAAAAAATAAAAAGAGGGAGAGAAGATAGTCCCTAGTGCACTGCAATGCAAGGTCATGAATGCAGCAGTGGTAGGATAAACCTATGCCAGTGAAAACAGTGAGACCGAAAAGCTAATTGGGAGGCACACACACAGTAATGGGGATAAAATCAATTGGATCAGGGAACGGGGCTAGACGAGACACATACTGCACTATGAGCAATGTGCAGAACCCCAAATCTTCCTCCAAGACTTCACAGACTCGAATAGTCCTGTTACTAAAAGAGCAAGCAAGCCCGTAAGAGTCTAAACCAAAATCATGAATTGGGGTTCAGATAAAACAAGCATTTGCAATGCAATAGGTCTCGCATAAGGAAAGTTTGAGCTATTGGTCTTGTAAATGACACATTTTTTATTTATGTGTTGGTTTTGAAAATAGCAACATTAATAGCTGTCATTTACAATGCCAATACTTTTAACGTTTGCAAATGTGACACCTATAGCATTTGTAATGCAACATGCTTTGTATATACGTGACTTAGATGTATTAATATTACAAATAACAATGGCTTAATTTTTTTTAATAATACTTAAATAAAAGTTATTGTAATTTATAATGGCAATAGATTAAACTTTTGTAAATAACTTTTGTGAAGATTATGTTCAGTGTATTTTATTGTGACGAAAATCCAAGAACAGAAGTGAAATATTAACATATTTTTGTGACATTTGTAATAAAGCTTGAAACATTGAGAAAACATATTTGAGCCAGTTGTTGTTGAATGGTTGCACAGATTGATACTGTGGTGGCGCTGAGTGATGTGTTGGCGACGAGTGATGCTGTGGCGTTCAGTGATGCTGTGGTAGCGCATAGTGATGCTGTGGTGCCCCTGAGTGATGCTGTGGTGCCCCTGCGTGATGCTGTGGTGGTGCGATAGATAGATTGAGGGTGATAGATAGCTAGAGTGAGGGCGATAGATAGAGTGAGAGTGATAGATATATAGAGTGAGGGCGATAGATATATAGAGTGAGGGCGATAGATATATAGAGTGAGGGCGATAGATATATAGAGTGAGGGCGATAGATATATAGAGTGAGGGCGATAGATATATAGAGTGAGGGCGATAGATATATAGAGTGAGGGCGATAGATATATAGAGTGAGGGCGATAGATATATAGAGTGAGGGCGATAGATATATAGAGTGAGGGCGATAGATATATAGAGTGAGGGCGATAGATATATAGAGTGAGGGCGATAGATATATAGAGTGAGGGCGATAGATATATAGAGTGAGGGCGATAGATATATAGAGTGAGGGCGATAGATATATAGAGTGAGGGCGATAGATATATAGAGTGAGGGCGATAGATATATAGAGTGAGGGCGATAGATATATAGAGTGAGGGCGATAGATATATAGAGTGAGGGCGACAGATAGAGTGAGGGCGACAGATAGATAGATAGATACATAGAGTGAGGGCGATAGATAGCTAGATAGAGCGAGTGAGGGCGATAGATGTGTGTGGTTGTGTGTGTGTGTGGGTGTGTGGGTGTGGTTGTGTGGGTGTGAGGTTGGGTGTGGGGTTGGGTGTGGGGTTGGGTGTGGTTGTGTGTGTATGGTTGTGTGTGGTTATATGTGTGGTTGTGGTTGTGTGTGGTTGTGTGTGTGTGTGTGTGGTTGTGTTTGTGGTTGTATGTGTGGTTATGTGTGTGGTTGTGGGTGTGTGTGGTTGTGTTTGGCTGGGTTTGGTTGTGTGTGTGTGTTGTGGTTGTGTGTGTGTGGTTGTGTTTGGTTGTGTGTGTGTGTTGTGGTTGTGTGTGGTTGTGTGTGGAGATGTGTGTGAGTGGGGTTGAGTGTGGGGGGGTTGTTTGGGTGGTTGTGTGAGTGTGTGATTGTGTGTGTGGTTGTGTGTGTGTGTGGTTGTGTGTGTGTGTGATTGTGTGTGTACGGTTGTGTGTGTGTGGTTGTGTGTGTGTGTGGTTGTGTGTGTGTGTGTGGTTGTGTGTGGTTGTGTGTGTGGTGTGGTTGTATGTGTGTGTGTGTGTGTGTGGTTGTGTGTATGTGTGTGTGCAGTTAGAGAAGGATGTCTGTCGAAGAGCAGCAGATCAGCACAGCAGAAGATAACAGGTGGGTAAAGGAGGCGTGTGGAAGAGCAGCAGATCAGCACAGGAGAAGAGAACAGGGAGTTAGAGAAGGAGGCGATGGAAGGGAACAGCAGATCAGCACGGGAGAAGAGAACAGGGAGTTGGAGAAGGGGGCGGGGTGGAAGAGCAGCAGATCAGCACAGGAGAAGAGAATAGAACAGCGAGTTAGAGAAGGAGGTGAGGTGGAAGAGAGCAGCAGAAGTTAAACGGGAGTTAAAGAAGGAGGTGGGTGGAAGAGAGGAACAGATCAGCACAGGAGAAGAGAACAGGGAGTTAAAGGAGGAGGCGGGTGGAAGAGAGCAGCAGATCAGCACAGGAGAAGAGAACAGGGAGTTAAAGAAGGAGGTGGGTGGAATAGAGCTGCAGATCAGCAGAAGAGAAGAGAACATGGAGTTAGAGAAGGAGGAGAGGTGGAAGAGAACAGCAGATTAGCACAGCAGGAGAGAACAGGGAGTTAAAGAAGGAGTTGGGGTGTAAGAGCAGCAGAACAGCACAGGAGAAGAGAACAGGGAGGTAGAGAAGGAGGTGGGGGGAAAGAGAACAGCAGATCAGCACAAGAGAAGAGAACAGGGAGTTAAAGAAGGAGGTGGGTGGGTGGATGAGAGCAGCAGATCAGCACAGGAGAAAAGAACAGGGAGTTAAAGAAGGAGGCGGGGTGGAAGAGAACAGCAGATCGACACAGGAGAAGAGAACCAGGAGTTACAGAAGGAGGCGGTGGAACAGAACAGCAGATCAGCACAGGAGAAGAGAACAGGGAGTTAAAGAAGGAGGCGGGGTGAAAGCGAATAGCAGATCAGCACCAGAGAAGAGAAAAGGGAGTTAGAGAAGGAGGCGTATGGAAGAGAGCCAAAAGATGTAAATGTATAGGCATTTATATAGCGCACTACTTACCCGTAGGGTCCCAAGGCGCTTCGACCGCTGCGAAACCCTTCCTGGCTTTCCTGAGAGATGGTCCCTTAATGGGTATCTCCAGGGTGAGACCAGGCCTCCCCAGCAGTCTGGTGGGGCCGTTAGTGAAGATGAGGTAAGCTAATGCCCAGAGTTGCCGAGTGTGATCGCTGATCAGAGTGGGCACCGAGGCGAGAGAATTATCGAGTCCGCTGACCCTGGTCCAGAAACCTGCCGCCCCGGGAATCGAACCCTGGTCCCGGGCCGTCCTCTGCTCTCGGGTCTGCCGCCTCTAACCAGTGAGCCACACTACTTCACTCATCACAGGAGAAGGCAACAAGGAGTTAGGGAATGAGGCGGTGGAAGAGAAGAGCAGATCAGCACAGGAGAAGAGAACAGGGAGAGAAGGTGGCGGGTGCAAGAGAACAGCAGATCAGCACAGGAGAAGAGAACAGGGAGTTCGAGAAGGAGGCGGGAGGAAGAGAAAAGCAGATCAGCACAGGAGAAGAGAACAGGGAGTTAGAGAAGGAGGTGGTGGAAGGGAACAGCAGATCAGCACAGGAGAAAAACTCAAAGTTAAAGAAGGAGGCGGGGTGGAAGAGAGCAGTAGATCAGCACAGGTGAAGAGAACATGGAGTTAAAGAAGGAGGTGGGGTGGAAGAGAGCAGCAGATCAGCACGGGAGAAGAGAACAGGGAGTTAAAGAAGGAAGCAGGTGAAAGAGAACAGCAGATTAGCCCAGGAGAAGAGAACAGGGAGTTAAAGAAGGAGGCAGGTGGAAGAGAGCAGCAGATCAGCACAGGAGAAGAGAACAGGGAGTTAAAGAAGGAGGTGGGGTGATAGAGAGCAGCGGATCAGCACATGAGAAGAGAACAGGAAGTTAAAGAAGGAGGCGGGTGGAAGAGAACAGCAGATCGGCACATGGGAAAAGAAGAGAGCAGGGAGCTAGAGAAGGGGGCGGTGGAAGAGAGCAGTAGATCAGCACAGGAGAAGAGAACAGGGAGTTAAAGAAGGAGGAAGGGTGGAAGAGCAGCAGATTAGCACAGGAGAAGAGAATAGAACAGCGAGTTAGAGAAGGAGGAGAGGTGGAAGAGAACAGCAGATTAGCACAGCAGAAGAGAACAGGGAGTTAAAGAAGGAGTTGGGGTGTAAGAGCAGCAGATCAGCACAAGAGAAGAGAACAGGGAGTTAGAGAAGGAGGCGGATGGAAGAGAGCAAAAAGATCATCACAGGAGAAGGCAACAAGGAGTTAGGGAATGAGGCGGTGGAAGAGAAGAGCAGATCAGCACAGGAGAACAGAACAGGGAGAGAAGGGGGCGGGTGGAAGAGAGCAGCAGATCAGCATGGGAGAACAGAACAGAGTTAAAGAAGGAGGTGGGTGTAAGAGAGCATCATATAAGCACAGTAGAAGAGAACAGGGAGTTAAGGATGGAAGCGGGTGGAAGAGAACAGCAGATCAGCACAGGAGAGGAGTAAAGGGAGTTAGAGAAAGAGGCGGGTGCAAGAGAACAGCAGATCAGCACAGGAGAAGAGAACAGGGATTTAGAGAAGGAGGCAGGAGGAAGAGAACAGCAGATCAGCACAGGAGAAGAGAACAGGGAGTTAGAGAAGGAGGTGGTGGAAGGGAACAGCAGATCAGCACAGGAGAAGAAAACAAAGTTAAAGAAGGAGGCGGGGTGGAAGAGAGCAGTAGATCAGCACAGGAGAAGAGAGCATGGAGTTAAAGAAGGAGGTGGGGTGGAAGAGAGCAGCAGATCAGCACGGGAGAAGAGAACAGGGAGTTAGAGACGGAGGCAGGGTGAAAGATAACAGCAGATCAGCCCAGGAGAAGAGAAGCGAACAGGGAGTTAAAGAAGGAGTTGGGGTGGGCGAGAGCAGCAGATCAGCACAGGAGAAGATAACAGGGAGTTAAAGAAGGAGGCGGGTGGAAGAGAACAGTAGTTCAGCACAGGAGAAGAGAAGAGACCAGGGAGTTAAAGAAGGAGGTGGGGTGGATGAGAGCAGCAGATCAGCACAGGAGAAGAGAACAGGGAGTTGGAGAAGAAGGCGGGTGGAAGAGAGCAGCAGATCAGCTGGGGAGAAGAGAAGAGAACAGGGAGTTAATGAAGGAGGTGGGGTGGAAGAGAGCAGGCGATTAGCACGGGATAAGAACAGGGAGTTGCAATGAAATTATAGGTGAGACAATGGAAAAACTAACTTCAAACGTTAAAAAATTAAATGATAATTGTAAAAAAAAAAACGCTAAAGAATATTTATTTAAACATTTTTTAATCTGAAATATTGGTACAGATGCATATTAGGCAAAACTGTGCTAATCCAAAATTATGGAATCTAAAATAGTGGTACAGGACATACAACTTTAGGTGCACATCTGCCTCAATTAAAGCGCACTTCAGTAACAGGGTTGGTGGGTTCATAGATCACCAATAATGTTTTCTTTCCATTCTTTATGCTTCTTTTTTTTTTAACTTTGATTTTTTTTATGTGTTCCTTGTGATGAAACTATGTCTTCCGGATGCAGTCATTCAAAGCCAATAGTACCTTTTCTTTTTAGCAAAAAGTGGAGGCTGGTCGCAAATGGTAACCATGCAGGCAGGGTAATTAAAGACATTTTTTTGGATGAGCAAACTTGGGTCACCCATTTCACGAATTTATATAAAAAATACGATGACCCACATATGAATATGAGTGTAGAAAATCCTGAACCCCCAGCAGACCACCTGGTTTTTACTTTAGGGGAAACAGAGTTGGCAATATCACAAATTAAATCCGGGAAAGCTCCAGGTTTGGACAAAATCCCGGGGGACCTATATAAGCATGACCTAGGAGTATGGGCACCTTATATTAATTATCTGTGTAATGCATTTTCTTGCACATTAGAATTTCCTGAAAGTTGGAAGGGAGCGGAAATTGTTTTAATTTTTAAAAAAGGGGATAGAATGGACCCATGTAATTATCGGCCAATAAGTCTAATGGACATTTTACAGAAAATTTACTCACGACACATTTTATTACGCGCGAGTAATTGGCTAGATGAAAATTCATTTTTAACTAAATTCCAAGCCGGTTTCAGACCTAAGGTCAGCACAATAGACCAAATTTTTAGATTCTGCTGCCTCTACTGGAAGTACGTAGTGATTAAAAGGTGCCATCTATATGTTGCCTTTGTAGATTTAAGGGCTGCATTTGATTTGGTGCCTCGCAATCTCTTATGGGAAACCTTGAGTGCAGCAGGTATGCCAAACAATCTTGTCGTTCAGATTAAAGAGTTACACGAAGGGAACTTTGCGAGAGTTAGATGGGGCCCAAATGGTGAACTAACTCAAAAAATACCCATCGAACGTGGAGTACGCCAGGGTTGTGTCCTGGCCCCGACGTTATTTTCCCTTTTTGTAAACGATATCCCCTCCTTTTTAGGGAGATGTAAAAATGATTCTCCGAAACTGAACGGCGAAAAGGTGACATCTTTGCTATTTGCTGATGATACGATTCTGATCTCCCAAACGAAAAATGGCTTATAGACATTATTAAATACCTTTAATGAATATTGTAGCCAAAAGGGGTTGGAGATCAATGGTAAGAAGACCAAATGTATGGCCCTAAATCTGATTAAACCGGACAAGGGCTGTCTAACTTTAAAAGGAGTTAAGCTTGAATCAGTGCCTCATTTTTCTTATTTAGGGGTGACTTTGGATTCAAATTTTACTTGGAAAGCCCAAATTGATAAAAGTAAATTAATCTTTGCCCAGAATGCTAAACCAATTCTTAGGGAGCAAAGTATGAGCACTAGTTAAGCGGTGTCCCCAGTGATGGAACTATTTAAATTTAAGGTCCAAGCATCTGTCCTCTATGGTGCTGAAATATGGGGTCCTGGTTCCAGGGAGACTTTTAGTGTCTTAGATAATAACTTTATGCGCAGCCTGGTAAGGGTCCCTAGAGGTACCCCATTAGTTCCCCTGGAGCTTGACCTAAACTTCAAAAGGACAGATTACCAAGTGTTGATTCGACCTCTAATGCTGTGGGTGAGACTATGGCATGTGCCCGAACTTCAAGACTACCGAGACGGGTTGAAGGAAATTATGATTCTTAACAGCCAGAGCACCACCCCAGGGCTAAAGCATATTAAAACATGGTTGAACAATATAGGATTGAAGCATTTTTGGGAGAATCCCGAGCAATTACCTGCTAACCCCAAACTAATCCTAAAAAGGGCCTTTTGGAGTTTTATGTTAAGTAGGACTGTAAATATTACAACCAGTGGTACCTTAGTCGCAAAGTTTCTAAACTTTAAGGATGAACCGCTCTATGAGATCTTTATGGACGAGATAGAGCCGCCACTTGCCAAAACTTAATTTTTAAAACTTCGGTATGGAAATTTATTAATTAAAACCACTTTGGCTCGTTGGGCTAGGAACCGCGACTCAGCATCCCCAGTAGTGGATGAAATTTGCCCCATGTGTGACTATAACCAGACCGAAAACGAACAGCATATTCTTTTTTTCTGTCCCTTTTATTTACAGGCTAGAAAGAAGTGGATTAAACCAATATGCCTACTTTTAGGCTTGAGGTCATGCTCACAGGCTCTGAGAATCCTAACAACAAATACATCTCAACATATATTTAGTGTCAGTAGATTTTTACTTTCTATCTTTTATCAAAGGAAAAAAATAGGGCATCAATTGTAACTGAACTGATTGCTTGAGATTGACACGATGGTCCATTCTATGTTCTATGAATGTATGTTCCCGCTCAAATTATCCTCTGACTTGTATTGTATTATTTTTATGTATTGTGTTTTATGTATTCAAGTGATATGTTTTTAATTACTAATGAAATGCAATGTAATGTATGCACTGTCTTTTATGGCATTTTAGCCGAAATAAAGAATTTAATGAAAATGAAATGAATAAGCGGAATATGTTCCTATGAAGTGCATTAAGAAGTAAAAAGGGTTTCTAATCCTCCTCTAGGTATGCCTCTCAGCTAATTATCACACATACTAGTCTATTTAACTTGTATACAATGGCTAATTTATTGTAAAATGCTTTTTTTGATTGCAAACATATGGCTGCCATCTTTAGGCACTAAGGTAGGCTTTGACTATGTCTTACTTGTGTGCTGGAGCAAGTGCTGGAGCTGCTTGGGGGTCAGAGCTTGGGGAGTGGCCCAGAGGGTACAGAAGACATTCTGAATAGATTCAGCATCCCCAGCTGAAGTCATCAACTGCAAAGGTTTAGCCGATGGACGCTGAAACTCTAGGATCACCTTTAAAATGCCAGGGTTTATTACATTAAAGGATCCGACCCTGAAACTCTCCCAGTACAGTTTCCTCGATGAAGAAGACTTCTGGGTACTTTATTGTCTTGTAGGAAAAACTTTTTCTTCATGTGCGAGGGACCAAGTCGGGGTGCTAATGTCACCACTTGGCGATGCTGGATAGGTGCTGGGCAAACGTTTTCAGGACCATTCTGGCACTTAAAAGGTTGTTCCTAAAAGGATGTTCTTCCCACGCCTGGGAAGATATATTCTTAAGAAATGTTATTATTCTATATAAATAGCAATTTACTGTAACTTTGGTAAAACCTGATTATTTACACGAACCAGCAGCTGTCGCCTGGACACAAACTCAATAATAGCAGTGGAGGGGTTGTAATTTCCTCATTTTAAGTATTACAAAGACCCTTAACTTGAACTACAATGAGAGTTAATCATACTGCAGAAACAGATAGTAACAATAAAAGAGAACAAAGAAAAGAAATTGAGGGATGAAGTACACTAAGCATTAGTACCTACAGGGGCGCTTTGTGAGACAGTGACTTTAATCGGAGTGCACAAAACTCATAAGCATTTAAGTACCAAGACACCACTATATGGAAAGGCCATCTAATAATCGGATCTACCGCTCCCTTAGCACTTCTTAAAACAAGTACCAACATCGCAGTTACAATGAGAAGCATAGAGTCACAGACAAAGAGAGAGGGCTGAGCATGCTAAACCCATTCTATAATCTGTTATAAAAGTGGTGTCCATGTCAGCTGAGAAGTTGCAGTGACAGAAAGAACCAGGAAGCCAATGCTGCACACATAATAACATGGGAGTCCGCAAAAAAAAAAGTACTGTCATTGGGAGGGTTAGGCAGGTCACGATAGCAGCAAGGAGGATTTGGACAACAAGCATTTACAATGCAATGGTTTTGCCTTTGTTAAAGTTAGAGCTATTGGCATTGCTCTTGACATTTTTATTTATGTTTTTTTAACATAAATAAATGGCATTGTCATTTACAATGCCACTAGCTTTATCTCTCGCAAATGACACACAAACACACACAGAGCCCCCCCACACACACACCCACACACAGAGCCCCCCCACACACACACCCACACAGAGCCCCCCACACACACAGCCACAGAGCCCCCCACACACACAGCCACACAAAGCCCCCCACACACACAGCCACACAAAGCCCCCCACACACACAGCCACACAAAGCCCCCCACACACACAGCCACACAAAGCTTCCTACACACACAGCAACACAAAGCTTCCCACACACACAGCCACACAGAGCCCTCCACACACACCCACACAGCACAAGCAGGCAACAGGGGCACACGGAGGCACAAGCAGGCAACAGGGGCACACGGAGGCACAAGCAGGCAACAGGGGCACAGGGAGGCACAAGCAGGCAACAGGGGCACACGGAGGCACAAGCAGGCAACAGGGGCACACGGAGGCACAAGCAGGCAACAGGGGCACATGGAGGCACAAACAGGCAACAGGGGCACGAAAACGGAGGCACAAGCAGGCAACAGGGGCACACGGAGGCACAAGCAGGCAACAGAGCACACAGAGGCACAAGCAGGCAACAGGGGCACACGGAGGCACAAGCAGGCAACAGGGGCACACGGAGGTACAAGCAGGCAACAGGGGCACACGGAGGTACAAGCAGGCAACAGGGGCACACAGAGGCACAAGCAGGCAACAGGGGCACGAAAATTGAGGCACAAGCAGGCAACAGGGGCACGAAAACTGAGGCACAAGCAGGCGACAGGGGCACACTGAGGCACAAGCAGGCAACAGGGGCACACGGAGGCACAAGCAGGCAACATGGTCATGAAAACAAGCACAAGCAGGCAAAAGGGTCAGAAGCATGAATTGTAATTTAGACGGGGCTGAAGTGGAGAACGGTCAGTAGGGAAGTAGTGCGGCCGGTGCAGTGGTACCAGGCCGAAAGGTGAGAGGGGCTGTCTGCACCCCAGTTTGGACAGTTTCCACTACCTAACAGGGATTGGTGGGAGGGGGGCGTACTTCTTGCTTGCTTTAGGGCTGTTACTTCGGGGACGCAGTGCACGCTGCTGCCTGCTGCCGCCGGGACACAACAACAGGCAGGGAGAGGACAGGCTAGGAGAGGGCAGGGAGGGAGAGGGCAGGGAGGGGACAGGCTGGGAGAGGGCAGGCTGGGAGAGGACAGGTTGGGAGAGGGCAGGCTGGAAGTGGACAGGCTGGAAGTGGAAAGGCTGGGAGAGGACATGCTGGGAAAGGGCAGGCTGGAAGTGGACAGGCTGGGAGAGGACAGGCTGGGAAAGGGCAGGGAGGGGACAGGCTGCTTATATTGATTTTCTGCCACTACGGTGACCTGCAGATCCACCCGAAGTGTGGCCCCTTGCAGAATTGCGTTAGTTAGAGCCACAAGGCTGAAGAGAGAAAAAAAAGGAGGGGGTTGGTTACGGGGCTTAAGCTGTGTGCTGCTGGGCGCCGAACCCCCTGCCTGACGTGCTGGGGGGGGGGGGGGGGGGGGGGGATATGCAGGGAGGGAGAGAGATCGATAGATACATTTATCTGCTTAAACTGCCTTTTGATATATGTTTTACTATAATAATGCCAACATTTTCACAATCTCTTTCTCACTCGATCTTGTTCATCTGCGTGCTTCATGGTTGCCATGCCTCACAAGTGTACCCCATAGTTAGTCTATTATGTATTATTAAATGATTACTGGGACACTGCTCGGACGCCCGGATGAGTTATCAAGGGAAGTAGCATAGACAGTGAGGTCAACAGAGCATTGGCAGGTTTAATAAAACAGACCTTTTTGCCGAATGCTGCATACTGTTTAAACTTGTCATGTAAAACAAGGATGGTTCATTAATAATGTTGTTTACCTTATCAGTTATAAAAAGGGCCTCTTTGATGCGCAGACAGCATTAGCAAAGACAAAATAGACTCTCAAAGAAGAGTGCTTTGAAAAGAAGTCTAAAGATACCGTAAGTGGTCAAAAGACCTGCCGCATAAAATATTGAACAGTAGGTACTTGTGACAGAGGGCCAGTAATTCAATTGGATCTTTAAAAAAAAGCATGTGCTTGCAAATATTTATTTGTGAACAAAAAAAAATAATTCCAGCAGCAGGTTACCATGACTACGAAGTAAAATAAATGAGCATACGAGGATGATTAGTACTAGCTCTTTATGATAGTCTAAGGAATCCAAACACTACGTAAAAAACAAAAAGTAAATCAGAAAGTATATTAGCAAATTAAATGTTGCAGTGTCACCTAATATCACATCAAAGGGACTGCTTGAAACCCCATTACCCAGACCTAAACAGGATAATGTAAACATCCACGAAATGGCATTCATGCCTTGATAAACAGCCCATTAAAGCAAGGGCAAACTGTGAAAAACATGAAAGCCAATGGTTTAAAAGGGCTCACTCAAAGCGCATCCTCTCCCTGCAAATCGATTGCGCTTTTTTTTGAAGAACTGATGATTGCAGCCAAAGGTAAAAAGAACAACGGACACACGGAGAGCGGGAGGGGTGGTGCAGGGCGGGAACGGACACACGGGGAGTGGGAGGGGGGTACGGGTGCGGGAACGGACACACGGGTAGCGGGAGGGAGTCTCCCCTAGCCCCAAATAAAACAAAGCGACTCACTTGCACGTCCTCTGAAGCTTGGCAGAAGCACACCATCGGACAGACACTGGGGCACCATGACAGCGGGAGGGGACTCACCGGTCTCTCCAGTGTTCCGCTGGTTCTCCTCCGGTTGGCGTCGGGCAAGGCTCCTCCTCTCCGGGGCCTCGCCGAAGACGGGGCGGCGGCTGCGGGCTCCTTCTCACAGCCCGAGCAGGAAGGCGTGTGCCGTCAATGGCGGACCAGATTCGGGGGCGTTCCCTTGCATTGGCTTTCGGCTGACGTAGCGTGACATAGCCAAAAGCCAAAAGTTCTCGGGAACGCCCCCGAATCTGGTCCGGCATTGACGGACAGGCCCGTCTTCCAATGGCTAGCCTCAATTTATGGAGCTAGCCAATGGAAGACGGGGGCTGTTCCTGTCTCCCCTACTATAATGATTAGGTTTTCGCCTGCGCGAAAAAGATGCGCAGAGCGCATCTTTCGCCAGGCAAAACCTAAAAAGCATTTACAATGCAATTGTTTTTCCTTTGACAAAGTTAGAGCTATTGGCATTATCAATGCCAAATCTTTTATTTATGTGTTGGTTTTAAAAACAGATAAATTAATGGCATTGTCATTTACAATGCCAATAGCGTAATCTCACGCAAATGGACGTTGGTTACAAAAATTTTTGAAAAGTTCTCTATAGAATCAGGAGGAGTCGGGGAGGAATAATGAATAGAGATAGAGCCAAGAAGGAAAAACAAATTAGGGTGAGAGAGTGGTGCATTGGAGAGAGTTAACAGTGTGGTGAAGAGAGAGTGAGTGACGAGAAGAGAGTATGAGCAGAAGAAAGAGAGGCAGTGAGAGAAGGAGAGTGTGGTGAAAGGGAAGAGTGAGTGACGGGATGAGAGTATGAGCAGAAGAGAGAGGCAGTGAGAGAAGGAGAGTGTGGTGAAAGGGAAGAGAGTGACGGGATGAGAGTATGAGCAGAAGAGAGTCAGTGAGAGAAGGAGAGTGTGGTGAAAGGGAAGAGTGAGTGACGGGATGAGAGTATGAGCAGAAGAGAGAGGCAGTGAGAGAAGGAGAGTGTGGTGAAAGGGAAGAGTGAGTGACGGGATGAGAGTATGCGCAGAAGAGAGAGAGGCAGTGAGAGAAGGAGAGTGTGGTGAAAGGGAAGAGTGAGTGACGGGATGAGAGTATGAGCAGAAGAGAGAGAGTCAGTGAGAGAAGGAGAGTGTGGTGAAAGGGAAGAGTGAGTGACGGGATGAGAGTATGAGTAGAAGAGAGAGAGTCAGTGAGAGAAGGAGAGTGTGGTGAAAGGGAAGAGTGAGTGACGGGCTGCCGAAGATCACACGCGGTCCCTCGCCTCATGATTGGTTTCCCTGTGGCTCACATTACCCAGAGAAGGGCTGCTCCCCAGTGTGAAGGATCGCGGATTGCAGTGGAGCTGGGGGTGGGCGTCTGTGGGGCCCCTCCCCGCCTGCTGCCCCCCCTCCCTGAAGTGTATGCATCTCTGCTGGAGCCGCAGCTTGTCAAACTTCACTCCCCCTCCCTCCTGCACCCCCGCCCCAGGCCCTCTCAGCTGGCTCTCGACCCCTTTCCGCCCCTGAGGTGCTACTTGTACACACTCACGGGAGCCAGAAAACCCTCCTCTCAGTTCTCCATTTATTTGTATTTTTTCAGTTTTATATAGCGCGAACTCCGCTGTATTAGAGCGCTCTGTGCATGTGCCTACACAAGGCCAGTGTTTGTTTTAAAGGTAACGGGGAATTTAAATGATGTGCCCAGAATCACGGGCTGTAGAGCCGGCGCCGAGACTCAAGCCTGGCTGGCTCCACAGTTCTCAATAGCTCTATCGTAATGCCTCATCTTCTCCAGTTTTGTTCCCGATATTGGTGATAATTCTGGCTTTCAGGATGAGTGCAGATGTGCTACCGTGTGCTTTGTCTGTGACCCGCCCCGCGGCCACCGATCTAAACACAGAAAGTGCAACACCGGGTCAAGGTACTGCCTGAAAAAACATCTTTAATACTAGTATAAGCATCAGAACATTTAGAGAGCATGATTTGTAACTCGAGAAGAATGCGTTGCTCACCAAACCGCTTAGCACGCTGGGAATTGTAGTTTAGTATGACAAAAGTAGACCAATGACATGAAGGTGGAGAAAAAATAAATCGAGGACAGGGCTGGATTAGCTGTTGGCGACTGAACCGGCCTAACTTCAGAGCTTTGCCTAAAATTATATTTGGACACGGACAGCGAGAGGGGGAGGCGGGAACGGACAGCGGGAGGGGGAGGCGGGAACGGACAGCGGGAGGGGGAGGCGGGAACGGACAGCGGGAGGGGGAGGGGGGGGTAACTGACAGCGGAGGGGGGCAACGGACAGCGGAGGGGGGGCAACGGACAGCGGAGGGGGGCAACGGACAGCGGAGGGGAGGCAACGGACAGCGGAGGGGAGGCAACGGACAGCGGAGGGGAGGCAACGGACAGCGGAGGGGGGGGCAACGGACAGCGGAGGGGGGGCAACGGACAGCGGAGGGGGGGCAACGGACAGCGGAGGGGGGCAACGGACAGCGGAGGGGGGGCAACGGACAGCGGAGGGGGGGCAACGGACAGCGGAGGGGGGGCAACGGACAGCGGAGGGGGGGCAACGGACAGCGGAGGGGGGCAACGGACAGCGGAGGGGGGCAACGGACAGCGGGAGGGGGGCAACGGACAGCGGGAGGGGGGCAACGGACAGCGGGAGGGGGGGCAACGGACAGCGGGAGGGGGGCAACGGACAGCGGAGGAGGGGCAACGGACAGCTGGAGGCGGGGCAACAGACAGCTGGAGGCGGGGCAACAGACAGCTGGAGGCGGGGCAACAGACAGCTGGAGGCGGGGCAACAGACAGCTGGAGGCGGGGCAACAGACAGCTGGAGGCGGGGCAACAGACAGCTGGAGGCGGGGCAACAGACAGCTGGAGGCGGGGCAACAGACAGCTGGAGGCGGGGCAACAGACAGCTGGAGGCGGGGCAACAGACAGCTGGAGGCGGGGCAACAGACAGCTGGAGGCGGGGCAACAGACAGCTGGAGGCGGGGCAACAGACAGCGGGAGGCGGGGCAACAGACAGCGGAGGGGGGCAACAGACAGCGGAGGGGGGCAACAGACAGCGGAGGGGGGCAACAGACAGCGGAGGGGGGCAACAGACAGCGGAGGGGGGCAACAGACAGCGGAGGGGGGCAACAGACAGCGGAGGGGGGCAACAGACAGCGGAGGGGGGCAACAGACAGCGGAGGGGGGCAACAGACAGCGGAGGGGGGCAACAGACAGCGGGAGGGGGGCAACAGACAGCGGGAGGGGGGCAACAGACAGCGGGAGGGGGGCAACAGACAGCGGGAGGGGGGCAACAGACAGCGGGAGGGGGGCAACAGACAGCGGGAGGGGGGGCGGGAACCTAACGCTCTGCGCTGAAAACCACATTTCGTGCAAGCAGAGGCTGCCTTCCATTTCCCTCTCCCCTGCATCTGCCCTGCTTCCCCCGGGGCTCGCTGCGTAACAAACTTGAATGCCTCTGCTATTCAATGAAAGGCATGCTTGTCAGCTAAAGGGAGTTAAAATCCTCCAGCGAACGGAAAGAATAGAAGGTAATGTAACGATTTCAGTTACATCCAACAGTGCTCGCCTCGGAAGCAAAAAAGCACACCACCACAAAGGCATCCCTTAAAGACACGAAATTCCAAAGGCAGCAGAATATCGTTTTATGTAAAGAGTGTGTGCGAGGACTTGGCACGGGGAGTTGTTGCGGGAGCTGGTTAGTAAAGAGCGGGACTGAAGATGTTCTAATGTAAATGAGGTGGGACAGACGGCCAGAGACACGGACAGCGGGAGGGGAGGGGGGGGGGGGGGGAGGGGTTGCGGGAAGGAACGGGAACACGGACATTATGGAGCTGGGGGGCCAGGGTCGAGTCTCGGCGTCGACAACATCTTGTGATTCTATGCATATCACTTAATCTCCCCGTTCCTACCAATAAATGAATGTGTCCTTGTGTGACGTAACTGGTGCGCATGTAAAGCACTAACTGACTCTGCACTCTCTGTCACTCTGCACTCTCTGTCACTCTGCACTCTCTGTCACTCTGCACTCTCTGTCACTCTGCACTCTCTGTCACTCTGCACTCTCTGTCACTCTGCACTCTCTGTCACTCTGCACTCTCTGTCACTCTGCACTCGGCACTCTCTGTCACTCTCTGTCACTCGGCACTCTCTGTCACTCTGCATTCAGTCTGCACTCACTGTCACTATGCACTCAGACTGCACTCAGTCTGCACTCACTGTCACTCTGCACTCACTCTGCACTCAGTCTGCACTCACTCAACAGTTTTTATCATTTTGCTGATCCAAAGAACGATTTTTCATTGAATGGGGCTTGCCAAATAAATTAGATCTGATCACAGTGTATCAAAAACCTTACTCAAGTTAAGTTCAAATTGAGTTTAAAAGTTAATTGACAGAAGTGTTTCATTAGGTCAAAGTGATCAAAGTCCAGGAATACAACACAGTTTAAAATTCATACAGCCGATCTATTTTATATGGCGCTCCCCATTCAACAAAAACTTTTTTAGGATCAATAATATTACAAAACTGGTGATATTTTTGCATATCTTTTATTTGGTGACCGTTTGCAGAAAGTTAGTTAGCTGCAAGGATCACAGAGTAGTACTCGTTGTAAGGATTCATGACGGCCACATCTGACAGCTCCGAACCCAATTCTGAATGGAATGCATGTTTTTCACCGTGTTTGCCAGAAGGTCAGGAAGGTTTTTAGACTGCAAGCAAATCCAATCAGTGGCCTCTGATGAGCACAAAGAGTGTGACAATTGGAATACTACTAGAAGGTGTGTGAAAGTGCTTCCCAGCTGTCAGAATATTAACAGTGCTAAGATAAAGAAAATGCAGGGCTTATAGGGGAGTGGGTGGTTGTGTGTATGGTGATAAAGCAGACGTGATACATGTATGTGCAGGAGAAGGTGAAAAGACACAGCTGAAGAGGAAAGAGGACGCGAGAAATGTAGCTGGAAAATTTCATAGTGATTTGGAGAGAAATCAGGGCAAACGTGTCCATCACCATGAGGGTTGTATAAGAAAGACTAAAGGGGAGAACTGAGTGACCAGAGGCCTCAGTAATATTTAAGTCTGTTTTCAGAACTGAAACATCCAACTCAAATCACTCATGACAAAATCAGTGCTAGTTGTATAGGTGATACTGCCAACACGAACTGGCAAAACCGATAGCTTTGTCTACCTTGTTTCCGCTATTCAGTTAAGCTTCTGTCACTGGCAGGGACTCAGGTAGTGGCGCCCAGTGAAGGAAAGAACCCAAATCTGCTTGTTATTCCCCATTATTATTGAGAAAACTCATAATTAGTATAATTTATTTCATGCAGTAAATAAACACCCTCAGGGGATTATTATTTATCAAGAACGATACATATTGAACCAAACTCCGGGCCATTGGAGAGAGTCCTTTGAGACCACCATGTTGCTTACTGCCCTGACTACGCATTCTGTTCCGCTCACTTTATTACTCAATTAAACATACCCTTTTTAGCACTATTATAATTGTGGAATGCAATGATTTGGGTACACATTCAGACTCACACTTTGTTGTACCCCATGAACTACCCATTCTGTGTCGACCCCCCCACAGCGGACTCCTGGCCCAGAACCTCTCTCTGGCCCCATTAATTAC
Source organism: Lissotriton vulgaris (assembly GCF_964263255.1). Classification (NCBI taxonomy): domain Eukaryota; kingdom Metazoa; phylum Chordata; class Amphibia; order Caudata; family Salamandridae; genus Lissotriton; species Lissotriton vulgaris. The sequence goes on from NC_141699.1 coordinate 995,642,084, forward strand.
TCTCTGAAGGGCTTCACGCTCCCCTGGCTCCCAAAGGCTGCATACGGCCACAGCCCAGTGACCACGACTGGCGGGAGGGCCGAGGCCTCCAGGCCTGGACCGTTCCCAGAGCTCGCCTTTCATGTCGCTGCCGCCCTGCGCCCTGTCACGGTGCCGAGTAATCCGCTTTCAGGGAACAAGGAGTTAAAGACGGAGCGAGGGGCTGGGGAGGGGGCCCACAGAGGTCCAATATTGACTTTCCTGTACACTGGCCCCTGGGCAAAAACCATCCCCTTTTTGCCAATACTGAAAAGCATTATACTTTCACCCGTGTCTTCCGATGCTGTACACCGCTTCACAGTTGAAGGGGCAGCTCAGCCTCAGGGACACAGCAAAACGTTGCGCACCCGTTCAAAGCACCGCCTGCGCAGGAAGGCGTGTGCTTTTAATGCCGGACCAGATTCGGGGGCGTTCCTGAGACTGATGTCGCCAAAAGCCAAAAATTCTCGGGAACGCCCCCGAATCTGGTCCAGGATTGACGGACAGAGCCGTCTCCCAATGGCTAGCCTCCATTTATGGAGCTAGCCAATGGGAGACTGGGGACGGACCATGCCCCCTACACTATAGACAATAGGTTTTCGCCTAGCGAAACGATGCTTTCGCATCGTTTACGCCAGGCAAAACCTAAAAAAGGTATTTTCTCTGACAATTGGAGCGAGGCGCTGTTTCTCCTGGGTGCTGTAGAGGAAGGGGGAGGAGCAGGCGCACGCTGCAGCAGGCTGTGCCCAGAGGGAAAGTTTGCTTTTCTCCGTGATGGATGACGTCTCTGGCTTGGTGTGATGGGGAGGGCTCCTGTCTTCCTGCAGGAGTGTTGATGCTTCAGTCCATCTGTGTCAATCAAGTCGCAGTTGTGGTGGTAATTGAAGGAAAACCCTGAGTAAACGTTAGTTTATAAAGGGAGTTCCCTTAGTGCACAAAACTGTGCTACTGATTCATTCTGCACGTCACAGCCTCCGAGGTGTTTCAATCGCACCTAGATTAGTACATGAATAAACCGGTGTGATTAACATCAAAACGCTGCACGGAGCTTGCGGCAACTTTTTTGTATAATGAATTCAGCAACTCACTGAGCCATACGGCATTCACTAAGCTGGTTTAAAGCACCCGAAGGAGGCAGGGGTGCTGGTAAGGGACTTATTGAGCACAAAACAAAGGTCAGTGCTGCAGTTGGTGTAGGATTCTTGACTGTTTCCAGCAGAGGATAGTACAGGCATTTCGAGTTGTAGAGTGACATTGGCAGACAGCGAGCAGATGACTGGGAGAGGAGGATTAAATCAGGTTTGAGACCCTGCACTCCTGCTTTTAATTCCTAGAAGATACACTGACACTGCATGTCGGACACAACCCCTGACAGACCTGTGGGGCTGGGGAATCTACAGTCACACTAACAGAGCCCTTTGAAATGCCAATATGGCTGAAGTAGTGGCAGTCACAGGTTGGGGGACTTCCCCGAAAGGCCAGTAGAGCCAGAGTTGTAGCAGTCACTAGCCAGGAGAGTCCTCTAAAAGGCTATTGGTACTGGCTAGAATTTCGTACATACAACAAACAAAAAGATAGGTGGAGGGTCCGAGGGAATGTTTAACGACCTCAGCACAGTTATAATCCCCCTGGCAAGCTATAGAAAACACAAAGAATAACTGTGGGTCTAAGACGGAGGGAAAGCTATGTGTGTGTAAATATGACTATATGTGTGCTTCCAAATTTGAGCAGATTAGTGAACTTTTACCCTTTGTAAAAAAATGTCCATCAGTTACTCTTCCTGTGCCACCCTATTCATCGTTTGATCTACTTCACAGTAGGTAGTCCATATTTGCCATCTCCAAAGATGTTGCTAGGAGATGGTTGGTTTTAATGGTGTTGTTATACAGGATGATGGGTGGATGTTGTTGATTCGTAACTGAAAGCAGTGCATATGTGATTTGTGAATAGTGATAAAGAAATGTGTGTGGTAAAATTGGATAGTGTACGCAATATAACTTTATTCTGGAGTCATGCACTTCCAACTTCTGGAGTCATGCACTTCCAACAAAAACAATAGAGTGCAAAAAAGTCAGATGGTTCAAACAAATAACTTCTGACTGGGTTATCTGGTCGACATGTTTCTGGGGACATTTAAAGGTCCAATGTGGTACCTGCCGCTTCTTCAGGACCCATAAACTTGATTGCTACTGCTCTTACGTGATGAACTAAAAAAACAACAATAGTGAACAACGATGGTAAATGTCACCTGTCCACTTCTGGTATTCCTCCTTGTTAATTGGAAGAGGTCCAGATGTCAAATTGCCAGAACACACACACATAGACAAGAACAAAAGGATAACAAGCCATCATTAGTATGGGTTACCACTAGAGTTACTTATCATATAAGGTCAAGTGACCTACATTTATCACCTATTTAACAAAGTGTCATAGGCTCACCTTAGATTCAAGGGAAACGCGTTTCTCCTCACCTGGCAAGCAGCTCAGGACAATGGAGCACCGCTCTATAGTACAGAAAATTAAATAGCTTTGATAAACTAAGTGACTGCTCAGCAGTTAGAGAATCACTGGATCAGACAATTAGAAAAAATTTAAAAACAGGCCGGATGTTCATTCCGTTGTGTTTTTTTTTTTGTTTTTTTTTTTTATTTCACAAAAATTTTTATTGAGAGAGATGAGTAAGCATTACAGGCGTGAGCAGAAATCATGCATGGTTCCGGTATCAACAAGAGCAAGGGAACAAAGGAGGGGTAAATTAAATTAACATAAGGAACGAAAAACAATAATCAATTTAAACACAAATAGTAATGTAAAGCACAGGCATTGCATCAGTACATTTACAAAGGTTACAGTCATAGGTGGATCAAGGTAGTCATATAAGTCAATGAGGTTAGTCGCTTGGGCAGGTAGGCAGCCCGAACTATGGGTAGGGTGTATATGTGCATAATCATGGTGGTTTAAATAGGTCGAAGTGAGCGTCCAGCGAGGACCATAGGTTCCTATAGGGGGGGCGCCAAGGTGTAGCTGCCAGCGCAATATTGTCGGCTCCTCTGAGGAGCCGACATCTCCCACAATTCCTAGCTGTAGGAGTGTCCGCCTCACCCAATGAGAATCAAGTGGAAATCAATAAGGAAGTAGCCAGCCCCTGCCGCGGTACCTCCCCAAACAGCCCAGAAGGCTACTAGGAGTACCGACGGACAGGTAAGGGGGAGACTTTGCTAACAATAGAGACGAAGTAATTTATCTCTAATAAACGCGCAAGTCACTGAGTTATGGTAGCAGAGATAGAGAACAGCGGGCTGCCACCACGTCTGGGCAGGTTAAGGCATGAACATAGAGCCCTGCCGTAACAAACGCCCTAAGCATGCTACGACGCGCTAGTCATCAAATAACGGCAACAGCGAGAAAGGTAAACATGATCTGCAATTTCTAATCCGGACAGCCATTACGGCTCTGTAAACAGAGTCTGGTTTAAACAATTGCGCTAATCGCTTAACGGCAGCGATTACAGAACTGTCTGAACGCGATCGCGTTCTTCTGGCATGGGCGACTACCATTTATCTGACTGCAGAGCCCAGATTATTACATATACGCGGTCTATTCCAACATAAAACGCAATGTTTGCTGTGTATAGCAACATTTGTTTGAGTTTGCCCTACTTAATAAAAGAGCACTCGCAAATCCGACATTGACCTCTAGAGTCCCAATAATGGAGAAATGTTTAATAACATAAGCATCATTTGTCCTGAGCTGCTTACCAGGTGAGGAGAAACACGTTCCCCTTGAATCTAAGGTGAGCCTATGACACTTTGTTAAATAGGTTATAAATGTAGGTCACTTGACCTTATATGATAAGTATCTCTAGCGGTAACCCATACTAATGATGGCTTGTTATCCATTTGTTCTTGTGTTTGTCTATGTGTGTGTGTTATGGCGATTTGACATCTGGGCCTCTTCCAATTAACAAGGAGGAATACCAGAAGTGAACAGGTGGCATTTACCATTGTTGTTCACTGTTGTTTTTTTAGTTCATCATGTAAGAGCAGTAGCAATCAAGTTTATGGGTCCTGAAGAAGCGGCAGGTACCACATTGGACCATTAAATGTCCGCAGAAACATGTCGACCAGATAACCCAGTCAGAAGTTATTTGTTTGAACCATCTGACTTTTTTGCACTCTATTGTTTTTATTGTTGGAAGTGCATGACTCCAGCATAAAGTTATATTGCGTACACTATCCAATTTTACCACAAACACATTTCTTTATCACTATTCACAAATCACATATGCACTGCTTTCAATTACGAATCAACAACATCCACCCATCATCCTGTATAACAACACCATTAAAACCAACCATCTCCTAGTAACATCTTTGGAGATGGCAAATATGGACTACCTACTGTGAAGTAGGCCAAATGATGAATAGGGCGGCACAGGAAGAGTAACTGATGGACATATTTTCACAAAGGGTAAAAGTCCACTAATCTGCTCAAATTTGGAAGCACACATATAGTCATATTTACACACACATAGCTTTCCCTCCGTCTTAGACCCACAGTTATTCTTTGTGTTTTCTATAGAATTTCGTACATGCCTTTCGAAGGTCTCTGGAAGGACGGTAACGGATGGAACGGGGCAAGTGAGGGCCTGGTAGAGGAGCACTGACTGGCAGTTACATGACAGTTTCCACCGGAAATGTTAATGATTCTGCCCCGACATTTATTGTCCCGCGGAGCTGCTTCTTGTTGTTTGTAACTGTGACGGTCTCCAGTTCTCCACAGGTCTCCCCGCCTCCGAATGTCTTTGTGGGCTGTAGACTACTAATATCAGTTGTACTGAAGAGCTGTTGATTTCGTAGGGTAAACGGACGGGGCCACTCTGCCCTCATTACTCAGTGTCATGGCCACACAGAAACCAATTACTGCAGCCCTTAAACAGCGTCAGCAAGGAGAGAAAAAAAAGTGTTTTGCTAATGCTCAGCATCAGGAAACGAGGATAATACTGCAATGAATGGTAAACATTCCAACAACAAGAAAGAACGCACTGGGAAGGCACTTCCATAGTCAGGGGAAGGCACCTCCACGGGCAGGGCGTTGTTCGGAGGGGGGAGGGGAAGGGGTGCCTACAGGAGAGACCTTGGTAGCATGCAGGGGTCTTTCATCATCCGGAGGTATTTTGGGTTGGGGGGCAGGGAGGCGGGCACTGTGAGAACAGGGAGGGGGTCGAGCGAGGTCTGTTCCAAGAGGGGACAAAAAAAATAAACGAGACGCATGGGGAGTAGCTGCCTTCGATGTGCCGGCTGGCCATGCAGTGAATAATTAGGGGAGAGAGAGGGGAGGTGCTGGGGAACAGATGGCCGTAAAAGGAGAAATGCTGCTGCCAGGGGGAAGGCTCGTGCATGAGAGCAGGTCAGGTGATTGTGATTAACGTGAACTGTCCAAAATCCTCTGGGGCCTGATGTTTAGTTTAGCTGCATTAGGGCTCTTTTCCTATTCCTGCGGAATAGGAAAGGGGCGAGCCCTAACAAAGAAGAAACCAATAGTAAATAATGTATGTCAAAAACCATCTCCCATATGACAGGCTGTTCTTAAAACCATCCTTTTTGGGAAGCTTTTCAGACCTTTCTCAGCATGTAACTTTAAAGTCTTTTGAGTTTAATGCTACAGCTTTTCTGCACTCCCCTTTGGCGCTTTAGTGTCCTAGATAAACTAAAAATGAATAATTGCAACGTGTCTTAATTTTGAATTTCACTTTTACAAAATCAGACCGCTTACATAATTGTAGGTGTCAATAGTCGCAAAATTGTGGGCTGCAAAGTTCCAAAACATGCTGCTTTTAACACTTACATCCAAATCACCTTCTCACATCCTGATTATACATGAATCATTTAGAAGTGTTTAATATTATGCACCCTCAATAGAAATACTGCAAGTGACAGCAAATACATCTCACATTCACAACTTCTCTGTACTAAATATGAAAAAAATCTAAATGTGCATGAAATTATTTAATATTCTAAAAATCAATTTCAATATACTCTTTAACAACAGATATACTAAAGAAATGATTATGTAAAATAGATAAGCAGATACAAATGGTGAGAAAAAAATAACAGGACATAAAGTAAGTATATTTTTGGGAAATAGAGAACATACCGTAATCTTCCATCCTGTGCTGCAGCACCCCCCGAAATGATTTTAGTAATGAAAATACTTGTGTCATCTCCAATGTGTGGATTGTCCGTGCCTCCAGCAATGCTAAAGCCAAGACCCGAATTGCCCTGGAAAACATAAAATGAGGAAATAAGATAATTCAGCATTTTAAAAATGAATTTTACTAAAGTGTAGACGGACAACCTCCAAATGTTCTACACTGCTACTTTGACGGTGTAACTCTACATAAGGGTGTGTGTGTGTGTGTGTGTGTGTATAGATAAGGGTGCATCTACATAAGGGTGTGTGCGATGACATGTAACAAGAAATCGTGCAGAATGGTCCTTCAATGCAATCGAGTGGAGGATGTGGGGGTGACATCATAAACTAGGAGGCCTAAGTCACTAAGATGACAATATAGGACCATATCATGTTGGTGATTTTGATGATATATGTTTTTTTTGGGGCAGTTAGCTTGAAAAAAGTATTTTTTTTCGCCAAACAGGGAAATGTGTACCAAAAACCGTAAGTAAAAACTACATTGTACTGTGGTTGCCAATAGAAAAGAAAAAAGAAAAAGACAAGCATTTGCAATGCAATAGGTCTCGCATTAGGAAAGTTTGATGTTTTGGTATTGTAAATGATATTTATTTTTATTTATGTTTTTTAATAGTGAAATATAGGAATTAATAGTTTTGTATTTTACAATGCCAATAGTTCTAATTTTTTTAATGTGACACCTTTTGCAATTGTAATACAATATGTGTTTGTATGGTTCTTATATGTATTGATATTACAAATAACAATGTCTTCTAATGAAATGTATGAATTAATTTTTAAATAAAAGTTATTGTAATGTATAATGGTAATTGGTAAAACTTTTGCAAATAACTTGGTGGACTTGTATTTGGAGGGTGGAGTTTGATTGTGTTTTTGTTTTTTGAGTCTGTTTGATGGTGGATTTGTAGGGTGGAGGGTGTAGTTGGTGTTTCAGGGTGGATTTGTAGGGTGGAGTTGGAGGGTGGAGTGCTGAGTGTTGCTGTGGTGGTGCCGAGTAGTTTTGTGGTGGTTCTGAGTTGTGCTGTGGTGGTGCTGAGTGATACTGTGGTGGTGCTGAGTGATACTGTGGTGGTGCTGAGTGATACTGTGGTGGTGCTGAGTGATACTGTGGTGGTTCGGAGTGATAATGTGGTGGTGAGTGGTGCTGGGTGGTGTTAATTGAATTTGTGGTGGTTGTGCGTGGTGCTGTGGTCCTGAGTGATGCTGTGGTGGTTTAGAGTAGTGCTGTGGTGGTTTAGAGTGATGCAGTGGTGGTTTAGAGTGATGCAGTGGTGGTTTAGAGTGATGCAGTGGTGGTTTAGAGTGATGCAGTGGTGGTTTAGAGTGATGCAGTGGTGGTTTAGAGTGATGCAGTGGTGGTTTAGAGTGATGCAGTGGTGGTTTAGAGTGATGCAGTGGTGTTGTTGTGGTGTTTCTGGGTGATGCAGGGGTTGCGCAGAGGGATGCAGGGGTTGCGCAGAGGGATGCAGGGGTTGCGCAGAGGGATGCAGGGGTTGCGGAGAGGGATGCAGGGGTTGCGCAGAGGGATGCAGGGGTTGCGCAGAGGGATGCAGGGGTTGCGCAGAGGGATGCAGGGGTTGCGCAGAGGGATGCAGGGGTTGCGCAGAGGGACGCAGGGGTTGCGCAGAGGGACGCAGGGGTTGCGCAGAGGGACGCAGGGGTTGTGCAGAGGGACGCAGGGGTTGCGCTGAGGGACGCAGGGGTTGCCCTGAGTGACGCAGGGGTTGCCCTGAGTGACGCAGGGGTTGCCCTGAGTGACGCAGGGGTTGCCCTGAGTGACGCAGGGGTTGCGCTGAGTGACGCAGGGGTTGCGCTGAGTGACGCAGGGGTTGCGCTGAGTGACGCAGGGGTTGCGCTGAGTGACGCAGGGGTTGCGCTGAGTGACGCAGGGGTTGCGCTGAGTGACGCAGGGGTTGCGCTGAGTGACGCAGGGGTTGCGCTGAGTGACGCAGGGGTTGCGCTGAGTGACGCAGGGGTTGCGCTGAGTGACGCAGGGGTTGCGCTGAGTGACGCAGGGGTTGCGCTGAGTGACGCAGGGGTTGCGCTGAGTGACGCAGGGGTTGCGCTGAGTGACGCAGGGGTTGCGCTGAGTGACGCAGGGGTTGCGCTGAGTGACGCAGGGGTTGCGCTGAGTGACGCAGAGGTTGCGCTGAGTGACGCAGGGGTTGCGCTGAGTGATGCAGGGGTTGCGCTGAGTGATGCAGGGGTTGCGCTGAGTGATGCTGGGGCTGCGCTGAGTGATGCTGGGGCTGCGCTGAGTGATGCTGGGGTTGCGCTGAGTGATGCTGGGGTTGCGCTGAGTGATGCTGGGGCTGCGCTGAGTGATGCTGGGGCTGCGCTGAGTGATGCTGGGGTTGCGCTGAGTGATGCTGGGGTTGCGCTGAGTGATGCTGGGGTTGAAAGGGAAAAAAAAACTAGCCTAACAGGGGCAGAAAGGCACAAAAACGGGACTAACAGGGCCAGAAAGGCACAAAAAACGAGTCTAATAAGGGCAGAAGGGCAGAAAAACAAGGGAAAAAGAAGTCTAACAGGGGGCAGAAGGGCATAAAAAAGCGAGTCTAACAGAGGGCAGAAAAATGAGAAAAAACAAGTCTAATAGGGTCAGAAAGGCACAAAAAACGAGCCTTTTTTTTTTTTTTTTTTTTTTAGAAATGAAGTAGATGATTATGATGCATATGAAAACCATCTATAAAAATGCATAAGTATGTAGATATGACAGCACCTAGCCAAAGTAGGCTTACTGATCGCTTAGGGATTTGCACAGATGTAAATAATATGGAAATAATGTTTTATAGAGATATAACACAATGAAGTAAAAGTTAGACATGAAAATTAAAACAAATTTGTACAGAAGATGAATGCTAAAATATCATTTTCTCATCATTTTAGCCACGGGTATAGCAAATAATAAGGCAGATTTCCTGAGGAAGGCGACCGCCGAAACGCGTTGAAGGAACTATTTCTGCGTTTATATTAAGTTTCAAACAGGAATGATGTTGTTTTAAAGGATATAGATTTTATGTGGTTTTGTGTGTAAAAATGTTTGTATAAAAGTGAAAGTATATATATGAAAAGGATGAAATAAGGAAAAAAAAGAAAATAAGAAAAACTAAAAACCTAACTAAAAAGAAGATATATCAAAAGATTTATAAAGAATAAATAACATCAATCAGATTTTTATGAGTGGAAAATGAGTTATTATAAAATACATGTCTAATTTACTCATGAATTACTAGTACACATAACCCGGTGTGCACTTTCCGTTTTCCAAAAAAATTACTTCACCTTGCTAGGGTTCATCCTATAAGGCAGGGGCCCCACTTTTCCTACAAAACAAAAAACGAGCCTAACAGGGGCAGAAGGGCACAAAAAAAGGGTCTAACAGGGGCAGAAATGCACAAAAAAGGGAGTCCAACAGAGGGCAGAAGGGAAGATAAACGTGAAAAAACGAGTCTAATAGGGGCAGAAAGGCACAAAAAATGTGTCTAACAGGTCAGAAAGGCACAAAAATGAGCCTAACAGGGGCAAAAAAAACACGGCCGCGAAATAAAAGCCTTTGATGCAGCAGGGGGCGGAGCGGATCCCTTTGAAGTGAACCTGCTGGGGGCTCCACGCTGGGGAAGCAACAGATGGCTGGCTTTGATGTGGTGATGCGAGGCAGGCGGATAGAAGCGTGTGCACGAGACATATGCACTTCTGGAAATCCGCATTTTTGAGAGCTTAGTTTAGCTCTTAGTTTCGCTCCCAATAGTCTCGTCCTATTCATTCCTTGCGGAATGGAATAGGACGAGACCTAAAAAATTATGTAGTTGACAATGGAAAATCTTAGGGGAAAAACGTTTTTGTTTAAAAATGCCCACTATCTGTAGAAAAGAGACTGCTGACTGTTCTCTGCAAGATGCAGCTAACACTTGGCAATGGTCAGATTTAGGATGCTCATGTTTGGTTTCCTCTTTATTAAGAGAATATTAGTTAAACAATGGCCACTGTAAACGTGTACATATTGCCACTGAGCTGTCTTTTAGATGGTGGAACATTTCACATGGTCAGAGGATATATTTTCCATATATCACAGGACTGTATGAAAGTATATAGTATGTATGCAGAGTAAGTCAAGTTACTTACGTTCTGTAACACCTTATCGAGTAGAGACTCTATCTAGCCGCAGATTAGTTATCTTAGCATCATCCCCTGAGTATTATCCCTTGGCGTCTGAATGAATTCTGAATTTTTTAGTGCGCCGTACCCCTGCGCACTGATAGGTGGCGCTGATCATCTCTGTGCGGCGGCATGCACGCTAGAAGTGACTTGCGCAGAGCCTATATAGGCGCCACACCAGCGTGCTGAGATAAGTTTCTTTTCGCAATTCTCCAAACCAGGATCACAGAGCCACGATGAACACTGACCACTGGTATGGAAAACTAGGACCCTGAAAGAGGGAAAATCTTCATCTGGTTAAAGTCTCTTCCAGATAAGGCTTTACCGAAGGTAAGTAACTTGTTCATCTCATAGAGATTTCTAACTGTAGATTCCTTGCCTTAGAATAGATACCTAAGCAATACCTCCTCGGAGGTGGGTCTTCGAAACAATTTCGTACCAAAGTGTCCTGCAGGGCCAAATGGACAAAGTGCCGTCCTAATTGACCCGACTGTCCACACAGTAGTGCTTTGCGAATGCGTGCAAGAGGACCACGTTGTTGCCAGGCTGATATCCAGAACCCAGGAATCCGCTTGCTAACACTTATCACAGACTTGGCTCTGGTGGAAGGAGCACACATGCCCTCAGGGGGGTAGCTTCTTTGTCAATGATAGCATATTTTAATGCAGAGCCTAATCCATCGAGAGATGGTCCACTTCTGCAAAGCCCTTCCCTTTGTCGCTCCGACAAACCCCACAAAGAGTTGATAGCGCACCCAGAACTCCCAAGTGTGGTCAAGGTAGGACAACAACGGTCTTTTAGGGTCCAGTCGGTGAAGTCACTCCTCTCCTTTAGAGGGATGTGGTGAGGCATAAAAAGGATGCAGGGTGATGGACTGGCCTACATGAAATTAAGTGACTACTTTCAGCAGAAAGGAAGCTCTAGTTCATAGGACAAGCTTGTCTGGGTAAAAGTTTAGGTATGAAGACCTGGATGACAAAGCCTGAAGCTCACTGACCCTTCAGGCAGATGGTATTGCCACCAGGAAGACCCCCTTGATGGTAAGGAACCTGAGAGGATGGTGGTGCAAGGCTCAAAAGGAGAGCACATCAGGAACATGAGTTCTAGATTAAGGTCCCACTGTGGAATGATGAAAGTAGAAGGAGGAAACCGATGTTGCAAACCTTTCAAGAACCTATGCACAAATGAGGGTTTGAAGAGGGATGGCTGGTAAGGCAACTGAGAAAAGGCTGATACAGCAGAAATGTAGCCCTTTGAGATGCCCAGAGCCCTTCTAAGAAAGAGACATAATAAAGAGAAGGACCTGGGAGAGGGGAGCAGAAAGAAGGGCAACCGGTTTCTCCACACACCATGTCCCAAACTTGCCCCAACAGCAGACCTATACCATTTTGGTGGAGGGACAGCTGGTTGCCAGAATAAGAGTGCAGACTTCGGTTGGAAGGTTGAAAGCTGTCAACTGTTGCAGCTCCATCTCACTGCAAGAAGGAAGAGAGTTGACCGGGTCAGGTGGAGAACCCTCCCTGCTGTGACAGAAGAATTCCTGAAGGAGCAGCCTGGTCAGAGGAGCGATAGCCATGTATAATTGCTCGGGATACCAAACTCTCAAAGCCCTGTCTGGAGCCACAGCAATGTCTTGGGACTACAGGAGGCCTAAGCAACTCGAGGTGAAAAGCTTCTCAGAGCAAAGAAATTCCAGCATGCAGAACTGCTGACATTGCACGTTTAGGCGGTGGCGAGTAGATCTAACCAAGACTCTCCACACTGCTGAAAGAGACCATGCACCACCTCCTGATGGAGACGCCATTCCTGATCCACTAGTCATCTTTAGCTGAGGGTAGGAGCCCCTTTGGACGATTTGAAGCCCTATTGGTCTGTTTGAGACCTCCAGTGGAGCAGGTGATGGTATAATCTGCCTTTCATTGGGTGCTCATGACGGGAGGTGGGCAAACTATAAAGTATGGAGGCTGTTGCTGCTGCTGGGTGAGTGGAGAACTGGCCCGACCTCTGACTGGCCAAACCATGTGGTCTGTAGGTACCACGGCCTCAGCCATGCAGAGCCTGGGAAGCTTGCATGCTGGGGTTGCTGGATGGGTAGAGAAACGACTGGAAGCCCCTTCCGTAGTCAAGAAAAGAGCAAAATGCGGAGTGTGGGTGGCGAGGGTCATGGAAAGGCAGAAGGACCTGGTCAAAGCCCTGCTATCCTTAAAATGCTCCAACGCGGAGTCTGCCTGGTCTCCAAAGTGAAGGGAGCCATCAAAGTGACGTTTGAACTTTCCCAGAAAAGCCAGTTGTCCTCAACCAGGCGTGGTGCTGTAAGGCCACTGTCAATGAAACCGTTCTGCCCAGCGAGTCGGTGGTATCCAGCATATATCTGACTGTGAACTTTGCTACATCTCTCCAGTCAGCAACAGCCTCGGACTGTATGGCCCAGGCCTCTTCCGGGACCACGGGTAGCACCTGCACCACCAAATCTCATAGAGCATGGGAGTAACAGCCCAAAAGGTATGTGGTGTCCACAGACCATAGTGGCAGGCTGGTGAATGAAAACATCTTCTCCCCTAAGTTGCCCAGCCTCTTTGAATCCCTATATGGAGGGGCAGTAGGGAATGTGCCAGAATTTACGTGGGAAGTAGAGGCTTTGACCACCAAGCTCTCCGAGTTGGGGGCGGTGTGAGCGGAAATTGGGGTTCGCTGGGGAAGGGCAGTGGCGACGGGCAGTCGTCCTGTTCACAGGAGCCTATGTGCTGGGCTTGGACCAGGTCCAAGCAGGACGTCAGTAAGGGCTTCACTGAATGGGAAAAGTGGTTCTGAGGGGGTTACTCCTGGCTTAGGCACCTATGTCAAGACGTTCGCCTTGACAGCCGCACATGGTAGGTTCAGGTCCAGGATTTCGGTCGCCCTTCTCACCACCACTGCAAAGGATGCTCCCCCAACCGCAGCCACAGTAGGGAAAGAAAGCATACCAGTCTTCAATCAACTGGCCTCCTCCAAGTTCTCACACCAGTCCATTAGGGGATCTAAAGGCTGGTATTCTTCATGGTCCAGCGACCCCTCCCAAGCCTTCAAGAGACAAAGCTCATAGGAATAGGGCTCAGGTTCCAGCCTGGAAGGCATGGTCCTAGTCATTCAATAAATTAATCAGTAGATTTGTAGAGCGCTTCCGGTCACTCCTGAGGGTATTCAGGCACTGACAGGGTCTAGTTGGCTCTGGAGTCTGCGTTGGAGGACGCCCCTCCGGCTACATGTCGAAGTCAAGGGATCAGAATGGGGATGATGCAGCAGGGGGAAGGGGGGCAAAAACAGAAGCATCGTCATTGGGGCCAGGGAAGGTCGAGGTGCTGCAACCGGACCAGTCCGGATCCACCCGTGAAACCAAGGAGTGACTTGTGCCGAGTCCGAAACCACAGTTGTGGAACAAGTAGGGGCCCCTTCCAAACCTGCGGAGCCCGTAGGTGCGCCGGTGGGAACTGGCTGCTCCATTATGAGGCGCATGGCCTCGTAAAACTTCTGTAGTTGAGCAGGGATCACTCTGGCTTCCGGAAACTCGGGGAAGCACAGAGCCGACCCAGGCACTGGCTCAACCGCAGAGCCAGGCCGCGAATAACGACACTTGTTAGTCTCATCAGCCAACGTGGGACTTATCTGAGTGGCCAACCGACTTGGAATGCAATGAGGATCTTGGACTCCACGACGATCCCGGGACCTTCACCTCAACCAGGATCAAGACCGTCACAGTGTTGCATATCAGGTGACAAGAAGCTTGAGTGACTGCTCCCTGAAGGTCCAGGGGCGCATGGAGCGAAAATCAACACAGGTCTTCGCGTCATGGTCACGGCTCCAGGCACCATAGGTGAATACCTGGGTCGGACACCGACATCTGTCGATGACAAGCACCACAGGGCTTGGAGCCGGTCTTCCTTGTGGACATCCCTACCACACCAGAAGCTCTCAAAACCTTTGACAAAACATTGAAAAAAACTCAGTCAAAAGGTAATGGGTAGCTCTCTTTGGATCTGTGCTAACTGGGGCAGAATGAAAAGAACTGATGTCAGCAGGCTGGGGAGGTGCCTATATAGGCAGCACGCACGTCACTTGCGCCATGTGCAGCCGATCGACGCCACCTACCGGCACGCAGGGATACTGCTCATGAAAAATGTCCGGATCCAGCCCGACACCTAGGAATAATTATAAGGTAAGGAATTTGTGATTAGAAGTCTCTAGTAGATATATACTATTTATTACCACTTTTGAATGTGGGAAGGGGCAGTGAAATCTTATATCATGATGCCCCTCTCACCCCCAACAATAGTAATAATTACATTCTGTGCATCTGCTTATATGGTTTAAGCCATAGCAAAAGACATTTAACCAAAACCAGGATGCAGAGGGTAACATTTTCGAATTACCATAACAACCTACAGAAGTGGGATCTTCAATGTGAAAAGTAATAACAATGTGCAATGTGAAAGGGCAGTAAAATCTCTCTCCCTCCCTCTCCATATATATATATATATATATATATATATATATATATATATATATATATATATATATATATATATATATATATATATATATATATATATATATACACGCATACATACATACATACAAGGAATATGCTACTTACCAGTATGCATCTCTTCTTGGCATGTAGGGCTGCTGACATTCATATCTGTGCATACATCGCAGCCTAGTGTTGGGTCCGGATGATTGCACATTGTTGTCCTGGAAGAGTCTTCGAAGTATCACAAGATAGGTGGCTCCTCCCCTGGACTACAGTGCGCATGGGAATCCTCTCCATCCCCAGATTGTTTTTCGCCATTGTGGCAGAGATGGAGTGCAATACTGAAAGTGATGACCATGCCTGAAAATGATTGTGAGTGCTACAGCTGCGACAGGCGCCAGGGAGGAGGGCGGGCGATATGAATGTCAGCAGCCCTACATGCCAAGAACAGATGCATACTGGTAAGTAGCATATTCCGTTCGAAGCATGTGGGCTGCTGAATTCATATCTGTGCGCAGAATAAATAGCAGTTACCTCCTTAGCGGCGGTTGCCCGTGCCAGCTGCAGCAGTCTGAAAAAGAGTTCTGAGAACAGCCTGTCCTACAGCAGCTTGCTGCTTGGAGTGTACATCTACGCAGTAGTGTTTGGTAAATGTATGTATGGTGGTCCATGTGGCTGCTCTACATATGTCCTCTAGAGGAATGTTACCCAGGAAAGCCATGGATGCCCCTAGCTTGCGTGTGGAATGCGCTCTTGAGGGAACTGTTAAAGTGCGTTTAGCTTTTTGATACCAGATCTGTATGCATTTAACAATCGATCTGGGTATACCCGATTTGGAGATAGGGTTGCCTTTGTGTTGTGGAGAGAAGGCAACAAACAGTTGTTTAGTCTTTCTAAAGTCTTTTGTCCTGTCGATGTAATACAGGAGAGCTCTTTTGACATCCAAGGTGTGCAGTGCTCTGTCTGCCACTGAATCTGGGTTTGGAAAGTAAACTGGCAGTTCTATGGTTTGATTAATGTGGAACTGCGAGATTACCTTAGGCATGAATTTGGGATGGTGCGCAGCACTACCCTATTAGCATGAATTTGTAGGAAGGGCTCTTGAATCGTCAGGGCTTGAAGCTCACTGACTCTTCGTAGCGATGTGATGGCTATCAGAAATGCCACTTTCCTTGTAAGAAACTGTATCTCACAAGAATGAAGAGGCTCAAAGGGGGGCCCCATGAGCCTGGTGAGAACGATGTTTAGATTCCAGACAGGCGAAGGAGGGTGTCTGGGAGGGATTACTCTTCTAAGGCCTCTAAGAAGGCTTTAATGGCAGGCACTTTGAAGAGGGAAAGATGCTGTCTGTTCTGTGTAGGAGAGTAGGGTCTGCAATCCTATGATCACCCCAGATTTTTGCTTTTTGCTTCACTGGTCTACGACTTCCCTGGCTGTGGGCCTGCTAATCAGACCCACAGCCTAGCTGTTCTCTCACTAAATTGACACGTGTACCTTAGGTGCATTTAACAATTGGTACTGGGCCACCTTATCAGACCCTGTAACTCAGGGCATAGGTGTACCCAGGGCCTACCAGGGGCTGCAGCATGTATTATGCCACCCCTGGCTGGCCATCTAAATCTGACACAACTGGCTGCACGACAGCTGGGGCAAAGTGGTGTAATCACCCTTTGCTTTAGATATAGTATACCTATATCTAACCCTAAAATAGACACATGTATTCCTATCAGTCACTCCTATGGCAGGCCTTAACAATCCTGAAGGCAGAGTGCTTGGAATTATGTGAGATGGTGCTCTGGCATGAGCTGAGCCCGTCTGCAGCTAGCGGAACCAAGTCCTAATAGCTGTTCTATGATAACGCGTACCATATACTCTTAAGTGCATTATAATCCTCGCGGTTATTTGCCAACTCTGGTATCGCTTTATCAAAACATGTCGAGTAAGGTGTCATACGAATTGGAATACTAACCCCTCGCCATCCCAGACAGGGTTTTGTGTATCCTAGGTAGGCAGGGCTAATTAGGAAGGTGACTGCAAGTGGCACCCCGGTGCTCACTATGCATCTGCCGGCTTGAACCAGTTCCAGGAGCACACCAGCCCCTGAGCTGGGGAAAGTCCGGACATGGGAGAGGGGTGTAACCACCCCCCTTCCTGGTCCCACCCATGGGCAGGACCTAGTCCCGTACCAGCCCCTTTCTTTAGAATAAAGGTGGGAGCGGGGACCCTTCCAAATTAGATCATCTTTGAATCCTGAAACTACTTTCTACGAAAGGAACTCTCGACTTCTTCTCAAGATTTCTCCCTTGTGACTAAGGAGTAGTCACCCTGCATCAGCAGGCACCAACTTAGTATCTTGCGGTTTGCTAAGACGTCCTTCCTCCGGAACCAGACCGACCAGCACGACGAGACCCGGACTCCCTGCCCTCTCTGACCTCTACCTGCCTCTACAGCACAGCTGAGAACCGTGGGTGCGACGAGACCAGAGGACCTGGTGACCATCGGAACCAGCACGACACTGACCCAGCACGACCGCCGAGGGACCCTCGAGTGGGTGCATTGGGGTAAGAGAAGCCCCAACCCCGAACAGCACGAGCACCGAAGACCAGCCCCCCAGCATCCACCAGATCTGCGTGGGGCCCTTTTGCTTCTGTGTCGCTTGCCACGTTGTCCTGTCACCTGCCCATTGGCTAGTGACCCTCCAGACGACGTCCTACGCTTGTTTCACCGCTGGTCTAGCTCCTCTAGACTGGCCCTAGTCTCCTCCTGAAGGGGACCTTCCTCGGACCCTCCTGGTCCACTCAAGACGCCATTTTGTGTCGCCACGTGGGCTTGCCGTAGCCAAGGCTTGTTGCCTCCTTCACCGGATCCAGCATCGCCAGCAGCAGACATCTGACGTGGGACAGCTCGCAGACCTCCAGCCTGGTCGACATCAGCGCCCTGGTCCGTGCAACAGCAGCAGAATCCAGTGTCACCTCTTCGCCTGGCTGAGTGACCTCGTCCGGTGCCATCCTGGTGCCCACCTAATCACTGGCTAGTGATTCAGAACTTGGTCCCCTCTGCTTACAGGTACTCTTCTTCAGCTGATCCAGTCCTTGGATCAGCCCGGAACATCTTCACTGGTCGCCTGCCAGCAACTTCCACTTCAGGCTCCTGGTTCGTCAACGAGGATTCCCGACGACACTTGAACCCTTTGCAGCCGCAGCCCCTGGGCTAGGTAAACCGAGTACCACGGTGCTCCAGCGTAGAACAACTCTCTAAGTGTCTAGATCCACATTCGTTTTTGACCTACCTAGTCGGGTTCGCCCGAGAACACCAACTTTTGCATTTACTAGTATCCATAGACTTTTTCCCGCATCACGCGTGAGAGTTTCCACTCTGCACACAGCGTTCCTAGACCTCCTGCTTCTAATCTAAGGGTTCAGCATTGTAGGCCTAGCGATTCTAAAGTCTCTGAGAGTAGTACTTACCTGCTAGTAATTTCGCATTCCACTTTTGTAGCATATGGTTTTTTTCGTGCCCCTCGGGCATTTGTGTAAATTGTGCGAGTTTCAGTATTTATTTAAGAGCTTTGTATTGTGCTTAGCGTCCTGTCCTCAAAAAGAGTCCAGGGCTGTTGTGTTAAAAATAAATATCCTTTTATTTTCATAACTTGTGTGGTGTCCTTTCACTTGGTGTTCAAGGGGTATATGTGATGGTATAACAGCTGGCTTAACACGCCCCCTAGAGTTTAGCCTAAAGACTGCTCTTGTCCATGCTACTAGGATAGCTGGTCTATAAGGTTGACTTACAACCAATCATCAATAAGGGTCGTTTGGACTGATACATAGTGATCACTAGAATAGTGAGCACTGCATATCAGGCCAACTTCTCACATTCTGAAGATAAGCGGCCATGGCAGCCAAATGTATCCTAATGGAACTATATGCTAGATTGCATTGATATAGATGCAGCAAGTAACATATGATGTTTTGCGTGGACGCATCTAGCGGATTAATGTCATTGTTGGAACAGTAAATGACAAAACGCTTCCATTTGGCTGCATAGCACGCCCTAGTTGTAGGTCGCCTTGCCTCCTTGATGATGTTCATACACTCAGGGGGCAAGTTGAGGTAGCCAAACTCTATGACCTCAGGAGCCAAATCGCTAGGCTCAACTGTTGCGGATCTGGGTGCTGAATGTCTCCATGGCTCTGAGTGAGGAGGCTGGGCGTGAGGCGCAGCCGTTGGTGAGGCACCACTGAAAGTTCCAGGAACGTGGTGTACCAAGCCTGTCGTGCCCACGTTGGAGCAACCAGGATGAGCGTCATGGAGTGCTGCCGCAGTTTGCGCGCCACCAGCGGTAATGGTGGGGCTGGGGGAAAAGCGTACGTAAATCTGCCTGACCAGTTCATCCATATCGCATTGCCCTGAGACTGCGGGTGTGGGAACCTGGCGGCAAAGCTTTGGCATTTTGCGTTCTCCTTTGTGGCGAAGAGGTCGATCTCTGGATGACCCCACTGCTGGAAATATGGTTGGAGCACTGAGGGGTGAATCACCCACTCGTGCATCTGATGATTGTGCCTGCTGAGCAGATCCGCCATCTAGTTGTCTTTGCCCGGGAGATGTTCCTCCATGAGGAACATGTTCCTCTGAATGGCCCACTTCCACATGCTCTGGGCTAGGTGAGATAGCTGCGGGGATTGTGTGCCTCCCTGTTTCTGGATGTAATACATGGCAGTCATGTTGTCTGTCCGGATCAACACGACCTTGTTGCACAGGTGCAACTTGAACGCTTTCAGTGCAATTAAGATTGCCATCAGCTCCAAAAGATTGATATGCATCTTTTGCTGCTGCGCCGTCCATAGTCCCTGCACAGTGTAATGGAGGACGTGCGCTCCCCAACCCTGGAGAGATGCGTTCGTCGTCAGCACTATCTGTGGGACAGGCTCTTGGAACGGTCGTCCCCCTGCAAAGGTTTTGTGGATTCCACCAATGCAGTGAGTTGTATGCACGACCGGTCACCAACACTAGGTCTTTTAGATGCCCATGAGCCTGGTTCCACTGTCGTGCTAAGCATTCTTGAAGGGGACGCATGTGCAGCCTCGCGTGCGGGACTATGAATATGCAGGAGGCCATCATACCGATCAGCTGCATGAATACTTGCGCTGGGAGCGATTGTTGAGGCCTGAACCTCTGAATTAGCAGCTGCCTGCTGTTGACTCTGGCAGAGTTTGGCTGCGCTGTTGCCGTTAGAGTGTTTAATGTTGCCCCTAGGTACTGTTGCACATGAGCGGGCTGAAGGTGCGACTTTTGGTAGTTTAGTGAGAATCCTAGACTGTGTAGGAGGTGAATTGTGCGTGACATGTGGCTGGCACACTGCTGGGCCGACTTTGCTTGAACAAGCCAGTCGTCCAGGTAGGGATAGACATGGATGTGTTGTCTTCGAAGGTGCGCAGCCACAGTTGCTAAGCACTTGGTGAACACTCTGGGGGCAGTGGTGACCCCGAAAGGCAGGACCTTGAATTGGTAATGCTGATTGTTGATGGTGAATCTGAGATATTTCCTGTGACTTGGGTGAATGGGAATGTGGAAATATGCATCCTTGAGGTCTAGGGTTGCTAGGAAGTCGCCCTTACTGAGCAACGGCAGGACCTGCTTTAAGGTTAACATATGAAAGTGTTCTGACAGTATGTATTGGTTGAGGGGTCTGAGGTCTAGAATGGGCCGCAGGGAACCGTCCTTTTTTGGGATTAAGAAGTACAGAGAGTACACTCCTGTACCTTGTTCTTCTGCAGGCACGAGCTCTATTGCCCCTTTTTGCAGCATTGAGAGTACTTCTTGCTGCAATAAGTGCATGTGCTCTGCGGACATAGGACGGTGCCTTGGGGGTAGGTTGGGGGGGCGGAGGTTAGTTCTAGACAATAGCCGTATTGGATAAGTTGCCTCACCCAACTGTCCGTGTTAATGCCGTCCCGGACTGGCAGGAACTGCTGGAGTCTTCCCCCGACAGGTGTTAAATGGTCGGGGGGCAGTGACAAGGCGTCACTGTTTATTGGGAGCGGAGGATCTGGCATTGTTATTACCACGTCCTCTGCCCTTGGCGCTGTTTCCACGGTATCCACCCCTGGTATTCTTTGTATAGGTGGATTGCGTGCTCCCTTTGCTGTACTGGGCTTGCTGTAAAGCCTGTCCTCTAGAGGCTCCCCTATTACCGGAGCGACAAAAGGAACTGCCCCGAAACTGCTGTGACTGCAGAGCCCCCATGGATATTGCTGTCTGTCCTTTTTTTTTTTTTCCGAGGGTTGTGTCTACCTCGGGACCAAAAAGGAAGTCTGGGTTAACTGGCTGGTTTAGCAAAGTTGTCTGAATCTCGGGTTTAAACCCAGAGATGCGGAGCCATGCGTGACGTCTCAACATTACACTAGTGTTAATGGCCCTAGCTGCCGTGTCTGCCGCATCCAGTGCGCATTTGATGGATGCATTAGAAATTAACTTCCCCTCCTGTATGATCATTTCCGCTCCCTCTTTGTATGCATCAGGCAGGTGTTGCAACAACTGTTCTAGTGTGTCGTAGTGAGCCCTATCGTATCTAGCCAATAGGGCCTGTGTATTTGAAATCCTCCAAATATTAGCAGCCTGTGCTGCCACTCGCTTTCCTGACGCCTCCAAGATCTTTGATTCTTTGTCCGGAGGAGGAGCGTCACCACTAGTTTGCGAGTTTGCCCTCTTGCGAGCATTGGCCACTACGAGGGAGTCCAATGGGAGCTGGCCTTTGATCTAGGTGGGGTCCACTGGACCAGGCCTATACTTTTTTTCAATCCTAGGGTTGATAACCCTCGCTTTCGTGGGCTTTTTGAAAATGTCCGCAGCATGCTTGAAGACCCCTTTTAGCATAGGCAAAGTCTTTGTCGATCTTTCAGAGGTGGAGAAAGTATCAAATAAGAAATCTTCTTCCACAGGTTCTGCGTGCATTTCCACGTCATGGTTGAGGGCTGCCCTTTCTATCAAAGCGTTAAACGCCGCCGTGTCTTCAGTAGGCGAGGTTTTTACATTGTAGGACTGAGTGTCCGGTGCAGCTTGTGGATCATCAGGGTCTACAGCATCATTCCATTGCTGAGGTTCTTCCTGATCAGTGTCAGCCTGATAAGTGAAGGCCGCCTGACCGTATTCATCACCCATGTCGTCCTCGCTTTGTGCTGGAGAATATGCCATTGGTTGTGAATAGCTCTCAACGTGTTCAAAGAGAACTGGTGAGGTGGTCGAGTCTTTTTTCCGTTTAAGAGGGATTTTATAAGCCTCTAAGGGATGTTCAGGTGCGATCTTCCGTTTATGGATGGTAAGCCTGCCCGATTCCGAGTCGATGAAGAGTTTCGACTGGTTGTCGTACGAGGGTTTTTGGAACACAACCCCTTCAGGGGTGGGTTTCGAAGGCGCGGACACTGTCTTGGATGGGTCGATGCCTTTGTGGTGTTCGAGATGCTTGGCTCGAGCCGTCGGTGGCAGACCGAATTTAATCGGAGGGCGGCCTGTGGACGGGCCGACCTTTTTTGAGCTTGCCGTAATGTTCGATCCGAGCTGCTTCGGCGACTCACTAGTATGCTTGCTTGATGGCGTCGATTCGAGCTCACGGTGCGTAGCATGCACGGCCTTGGGCGTCAACGCCATCTGCTGCTTCGGGTCGGCTTTGGTCTTTGACTCGAGTTGTTTGCTTAGTAGCGGTTTGAGCGCTGAAATCTTCGGCTCGACAGCCTTCTTGGTCTGGAGGCCTTTGGTCTTGTCGCCATGTTTGTGCGCCGAAGTCGATGCCGACTGCGTCGGGGTGACGTGCTTGACGGTAGAGCTTGGCTTCGACGCCGCAGACTTCGGGGTGACGCCCCCTTTCAACGCCGAAGGGTCGCCGATAGTCTTCGACTTGACTGGCGTCGACGTCGATCCGACGACCACCTTAAGTAGTTTTGGTTTCAGTTTTGGCTCCGTAGGTTTCGGTTTCGATTTTGAAAGATCGACCAATGGCTCCTTTGAAGTATTCTTAGCCTGGCCAGGACGCGGGGCTATAGAACATGGAGTAAGATCTTGGCTAAGGCCTTTCGGCGATGCCTCGACCTGAGCCTTAGGGAGCGTATTGTCAGTAGTAGGCCCCGCTACTGCGGTTGGGCCTGGCTCATCACTGGAGTTGTCATCGACTGCCCCGATGGCCTCATCGTCGTCCCCTACCTAGACGACGTCTTCTTCGTGGACGTATTCCTCATCTTGCTCGTCAACATCGAAGTCATGCTCCGACGCTGGGTCCGACTGCTCGCCAGGATCATCATCTTCTTCTTCTGCGCTGACTGTCTTGCTGCGCGTCGAACTCTAAGCGTCTTCTTGGAGCTGAACTTCGAGCAGGCCATACAGCTGGCCTCGGCGTGCTCCGGGGATAAACATTTATTGCACACTGGGTGTACATCAATGTGCGGGTATTTCGAATTGCAGATAGGGCATCGTTTGAACGGACTCCGATCCATCGTCGTCGTAGTTTGGGCCTCTGGTGTCGAAAGTGAAAAACTGCCTTCGACGTCCGGTTCGAAGAACTGGAGAAGAAACAGGCACCGAACGAGACAATACTGACGCCCCGAAGGCCTTTTGGCCTTAGTAAAGAGTTATAACAAAGTTTCCGAACTGGAGTCGATAAAGTACATCCGAACCCAATGGCGGAAAAAAACAATCTGGGGATGGAGAGGATGCCCATGCGCACTGTAGTCCAGGGGAGGAGCCACCTATCTCGTGATACTTCAAAGACTCTTCCACGACAACAATGTGCAATCATGCGGACCCAACACTAGGCGGCGATCTATGCACAGATATGAATTCAGCAGCCCACATGCCCCGAACACATATATATATTTAAAGTTTGTTTCTCCATGTCCCTACTTACTCCTTCAAGACAGGTTTTTGAATTTGAACTTCAGAAAGTGCTCTGGTTTTTAGGGGTGGTACATGCAAGGTAGATACTGGTTTGCGCCTCTGAAGAGATGCTGGAGCAAACACTACAACGGCAGAGCCAGACAAGTCTTCTTTGCATACTGTTCAGTTATTCAAACATCATATTAAGACAGAAACGGCTGCAGCTGGATTCTGCAGATTCATAAATAAAGGAAGATGAGCGTCCAAATGCAGCATTTTAGTGTGCCCTTTCCAGTGTCCTTTCAAACTCAGGTTGCTATTCTTCCATTCACAAAAGGGTGCTCAAAGCACAGCATGGAATGGCTACGTGCAAGTGAGCAGCAACAGCAGGCTCTGGGCCCTCACCTCTCACATTCTCGCTCCTCATACGGTTTACGACCGTTTTTTAGGAGTTTAAAGATCAGTCGAATAAGTGGTAAAGATCCAGCAAAAAGCTAGAAGATAACTGAACCAACCACTGAAGATATGTAGGAAATGTTTTGCAGGTCGATGTGACGGGAAATATTGACACTCCAACACTTTAAAAGCAGCCCACCTACAATGTCTGCTGTTCAGGATATAATGCTCAGTTCGCTGTGGAAGCTAAAATACTTATGTCAGCAGAGCAAGTGAACAAGCAATAGCAACACCCATAGGAATGGCTCAAAACTGCAAGTGACTTTAGTCACAGATGAGCTTACTAGGGACTCAATAAGTCAATGTACATGCACTGTATCACTCATACATCCATTCCTCCACCCACTGACTCTTTCTTGCATGTACACACTCAGCCATCCGCAATAAACCAGGGACACAAACTCACCAAACATAGGAAAGATAAATTAAAAGAACAAAAGTATAAAAACACACTGTCACCTAAACTTGGAGGGCATGCACTTGCGATACAAAAATAAAATGTAACATAACAGAGGTTGGACATCTTAAAATCGGCATCCTTTCTAAGTTCCAATATACCTGCTACACTAAAAAGCAAATGTGGTAGTCATCTTGGAATGAGAGAACGAGAAAAAATAAAAAAAATAAATGATATTCTATGCACAATGGTATTTCAAGATCACTAGCATACATTACAATAGACCCGATTCAGGCGGGAGACTTCCAGATGCACAAGTTACTACTTGTGTAACGATATATCTGTAAGAGACATTAGTTAGTGATAGATTCCTTACCTTAGAATATCCCCAGGCGTCAGACTGGATGCGGAAAATTTTGCGTAGCAATACACCTGCGCGCCGGCAGGCGTCGTCCGCGGCTCCGCGGCCGTCGTCGGCCTCGTTAGCGCCAGAATGACGTCGGAGTACTTAGACACCGCCCATGCGCGCTGACGTCAGTTCTGATACACAGCTTTTCCGCCCCAGATACGCAGAGCCATGACAGAACCAACACTGGTGCCATAAAACTGGGGCCCTGAAAGGGGATGACCTTAACCCTAGATATCGGCTCGCAGAACGGGGAGGATGGGTGTGTCGGTAAGGAATCTATCACTAACTAATGTCTCTTACAGATAGATCGTTACACAAGTAGAAACTTGTGCATCTGAAAGAGACACGTTAGTGATAGATTCCTTACCTTAGAATAGATACCCTAGCAATACCAACCTCGGTGGTGGGTCTGCGAACCAATAATCACACCAGAAAGTCCTGGAGGACAGAACGGCCAAAGAAGCCATCCCTCCGGTTTTGGCTGTCCAGGCAATAGTGTCTTGCAAACGTGTGCAGTGAGGCCCACGTAGCTGCCTGGCAAATGTCCTGCATGGGCACTCCTCGGCCCAGGGCAGTGGTAGTCGCCGTGGCCCGAGTGGAATGAGCCCTTAGTCCAACAGGGGGTTCCTTCTAAGCCAAGGAGTAACACGCCTGGACACACAAGATGATCCACCGCGAGATGGTCCGCTTGTGCACCACCCGTCCTTTCTTAGCGTCCACGTAACGAAAAAAGAGTTGGTCATCCACCCGGAACTGGCGTGTGCGATCCAGATAGTAAGAGAGCGCACGTTTTTGGTCCAGACGGTGGAGCCTCTCTTCCTCTTTCGATGGATGCGGAGGCGGAAAGAAGGTAGGCAAGGTGATGGACTGTCCAATGTGGAAGGCTGTGACTACCTTGGGCAGGAAAGAGGGTTTTGTCCGCAACACAACCTTGTCCGGATGGACAGAAAGGAAAGGAGATTTAGAGGAAAGAGCCTGGAGCTCACTCACCCTCCTGGCAGAGGTGATGGCAACCAGGAAAGCAGTCTTTAGTGTAAGAAGACGGAGAGGACAGTTATGAAGCGGCTCAAAGGGAGCGCACATCAAGTAAGTTAGAACCAGGTTCAAGTCCCACTGGGGCATCACAAAAGGAACAGGTGGGAACATATGAGTGATGACTTTTAAGAATCTGTTTACAATGGGGGACTTGAACAAAGAAGGCTGATCAGGGAGCCTTAATAAGGCGGAAAGGGCAGAAAGGTAGCCTTTCATAGTGCCCAGAGCAGAGCCCTGCTGGGCAAGAGAAAGAAGGAAGAGGAGAACCTCAGAGAGAGGGGCATTGAGAGGGTCCATAGCCTTTGCTGTGCCCATGCTACAAATCTGTTCCACCTGCAGGCTTATACCGACTTTGTGGAGGGACGCCTGGCTGCCAGAATGACATTACAGACTTCAGGAGGCAAGTCAAATGGCCTCAACTGCCGCCGCTAAATCTCCAAGCATGGAGGTAGAGACTGGACAGGTTGGGTGGAGGACCGTCCCCTGCTGCTGCTACAGAAGGTCCTCCTGAAGAGGCAGACTAATCGGGGGATCGACTGACATACTGAGTACCTCGGGATACCAGTACCTTCGCCCCCAGTCCGGAGCCACAAGGATGACGTGGGCTCGGTCGCGCTTGATTTTTTTCAGCACTCTGGGCATTAGTGGTATAGGCGGAAAGGCGTACAACAGACCGCAACTCCACTCGCGACGAAAAGTGTCCCCGAACGAGTGCCGCCTTGGAAATTCCAACGCATAGAACTGATGACATTGCGCGCTCTCTACGCTGGCGAATAGATCTAACCAAGGCTCTCCCCACTGCAGAAAAAGGCCTTGCGCCACGTCCGAGTTCAGAAGCCATTCGTGATCCATCATGCACCTTCAGCTGAGCTTGTCCGCCCTGGCGTTCAGAGAACCTGCCAGGTGTTGAACCACCAGGGTCACGCCCTGATGTTCCAGCCACTGCGAGAGGCGCAGAGCCTCCTGGCATAGGGTCCACGACCCCACCCGCCCTGTTTGTTGCAGTACCACATGGCGGTGGTGTTGTCCGTGAACACCTGCACTACATTCCCCCGTACAGAGGCCGCCCTGTTTGTTGCAGTACCACATGGCGGTGGTGTTGTCCGTGAACACCTGCACTACACTCCCCCGTACAGAGGGGAGGAATGCCTTCAGTGCAAGCCGGATAGCCCGAAGCTCCAGAAGGTTGATATGGAGGCTGGACTCCGCCGGGGACCAGAGGCCTCTGATATCCGCCTCTCCCATGTGGCTTCCCCAGCCCTGGAGGGACGCGTCGGTCACAACTACGTGCTCCGGTTAGGGAAGGGAGAGGGACCTGCCGCTGACCCAATCGCGGTCCGTGAGCCACCACTGCAGCTATCTCGCAGTGCCCTCTGAGATCATCACATGGTCGGACAGGTTGCCCTGATGCTGGGCCCACTGAAACTTCAGGTCCCACTGTAGAGCCCGAATCCGCCACCTGGCGAGATGCACCAGAAGGATGCAGGAGGCCATCAGCCCCAGAAGCCGCAGTGTCAACCTGACCGAGACCCGGGATAAAAGCTGAAAGATTGGAATCAGAGCCTGAATATCCCGGAACCCCTGTTCGGGAGGATAAACCCGAAACTGCGCCGAGTCGAGGACCACTCCGATGAAGAGGAGCTTCTGAGAGGGGGACAGGTGTGACTTTGGCACATTGATCGAGAACCCCAGCTGGTGCAAGAGGTCTGCCGTTGTCTGGAGGTGGCTGACGACTGTCTGGGGCGATCTCCGCCTTCAACAACCAGTCGTCGAGGTAGGGGAAGACTGAAACCCCTAACCTGCGCAGATGAGCTGCGACCACCGCCATCACTTTCGTGAACACCCGTGGGGCGCTGGTAAGGCCGAAGGGGAGCACGGTAAATTGAAAGTGCTCGTAGGCCACCGTGAACCGGAGGTAACGCCGGTGGCCGGCAGGAAGGGGATGTGGAAATAAGCGTCCTGCAAGTCCAACACTATCATCCAGTCTCCTGGGTCCAGGGCAGCTAAGACCTGAGCCAATGTCAGCATTTTGAACTTCTCCTTCCGGAGGAAGCTGTTGACGTTCCGTAGGTCCAAGATAGGGCGCAGGCCCCCTTTGCCCTTCTTGGGTACCAGAAAGTAGTGGGAGTAATAACCAAACCCTACTTCTGGCCCAGGAACGCGTTCGATGGCCCCCTTGGCCAAGAGGGCCGTAACTTCCTCTTGCAGAAGTTGCAAGTGATCCACCGACACGCGGTGGTATTGCGGTGGCATGGCTGGAGGAGTTGCCTCGAAGGGGAGGGAGTAGCCCCTTCGGATGTTTTGCAGCACCCACATGTCCGACGTGACAGTGCGCCAGTGGAAGTGGTGATGGCGAACCCTGCCCCCCACTGGCGTCACATGGGCCTGAAAGCACGGACTTGGAGGGTTTTGAGGCGGATGCTGCAGGGGAAGGTGTGGACTGGCCTCGCCTTTGTCCCCGACCGGCGCCACGGCGGTTTCCACGGCCGCCACCGCGCTGTGTATTAGTCTGCGTGGCTGGCAGCACGTGTGGGAGCGCCCCTTCCTTGGCCACCAAAGGAGCGAAAGACACCCGTTTGCTGGCGTGGTGCAGAGAGACCCAAGGACTTGGTCGTAGCCCTGGAGTCCTTAAAACGCTCAAGCGCATGGTCTGCCTTGTCGCCAAATAGGCGACGGCCATCAAACGGCATGTCCAGAAGGGTGGCCTGGACATCAGCCGAAAAGTTGGCGGTCCTCAACCAGGCGTGGCGTCAAACTTGAGATTCTTTCATTTCGACTCCATCTTACATACGCCGCCATTTTGTGTTGCCTTTACACAGGCTGCTCGATGAACGAAATATCTCTGCCCCTTTGGACTGCAACGTGTCGAAAACCCCCTCCGTCCTTGTTTTGAAACCAATCTCGGAAACCAGCCGGCCTAACTAATCCTTGTCTGGACTACCTAATCCCTGTATCAACTATCTGTTAGCCTTTAGTATTCTTCTCTTGCCTATCTTATCTTTGTGGCCCTCGCCATTCTCTCCCTGTGTTTTCCCATTTCACAACCTTTCTTTTGAAGCATACTGACATGTTCTGCCATTGCAACACTGAACTATGGGTACCAGTATTGATTAACTCTGGGGGCTGGATAACAACATGTAAGCAGAGAGCATTCTGATTACGCAACACCTTGTTTTCGAACTCTTCTGACTGTCTAAAACTTTGTGCATTGGGTGTATGTTTGTACAGATGCATTTTTGCTATAAAAGACTGAGCCACGGAGTAAAGTGGCAGTCTCCTGAGAACCTACTTGGTGTACTTCTGGGACAACTATGCTTAGCTGCAGCTAATAAAACTTGGTTTTCTACGCCCAACAGAGTTTTCGTGTCTCTGTAGAACAAGGCAGGTGAACTCAGATTTCAGGCGTGCCCTGCGCCGCCAGGCCCTCAGGCCCAGTTCTTCAACTGGCGCCCACGTGGGGCGGCTTCAGAGGTAGCGGTTGAGCCCGAGGATCGTGAGAGGCGGCACAGGAAAATTCCGGAGTAGGCGCCCCCACATCAGCGACCCATGTATGTCGAAAAGTGGACTGATGGTCTTCTGAGGTGCGGTTTCTCCTTTCCAAAGGCCGCTGGTGACTGCTGCCCTGACTGCCGCCCTGCCTTGGTCCCTTTTGGTGATGACTGGTATTGAGAGACGTTAGACGGACCTCGGTTGGCGTAAGAAGACATTTTGTTAAGTATTCGTGGGTAGCGCCCACTTCTTTGTTTTTGGGTTCTTTGATTCAATTATTGCAATAATCGAAGCCAAGGGGTGAGTACGTTTGTACTGTTTTATTTGATAAGCCCCTTGTTGTTTGTACAGGAGCCAGTGAAATAACGATGCCTGGTTTCAGTAAGTTTAGGAAATTGTGTTGTTTTGGTTGCGATAGGGACTCCCGACTGGAGGACTCTTGTCCAGTTCCTCTGGTTGGAACTCCTACTTATGAGCTCTATTCTAAACATGGTGTGGGCCCATCACCTTTAATGAAGTGTGGGTCCTCTATACAAAGATGGTGTTTTGCAGTAGCCACAGAATGGTAGTTTTGAGCCTGACATTTTAGATAATTTAGAAGCTACTTTGTTTAAAAGAAAATCCCGGCTATGTTTGACTCTTTTCGCCTTTGGCGCAAGGAAGCCAAACCGAAAGAAATTTAACAGGCAAAAAGAGATAGGAAAGAAAGAGGCATGACTATTATACAGGCTGCCCAGCAGTTTAAAGATAATGAGGTAGATTGTGCGATTGAAGTTTCAGATAGGTAACATCGCATGGCGATCTATAAATGTTACCCGGTGCTGTCAACTTCTACCCCGAATCCTGATGTTGATCCTGAGAAGGATCCCTTAATGTCCCACTTGTTAAGATCGCCCCCGCCCTATGTACGAGGCACTAATGCACCCCTGTTTTTGTCACCTGTCCAGCAACCTGTTGTTCTCCAACCAGTTCCTGCACCTCTGCCACAGCCCCTTCCGGCACTGCCGCTCCCTCCAGCTCCTTTGCCTCCAGCTTCTCTGCCCCCAGCTCCTTTGCCTTCACCTCCCTTGCCTTCGACTCCTTTGCCTCAGCCTTCTTTGCCCTCGGCTTCCCTTCTATCTGTTTTTTCCTCTCCTGCTCCGTCTCATGCTTTATCCCCGGCCCTTCTGTCAACTTCCCCCTCAGTTCGTAAACGGATGGTTGATACTGTTTCTGGCCTTTTATCTCCTTTCTTTGGGTCAGTAAGCATGACTCCTGTCCCTCCCCGTAGACAGACCCGTAGTTTACTCCCAGATTCTCGAGAACGAGATACGTTAGATCTCCTTGCTTGCAAATGGATCATGAATGGTCCAGAGTATACCGTGCAAGGTATCATGGAAACTTTCAGCAGTGGGATGCCCCTACACAAAGATTCGTTTTTGATGCCATGTGTGGCATTCTAGGTCAGGAATGGGAGGCCACGGGATTGGGATTAGCTCCCCAGGGTTTGCTGGATGTTCGGGCTGACTTTGATAAGGGAGTTATTGTGGTTCCTGAGGTCGAGGATACTATACAGACACTTGTCACCTTCAGATCGATGTTCATTTCCCAGTCCTTGTCTGAACCTGATCCTTCTGTTAGGCGCAAATTAAAACACTACCCTATGCGAGAGGTTCCCCCAGTGTGGAGAGAAGAGGTTGCAGCCCAGGATGGTAATCAACCTATACCAGCTCACTTCCAACGTATATGGGTACATGTACCTTGGAAAAGATCTGAGGTTCTGGCCCTTAAACAGTCCTTACCTGACCCCCGTAAAAACCCTGCTGGTTATTACAAGGAATTGTCTCAGACCGTTGATGCTTGTATTATGAATTTGGCTGATATAGATATGTTGATGGGAAATGTTGTCCCGCAACCGTTGTAGGCTAAGATTCGGAAAGAGGACCACGCCCAAAAATTAGGAGGTGATTGGGCTGCTATACTTGCCGCTGATAGACTTCAAGTGAGTGGTTCTAAACCTGATGATTTAGTTGCACAACTTCCTAGTAGGATTATTACCTTAATGAAAACTATGATGCCTGCTCTGCGAGTTAACTGGGATAAGTTAGCTGCCTGTAAACAGATGAAGGATGAGAGTGTCTCCGATTTCTTTACTCGTTTCGAGGAGACGTTTCTTGATCACAGTGGTCAGGATATGAGCACGGAAGGTGGACAACGATTGTTTGTAGATACATTTGGATTTAATTTACTTCCCGAACTCTCGAATAAATTAAAAGATTCCGAAAGCTCATGGGCTGTTTCTTCTTCTGCCCAGATATTGGCTACTGCTCAGTATAATGAAAATAGGGATAAGGAGAAGAAGGATAAACTTGATAAAAAGACCAAAGAATTAAAGACGAAAGTTCTTTGGCAACAGGCTTATCCCCCTCGCCCTGCTCAGCGTCAGTTTCAGCCAACTTCCCAACTTCAGAAGCCGTTTCAGAAACCTGAGCCCTTTGTTCCACGGCCTCCACTGGGTCCAAATCAATGCGCCTATTGTAAAGAGGAAGGTCACTTCAAGAATAATTGCCCGGTTTTATTGCAGCGTGCTGGTGGTACGCCTGGGCCGCGAGGCCGAGGTGGCTTTCAGTCAACACCGAGGGGGCGAGGTACAATGTCCCAGGATCCACGTTCCTTTCTGCCTCAAAATTCCATGAATTATTTTAATCAGCAAAATACTCAGTCTGCCTATTATTACAATGATGATTATTATATAGAAGATGAGAATCAGGGTTTCTCTACCTAGGACAGCCATAGACAAAGTGAGGGAGTCATATCAGTTCCAGTGAACCAAAATGGGCCTTATGTTGAAGTCGTTGCGCTAAGTGTGTCAGAGCCATTTCTCTTGGATACTGGTGCAACAAAGAGTTCTATCATCCACTCTAAACTCCCTGAGGCACCTTTGTGTGGCTTAACAAATGTTTCTGTAGGATTTTCTGGCGCCCCAGTCCTCTGCCCATTTCGATAGGTCCTTATGACTTAGAGGCTCCGCTTATTTTGACGACTGGTAGTGGTGAAAATTTGTTGGGTTTGGATTTGTTGAAAGGACTATGCGACACTGCTTTGTTCTTCTGGTGTACATCTTACTTTAGGGAAGAGACTGATTTCCCCGACATATTTGTCTAATAACCAACTCCTTATTGAATTACGCTCCCTGCCTGCCACTCTTTGGGCTACAGGCCCCAATGATGTTGGCCTCTTACAGATTCCACCCTACATTGTCACCCTAAAATCTAATTTTAAATTACCTCGCATTCCTCAGTATAAGATTTCTAGTGATGGTGAGAGAGCGCTCTTGGCTATTATTTATGATTTGGTTGAGAAAGATGTGTTTGAAGAGACTAGGGCAAATGTATGCAATAGTCCCGTCCTGCCTGTTCTTAAACGTACTGACTCTTCCCAGCCACCTGTTTATTGTTTTGTGATCGATCTCCGGGAGATCAACAAGATTGTTGTACCCCAGTTTCCTGTTGTCCCAGATATCACTGCTCTGTTGACAATGATACCTGCTTCGGCTGCCTGGTTCTCGGTCATTGACCTTAAGAACGCTTTATCATTCCCATTGCTGAGGAAAGTAGGGATATTTTTGGTTCAAGCTTGCACCCTCAAGGCTATTGTGAGAGTCCCTCCATTTACAGTGAGGCTTTGAAAACTCAGCTCGATGCTTTCACTTTGCCTCCAGGCGCCACCCTTATTCAATAAATACGTAGATGATCTATTGGTTGCTGCTGACTGAGGAAATTTGTAAACAAGTTACTGTCTCACTGTTACGTCACTTGTCTGACCTTCATCACAATGTTTCGCTCCATAAATTGCAATATTGTCGCCAAGAGGTTACCTACTTAGGTCATCTCTTGTTGAAGGAGGGATGGCGATTGACATCAGAACGAATCCAAGCAATCGCACAAATGTCTGTACCATGTACACAGAGAGAGGTGCGTGCCTTTTTGGGTATTACCTCTTATTGTAGACAGTGGTTTCCAAATCTTTCTTTGTTAGCAAAACCTTTGTTAGCACTTACCCTTAAAGATACACCCCAACCTCTCCCTTGGACAGAGGAATGCCGGAAAAGAATTACTGATTTGCGTACTTCCTTGTGCTCTGCTCCTGTGTTGGGTACTCCGAATTACAGCAAGCCTTTCACACTTTATGTCCATGAGAGAGAAGGTTGCGCGTTGTCAGTTTTGACAACAATTTGGGGACAAGCAGCGCCCATGTGCCTATTTTTCGGCTACATTAGACCCTGTAGCTAAAGCATTACCTAGTTGTCTGAAGGCTACAGCAGCAGCAGTTTCCATTAGTCAGTCTGCTGGATTGGTACTAGACAATACTCTTATTGTCATGGTGCCCCATGCAGTAGATACTCTCCTAAATAGGACAAAAACTCAGCACCTTACGAGCGCCTGCTTATCTGGGTACGAGCTGACGCTCTTGGCTAGCCACATACACATCAAACGATGAAATACCCTAAATCCAGCTACACTGTTACCGATCCCAGTAGAGAAAGGCACTCAGGAGCAACATGATTGTTTTCTCCGTACAGAGGAAGAGACGAAAGGTAGAATCGATCTAAAAGATACGCCACTCCTGGACCCGGATGGGATCCTGTGGGTGGATGGTTCTTGTTTCAAGCTTCGCAATGGTGAAACGACTGCGGCCTAAGCTGTTACCACTTCGCATACAGTTGTAGAGACAGCACGCATTAGGCATAATTAAGCCCAAGCAGCTGAATTGATAGCTCTGACTAGAGCTTGCGTATTGGCTAAAGGAAAGAGAGTGAATGTGTTCACCGATCGCCAGTATGAATTTGGGGTGGACCGTAGTTTTGGCCGCCTCTGGAGGGAAAGAGGATTCTTTACCTCCCACGGTACTAAAATACAGCATGGTCAGTTAGTGAATGACCTTCTAGAATCACTTGATTTGCCCACTCAGATAGCAATTTTGAAGTGTAGTGCGCATAAGAGGATCACTGATGACGTGGGTGAAGGAAATGCCTTTGCGGATCAGATAGCGAAAGAGACAGCTAGAGATGTGACAAGTCGTATGTATGTTGCAGGCCCTGCTAGATGGGTCAGCCAAGGAGGAATGTGTGAGGACACAATAGAAAGTGTGAAAATGATTCAGGGAGAGGCTACAGAGAAAGAATTGAGTAAGTGGAAAGATGGCATGGGAATGTTGGATGCGACGGGGTGTTGGATAGAATTGTCGGAACATCAGCGTTGGCTGTTACCAGACGCCTATGTGCTTCCAGTAGTTACTATGGCGCATGGTCCAGCCCACATTAGTTTGAAAGGAATATGCATGCTTTTAGCTCCTGTATGGCAGAATTCGGGGATCCCTAAATGTGCAGATAATCTTGTTAAGCATTGCATTGTTTGTTTAATGCATAATCCAGGAAGGGGGACACCAACCCCAGCAGGCCATTTTGCTCCCCCAACGTATCCTTTTGAGGAGTTGCAAATAGACTACATTCACAAGGAGAGATGCAATAACTTGAAGTATGTCCTTGAGGTGGTGTGCGCCTTTTCTAGATGGATAGAAGCCTAACCCCTAAAGGATAATACTGCTTTGTCTACAGCCAAGGTCCTTCTAAAAGAATACTTCCCGAGGTTTGGTTTACCTCGAATTGTCTGGAGTGACAATGGAAGTGAATTCGTGGGTCAAATCATGCAAAAAGTATGTGCAGGTCTTGGTATTAGGCAGAAATTCCATGCGGCAAACGACCCTCAGTCAGCGGGTTTGGTAGAGTACTATAATGGCACTCTTAAGCTTAAATTTGCGAAGATACAGGCCAGCACGGGTCTTGCTTGGCCCGATGCTTTACCTTTGGCTCTCTTGTCCACCCGAACAGCTGTTCTCTCTCGTGTGGGACTTAGCCCGTACGAGATAGTGTTTGGACGCCCGGCGAATGTCTGGAGAGTCCCTAGGCCCAAAAAGTACTCTGACATAGAATACCCAATGTTGGTTGACTATTTGCATGACCTCACCACTAAATTGCGTGTACTCGATCAGCAGGTACACAACACTTTGCCTCAGGCTACCTCGGATCCCGGGCACACCATCCAACCCGGGGACTGGGTGTGCCCGAAAAACTTCCAAAGGATGAGGAACTTGGAGCCTCGCCGGCGAGAGCCGAGGCAGGTCCTACTGAAGACACGTACAGCTGTGAAAGTGGTTGGAAAGAAGAACTGGATCCATGGTGTGCACTGCAAAAAGGTACCCTTGCCTTTGCCTTTTGACCAGTGGGTCCGCAAGGATGTAGGTGATTTTGAAGGAGAACGGGTTCCCTGGTTTGTACCTTTTAGAGATGCACACCTGGAATGGACTCGGACTGAGAAGGAAGACGATGATATTTTGCAAGAAGCTGCACCATCACATCTCAGAGTAAATACAACTCATCCAGAGACACTTTTCCAGGACCAGACTGTGCCAAACAAGACCAGATACAATTTGAGGCCTAGAGCGGCCAAAGACAGTTGAGACTTTTTTTTTTCTTTTCTTTGTTCTTGAATTGTACTTTTTTCATACGATACTTGAATCATCCAATTAAGTTGCAGGGTTGTGGTAGGAGACTTGGTTTGTGACCTGAGTAGTGGCAATAGGCCTGCAGTAACTGCAGTGTCATAGGACGGCTAATAACCACAGCTAAGTGAGATAGGAAGATTGCCACAAGCAAAACTTTAGAGGATGAATTCTAGTGAATCAGAAATTGATAAAAGAACAAAATGAAGAAAAAATACTGTATATTTTTATACAGTAGATGTGGTGTAGCATTATGTGTTTTAACCTTTTTATGTATTTTATTAGCTTGTGTGGGTTGGGTTACTCACACTTTGCAGCCAACATCTGTACCTATATCTACCTCCCAGCCCATACTTTTTCGCACTACTGCTTCCCCACACCAATTTCATACGCTACCAGAGCATGAGCAAATTAGGAGAATGGAATATTTAAACAACTCCTTCATTCAATTGTTACACCAGCATCAATTGGTAATCAATACCACCGATTGCTGGGTATGTGGACTTTTACCCCACAATACGGATAGAGGAATGCCATATTTAGTTCTACCCTTCTCCCTAAAAGGATCAGCTTGGGCTTACACCTCTATGTTTGCCAATGCCTATGAGAACCAACATCAACATCCTGTTGGTCCGTATAGGGATGGAATTGACTTTAGTCATGACGCACTAATAAAAGTAATAGTGGCTATGTCAAAACATTATAAGAAATTTAATAAATTCCCCACTGACGAACGACAAGCATACATTGATTGGAATGTGACACATTATGTCACTAGCCTTACAGACAGAGCCAAAGGGAAAAGATCCCCACCTATATATACTGTACCCCACCAAGGTCACTTGTGTCTCCAAGGAAATGGTCAAAGTTCTAAGGCCCAATTGGGAAAGAGATCTTGAAACATCACATATACCTATGCATCCCAAACGTCTCCACCACTGGTAGCGTCTCAAGGGACATATTTCATTTGCCATGACAGAGCCTATACATGGCTACCAGCCGATTTCTCAGAAACTTGTTATATAGCTTTTCTCCTCCCTCCAACATATACAGCTCCTTCGGGACAACACAAGACAAGGTACGGTAGAGGGGTTATTGCTTTGGAAGACACAGCAGGACAAGAAGGAGGAGATTTCCTTAAAGGATTCCTCCCATTTTGGGGCCCTATGGCCAATAGTAGAAATATTAGGCATCTCATTGGAGTAGTTGAAGCAACAATAAATGACACTGTCGGAGCCTTGAGTAATATAACTGCCGAGCTTCAGGCAGATCGCCTTATGACATTACAAAACAGAATGGCATTAGACATCATTCTTGCAGATCGTGGTGGAGTCTGTAAATTAATCGGATCCAGTTGTTGCATTTACATACCTGACAACGCCCCTACAGTATACCAGGCCATCTCTAAATTACACCACATTGCTGAGTCCATCCACCAGGACGAAGGAAATTGGTCTCTGATGGGATGGTTTTGGGGACTACTGTCCACATGGGGATGGAAGTTATTGACTTTCATTGGAGTAGTCTTGGCCATCATCTTTTCGTGTTGCATTTCTTTGCAATGTGGCCCCACAATCGGTGGTCTTTGTGCTATTATGTGTGTTCCAAGACCCATGTCACAGAAAACAGAATATGAAGATGATGTTGCAGCAACAGCTTGACGACCTCATGACCATCAAACATTGATTCAGATTAGCGTGAGTCTTTGTGAATTGCCTGCGTAATGGCAAAAGGAGGGTCTGAGGTTCTTTAATTTCAACTCCATCTTACATTCGCCGCCATTTTGTGTTGCCTTTACACAGGCTGCTCGATAAACTAAATATCTCTGCCCTTTTGGACTGCAACATGTCGAAAACCCCCTCCGTCCTTGTTTTTAAACCAATCTCGGACACCAGCCGGCCTAACTAATCCTTGTCTGGACTACCTAATCCATGTATCAATTATCTGTTAGCCTTTAGTATTCTTCTCTTGCCTATCTTATCTTTTCGGCTTTCGCCACTCTCTCCCTGTGTTTTCTCATTTCACAACCTTTATTTTGAAGCATACAGACATGTCCTGCCATTGCAACACTGAACTATGGGTACCAGTATTGATTAACTCTGGGGGCTGGATAACACACAACATGTAAGCAGAGAGCATTCTGATTACGCAACACCTTGTTTTCGAACTCTTCTGATCGGCTAAAACTTTGTGCATTGGGTGTATGTTTGTACATATGTATTTTTGCTATAAAAGACTGAGCCACGGAGTAAAGTGGCAGTCTCCTGAGAACCTACTTGGTGTACTTCTGGGACAACTGTGCTTAGCTGCAGCTAATAAAACTTGGTTTTCTACGCCCAACAGAGTTTCCGTGTCTCTGTAGTACAAGGCAGGTGAACTCGGAGATTTCAGGCGTGCCCTGCGCCGCCAGGCCCACAGGCCCGGTTCTTCAAACTGCCACCGTCGTTGCCATTGCTCTGCCCAGTGAGTCTGTGGTATCCAGCCCACACCGGATGGAATAGCGTGCCGCATCTCGACCCTCCGCAAGGGCTTGGGCGAGTTTAGTCCGGGCCTCCCCCGGACATTGTGGCAGCACGCCCGCGACCGTGTCCCACAGAGTGTGGGTGTAGCGGCCCAAGAGGCACGCGGTGTTGACTGACCACAGTCCCAAACTCAGGGACGAGAACACCTTCTTACAGAATTGTTCGTACCTCTTGGATTTCCGATCGGGCGGAGCCGTCGGGCATGCGGTCTGGGAAGTAGAGGCCTGGATAACCAGGCTCTTGGGGGTGGGGTGGGTGGACAAGTAGCAAGGGTCGCCCGGAGCCGGTCGGTAGCGTCGGCCACGTTCCTATCTACAGGCTGACCTGTAGCGGGCTTGGACCAAGTGCCCAAAAGAACGTCACACAAGACCTCAATAAACGGCAGCAGAGGCTCAGTCGAGCTTGCCTGCAGTTTAAGGACCTCAGTGAGGAGGTTAGTCCTCACGGACGCGACGGGGAGCTCTAGGCCCAATGCCTTGGCCGCCCGCGTCAACACTACACTGTAGGCAGCCTCCTCCTCCATAGCCAAGGTTGGAGGGGAGAAAAAACCAGTGTCTGGCCAAGTGGCTGGTCCACTGGCATCCCCGAGCTCACATGTCCAGTCCTGTTGAGACTGGCACTTCTGTGCCAGTGGGTCCACAGACCCCTCCAAATCTCCCTCGTCACCCATCACCTGAAATTCAGGTTCAAAGGATGGGGCCGGTTCGTGGAAGTAAAAGTCTCCATACGACGTCGAGAGCGCCCAGCGGCGCCGCTCCGGCCCCGGAACTGAATCAAGAGCAGGATCGGAGATGGCGTCGCCCGTAGGCGGCGCCGGTGGAGACCCCCTAGGGGCCGGCGTCTGTGAGGTCGTGAAGTCTACCAGTGACGACCCGGATCCGGAACCGGATCCAGTGGGGGCCTGCAGTGCCGGGACCAAAGTCGTCGGCGGTACCAGGGCCCTTTGCACTCGACCTGCTAGGCCCCCCAGCCGGGACAGCTGGGCCCGAAGGCGCCACGGAGCTCGGCGGAGGAGGGAGAGACCTCATGGCCATGAGGTACCGCACAATCTCCTCTGGCGTCGCATCGTGCCCAGGGACCGGAAGGTGTGGGGCAGGTTGCGACGCCCGGGGTGGGTCGGAAGAGCAATGACGCCTTTCCGAACTCTCATGCCTCTTACCTGAAGACCTTGATCCCGAAGACCGAAGCCGACTCTCGAAACTACGAGGGCTCCGACCCCGCGACCGGTCCTTCGACCTCCTGGGGGACCGGGACCTTGAACGGCCCGGGGCCGACTGCGGGAGCTCAAGTCGCTTGCGGGACCGCTCCCGCCTAGCCTTAGACGTCAGGGCCCGGCAGTCGAAGCAGGTTCGGTTGTCGTGGTCGAGGCCGAGACACTGAAGACACCGGCGATGGGGGTCGGTAAACGACATCAGTCGGCTGCACTTGGAGCAGGGTTTGAACCTGGGCATCCCTACCGGCACCGTAGGAGTCAAACTACTCGAGAAAAACAGATCAAAAGATCAAAAAAGTTTAGTCAAAAAGTGACTAAGGGGTACAGCTTTTCCGGATCTGCGCTAGCTGGCGCGGAAAAAAGAAGAACTGACGTCAGGGCGCGAGGGCGGCGTCTAAGTACTCCAGCGACATCATTCCGGCACTAACGACGCCGACGACAGCCGTGGACGACGCCTACCGATGCGCAGGGGTATTGCTACCCAAAAGTTTCCGTATCCAGTCTGACGCCTGGGAATATTCTAAGGTAAGGAATTTATCACTAACGTGTCTCTTTCACATAGGGGATTTTGTTTTAGGATGGGAATTAAAGGTGGGGGGTGGGGGGGTATTAAATGAGGGTTTTAATTTTAATTCCCACAGGAAACCTTTCCTTCTGCTGTAGCAAACACAACTGGTCTTATTTACATCAATCTTGGCAAGTAACTAGAGTTTTACACAGAAGTGTGCCTTTGTTTGCTTTGGTGTAAAGAGGTCAGGCCATTAATTTGATGAGCACTCTAGGTCTTAGCGAGCCATACCATCGGTGAATTCACTGACATCAAGTTTTCAGAAATACCTAGGTTTGGTAGAATTTCCAGAGTAGCGATAATCATAGCCCTGGCATAATGCAGCCACCAACCTTTAAAAGGGAAAGCAAAACTGGCTGTTTTAAGCCATACTTAGGAGGTTTACAGGGTACTCTGGAAAAGGTGGTGGTAGCTACATTAATCACAGCACCATGGTCTCCCTCCTGGGTATCTAGTTTTCGGGCTGGGGTTGGTGAGTTTCCTATAGTGTTGTCCAACTTGGGATAAAATATGGCAAGCAACCACTGACACAAAAGACTGTCTTATCTGAACATTTGCTCTCTTGACATAGTTGTTTTCCCAGCTCTCCAGTCCCGTGCAATAGACCCATCCATGCAAGTTTGGTACGGCTGTTATCTGGTGAAAGGTGCAGCGCAGAATAGTAAGACATTTGTAATTACCTGTTTGAATTTCTCTATTTCTTTGGCTTTCAATTTTCAGTTAGCGTGAACTTAAAACACATTTTAGAATGACTCCTTCAGAGTCACCTTGCAGTATGCGCAAACCTAAATTCAGAGGGGTAGTCATATTCCTGGGTTCATTTAAAAAATGCATACGTTTCTTTCATACACTTAATTACATTTTTCTATTTGACGTAATGCATGGTTATTACACAATGAAAAATCATTGCATGACTAGGTTCGGTTTTTAGCTCTGGACAATATGAACAAGTTACTTACCTTCGGTAACAATATATCTGTAAGAAACAGTCGTTAGTATTAGATTCCTTACCTTAGAATATCCCCAGGCGTCAGTCTGGATCCGGAAACTTTTGCGTAGCAGTACCCCTGCGCGTCAGTAGGCGTCGTCTGCAGGCGTCCCCTGCGGCTCCGCGTCCGTCGTTGGCGTTGTGCGACGTGATGACGTCGCTGGAGTATATAGACTGCGCCTCCACGCGCTGACGTCAGTTCTTTGTACACAGCTTTTCCGCGCCAGAACACGCAGAGCCATGTAAGAACCAACACTGGCGCCATTTGAAACTAGGGCCCTGAAAGGGATGTCCTTAACCCTAGGTATCAGTTCGCAGAACGGGGAGGATGGGTGGGGCGGTAAGGAATCGAATACTAACTACTGTTTCTTACAGCTATATCGTTACCGAAGGTAAGTAACTTGTTCATCTGAAAGAAACAGGTTAGTATTAGATTCCTTACCTTAGAATGAATACCCCAGCAATACCAACCCCAGTGGTGGGTCTGCGAACCAATACAACCTTACACCAGAAAGGCCTGGAGGACAGAACGGCCAAAGGAGCCGACTGTCCAGGCAGTAGTGCCTCGCAAACGGGTGCAGCGAGGCCCACGTAGCCGCCTGGCAAATGTCCTGCAAGGGGACTCCCCGGCCCAGGGCAGTAGTAGCCGCCGTGGCCCGAGTGGAATGGGCCCTCAGCCCAACAGGAGGCTCCTTCCGAGCCAAAGAGTAGCACGCTTTGATGCACAGAACGACCCATCGAGAGATGGACGTTTATGCACCGCCCGTCCCTTCTTCGCACCCACGTAGCCAACAAACAGTTGGTCATCCACCCGGAACTGGCGTGTGCGATCCATATAAAATGAAAGCGCACGTTTTGGGTCCAGACGATGGAGCCGCTCTTCATCCTTTGAAGGATGCGGAGGCGGGAAGAAGGAGGTTAAGGTGATGGACTGCCCGATGTGAAAAGCAGAGACTACTTTGGGCAGGAAAGAAGGTCTAGTTCTCAAAACAACCTTGTCTGGATGAATGGACATGAAAGGAGGTTTGACAGAAAGAGCCTGGAGCTCACTCACTCTCCTGGCAGAGGTGATAAAAATGTAAATGTAAATGTATCTGAGCTTATATAGCGCACAGCTACCCACAAAGGGTTTCCCGGCGCTTGCTTAGGGAACCCGTCCTGGTATTCCCCTGTGAGATAACCCCGGCAGGGTATTCACAAGGTGAAAGCCAGGCATCCCGCCGCGAGGGGCCGTTGTGGAGATTAAGCAAGCTATTGCCCAGAGTCGCAGAGTGTGAACCCATGAGTTGAGAAGGCACCGGAGCGAGAATTATCAAGTCCGTGGAATTTTTTGAGCCCAAGACCCGCCGAGGCGGGGAATTGAACCCTGGTCCAGGGCCGATCTCAGCTTCCGGGTCTGCCGCCTCTAACCCCTGAGCCACACTTCTCCATGGCATGGCAACCAGGAAGGCCGTCTTTAAAGTCTGGAGACGGAGAGGACAGGAATGAAGTGGCTCAAAGGGAGCACACATCAAGAAGGTAAGAACCAGGTTCAAGTCCCACTGAGGCATCACAAACGGAACAGGTGGATACATGTGTGTGATGTCCTTCAAGAACCTCGTTACAATAGGGGACTTGAACAAAGAAGGTTGATCAGGTAGCCTCAGAAAGGCCGAAAAGGCAGAAAGGTAGCCCTTGATAGTGCCCAGAGCAGAGCCCTGCTGGGCAAGAGAGAGAAGAAAGAGGAGAACCTCGGAAAGAGGGGCAGAAAGAGGGTCCACAGCCTTTGCTGTGCACCATGCCACAAATCGTTCCACCAGCAGGCATATACCGACTTTGTGGAGGGACGCCTGGCTGCCAGAATCACATCACAGACTTCAGGAGGCAAGTCAAATGGCCTCAACTGTCGCCGCTCAATCTCCACGCATGGAGGTGGAAGGCTGGGCAGGTTCGGGTGGAGGACCGTCCCCTGCTGCTGCGACAGAAGGTCCTCCTGAAGGGGCAGGCGGATCGGGGGACCGACTGACATGCTGAGTAGCTCGGGATACCAGTACCTTCGAGCCCAGCCCGGAGCCACAAGGATGACTTGGGCACGGTCGCGCCTGATCTTCTTCAGCACTCTGGGCAGAAGTGGTATAGGCGGAAAGGCGTATAACAGACCGCAACTCCACTCGCGCCGAAAGGCGTCGCCGTGCGAGTGCCGTCTTGGAAACTCCAACGCGCAGAACTGATGACATTGGCGTTCTCTTCTGTGGCGAATAGATCTAACCAAGGCTCTCCCCATTGCAGAAAGAGGCCT
This sequence comes from Lissotriton vulgaris, assembly GCF_964263255.1. Taxonomy (NCBI): domain Eukaryota; kingdom Metazoa; phylum Chordata; class Amphibia; order Caudata; family Salamandridae; genus Lissotriton; species Lissotriton vulgaris. The sequence goes on from NC_141699.1 coordinate 995,685,736, forward strand.
TGCACCACGTCCGAGTTCAGACGCCATTCGTGATCCATCGAGCACCGACGGCTGAGTTCGTCCGCTCTGGCGTTCAGAGAGCCAGCCAGGTGTTGAACCACCAGGGTCACATCCTGATGTTCCAGCAACTGCCAGAGGCGCAGAGCCTCTTCGCAAAGGGTCCACGACCCCTCCCCGCCCTGTTTGTTGCAGTACCACATGGCGGTGGTGTTGTCCGTGAACACCTGCACTACACTCCCGCTGACAAAGGTGAGGAATGCTTTCAGTGCTAGACGAATCGCCCGTAGCTCCAACAAGTTTATATGGAGCCGGGACTCCGCCGGAGACCAGATGCCTCTGATCTCTGCCTCTCCCAAGTGGCCTCCCCAGCCCTGGAGGGACGCGTCCGTCACAACCACGTGCTCCGGTTGTGGAAGGGAGAGGGATCTGCCTCTGACCCAATCGCGGTCCGTAAGCCACCACTGCAGTTGTCTTGCAGTGCCCTCTGAGATCAAGACATGGTCGGACAGGTTGCCCTGATGCTGGGCCCACTGAAACTTCAGGTCCCATTGCAGAGCCCGCATCCGCCACTGGCCGTGATGCACCAGAAGGATGGAGGAAGCCGGCAGAGGGTCCACGACCCCACCCCGCCTTGCTTGTTGCAGTACCACATGGCGGTGGTGTTGTCGGTGAACACTTGCACTAAGCTCCCCCGGACAGAGGGGAGGAATGCCTTCAGTGCTAGACGAATCGCCCGCAGCTCCAGAAGGTTGATATGGAGCCGGGACTCCGCCGGAGACCAGAGGCCTCTGATCTCCGCCTCTCCCATGTGGCCTCTCCAGCCCTGGAGGGACGCGTCCGTCACAACTACGTGCTCCGGTTGGGGTAGGGAGAGGGGTCTGCCACTGACCCAGTCGCGGTCCGTAAGCCACCACTGCAGTTGTCTTGCAGTGCCCTCTGAGATCAAGACATGGTCGGACAGGTTGCCCTGATGCTGGGCCCACTGAAACTTCAGGTCCCATTGCAGAGCCCGCATCCGCCACTGGCCGTGATGCACCAGAAGGATGGAGGAAGCCATCAGCCCCAGCAGCCGCAGCGTCAACCTGACCGAAACCCGGGATAACGGCTGAAAGATGGGAATTAAAGCCTGTATATCCTGGACTCGCCGTTCCGGAGGATAAACCCAAAACTGCGCGGAGTCGAGAACCGCTCCGATGAAAAGGAGCTTTTGAGAGGGACACAGGTGTGATTTCGGCACATTGATGGAAAACCCCAGCTCGTGCAGGAGGTCTGCCGTCATCTGAAGGTGGTGGACGACTGTCTGGGGCGAGCCCGCCTTCAACAACCAGTCGTCTAGGTAGGGGAAGACCGAAACCCCTAACCTGCGCAGATGGGCTGCGACCACCGCCATCACCTTTGTGAACACCCGTGGGGCGCTGGTAAGGCCGAAGGGGAGCACGATAAACTGAAAGTGCTCGTGGCCTACCGTGAACCGCAGGTAACACCAGTGGGCCGGCAGGACGGGGATGTGAAAATACGCATCCTGCAAGTCCAACGCTACCATCCAGTCTTGCGGGTCTAGAGCAGCCAAGACCTGAGCCAAAGTCAACATCTTGAACTTCTCCTTCCGGAGGAAGCCGTTGACGTTCCTTAGATCCAAGATAGGACGTAGGCCCCCTTTGTCCTTCTTGGGTACCAGAAAGTAGTGGGAATAGCAACCACGCCCTACTTCTGGCCCAGGAACGTCCTTGATGGCCCCCTTGGCCAAGAGGGCCGTAACTTCCTCCTGCAGAAGTGTCAAGTGGTCCCCCGACACACGGTGGTTCTGCGGTGGCATGGCTGGAGGATTGGTCTCGAAGGGGAGGGAGTAGCCACTTCGGACGATCTGCAGCACCCACCTGTCCGAGGTGATAGTGCGCCAGCGGGAGTGGTGATGGCGAACCCTGCCACCCACCGGCGTCACATGGGCCTGAAGCACGGACTAGGAGGACTTTGAGGCGGATGCTGCGGGGGGAGGTGTGGTCTGACCTCGCCGTTGTCCCCGACCGCCTCCACGGCGGTTTCCACGGCCGCCACCGCGTTGATAATTTTGTTGCGGCGCGTGGCTGGCAGCACGTGTGGGACCGCCCCTTCCTTGGCCACGAAAGGAGCGAAACGAACCCGTTTGCTGGCGCTGGGTCGAGAGACCCAAGGACTTGGCCGTGACCCTGGAGTCCTTGAAGCGCTCCAGTGCGTGGTCCGCTTTGTCGCCAAACAGGCGACTGCCATCAAACGGCATGTCCATCAAGGCATTCTGGACATCTGCCGAAAAGTTGGCGGATCTCAGCCAGGCGTGGCGACGAATCGCCACCGTCGTGGACAGCGCTCTGCCCAGCGAGTCGGTCGTATCAAGACCACACCTGATGGAGTATTTCGCTGCGTCTCGGCCTTCAATCATAGCTTTGCCGAGTTTTGCCCGTACCTCCGGTGGGCATTCCAGCAGCAAGTACGTGACCGTATCCCACAGAGAGTGGGTGTAGCGGCCCAAGAGACATGCGGTGTTGCAAGACCGCAGTCCCAGACTCAGGGACGAGAAGACCTTTTTTCCATACTGGTCGTACCTCTTAGATTCCCTGTCGGGCGGGGCCGACGGGAATGCGGTCTGGGAAGTCGAGGCCTGGATCACCAGACTCTCAGGGGTGGGATGGGTGGACAGGAACTTGGGGTCATTCGTACACGGACGGTAGCGTCTGGCCACGTTCCTATCAACAGGCGAACCTGAAGCGAGCCTGGACCACGTGCCCAAAAGAACGTCAGACAAGGCCTCATTGAACAGCAGCAGTGGCTCCTGTGGGCATGACTGCGGTTTGAGGACCTCAGTGAGGATGTGAGTCCTCACGGCTGCGACGGGGAGCTCAAGGTTTAAGGCCTTGGCAGCCCTCATCAACACCACTGAATAAGCTGCCCCCTCCTCCGAAGCCACAGTAGGAGGCGAGACAAAGCCAGGGTTAGGGGATTCGTCTAGACCACTGGCGTCACCCAAGTCACCTGCCCAGTCCACATTGTACTGACACTCACGTGTCAGAGGGTCCTCAGACCCCTCCCAATCCTCTCCGTAATCTACCTCCTCATCATATTCAGGATCAACAAGGTAGACCGGCTCCTCGGGGTTCACAGGCCCCATCGGCGTCGGGCGACGCCGGTCCGACTCCGTGACCGGAGTCGGAGAGGGTATGGGGGCGCCGCTAGGGCCCTTGGACGGGGGCAAAGGGCCCGAAGGCGCCGTATGCCCCGTCGGAGGAGACCGCTTCCTCATGGCCATGAGGAACTCCTCTATCTCCTCGGGCGTCGCGCCTTGCCCAGGGACCGTAGGGTATGGAGCAGGCCGCGCCGGCGGCTCATGCGGAGCCGTGGGGGTGGGGCCACCCGCCGTGGGGGTGGGGCCACCCGAACCCCCCGGCCGCATCGCGCGAGCGTGGAGGGAGTCGGGGGTACGATGACGACGCCCGACTTCTTGTGTTTCCTACCTGAGGAACCAGAGGAATGGTGACAACTCCCGGAGCGTTCGTGACGGCTCCGCGACCGCTCCCTCGACCGCTCCCTTGACCTCCGGCCGGACCGGGACCTCTATCGACGCGGGGTCGACACCCGCAGCTCGAGTAGCTTGCGGGACCGCTCTCGCCTAGCTTTACTCGTCAAGGCCCGGCAATCGACACATGCGTCCACGTCGTGGTCGGGGACCAGGCACCGGAGGCAGAGTCGTGATGGTCCGTGACCGACATCGTGCGGTCGCAGTCATCACAGTTCTTAAAACCAGGCATCCTATCAGCACCGTAAGAAGATATCAAAAGATTCAAAAACTTTGGTCAAAAGACCGGAGTACTGCTCTTCTCGGATCTGCGCTAACTGGCGCGGAAAAAAGAAGAACTGACGTCAGCGCGCGGAGGCGGCGTCTATATACTCCAGCGACGTCATCACGACGCACGACGCCAACGACTGACGCGGAGCCGCAGGGGACGCCTGCAGACAACGCCTACCGACGCGCAGGGGTACTGCTACGCAAAAGTTTCCAGATCCAGACTGACGCCTGGGGATATTCTAAGGTAAGGAATCTAATACTAACCTGTTTCCTTCAGATACAAACACTATCGCTCTCTGTGACCTGAAGACTAATGGACGTAATGGTATATTACACCTGGAGATTAGCATTCAGTGTAAACATTTATTTCAGATGAAATTCTAGTCATGTTGCTTTCTTGTTCTGCTTCCTTTAACAGTTTCTTTATTCAACAATTTGCTTTTTAGGTAATCCCTTGAAACACTTACACTAATGTCCCCTCGCTGAATTGAGAAAGTGGTCTAGTTTTCAGGAATTAATAACTTTCTGAAGTCAGCTATTAGTTCCACACATCTTTTGCCGACAAATTAAAAGTGTATACAAAATTAGGAAATATTGACCAATGCATAGAAAATTGCATAAACTGGCACAAACTCCACCCGCTTCTTTCTCATAGCTGAAACTAGGGAAATCTCACCTCGGGTAACAATTTGATGTAATTTAGAGCAACAAAAAACAGCCCGGCATAGCCTTTTACCGTTTTCCATACAGAAAAAATATGCGGCCACAGCTCTGCCATTTACTTAGGATTTATCGATAACCTAGAGATTGCTAAAATCTCCAATATATGGGGATTTTGGCCAGAATATCATGAGTGAATAAGGGAAAATGTATGAAGGCTTAAAAGCAAACTGCTCCAAATGTAAAAACCTTTTTTAAAGTTCTGCATTGGTAGTGGGTGAGACTGGTGTCGGGGGTTAAGAATAATGGCTAATTATCATCATATTTGTAAAGATTTTTATCACAGAAATACAGACATGCTTCTGATGAATGGTATTAACTACCACATCAGTAACTTGTCACCCATAGAAAGATGCTACAAAGGTACCTAGGATCCCTCAGTGGTATTACAGCGCTGATACTTGAAGTCACGCAGTATATAAGGAGGCACTAGCGATTTTTACCTCTGATGTTTGGGCACATCTTATGTGAAGACCAGTGATGTCATGATTAAAGCGCCAATCAGTACATAGCGATGGCGAGTTAAGTTTACAGTGCTTACCATAAGAGATGAATAATTTTTGTTGGGGGGTGATTGCTGTAGTAGAAATCCAAATGAATATGGGCTTTGCAATGTAGATTGCCAATTGCTTGAGGACGCCCCATGAATTAAACCCCTTATTCAAACCGACACCGATCTTTCTAGAAGGAATATGAATCCATAATTACAGTTTATTCCTCTACTCGGGTATATTCTAACAATTAACTTAGAAAATGAATTACCTTAATTTTACAGATATGCCTAGCCAAAGTGTGCAGTAATGCCTGGCATTGTGGTCTTTTACAGTTCATGAAATGAAGCAATGCCTGCTAGGTGCACATTAATAATGCACCTGACTGCTGAACTGAATGCACTCATTGACAGCTAATGGGTTCGTTAAAACCGCTTAGCAGACTGAACTGGACAGAGCGTTGGCTCTCAGTGGTTTGAAAGAGCATAGATTAGAATTGAGAATTATTCCCCTGGGGCATTCTGCAGCATTATTGAGACAGTAAATTATCAGCTGCCGGAGTAACTTGAAAATAAAGTAAGATGAATGATGCATTTCATTCGTACAACCTTTGCATTTTTAGCAGAGCCTCGACATTTAAAATATTACATCAAACATTCAACCTACTCTATTCAAGATTTTCACTCCGAACAGCTCGCCTAAGAACTCTTCGGAAAGTTAAAGTAGGGACGGTATTAAGTCACAAGCTGCATGCCCAGGGAGAGGGATCTGATTTGCGGTACAGTAGCCACCATTTCATTTATTTTACAGTCTCCTCTGAAATCTGTACTTGGTAGAAGAGGTCCCTTTAATGTTAGGTCTACTGGGACTTCGGATCGCACACTGCAGAGCCTGGGTATGCCACCCTGGGATGCTTGACCAGCAGGAGGCCAGAGGCCACAAGTCCCGGCAGCCTCAGAGTCGATGTGACTGAAATCCAGGACTGAAGCTAAAATATCAGAATCAGTAGCCCTATTCTCCTTAAAAGGTTCAATGGCAGAGTAAGCCTTGTACCCAAACAGACAAGTCTCATTCAAGGACATGTACATCAGGGAGTACTAGACTTCGCTCAAGAACCAGTCGTTTGTAGCCACGTATGCCTATGAATGGCAACAGTGGTGCCTGTAGCTCGCCAAACGTAGTCTGTGGTACCTAAGCCACAACGAATTGTGAACTTGGCCGCAATCATCTTGAATCTCCTGCGAAAGTACACCAGGGAAGATTTGTGCCACCAAGTCCCAGAGAGCATGACTATAATGACCCAACAAACAGGAGGTGCTGAATGATCACAGAGCCAAACTGGCTGATGAGAAGAGGCGATTTTCAAAGGTCTTCACTTACTTTGAATTCCTGTCCCGGGGAGAGGTAGGAAAATTATCTGGGTTGGTTCAACTGGTAGAGGTCTGCTTCACAAGGCCATCTGGATAAGGGAGCTATGAAAAAACGTCTGGGCCACCCAGAGCAGGACAATGGCATTTGCCGATTGGCCTGTTAGCAGGCCTACTAGTGCATGGATTTGCCCAAGCCCGTAGGAGGTTATCTGTCAGGGACTCACTGAAAGGGAAGCGGGGCTCTTAAGCAGTCAGGCCTGGTTGGAGGACCTCAGTCAATGTATTTGTTTTTACCTCTACAGTGGGGAGCTGGAGGTCAGGGACTTCAGCAGTCCTATGCATAATCATAGCATAGGAGACTGATTCTTCTGTAGCTGGGAGGTGAGTAAAGGGCTGTCTCTGGGGAGGTACCCAGCCCACTAGCCTCTTGCATGTTCTCATACCACTGTTGTCATAATATGTTCCAAAAAGGGCATGAAAAGAATGCTTTCTCCTTTGTGGTAAAGTGAGTGCAAAAATGGGTTCCCAAGTCTGATTCGGGCGCAACGTCGGACTAACTTGGACTAGTGTTGACTCTGCATCGGATTGGTTAATCACTGGTACCTCTTTGGGTGGGTGAGGTCAGCATTGACATTCCCTGACCTGGTTTTTGGTGCTGGGGTGGACAGCATCTGATATAGAGACAAAGGTAGAAGTGGTTTGGAGGGTCCAGCTGGCACCAAAGGCGAACCCTCTGGTGGCAGCCTTAGTGAAAGACCTCTGAGCAAGGTGTACTGTACTCAGTATAATGGAATATCATACATGTCATATAGAATGTGATATGGAAGCGTTAGGACAGAAGCTGGGAAAGAAAGCTGAAAGACGGTGAATGGGATCTTTCTCTGTGAAGAAAGGACATACGTTTAATATTAACTCTTCATAGGGATCATGTGTGAGTAATAATGTTACAGCTTTGTGGCTATTTGGGGATCAAAAGCGTGTCAGAGGGAGTCTATAGATATCTAAAAAGGCAGAGCATTACTCTTTGGTCTGGCATAGAAACCGGAAACTCCGACTGTACTGGAGCCAGTTGCAGAATCAGCTCTGAAGTCAGCTGACTGAGAGCGGGAGCAAGACAGTTGGTGTCTCATGCGCTTCGTCAGGGGAGTGGGAATGGCATGAAGGAGCAGAACTCTGATTTGAGTTCTTGTGGTTACCGGAGAACTTGGGAGCGCGACACAGACCATCCTTAAGAGCGGCTCCATTGACATCGGGAGCAGAAACAAGATCAGGCATTGGTCCTGCGGCGGGATTTCTGCTGCGTCTTCTTGTGCAGGGGAGCAAAGTTTCTCCAAGCTTTCCCTTACGACATGCAGGTTCATTGACGTGCAGTCTCCACAGATTTTGGAGTTGTGGCTCTAATGCAGACTCCACAGGAAAAACTGATGGGGATCTGTCGCTGGCATCTGCTTCTGACAGTCCTTAAAAGGTTTCAAACCAGATGTCAGAGGGGGTGACATCTCTTGCACATCGAATAAACTTTCAAAGAAAAAACATTAAGAAAGTGTCTCTGAAATATGAGAAAAGCTCTGACTCAGTGTCTGGCAGAGTGGTTAGAAAGGAACTGATGTTAGCATGTAGGAGGGGCGCCTATATAGGTCCTGCACATAATTTTCATAGTGAAATGGTGTCAGAACAGAGGCACATGGCGTTTCCTTTCGGCACATAGAGGTACTATGGAAAAGTTCCCGGATCCAGGTTGACACCTGAAAAATATTCAAAAGGTGAGGACTCTGCAGCTAGAAGAAAACAAGTTACTTATCTGTAACTTTGGTTCCCCAGTATTGGTAACTTTCATAGATTCCCATGCTTTGTATCATTCCCCGTGTTCGGAATGGGAGTCTCTGTAACAAAAATACCATAGCTGTAGGTACAAAAGACTAAGGAAAAAGGCCTAGGCCTCATTCTCTTTTGTAGCATATCACCCTCTTTGTGTAAAAGAGACCAAACTTAGGCCTCAGCCAATCAGAAGTGCCTCACCACTTAGAACCTTCCTGAAGGAACCTCAGTGCGTCAGATTTTCGTAGCCGTTGTGTACTCAGACACCATATCTGAGGTAGGCTGAGCTTTCCTCGGGGAGGTGGGTGGGTGCATGGGAATCTATGAAAGTTACCAATACTGGGGAACCAAAGTTACAGGTAAGTAACTTGTTTTCTGACCCCAGTATTGGAACTTTCATAGATTCCCATGCTTTGTATCAGAGTAGCAAGCAGTTAGCAACAAAACCACATTTTGCATCATAACAATATAGCAATTGGCAACATGACAGAAAGATACAAAATGTGAAAGACGGAAGGTGGGAAAGAAAGGAAAGCTCACCAATCATTGGAAGAGGTTCCTCAGGACAGCCTGTCCTACTGCTGCATCACCCTGTTGTAAGGACTCCAAGCAGTAATGCCTGGTAAAGGTGTGAACGCTGCTCCAGGTAGCAGCTCTGCAAATGTCTTTAATCTGCGTCCCCGCGAAGAGAGCTGTTGAGGAGGCCACAGATCTCGTGGAATGTGTTCGAATTTTCCCAGTCAGAGTTTTTCCTGCAGCAGTGTGACAATGCAGAATGGAACTCGTGATCCATCTAGAAACACCTTGTTTGGATAGCGGAAGGCCCTTGCTTGGACCCCCGAAGGCAACAAATAACTGAGGTTTTCTGAAAACCCTTAGTACGCTCCCAGTAGAATTTCAAGCACTGTTGCACATCTAGCGAATGTAATGCTCTTTCTGCTGGTGTAGCCGGTTGAGGAAAGAACGCCTTCCGAATGACCGGCTCATTTAAGTGGAAGTCCGAGGGAACTTTAGGCATAAAACTCGGATTAGTTCTCATGATTACAGTGTTTTTCTTGAATTGAAGGAAAGGTTCTTGGATAGTCAAGGCCTGCAATTCTCCAACACGCCTAGCTGACGTGAGAGCGAGGAGGAGAGATAATTTCCATGAAAGGTATTTCATGTCAGAAAGATGGATTGGTTCAACCGGGCCCTCCATGAGTTGAGAAAGGACTATATTCAGATGCCATGTCAGTGGGGGCGGCCTCACTGGTGGATAGACTCTGAACAAACCCTTTAGAAATTGCTTGACAATTCTGGAAGACCACAAGGAAGGCCCAGACCCAGTTCTCCTGAACCTTGAAGTTGCCGTCAAATGGACCTTAATTGATGAATGGGCTAGTCCCGACTTAGCCAAGGACAGCAGATAAGGAAGGACCTGATGAGGCTTGGAAGTGAAGGGATCAATGCCTTCTTTCCTGCACCAACAACAAAATGTTTTCCACTTAAGATGGTAAGTCCTGTTCGTAGAAGGAGCCCTTGCCTGAGAAAGGACCTCCCTAATCTCACTTGAAATGGGTAGGTTCATAAACTCTCGCTGCTCAGGAGCCATGCAGTCAGGTGTAATGACTGCTGGTCTGGGTGCCAAACTTGTCCGTCGTGAGGAGATCTGGCAGAACCTCCAAAGGAAGAGGAGGGGCTATCGACAGCAGATTGAGTTCCGTGAACCAGAACTGCCTCGGCCAAGCAGGAGCTATCAGGATCATCCTGCACGGCTCCACCTTGATCTTCCTGATGAGCCGAGGAATCAGAGGTATGGGAGGAAAAGCGTAGACAAATGTCCTCGACCATGCTATCGAAAGCGCACTCCCCAGTGAACCTTCGATGGGGTAGCCTGCTTGCATAAGACCGGCATTTCTTGTTGGTCTGAGTGGCAAAAAGATCGATCTCCGGTCTGCCCCACTGGCTGAAGACTTGCTTCAAGACTCTCTGATTCAATTCCCATTCGTGGCTGACTGAGGATGACCTGCTCAGTCTGTCGGCGTTTTCGTTTAGGACGCCTGGTAAGTGTTCTGCCTTCAGCGATATCCTCTGAAGGATCGCCCATTCCCAGATCTGCTGAGCTTCTTGCGACAATGGGCGCAATCTGGTTCCTCCTTCCTTGTTCACATAGTGCATGGCCGTGGTGTTGTCCGTCCTGATAAGCACTTGTGAACCTTCCAGGCGAGGAAGAAAAGCTTGCAGAGCCAGTCGTATTGCCCTGAGCTCCAACAGGTTGATGTGGAGGTGTTTCTCCTGGGGCGACCAATGACCGCTGAGATGTAGGTCTTGCATCACTGCTCCCAAACACTCCAATGACGCGTCCGTTGTTACCACTTGTGGAGACGGGTCGTTTGAGAAGGATAGACCTTGGGACAAGTTGTCTTGATCTGTCCACCATAAGGCCGCTTCCTTCATCTTTGGAGTGACCATCACCCTGTCCCCGAATGAACCGTGGACCTGTTTCCACTGATTGTCTAGTTGCTCCAGCAGAGGACGCATTTTTAGTCTGCAATGGGGAATTAGTGGTATACACGATGAAATTACTCCCAGTAGAGACTTGTAGCGGCGTACTGAAAGACACTTTTTTGTTTGTAAGTCCTGGGCCAAGGTCTGTAATTTCTTCCTCCTTTCCGGAGTAGGGAAGGCTCTTGAGAGCCTCGAATCCAAGATGGCTCCCAGGAAGCGAGCTTTTCTGGGCGGGACCAGGGAAGACTTCTCGTTGTTCAGAGAGTCCCAGGTTCTGAAACAAATTGGTACAAGCTTGAACAGCCTTCAGTGCTGCCTCCCTGGACGGAGTTTTCAGTAACCAGTCGTCCAGATAGGGGAAGACCTGAAAATGGTTTTTTTGCAGGAAAGCTGCTACTGGCGCCAGCACCTTTGTAAAAATTCTTGGGGCTGAGCAGAGTCCAAAGGGTAAAACTCTGAACTGGTAATGGCTCTTGGCTACTGTGAATCGTAGAAACCTTCTGTGTGCTGGGTGAATCGGAACGTGGAAATAGGCATCCTCGAGATAGAGCGTGGCCATGAAATCCCCCGGGCTGATAAGCTTCAAGATGTCCTGGAGAGACACCATCCGGAAGGATAAGGAGATGAGATAGGTGTTTAGCTCCCTGAGGTCTAAAATGGGGCGCCACTTCTCTAGCGTCTTCCTCACTAGGAAGAACCTGGAATAAAATCCTTGACCCCTTTGGTTTGAGGGGACCGGCTCTATCGCTCCCTTTCGGAGCATCTGTTGGACTTCGAGCCGCAGGAGACGCTGGTGTTTTGATGGAGTGGCTGCCGGGGGCTTGGTGGAGGGACTTGTGTGAATTCCAAGGTATGCCCTTTCCGAATGATGTTGAGCACCCAACGGTCTGATGTTATCTTGGACCAGTTTTGAAGGTATTTGTTGACTCTGCCTCCAACTGATGATTTCCTGAAAGAGGGTCCAGTAGGAAAAGCCAGGAGTCTGCTATTGGCGCTTGGACGAATCCCTTCCTCGTCCAGCCTGTTTTCCCTTATTGTAAGGCCGGGAGTAGTTGTTAGACTGGCCCTGGCGCTGTTAAGGCGACGGTACCTGAGCCCCTGGTGGAATAGAGTTGCTGTTGGAAGGATCATCTGTAGTTACCACCCTTTCCTCTGGATCCCTTGAAAGGAGACTTTCTGTATTGAATGGTCCCCAAGGACCTGGCAGTCTCTGTGTCCTTTTTTATTTCTTGCAGGGTGTCGTCAATGAGTTTGCTGAATAATGCCTCCTCATCAAAGGGAAGATCCATGACCTTGTTCTGGATCTCAGGCCGAAACCTAGTAGCTTTGAGCCATCCTTGGAGACTGAGTACTGCCGCTCCAGCCAATGAACGGAACTCCGTTGTTGCAATTTCCATTAACGTCGCTTCCCCCTCCTGTAAGATTTTCGTTGCCTCAGATGAAGACTCCGGAGGCAGCTGGTCAAGGTACGGGGCGACATCGCACCAGAGCTGGCGGTCGTACCTACCCAGGATCGCTAGGACATTAGCCGCTCGCACCAGCAAACTTGCCATCGACGAGAATCTCTTACCCACATTATCCAACCTCCGCCCTTCCTTGTCCAGAGGAGTTGTTAGGGGAGCAGAGGGGTTACGTGATTTTCTCTGCGCTGCCTGCGAGATCACAGAGTCTGGTCTTGGGTGACCTGTTAAAGCCGCAGGACCATCATCGGGTGCCTTGTATTTTTTATCCAGACGCGGTAGCACAGGGACCACCGTCGCCGGGTGCTTCATAGCCTTTAGGCCCTCTTTCCATAGATGATCTACAATAGGAATGGACCTAGTTGATTTTCTAAAGGGTTCCTTAAAATCATAAGAAACAATCTGTAGTAACCTTAGGCATGGCTAATTTGAATCTTGCAGCAGTTCTTTCCATCAGCTGATGGAAGCCCCCAATGTCCGCTGGCGGGGAATCCGCCGGGTCCGGGACTGGTGATGAGGGATCTGGAATGATATATTCATCATATTCTGTATTGGGAATAGAGTCATGATCCGACTGCTGATCCTCATCCGAGGAATCATCATGGGCCTCTTGTAATACGGAGGAATCCTGATGGAAGGACGCTTGAGGCTGAGGGGAAGCTTGAGCCGGAAAATCAGGCGTCACGAATGAAGCTGAAGCCCCTGTAGGCGTAGCAGGCGTTGACGGAACTGGAAGAGGCCTACTTGCCTTAGATTTATAGTCCTGCAGCATCTTATGCAGATCTTGAAGGAAAGAAGATGGCACTGTAACCATTTCCTGTTCAGAATGCTGTTGCGACCGGGCCGACTGAAGATGACCAACTTCCTTGTGACCGTATTCGCCTCCAAGTCAGTGTCCTGGCATTTGACAAGAAGCTGGGAGGGACTATTGGCATAGCTGTACGCATCCTGTTCATCCTTCTCTGACTCCCCTTCTTGAAAGAGCATGGTTGGCAGCAGGGGAGACACACTCCTCGGAAAAGTCATTTCTGGCGTGATCAGTGTCACAGAAATGGTAATCCTCTTTTCAGAGGATAATATCGTCGACGGTTATGTCGTCGACGGTTGTATACGTGTCGAAGAGATCCGTGTCGTCGACGATGAAATTGTCGACACGCCAGCCATTGTCACTGTCAAAGTCGTCGATGTTGTCGTCGTTAATGTCGACGTCGGCACCATCGTCGTCGACGCTATTGTAACCTTCGTCGTCGACGGTACCTTCGTCGTCGACGGTACCTTCGTCGTCGACGGTACCTTCGTCGTCGTCGGCTCCGTCATCACCACCTTCTCGTCGGCACCTTTGGATTCTCCGTCAGCGGTGAAGCCCCCGCCGTCGACGGTAGCTTAGTCGACGAACTCCCTGTCGACGGGATCGTCGACGATATCAATCCTGATTTCGATGTTTTTGTTGACGGAACTTCCGCCGTCGACGTCTTCGTCGTCGAGGACTTTGAACTCCTCTCAGAAGACTGGGATGAAGGGTTTTTGAAGGCTGTGGCAGTCTTCTCACCTGTAGAAGGCGTAGTTGGTCCTTCCCTCTCCGTTACACCTCGGTGAGGAGATTTGCTGGGACCTGGGCTCTCAGACTCACTAGGGGTCTTTTTTGAGGCCTTTGAAGATCTTTCCATAGAAGGAGAAGGGGATCCCCTACCCCTCTTCTCTGACCTTCTCGTAGAAGACATTGACGCTGCATTCTCACTGTCACTAGAGACAGTCTCCTTCCTGGATTTAAGCTTTTGAAGCCATGCCAAGAGCCTACCCTCACGGTCCCGGAGGGTTTTGGTTGAAAAGGTGCAACAGATCTTACAGTCAGCAGCCTGGTGGTCAGGATAGAGGCAATAGATGCAGTCTTTGTGCTTATCCTCCACAAAAAGCTTTTTCTTGCCAGAGGTGGAACAAGGCTTTAAAAGGGCTTTTTTCTTCTCCACTTCTGACATCCTGGAAGGCAGCAACAATCCTGAGGTGAATCTGAAAGATTCTGAAGAAAAATCCTGAAGTAAATCCTTTTGAATAGTAGAAGTTGAGTAGAGCTCAAAGGAGACTCCCTAAGCACAACGTGCGGTAGAAAATCTGGGGCACTGAGGTTTCTTCAGGAAGGTTCTAAGTGGTGAGGCACTTCTGATTGGCTGAGGCCTAAGTTTGGTCTCTTTTACACAAAGAGGGTGATATGCCACAAAAGAGAATGAGGCCTAGGCCTTTTTCCTTGGTCTTTTGTACCGACAGCTATGGTATTTTTGTTACCGAGACTCCCATTCAGACGACGGGGAATGATACAAAGCATGGGAATCTATGAAAGTTCCAATACTGGGGTAAGTATATCAGCAAAAGGGATACAAACTTCAGGAGAATGTTGACTGGTGCTTTTCAGCCCACATAGGAAGAACCTTCAACCTCTTCAGATGTAGGTTAACCCAACTCGGACAATGATTTCTTTTATTAATTGGTTTTAGGAAAGACCATTCTATTTCATTAAACATATCTTTAACATCCAAGGAGACTAGCATAACTGGCCTACTTTATATATCATATGCAAACCCTTACTAGTACTGTGCAGCCCTTCCTGTTAAAAAAAAGAAAAACGACCGATATTTAGTTTAGAGTTATTGAAAATCGGAGAACGATTTTCAGATCTCACCTACAGACAGCTTTTAGCTGTTTATTGTTAAAAGACCTGATTTGTAAAACTGCAATACTTAAAGTTGGCCTTTCAATAAAATAAATGTTTGACTTTCATGTCATTCAGTCTCATTCAGTAACCCTTTCTTCCTCTTCTTTGTTTGTCCTTCCCTTGGAGTATATATTCTTTACCATGCTTTTTTTAGGAACTCTTGAATCACTTCAGGGCTGACATGAGGGAACTACTTTTTACTTTCTGTTCCAGCAAACCAAGTTCATGTGTTTTCCAGCTCTCTGCCTAGTGTGCACCTTTCCCTATCAAATCCCCCCTAGCTAATCTGCTAACTCCTGCTGTTTAGTAGTGTTGACTCTTTCATCACCCCTATCACTTCTCTGATGCTCCGATATTCTTTTCAACGCCTCACTGCTCTGCTGCCCTTCCCTCGTCCCTCTGTTTTGATTCTTTTTAGGTCTCAGGTAGACAGTGCACACGCGGTCTTGAAGAGACATGCTTACAATTCAGTGGGCTTCAGCCCGCCCTCAGGCTTACCAACCGTTCGCTCCAACATCACCCTTGTAACCTTCTTTCCTGTTTGTCCCAGGCATGCATGTGTCATGCCTCTTCCTGTATTTGCTCCTCCCCAGGGCATGGACCAAGTACTTGTGTCCATCCACTGCTGCTGTTTTAGGAGCTACTTTTTTCTTTGTTTTAGAGCACTCCACATAACAGCCTATGTTTTCCCTCGCTCTGTCTTCTCCTACCCGCTCCCTCCCAACCGACCCCCAACCCAGAGGCTTCTTTCCATACCCAGATCATGTTTCTTTATTACTCCCTGCATGCTTAAAACTGAGCAACTACTCACTTGTAACTGCTGTAAAATACTTCCTTATTCTATGGCAAACATACACACATTGACTCTAAATCGAATGTGTGCCTGATTTTCTGATTGATGGCATTACAATAAACATGATATAAGTAGTACATATAAGTAATGCTTTATATTTTAGGACTTTCACAGTTAACTGTTTTTCACTGCTTTGCTCCACTGTGAGTACATACCCCGCGCGTATGAAAGCCCGCGGTAAACACTTCTTGGATAAACTAACTCTGAGTTCTATCCAAGTTCATTAGTATGCTCGGTTTCTCTCGGGCCTTTTTCTAATGGGAGTTGGGCTTTTTTTCTCGACAATGTCTAGAGCGCTGCATGCCGCTCAGTGTTCAGAAAACAGCTGCTTGCGGAGAAATAGAGTAATCAAGCTCGCTGTTCCTTGTAATATGCCACTGTAAATGCCCTCAGTTGCCCGGTTCTCAGTCTTGTCTCACTATTTTAATTTCTATACCCACCTTTGCAAGCAAAGCCAATAGGTTATGCCACTCCAAAACACATGCCTAAAAGACAATAACGTTGCAATTACAATAACTCTTGAATTGCCAAAATCTATTGGTTTTGCCAATGCTTGTTTCCTTTCTTAAAGGACTCACATCTGCAATGTGCCCCAGGAATACTCCTTGCACTATTGTCTCTTTTTAACACTTTAGAACTGCTTTAAATTATTTTGGAACAGTGAAACAAAAGTGAAAAAGTATGGAAGCCACAGCATCATGATGAAACCTAGCATACATAATGACACTGGGACCAGTCCTTCCAGCTGTTTTTGTTAGAATGCTGTTAAACATAAATCAGTAAGCGCGTTTCTATCTGCATTTTGCTGCTGCTGTTCAGCATAGTCATCAAGCATCGACTAACCCAAAACGTCAGGTGACACCTTTCAAAAGCACAACATTTTGGTTTTTCCAATTCTTAATAATATGGGCAAAACCTTAGTGAAGACATATTCGTCAAAGTTTGTTATTGCACTGCTAATTTAATTTTTGTCCACCCCTTCAGACTACGGAACAGAAGAACCGTACTTAGATCATGTGCTAGCACAAAAGGACTGAAGGAAAGTCAACTATTACAAGGAAAGTAAATCTTTTACATCCACTGCACATTCATATTTTTAAAGGATTTTTCAAATGCTTCCCTACTGTACCAGACCTTGGAGATAGCATGCATATTCACAATCTAAATTATATATTCTGTTGTCTTCCTAACACAATTTCAACATCATCTGACTATCCACTAAGTGAAACTGTCACAGTTATTTGTTAGGCTACGGGATAAAAAGAAATATCTTTCGATACTCAATTAAAAAGTAGAAGTTCACCTAAAAGAGCAGAAACTAACTCTAAAATGCCCCCTATGCAAACAAATTTTCACATAAAGACAATAAGGGAACAAGTCAAATAAGAGAAACACAGTAAAAAAGAGCAGAAAACACGTAGTAATTTAGTGGCACATTATACTATCAAAAAACTGACAGTTAATTTGAATGCAACGTATTCTTTACCCTTTCAAGCGTGATTTCTTCATATTCGTATTCTGCATCTGTTCCATTAACCTGCAATCAAAGAAAGTACCATTAATATAGAAAAAAGCAGAAATAAAACATCTAACCAGTACACAATGCAAAACTGTTGGGTCTTGTTTCAAAGGTCAACGCAGATTCAGCTAAGCCAGCTTAACCATGTTTCTGTTCAATATTATGGATGAAATCTATTCCCCTTCGATTTTACCATCAAAATCGTATGCTTGCTTATTGACTGGAATAGAATGGGTAGAATGTGCTTTGGGTCAATGCTAACTTCTACAAGGCATGCACAACCTTAAGTAATTTGTTTCCACCACACCGCTAGTACCAACCATTCATCAAAAACGTTTCCAACCTCCAGCAGCTCTTTAAGTGTAGGTAACCAGTAACTATGGACCCTGCTCTCTGCATGTCAATAAACTAAATCCGAGTCCTGCCAAATATCAAGTATGGTGTTAGACTAACGCATTTCAGTGTGGTGCAGCGCATCACCAAACTGAAATACATTGTCACGTATTATAGGCATAGCGCCTCAGAGGTCAAGCCATTATCGCTGCCTACTGCACTGAAGTGGCTGGCAGTGCGCTATGGCGTGCACATGCGGCTCCCAGAGGAGCTGAGCTAGTAGCACCTGCTGCTGGCAGGCCGCTACAATGTTTTTCACCTTGGAGATTGATTGCCCAGCGGTGCAGCTCTAAGACCTGACATAACGTCGAGGTAGTGCCCAATGGCTACTACTGAGACATCAGCCTAGTCAGGTTATGTGCAACAGTCGGGCGCTGCTGGGTCTGACGTCACATCATGCTTAGTATTCACTGCTGCCAGAGTTTGTTGTGGGAGGCTGTTACTCGTTTTACAGCAATTTCAAATCTTGGCACAGCACGGCTGTCTGCTTGCAACGGCCGCTGCGTTGCTCAGCTGCAGTAAATTTTAAATCACAATTGACCCGACTGCACAAATTCATAAATTGCTGAGTGCCAGGGAGGCGAAGGGACGTTGCAGGGAGTGCCTGGACTCACTGAGGAGGCGGGCAGCAATTAAATCCTATTTCAGAACACACATTCCTGCACCCGACCTACGCTCCCAATCCCATTTCCCACTACGTTCACCTGCCCAACCTCCACCTGCTATGCATCAAATATCTTCTCATCCTTTGTCTTGCAGTGTTCTTTCCATGCCAAACGTTGTACCGATGGCCATAAATCCTACCTTCTTAGACAACTATCTGCCCGGCCTTACGCCTTCCGTACACTGAAAGTCCCCTTCCTGTATTCTCTATCTCAACTCCCTCATGTTAATTCCATCAATGGGCCCACACATCAGGCCATTAGCACTACTGATCATTATGTCCCCCTTGCACCATCACAAAACGGATGCAAATGTTACCCTACACTGTACCCCATTACTGCAACTTATCAATCAATCAATCAAGGCATTTATATAGCGCACTACTCACCCGGAGGGTCTCAAGGCGCTAGGGGAGGGGGGTCTGCTACTGCTCTAACAGCCAGGTCTTGAGCTGCTTCCTGAAGGCGAGGTGGTCCTGGGTCAGGCGGAGGTGGGGCGGGAGGGACTTCCAAGGCTTGCCGGCGAGGTAGGAGAAGGACCTTCCCCCTGTGGTGGCTCTTCGGTTGCGGGGGACGGCGGCGTGGGCATGGACGGTCGATCGAAGCTGGCGTTTGGGAGCGTAGAAGTTGAGGCGGCTGTTGAGGTATCCTGGGCCTTGGTTGTGTAGGGCTTTGTGTGCGTGGGTGAGGAGACGGAAGGTGATTCTCTTGTTGACCGGGAGCCAGTGCAGGTCTCTCAGGTGTCCTGAGATGTGGTTGCGACGGGGGATGTCCAGGATGAGTCGTGCTGAGGCGTTCTGGATCCGCTGGAGCCTCTTCTGGAGTTTGGCGGTGGTTCCGGCGTAGAGGGAGTTGCCGTAGTCCAGGCGGCTGGTGACGAGGGCCTGGGTGACCGTTTCCTGGTCTCGGTGGGGATCCACCGGAAGATCTTTTGTAGCATGCGCAGGATGTTGAAACACGTCGAGGAGACGGCGTTGACTTGTCTGGTCATGGAGAGGGAGGAGTCCAGGAAGACGCCCAGGTTGTGTGCGTGGTCTGTCGGTTTGGCTTACACAATTGCAAAAAAAGAGAATTAAACAAGGCACTCTTATTGACACGTATTTAAGCACAGCTAGGTAGAGATCACTATTTTCGAAACTATCTTTCACAACTGCAAAAAATAAAGTTAATTCTAGTGTTAGTTTGCCACCTAAGACAGATATTAGACCAATAATAATAATAATAATAATAATAATAATAATAATAATAATAATAACAATAGAGCTTCTAAAGAGCGATAGTACTTCAATAGAAGTGTCCCGGCGCCAAACGGTCAAAGACTCCCAAGGAAGATTAGAATAAGCCTAAAAGAGAACAGCCTGGCAGAACATAAGAGATATGTTTTTGCCTCTTCACTATCACTCTAAAACTCAATTTAAAATGACGCATCATGGCAATCCGCTCCCTTCAGTCACAGCATACCACTCTTAAGAACACATTTCACAAAACGACGTAATAGGAGTTACTACTATTCATCAGAAACCTTCACCAAAGAGAAGTTACTCATCTTCAGTCATAGGGTTCATCAAGTTTACCCCATAAATCAATGAGATGTGTCCTCAACTAGCCACATCACATGCACCCAGACTCCAAAACGAACACCAATGCATTCCTAAAAACCTAATCGCTAAAAACATCTGTTTAGTATAGTGGTGTAACTAAACTTGAGGGGGCCCCCTGCAAAGTGCATGGAGCACTCCTCCCCCCTCCCCTAACACACGCACCTGACCCAGTCAATAATACTCAGGCCTGACTGTGCACTGTGACAGAGGGGGCACCCCCAGCACTGCGGGAGCTGATGGCCTATTGTTACGCCACTGGCTTTGTAGGTCTTAAACATCGTTTGGGAATAACCTTGTGACCATCTTCAACAACAGACTACCCTGCAATACAAAACTCTTTGTATGGCTGAGACAGACAAGAAGAAAGGAGAGCACAACTGTTTTAGTATATGTGACAGAGTTAGACAGCACAAAAACTCCTGAAATGCAGTAATCATCATTAAATAGTTGTCCGTTGTTCTATCAACCCAAATAGCTCCTTTATAAATGCAGTAGACTACAAGCTGCCTGGTGGCAAACAAATAATGCCAACAGATTAAATCTGCCTCTTAAGAGGAAAACAAGGGTTAGTACTAGATTTCTCACATCAACCAGCATTAATATTTTTGAATAACTTTTTTTCCCTTTCTTCCAAGAAAAGTGATCCACCTGATCTCAGCCATCCTAAAGGTACTATTAGTGGGAACTATATTATAAGGAAAAAATCTTCAACTAGGCTAGATATCATGGATTAATCGCTTCTTACATCTAAGGGACAGTAATCTTCTGTCAGAACAAGTTTACAAATGCATATGCTGAGACCCTGGGTGTGTTAGTAATGATGCTACTGGAAGCCCCAACGAACAAGCTGTGCTGTCTGCAGACAGTAAGAACATTTAAAAAAACACTTCCAAGCAGGCCCTCATGGATGACTTTCACAAGGAGTAAAAAAAAAAAGCACTACATTCCTGCCCAGACCCATGCCCTCATCCAACTTTAGACTGCTTCCAAAATTGATTTGTGCGCACACACACGTACACACTAGCTCCAATTACTACTGCTCACATTCTTCTTTCAGTTCTGTCAGCACAGTGTCCTGCAACAAGACTAATCACCATGCCAGTTTGCTCCAAGACGATTGTCACATTATGAATGTGGGGCTGTGTTACTGTATTTGCTGGCTGCTCAGCTCCAGGTCCACTGGATGAGGTACTGAGCTTGCCTACAGGACAGTGAGCAACTTACTAGCAAATTGAGAACTTCTGGTATCTCATAAGCTACTCATTTCAGACCCCGAGGTAGGATGAACCAGTTGGAAGAGTATAGGGTTAAAGATTGCAACAAGTGCATGTACGGTCTCAGGAAACCTAAAGTCCATCTCTGACCAGCAGACGTTACCCTTAGTCAAGTGTTCTTCTGGACCTGTAATGGCTGGTCGAAGAACTAAGGCTTTCACAGCCTGGATTAGGAAGCAAGAAGGCCTTTCATGCGCTACTGGCCTGTGATACTTGGAAGTGTGACCCAACAGCGTCTAACTAGATAAAGATGGGCAGGTGTCAATGCCGGCAAAGACAGCCTGGGAGTAGAAAAAAGAACAGGGAGCAACATTTCAGAGCACAATCTAAAACAACAATTACTCCACCATGCAGGTCATATGCGGGTGCTAGCTGATCATGGATTAGCAAGGCAGCCAATTCAGTTCCTGGATGTATCTGTCCAAGAATCCCGTTCACCAAAATCCTCTATACCCATTAGACGACACACAGGTTCCCCTGCAGGAAGCTAAAACTGTCTCCAAAATTCCTTTTACGATGGTCTAGCTGTGTTTTGTCAAGTTCAGACCTAAATATTTGTGGGGAGTTGAGTTTCACTGTGGTGTGCTGTGAATAGCCATGCACGAGAGAAAGATTTGAGTAGTTCTTATATGTTTTAAATGTCATATTCACCTCAACTGAATCCTTTAAGTGCATATAATTAATGTCTGCTAACCCCCTGCAATAAAGTATTTTACCACAATGTGAAGTTTAATAATTAGGGAGTACCAGAGTCTCGTTGGTCTTTTGCTCAGCCACAGTGGAGGTACTAGTGTATGAAGTTCAAATGCCTCAACTTTGTATTGAGGGTACATATATACAGCATTTATAGTACTTTCAAGGTTCCATAAACTATAAATTATTCGGAAAAGTATCTTGTGTGTGCTAGACAGGTTTCACCCTCCAGCAGGGAAGGGAATAACGAACAACTCAGTGGAGCTTATAGAGCTCTATGGAAAAAAAGGTATAAAGGGCTACACCACTTTACCAAGGAAATCAAATCTCTCATCTAGATTTATTTATCACAAAAATTCACTTTCTAGCCAAACTACTAACTGTGAACATAGAACCTCTACCACCTATTGGGCACATATCAATGTCAGGTCTCTTACAAGTCACCCTTTGACCCCATCAATGTATTAACCAGTGATGAAAGACCCTACTGATTGCATCATGATCAATTTATTGTTTGTGAAAACTGCTTTCATGAGTGTGTAATCTAAGCTCCTTCAATCATACTGCAGAAAACACCGAACAAGGCAGAAAACAAAACAAATATTCAATCACAAGGAAAGCACCAATGTAGAAGGGCAGACATTGAAGAAAAAACCGAGTGTTTCAAAAAGAAAGGGAAAGCAAGCAGTACAAACAACCAGAAAAATCTAGACGAGGGAGGAGCTCTTAACAAGGCAGATGTTGGCAAATAAAGTCTTCAGCTAAGGTCTCTACCTTCTATAACAAAAAGAGATATCAAACCGAGAAAAAGAGGCTTTGGTACAAGCGCATAAATACTACACTCCTCCCGGTTAAGAGTTCAGAAGCATGGACATGTACTCAAACTGTGTACGTGCCATGCAGTCATCGGAGGCACTGTCGAGCTGCGCACTCTCAAAGCCATTCAGTTGCATAATTAATTGAAGAATAAGATTTTGAATGTCTCCAGATAACTAACTTGTTTAGTCTGTGAAGGTGACTATAAATTCGTCCTATTTAAGACAGCTGGAACTACTTATACTAGAAAGGGGTAGTTAAGCAAGATAAAGGCAAAGCTGGAGAGGCTGTACTGCTTCAAACGCATTACTACAGAACTTGAGAAATATGTACGGCTGTGAGAGTTCGGTCTGCTCCTTCGCGGCCATCAACACGATTGCCAAAAGGGAAGCTATGCCACTGGAACAGTTTCCCCTCTGCGGATCAGTTACCATTTTAACTCTGGGTTACGTACCTGATCAGTACATTGCAGTTGCAGGGCATATACCATTGATACATAGCCTTTCTGACATGCCCATTTAACGTCCCTTTCAAGTTGAGATTCGGACAAAGTGGCACAAGGCATGATGTAATTTGGAAAGAATTTTTTCCAGCTTTTGGGCATCATAAAAAACACTATGTGGTCAACACTGACTCTGAGAATCACAGAAATGGTTAGATCAGTGTAAGGCGCCTAAAACTTTTTATAATCCAAAGAACATTGCTTTTGATTTAAAACCCAAGAAAAACACATTGACATTCAATTCCTATGCCAAGCAGCTAATTTCCAAATTTGAAAGGGTAAAGCGATTATCTACTGATAGATTTTGTTTTTCAATCACATAGATGAGATTTGTTTCACTGCTAAAACGAACTCTAAAACGAACTGGGTTTGTGTATATATTTCTATAAAATATTTTCTGTGTAGCAGGAGTCGCACTTTGAAGGCATTGAAATCTTGAAGTGAGTGAGCTGCAAGAAGGTCCTACTAAGAACACTTTTTATGCAAATATATAGTTACAATCTCAATACTACCGCGCTCTTTACATTTTATATTTTGGTTATGAAATTACATGTTACAAATATTTTAATAATCCAAGCCCCAGGTTCCTCTAGAGATTTTGCTATTTCTACTTCCATTCATTTGTTTTCCAAACGTCTCCATTATCTCATGTATCTAGTCTGTGCCTCTGTGCCAGTAGAATCTTTCCAACGTCTGGCTTTAAGTATAGCTATAAATTCAAACTTGGATGTGAACCTAGACATACATCTCAATATTAATTGAATATCTTATTGAACTAGCATATGATTTACTAATAATCGAATGATTTTTTTACATCTAGGAGAGGGAGCAAATGTTTCCGATTTCCATCGGTTGATTTTTTTTGTTTACAGCATACCGTAAAAGTAAAAAAAAAAAAGGTAAAAAAAAATCAAAAACAATCAGATAATGGTGCAGTTAATATAGTTATGGTTGTAGCCATCAGGCTTATCTGAAGATATTCCTTAATTTGTTCTTGAGTTATTCTGAACAGCCATTGCAACCCTCCCCATTCAGGCAAGAATCAGAGGACATAGACCCACTCTACCAGTTTCATCAGATTGGTGGCCCTTTCCAAGACCTTCACCCTCTACCACAACATAATTTGTTTTTATTCTGCCAACTTGCAAGCTGGCTTCCATCCCCACTCTTTGCAGACAGAATATGCTGATTACTACCATGTCTCACAGTTGACTTTGCAACGTGCCTAATATAGCACATACTGTGGCCTCTATGATGGAAGGGTGACTTCTACTTGCTGGAGTGGAGGTCACCCTTCCTTCTTGTTCCTACACATGGATGCAGTCACCAACTTGTCCCATCTCATGTCCGACGTACTTGAAGGTTTGGTCCACACTTGTGGGCTACGTAAAGGTGAGAGGAGCACCTGGTTCAGATTGTTCACCGGATATAGCAAGAAGACAAGAATAAAGATTCCTTAAATGAGAAACGGAGGAAGAAGGAAGGAGAGCCATGCACACTAAAGAATTGAGAACTATTTGGAACCTGTGAGCAATAACCAATTATCCTTGGAATTTGTTAAAGGCTTAAGTACCTTTCCTTTAAGGAGAAACAGAGTGAACTAAAGAGTTCATCAAGCCACACTTGAACTACCTGACATTTCATTGCATCTCATGATTTCAAAAGAAGATTAACATGAAAAAACAGGGAGTGGGGTTAATTAATAAAATAAGACAAATCACGATAACCCCATGCAAACAATTTAGACCATCTAAATGTTGCTTTCAATATCCTGTCTTTATGTATCACCTGTAGAGAGTTTATAGATGCATTAACATTGGTTGCTTTTCTTGTCACACTAATTCGTTTGTTTCTTATTGTGGCTTTCTTTCATCTTGTTTTCATCCCTTTCGGAGCAGTTTTTTTCCCTTACTTTCCATTGATTGGATCTCTGTTATGCTTTCAAATTTCACAGGAAGGAACCATTTTTTTCTTTTTCCCATTCATTGGGACTGCATGTGTTTTCTTTATCGCTGCCCCACATGCTGCTTCCCTGCACCCATCCTGGTCTCCCTGGGTTGCTCTCCAACCATCCCAGGTCATCTTTAAAAGCAAACTACATGTGTATTTTGCCAGGTTTGATTAGTGAACATCCATCATTGGATGTTTGCTTTGATCCTCTGCTTCCAACAGATACTGTCTTGGCTAACTGATGAGATATAAAGGCGGATGAAACAGTGGTGAACATCCAATTTAAGGCCCATCACTAATAATTGGCTCCTCTTTACTTCAAAATGCAGCATACCCCTGCGAGCACCATTTGCTTCTGGTGAGGTTTCCTCGCAAAAGTGCCTCGTCCATCCTCTGTCACATTCCCTCTAACTCTTCCCACCCCCTCTACTCATCCCAAACGTGCTCCTGCTGCTATAATGTCCAAATAGACACTTTCACGACTCTTCCCTTTTCTATCACTCCACCATACTTTTCAATTCAACTAACAGACTCACATATCCAAAGCTCAAATTAGTTTAATATTTACCTATACTAATTCACTACTAATCCTGTTTGGGTTCCAGAGTACCGTGCTACCCCTTGATAGCACTTGGATGTCTCACCAGGGGTATCCAGCGCTATATAAATGTAAACACCTCCCTCTCCTATCTCTCTACTATATTTTTCAACCCAAGTAACAGACTCAAATTTCCACAGTTCAAATTAATTTTATATTTCCCTACACTAACTCACCACTAATAATTTTTGGGTTTCGGAGTAGAATGCTTCTCCCAGAATAGTGCTTTGATGCCTCGTCAGAATAGTAAGCGCTATATAAATGCAATTACAACAATATGTTATATAAAAGTACAGGCTTTGGTAAACACATGCAGCATTTTTCCAACTGGGGAGAGGCGGGCTGCTACATGCACTCAGTCTGCATCCAAGGGAGAATGTTTGCTAAGATTGTCTCTTCTCCCAGACAGCAATAAAACTCCTCCCTCAACAGCTACAAAGACCAAAAGGCCCGAGTATTTGCTCCAGTTAAGAATTATATGTAAAGTAAATAGCAAACATTTTCCTTAAAATTCTGACACTTCCTCCGGCAGCTATGATGATATTTTAAGTACTTTGTGCTACTTTTAAGATGGATCCCAGTCAAAAGGCTTTTAAATTCGGTTTAGTATTTTCGCCAGGAAATTAAAAAAATAAACAATGAAGCTGATAAAGATTAAAGCGAATTATTTAAATGCCCAGTAGGGAGATTCCTTAAAATATGTTTACTTTTCTATCGGTATTATTCTATTACTTTTGGGTTTTTTAAACAGTGCTTTACAAACTAGTATTGGCAAAGTCGACAGCTTAGCACTGGCATTATTAAGGCGCAGACTACTGGCTTTGCCAAGTTTTTTTTGTTTTTCTACTACACAACACTGCATTGCTGCACTCCTGCCACTTCAAGGCACTGTAAATACCAGCTGTTACTGCTACCCAATTTATTGATATTCAGCTTGCCAATACGGAGGGACAAACAACTTAGGCAGTATTTAGGGTGTCAAACCCTTGATCTGCAATCACCACACATCTCAGGGATAAGCGTTAACACATTGAGCCATTCTGCTACATTTCAGACAAACTCTCCAATTTAGACAATGATGCTATTAAATGATGGACTTCTTAATGTTGCAATGAGCTCTTTGAAATACAGAGATATGCTACCTGCTTAGATGACGTTTAACCATCCTTCCGCAGACGGCAGTGAAATAAATGGGCAGTAAAATCAATCTAGTATCTGCTAGTAGTAGAAATAATGACATACTCCTTGTCCACTATATACTACAGTGAGGATTATCCATACAGATAACAGTGAGGTGGAGAAGGCATCAGCGGGGTTTCTGTGGATAATAAGCCACTTCCAACTCATACAATTCAGAAATAGCAACCCTCATCACTAAGAGTAGCAGAGTTCTGTGAAAAACATACTGAAACAAAAACAAACATTCATCAAAATACAAATATAAACCAAAGACTAAAACATGAAAAATGATCCAAATTAGAGGAAGCAAAAATGGTATCTATGAAAGGAGTACAAATGATTTGATTAAAACTTCGATGACGGAAGCTCGCAGTGGAAAGACACATATACTTGGGAAATTTATGATCTACTGAATGTTGGAAGAAATAAGGATTGTGGGCACCAAAATGTAGCCACAGGTATAGTAGCAAGGTGTAACAGATGTACATCACTGACCACATAGGCCTGCAAATTCCACGTTTTGAAATCTTAGCCATGGCACACAGACTCTCTTTCAAAGAGGCAGTCGATGCCATGAGAGGGACCATCTAGGGGTGAAGGATGGATTAAGTGGTGGGGGATTGGGGGAGCATTTGGTTGAAATTCTGCCAATAAGAGTGTAGAATTTTAGAATTTCAACTGCAATTCAAGGGTACTGGGAATTTACTTAAAATAGGAGTAGGTTAGTTCCCAAATATCTTGCAGGGATGTGGCTGGGTGAGAGTCAACCGAGAAGCGAGAGCAGTAGCTAATGACCATACAATGCTTTTTCTTAAAATGATTTTTTCTATCTTTTTAGCTGGTCCCGACCTCTGCAATTTACTACACTGCAATCCTTTCTTTTAATGCACTTTAGCATACCTTTTACTTCTTTTTTAATTTACCGCTACATGATCCACCATCTTTTAACAGGAAAGAATGAAAAAATGGCCACCGCATAATGATATAAGCTCATGAATTTTGTGCTGATGCATGCACATATGTTATAAATGTATGGACAGACAGTGGCGTCTCTGTTTTTTGCTGGTGATGTTAAGTATCAACTACAAGATTCTTCCCTCTCCCTCACACCCGTCAGCGGCAAGCACTGGCAAAGCCAAAACCTCAGCTAACACCTTTTCAAAGCACAGCTTGTTGGCTTTGCCAGTGCTCAATTAAGATGCCATTGTGTATGTCACCAGTTGGCATCATTTCGAGTCTGGTGTATTATGTAAGTGGAACACGTTGTTGTGTTCATGGCTGCCACATGAAAACATTTTAACTGCTCAAATTCTTTCCACGTTCGAGATAAATATGCATCCAGTACTATTGTGTATGAATATTCAATTGAAGTGGAACGTGGTTGAAAGTTAAACAATTATATCCTCAAAATAGGAAATATTTTAAATTGAGTACATTAAAAACAATCTCCATTAAATCAGTGCCCTGGGGATGTCATACATATGCGGTCTTTCAAAGTTGTAGCCAAAAGACCTGTCAGTCAGTCACTTGGAAGAAGCTGATAAACAGACTACTGCGAGTTTTATTAGCTCATCTTAGTCTTGTCAAGTTCATTGCTTGTGCCGAATAAGGTCCAATTCTTGTGTGATGCGGATATATTGCTAATATGGTTTAGACTAACCAAGATGCATGACACTTAGTAGTCCTGTCAGCCCAACAGAGCGGTATTCTTGATCTCTGATAGGCTACAAAGTGGAGGCGGACTTGAAGCAACGGTGAAAAGAAGCTGTCTTTTTAGAGTATGTGCTTCTGACTCTTAGTGCGCGCTGTGAGCTTGCAAGATCACCCAATGTCCAAAACTTCAGGGCAAATAAGAGCAGATTTCAAGATCTGAAGGTCTGGATCTTGGAGGCCCTGGGAAACGAGGGTAACCAGGATCGAGTGCTGTGCTACACTACTTGTGGGAGGGAAAAAGGGAAACAGCTTATGATTCCGTCAGGCTGTACTTCTGCTATGCCCACTTCAATAAGAGGCTCCTTCCGATCTTTTATTATAGCAAGCACTTTCTCCCCCCATTCTCCTTTATGTAGCAATACCTGGGGGAGGCACCAGTTTCATGGCGACTTGGAAAACCTGCTCCTTCTCAACAGTGCTTAATTTGTAATATAATAAGTGCCGGGGCTATGACTAGGTGGCCACTACAGCTTGCACCACCGATTGCCTCCTCATCGCTGCCAATGACGGTACCAAAACAACTGCTAACAAGCTTTTTCACCTTAAAGTGCGACAGTTCAGATTATTCCGGGTCCCCAGAGCTAAAGGAATGGCTGGGAGGCAGGAATTAGTATTTTTCATGTATTTTGCATTCATAAACAACCGATGTTCTGCTCATATCTAAATTAGATGAGCAGTGCCACCATGTGGCAGAGTGTCATAAGTGTGTGATGACACTTAAGTGCTGGTGCTGAGCACTGGAAACCAATTAAGTGCCGGTGCCGAGAACCGGAAAGCACCGCCTGATATTAAGCACTGCTTCTCAACACCTCCCTGGGTTAACCTTTAATCTGACTCCTGCTGTCCTCCACTGGGCACTTGTTGCGCCTCGCCCCCAATAAGACAATAGTTCACTCACACTCATGGCACTAATGAGCCGAATAAAGGAGACAGGCAAGATGGCGCGAGGAACTAAAATGTAGTCTAAGATCCCCACTTGTTGACCGGAGAGGTTATAAGAGTGCTACATGGGCTCATTCTCTGACCCTGATGGGGTTGCTCTGGGCAAATACCCGAAATGTCGTGCAAAGCCTCATCCTCCAGATTGAATGGTGGACTTTCAAGAAGGTATCTCGGGGTCTAGTATAAACATCACTGCTGAGGCTCAGGAAACAATATAGATTAATCACCTCACCACCAGGTTGAGACTCTGTTCTTAAAGCTTCAGCAGAGGCCACCAGGAGTTAAGAGAGAAAGGTGCGCTAATGCAGGCTAAAGAAAAACATGTTGAGTAGCTCAAATACTTGAATTTAATGAAACTTCTATAGGGCCAAAACTCATGCAGTCTGATACAATGGACAAGCTTCAAGCATGGCTAGTATGCCTGCATTGACACGAAACCTCAATAATGGCGATAAAAGATGGTTTGAGTACCTCACTGCACATGCAGGTTGACATTAATTCAGCTTTTTACTATCAGTAGTCATGTACGGAAGACAGACACCCAGAGAAACAAAATATCTCAGGTTTTCTTTCTGAGATAACATTGACCCACTTAACCCCCCCTTCAGGTTGTGAATCTGGAGAAACCCTTCACGGAGCAAGAAATTAGAGGAGCCCTCTTCGATTTACCAATGAGTAAAGCCCTGACGCAATAGGCTTCGTATTGAGTTTTATAAGACCTATGCTGCATTACTAGTTCCCCCTTCTAGTGAACCTGTACGAAGCTGCAAGATGGTAATTTGCTGCCCACCACCAATCAGGCAATTAGACCACGTCCCTACTCCCTAAAATTAGTCGAGACACAATCTTGATTGCTTCTTATCCGTTGATTTGATTTTAAATACAGAGTACAAAACACTTAGTAAAATACTTGTGTATATGCTCCTACCCTTTTTCCCAGCATTAATACTTTGAGAGCAGAGTGCCTTTAACCTGGAGCACAGTGCCTCCTCTAACAGCAGGCGCCTATTTGGCATTTAAGATGGGGCTACCAGCACCAAGTGCTCACCTAACTATATACCTGGCTTTGGATCCGGCGAAGTCCTTTAATACAGTAAAGTGGAGATACATGTTGCATTTTTTAAAGAAGAATGGCTTTGGAAAGCAAATAATCAGTTGCGTTGAAATGCGTTATCACAATCCCTCTGCTAGGATTCGCAGAGGGCACGTCATCTTTAATCAGTTTAGTGTCCGCTATCCCACTGGTTTTTCGCACTGATTATTGAACCTTTAGCAGATAGGATCCAAGAGACTGGGGCAGACTGTGGACAGAATCATAAATAAAACCCACATTACTTCTTTATATGCAGACAAGTTCCTGTTCTGGGTGTAAGGAGGCTAATTTGGCTGTTTATCAGATGTCTTGTTGGACTTATAGGCGAAATCAGTTCTTGTATAATTGAAATAAATATTTCCTTCAAATCCCTCCCATGGTCTATTGCCTTCTATACTGATTGATAGAAGGTTAAGATGAGAGCATAAAATGTTTAGGTATATGGGATAATTGGAATCAATATTTCCTTCAAATCCCTCCCATGGTCTATTGCCTTCCATACTGATTGATAGAAGGTTAAGATGAGAGCATAAAATGTTTAGGTATATGGGTATTAAAATATACCATGCAGATGCTAACTTATAAGACGGTAAAGTAGGGATGGCTATCAGTTCACTACGATATGGTGGAGTTTTGATCTACCCTTTGACTGGCAGTAGTAGGCAGAGTGGCAATGGCGAAGATGGTGGCACGAACGCGCCTCTTTCCGCTAACCCATCTATGGCTCTCCCAGGAAATGTTTTTGTGAAATAGATGGCCTTCTGGGTAGATTGATCTGGGAACCCGGTAGATGTGGAGTGGTTTAAATAAATTACAACTGGGTTCGCACAAGGGATGTTTAAGCGTCCCAGATTTTTAGGGATACTACTTGGCAGACTAGTTACAATGGATGGCCAGCAGGGTGGTGGGCCTCTACTTGTTAGAGATCAGGTTCTTGTGGGCGGGACAGAGAGCGTAATGCCATCTTTTTCCACAGCAGGTGATCTCCAAAGGGCTCTCTAAAGCTTGTTTTTACTGCCTAGGCTTGTTTACAGTGTACTCTGTGCCTTACACATATGACAAAGCCACGTGCGCCTGTGATTTTACTACAGGCGTATTTGCACAAACTGGCATTGTTGGTATGAGGGATTTAGGACTGTGGAAGAAGTTTGGGACTTCAATCACAGGGGAACATTTCAGGATGGAGCCATGGAGGGGTTTCAGTTACTTCAGGAAGATGAAAAATAGTTACTTCCCTGTAATCTGTGGTTCTCCAGTATTGGTGTCTTTCATAGATTCACATGCCTGAATCATTCCCCGTCGTCGGAGTGGAAGTCCCACGGTACATAAAGCAATAATATGCAAATAATTACCAAAAAACCTTAGAAATAAACAACCAGGAAGTAAAGTAGCCCTAAGCTACAAGAGTAAAAACTTCCACACTCATGACTATCATAGTCATTTTGTATAGTCCAAACTGCAGCCAATCAGGCGACAGAACCCACTAGAAAGTAGAGCCAACATCATAGCCAAAAGAGACTCTGAGGGGAGGTGGGTGGGTGCATGTGAATCTATGAAAGACACCAATACTGGAGAACCACAGATTACAAGTTACTATTGATCTTCTCCAGTATTAGGGTGTCTTTCATAGATTCACATACCTGAATCAGAGTAGATAGCAGTACAAACAATCATGCTCGAAGGAACGCTCGTTGCTTCACAGTATCAATGTACATACGCATATCAATGCATTATGAACCAACTCTTAAACGTATACAAATACAGTAGGGTTTACATATGCATACTGGGTAGGATCTAAAAAAAAAATATATGAATAAGCGTCTAAAAAGAGCATAGTGGAGGAGGAAGAACAGAGGCTCACCTTATTAAAAAAGATTGCGGAGAACTGCTCATCCGACTGACATATCTGCATAACTTGCAGTGTCCAAACAGTAGTGTTTGGTAATGAGTGTCTGCTGGACCAGGTTGGCGCTCTGCAGATTTGATGGAGAGGCACCCCAGCAAAGAGAGCGGTGGTTGCGGAGATCGCTCTCGTAGAATGTGCTCTCGGCGTGGTGCATAGAGGCCTTCCCGCCTGTTGATGACACAGACTAATCGTCAAGGACATCCCACGAGCTATGGTCTGTTTGGATACAGAGTAACCCTGACGTAGCCTCCATATGCTACGAAAAGTAGATCCGATTTTCAAATTGTAGCAGTTCGTTGCAGACAGAACTTAAGACATCTCTGATGTCCAGGGAATGTAAAGCTTTCTCTGCTGTTTTCTGAGGATTTGGAAAAAATGTTTTCAGAATTACCGGTTCATTAAGGTGAAAATCTGAAGGAACCTTAGGCATGAAGCTGGGATTGGTACGAAGCACCACTGAATTAGATGTGAATTGCAGAAAAGGTGGCTTAATCGTGAATGCTTGAATGTCGCTGACCCTTCTTGCTGATGTCAGCGCCAACAGCAGAGATACTTTCCAAGAAAGGAACTTAAGGCCAACTTTGTGAATAGGTTCAAAGGGGTGTCGCATGAGTTGAGTGAGCACTACATTCAAATGCCAAGATAGAGGCCGAATAGGGAGAAATATACGAAACAGCCCTTTAAAAAATTGTTGAATAACTCTGGTAGAGTTAGAACCATCTTGACGGAATCTGGAGATAGCTGCCAAAAACACTTAACGTGGAATGACATAATCCAGACTTTGCCAATTGAAGAAAGAATAGTAAAATCTGTTCTGACTTGGCCTGAATGGGATGTAAATTGACAGATTGACACCAAGTGCAGAACCGTTTCCATTTGAGCTTATATGTCTTGATTGTGGCAGGTGCTCGAGCATTAGCTAAAACTTCTTTACACTCTGGGGGAATATCTAAGTGCGCAAATTAACCGCATCGCTGCTGCGGTCATTTTTGCGCTGTGCGGCTTTTTCCGCAAAACCGCGTTACATGACGAGCTCAGCTCGTCATCAGCACACGCCACCCGTGGCTAATGACGAGCTGAGCTCGTCATCAGCATCGAAGGGGTTAAAGGTGTTGAGGAGCCATGCTGCTAATTTCAAGGATGCTGGGTCATGGTGACAGATCTGACCCTTTTGAATGGACAGAAATTTGGTATTGGTGGAATGGGATCGCACTCCGATAGGAGGAGAAGCTAGGTGAGCCAGTATTGGCGAGGCCATCTGGGGGCAATGAGAATGGCGATAAGGCTACTTCTTCATCTTGGATATAACCTTGGGTATCAGTGGAATCAGAAGAAAGGCGTAGGCATATATTTGTGACCAGTTCATGGAAAGCGCATTCTGCACGAGTCCCTGTGGGAAAGCCAGCTTGCGAAGTAAGGGCATTTGTGGTTCTGGTTGGTCACTAACAGGTCCAGCTCTGGGCTGCCCCATTCTCGGAAAACTCGATCCAATGTTGGTTGATGCAATTCCCACTCGTGGTTGGACATCTGAGATCTGCTGAGAGAATCCGCTAGGACATTGGAAATCACTGGAACATGGACCGCTGATCGAGTGATCCCGTGTCGTAGTGCCCAGTCCCAGATCTCCTGGGCTTGCTGAGAGAGAAGGGCCAACCTTGTGCCGCCCTGTTTGTTTAGGTAGTGCATACTTGTTGTGTTGGCCGTCCGAATCAACACCGACGTCCCTGGTATGATGGATACAAAAGACTTTAGGGCCAAGAAAATGTCCCGCAGCTCCAGGAGTTTGATGTGCCATGTCCTTTGATGCACAATCCACTTTGTTGATTGTCAACCCCTTAAGGTGTGCCCCCCATCCTTCGAGGGAAGAGTCTGTTGTGAAACTTGGGACTTCCGATAGGAATGTACATCCCTCTTCTAAGTTCTCTATCAGAGTCCACCAAAGTAGTGCTTTTTTCATCCGAGGCGTTATGAGAATGATGTCGTCGACCGAACCGGACACCTGCAACCATTGGAGTTTGAGTTCTTCTTGCAAAGGCCTCATTATGAGACGGCAATTTGGTATTAACGGGATGCAGGATAAAATCATCCCCAGGAAGGATTTGAATAGTCGAACTGAAACGCACTCTTTTTCTTGCAACAGGTGAGCTAATTTTCGGATCTTGTGCTGCCTCTCGAGACGAAAGCCTGCGCGAGTCGGGTGTCCAGTGTGGCCCTTGTGACGGAAGAAGATGAGATTTTTCGAAGTTGATCGAAAGACTGAGAGATTGTAACAGAGACAGACATCTTTGGACGTGTGCTTTTGTCTCAGATAAGGAATTCGCCTTTATAAGGCAGTCATACAAGTAAGGGAAGATTTGAACGCCTTCCAGGCGAAGGTGTGCGGCCACCGGAGCTAGCACCTTTGTGAACACACAGGGTGCTGACAGTAGTCCAAAGGGAAGGACTTTGAAATGAAAATCCCTGCCAGCAACTCTGAACCGTAAGAACTTTCTGGGCCTTGGGAGAATCGGCACATGAAAAAAAATAAGCATCTTGAAGGTCGAGGATGGCCATGTGATCCCCTACCGAAAGAAGCTGGAGGATTTCTTGAAGCGTTAACATCCTGAAGGACAATTTTTTCAGGTATTTGTTGAGGGCGCACGGGTCGAGGATGGGGCGCCATTCCCCTGTCTTCTTACGATGAGGTAGAATCCCGTTCCTCTTTGCAATTGAGGAACTTTTTTGTGCGCTCCTTTCCGAATCATTAAATGTATCTAGAACAGCTCCTTGAGATGAGCAGGTAATGGGCCTTTGGGAGGAGAATTTGGAGAGGTTTTGATGAATTCCAAAGTGTGGCCCCTGACCACTATATCTAGGACCCATTTGTCTGTAGTAATCTTGGACCAGTTTGAGTAGAAATGGAATATTTTCCATCCAACCTTTGATTGGGGAACGGGCAGAGATGGTGGCAGGAGGCATATCTCATTGTTTCTTGGAGGAGTCCCGCCCACGATAGGAAGACCTCCTCTTTGATTGCGAGAAGTTGTTACCTTGCTGTCCGTACGTTTGTTGTTTGTATGGTTGATATCTCTGGTTACTTTGAGAAGATTTGTACGATCTTTGTTGATTGTAGCCCCCTCTATTGGAGAAGGACCCACGTCCTTTGGGACCACGAAAGGACGACTTCCGAAACTGAAGGCTACCCATGATCTTGCCATCTCTGTGTCCTTCTTTATTGCTTGCAGGGCCTCGTCGACATGCTGGCCAAAGAGAAATTCCCCATCATACGTTATGTCGATGATTTTTACTTGCCCCTCTTGGCGAAAGGATGTTTACTTCAGGCAACCCTGCCTTCTTAGTACAGCTGCTCCCGCCAACTGCTTGAAACCTGTAGATGCCACATTAACTGCTGCGTCGATCATTTCCGCAGAAGTGCACTCCCCTTCGTGCAGTATCTTCCTAGCTTTGGATTTTTCATGCTCTGGTAACAGTTCAATATATGGTTAGATGTCCGACCACATCTGCCTGTCGTATCTACCTAATATTGCTAAGGAGTTTGCAGCACAAACCGTAGTTTCCGCCATGGTGGAGACCTTCTTGCCAATGGAATCCAGACGTCTCACATCCCTGTCTGGTGGCGCAGTTATCGGTGAAGAGGGGTTCCTGGCCTGTCTCTGAGCCACTTGGATGAAGACAGAATCAGTTTTAGAGTGTCCTATAAGGCATGCAGGTGAGGAATTAGGAGACTTATACTTTTTGTCCAAGCGAGGCAAGACTGCGGACAGAGAATTGGGCGTTGACAAGATCTTCAGCCCCTCTTTCCAGATGAAGTCTATTATGGGAATTGTTCTCACTTGTTTTTGCGGCTGATCCTTAAAATCGTAAAGGATTAGTCGTCCTTTTTCGTTTCCATAGGAATTAGAACCCTCTTTGTAGCTCGTTCCATTATGAGATAGAAACCACCAATATCTGCAGGCGGAGAGTCCGCAGGAGGTGGAGCAGATGGTGATTGAGTTTGTATTTGATAGTCATCCCACTCCGATAAGTCATACTTGTCATCAACTTCTACTTCTTCCCTGTCCTCATCAGTGTGGATAGCCTCCCTGGAATGGAGAGAGTGTGCCGGAGAAGGTGGACCTGCAGATACTGGTGCTGGGGAAGGTTGTCTTGGGGATTTGTACGCAGAGACCGATACTTGAGGCATGGGCGTCGAAGGAAGCGACTCAGCCGATTCAGATAGAGGAAACCGGCGATAGTAGTCGTCAACAACTTGCAATATATGTTGGACGAGGGCTAATGGCATCTGTGCTGTAGGCACCGTAGCAGGCGCTTGATGTTCAAGGAACTGCTCCTCGTCCTGATCTTCATCCTGATATTGGATGAGCAACTCAGATGGACTCCTAGCAGTGCGAAACATGTCCTCCACATCTGACTGCTCCTAGTCATCCTCAGAGTCCTGTCACGGAGACCAGCGTTGACAGAGAAGAAGTCGACGACATTATTTTAGGCCTCAGCGACGAAAAGGTGACGTCGAAGTAGCGTCGGCGATGATTATAGTCGACGAAGTAGTCCTCGTCGATGCCGTTGACGACGGAGCCACTTTGAGGTAAAACTTTTTCAGGAAGTCATTTTGAAGCCAGAGACTTTCCAGACTTTCTCGGGGCGTAACAAGTCTAGATTTTGAAGGTGGAGAAGCCTTTTTTGAGGAAGAAGATGAAGGCAAGCTAGAACCCTTAGTGGATTTTGCTTTTCTCTACACCTTAGCACCAGGAGAAGATACATCTTCCTCAGCCATCCTCTTCCTGAGGCCACACTTCCTACCTCAGGTAAGTGGTTGTCCTGATCCTTGATCTTCTGCAGCCACAGAAGAATTCGACCTTCCCTGTCTCTGAGGGTCTTCTGAGGGAAGGTCCTGCAGATCTTACAATCCCTCACCTCATGATCCGGGCACAGGCAGTAGATGCACTTCTTGTGGGGATCTTCTGAAAAAAGCTGGAGCTTCCCACAAGATTCACAAGGCCTGAAGAGTGATTTTTTAGAAGATGACATTCTAAAGGTAGGTGAAAACCAGCCAAAAGAGTGAAGTACTGAGCAGAGCTCAGTGAGACTCCCTTCACACGACGTGCGGTAGAAAATCTGAGCGCCTGAGCCTCTGGGGAGAACATTCTAGTGGGTGCTGTCGCCTGATTGGCTGCAGTTTGGACTATACAAAATGACCATGATAGTCATGAGTGTGGAAGTTTTTACTCTTGTAGCTTAGGGCTACTTTACTTCCTGGTTGTTTATTTCTAAGGTTTTTTGGTAATTATTTGCATATTATTGCTTTTTTATGTACTGTGGGACTCCCACTCCGACGATGCAGAATGTGAATCTATGAAAGACACCCCAATACTGGAGAATCGGGCCTCCAGGCAAGCCAATTGTTGTTACATGCCAGAATAATGAGGGCTGTTCAAATACAGTGGAATATAAGGCACGCAAACCATCCACACATGCTTTCCTACAGACACATACCAAAGGAGAGGCATATAGATCGGTTAATAGGTTTTATAAAGCCATCACAAAGCATACTGCAACTTACCTTCAGACACTTCGGGATAAATAGATCGAATATACAGGTTGTGAATTTAACAAAAGGGAATGGGAAAAACTTAGCTTATCCACATAAGGTCTCACACAATGTGCGGTTTTACCTTAAACAATTCTATATTCAAAGTAAAGTTTACTAAGATACAAGTGATTTACCCAGATACCGCAGCACAGTACCACAAGTGTCATGTTGAGAATGAGGATTCTAAACATGATGAGGTTTTGCCTTTTTGTATCCTTATTGTCTTGAGGTTACAAATGTTTGTGACAATAAGTAGGAGAAAGGATGTGGCTTAAATTGAAGGGTGAACTTTGAGACTGCTAAAAAATGCTTTAAAAAGAACAAGGCTGCAACTAGGATTCTATGTCAGGACCAGAGGCGAGGATTAGGCTAAATCTGTCTCAACTTTTATTTAACAAACAGCCATAAAAACCTTGTATTTATTCAACATTAAACTTCATTTCCAATGAGACATTGGGAAAATAAATAGAACAATATTGTCCAATCCACATTCAGTAATTCCCTTCAATATGCTCTGTCAACACTCTATTCCCCTCCCTCTTCGCTGCCTCAGTAAAGTGTTTACTTGCTGCTGCGCTTTTGCGATTATTATAAGGTTTTACTGCCTGATAAACTGTATTCTGCATGCCATTTTGTGGTTTTATTGTCATGTGGAGTGATCAAGGATTGTGAAAAAACTGGGTACATCTTTTCAGCAAAGCTGCAGGAACGTTCTTCGCGGCCACATATCAAATACAGGCTATGCTGCGCTGTGCTGATATTCGTACGCAAGAGTGCCCGCGCTATTTTATTCTTCGCGCTCAGTGAGCTCTACCCCACCCCAGGCATGTCAGCTTCACCATTACAAGCATCTGGTGACGCAAGACTAGCCGCATAGTAGCACGGGAGCTGTATGACTAATTTCAAAACTACCATAATTAACAGAACCCTTTTCAGAGCCACCGCATGGAGGCCGAACCCCCCTGTGGGAGTAAGATATACCATCTGAGGAAGAGTTTTTGGGGACACAACCTAGGCAGCACATTATTATATTTAAATACAAACATAACACAGGGAGCGCACTGTCCCAGGGGTCCTATAGTGCCCCAATTAATGTTCTTGTGAAGAACTTCTGTTTCTATTGGTTTTTTTCCCCAAAATAAATTGCTCTCCGCATTCAGGAGTCATACTCTCCTTATTGCCTAATGATGCAGGATTCATAGGAGTACATGAAGGAGGAGGAAGTGGTCTACCTCCCAATTGACTGTCAACTCTGTCAAAAAATGGATGCCTCTACTTTTAAAGGCTGTGTCCCAAATTGCGGCACCTATGGAGAAGAAATTACTCCAAAGAGAAGCACAATGCCAGAAACACCTCATAGCAAGGGAAGATTTATCTGGGCCTATGGCACCCTCACCTCCAGAGCAGCCCTGGGCACTGATTTCAGACACTAAATGCAAACATGCAGATAACCCTGAGGTCGACTTGGAACCCTTTGCCTGACTTTCATGGAGTCCAAGAACCCTCCTAATGACTTAATGCTTAGCACCTTGGAGGGCCCGTCTTTTACGTTTCCCTCTCCTGAGCCCTTGGACGCGGATGATTCCCCTACGGTTTCGGATTGGGATGGTGGCTCAGGTGGGCTCTGGTGTCCGTCTGGCAATTCCTTTTCCTCAGAGGGCAAACCCAAGCCGGATTTTCTGCCCCAGCTTCAGACATGCTGAGTCCAGATCTCTTATATCCGTGCTCTGCAGATTGGTCCCCGTGCTAAGGTAGCTTTCTACGCGGGGGCTCATTGCGAAAGCAACTGGACAAAGAAGTACATAGGTGTCTGCAGGCAGAATGTCTCATACCTTCCCTGGAGGTCAAGGTCGCCCTCAAGACAGAAATAGAGGCCGAAATTACGACCATTTTGGCAAAATTTGTGAGGAATCCAAAAAATTGAATAGACAAGTCCTGGTGCTCATGCCAGTACAAGTTACTGGATGCAGCGGGAGCCCTATCTAAAACTCTGCACATGGCTGAGGATTCTAAGGCATCCTGTCTTCTAATCTCCTCAGAAGCATTATCGAGCTGGGCTCAAAGAGCCATAATCATCCTGGGTAATGCCAACTGTGTGATTTATACTGAAAGGTTTAGATCCATATTGATCAAAACTGACCCAAAATTGCGGGAATTAGCAGCATCTGAAGCGGGTCCCA
Source organism: Lissotriton vulgaris (assembly GCF_964263255.1). Lineage (NCBI taxonomy): Eukaryota > Metazoa > Chordata > Amphibia > Caudata > Salamandridae > Lissotriton > Lissotriton vulgaris. The sequence goes on from NC_141699.1 coordinate 995,726,070, forward strand.
TCGCACAGGGGAGAGCCTTCGGGGATCCCTTCATCCGTGAGCTGGGCAGATTTGTTATTATATTTAATTCCCTAGATAAAGCCAAGACATTTTTAAAAATAATTTTCAACCCCTGGGTTTTTTGCTGGAGCCGTTTGTGGAAGGGGTCGCTCGTCCAGCTGTTTTTTTACATCAAGCCTCCATCAGGGATCAGACATCCAGGGAGGACAATACCAGGACACTTTTGGGTACGGGAATTTCTATCACACCAGAAGTTACCCATGCATGCAAGGTTACAGAGGAGATTCCAGAGGCAACAGTGCCTACAACACCCATCAGGGTGAGAGTTCAATGCTCAATAAGAGTCACACTTGGGAGGGGGGGGGGGGGGGCAGAATTCTTTTAACTGAGAGGCTCTTATAACAGATGCTAGGGTTCTTCAGACCGTAAAGGAGTTATATGTGTCAAAATCCAAACTGCACAGACTAAAACCCGGGCGTTTTTCTCTGGACCAAACAGCTGGTAGATGTAGAGGTCATCCAGCTCTTGGAGAAGCGAGTGATCATTCCAACATCTTTACATCCCTATGGTTTTCTCAGCAATCTCTTCCAGGTGGAGAAGAGAGATATGGGCCAACGTCCCATTAACAACCTGAGGGAGTTCAACGAATGGCTGGTTTACCGCCACTTCAAGATAGAAGGCATCTATCTTCTCAGGGATTTGTTGCAAGCAAACAATTGGATGGTGTGTTTAAATTTGAAGGATGCCACCCTTACGATACCCATCTTGCCACAGCACAGTCACTTCCTCCTAAATGGATATCGCAGATTTTCGAATTAATCTCACCTTCTTTTCCTTTCGGTCTCTCCTTGCAGTTTCACCAAGGTACTCAAATCTGTGGTGGAGCACTTGAGATCCCGACGTATCAGACTAATAGTCTATCTGGACGATATCCTCATTATGGATCAAAGTCCGACATGACTATCAGGCCATCTTCAAAAGACTATCGATTTCCTAGAATCTCTCGGCTTTGTGATCAACAAGAAGTCGTCTTCTGAGTCCCTCCCAATCTTTACAGTTTCTGGGGTTTGTGGTGGACTCCGTGAGGATGGCAGTAGCAAAAATCCATGCACAGATTGACCGTCTGTGGCGAAAAACAGGCACACCCGTCACATTTATGTTGGTGGTGTTATCAATCAATGTCATGTGTAAAACAAAGCATCCTAGTAAAAACAATGTATGCACATTGTATCTAGGAAAATGGTGGTTTGAGCTATGTAATCTGTCATTTCAGCACACCCACTCACAAACCTGCACTTAACTAAACACTCTTATTATGGTGAACATTATTTGCTGGATATTGCCCAGGATATGCACGCGGCGGTCAATTATGTAGTGTACCAGATTCCAGACATTTCTGTCCGGTGTTGGGGGAGGGGGGGGGGGGGGGCAACAGGGGGGGGGGGGTGGCTAAACCTACAAAAGTTTGAAGACCTCTGGTCTAAACTGATGACTTCTCTACGTAAACTTGCTGGCATACTGGGCCTGTTGTCCTCGTCTATACAGGCTATTTTCGCAGCTCCACTTCACTATCTAGCATTAAAACACCTCAAAATCTTCCATCTACAACAGGGTCTCACCTACTCCAAGTCCATTCCCCTTTCGTAGGAGGCCAAGGAGGAACTGCAATGGTGGATATTCCATATGGAGGCCTGGAATGTCGGTGCCATTTTCTGGTCCCAACCTGCCCTTGTGATAGAATTGGACGCTAGGGGCTTAGGTAGGGGGCATGTTGCAGGAATTTTCAACAGGAGGAAAATGGTCATCCGCCAAACAATCCTTCCAACTAAATTGCCTGGAACTGACACAGGCTCCTTTGCAGTGAAATGCTGGACCAAAGGCAAGGCCCAGTGTCCTAAAAATTGACAATGTAGCGGCTACCCGCTATGTTAACCATCTAAGGGGAAAGTGATCAAAAACCCTCTCTGACTTGGCTCGAACCCTTTGGACCTACTGCTTCGACAACCAGATCTTTGTCCAGCAATATTTCTTCTTGGGAAATCCAACTAAGTAGGGAATTGGCATTCCTGACACTGGCACAATGTCAGCATTTGGAATTAACACCCACTAGGGTCCCAGGAGATTGAATCGAGGTGGGGTCCCTTCTTGATACATCTATTTGCCTCTCAACTAGACCATCAGTTGGACAGATACTGCAGATGGCGACCCAATCCTAATGCAGTGCCCACCAATGCATTTCTCCAAGATTAGAGCAAGGAGAGGGGTAAACATTCCCACTGTTCACAATCATCATGAGATTGTCTACTCCAGTTCGGAGACAGCATGCAGATATGGTGGGGTTTACCCCAATGAGGAGGTCTTGGGGCTGGTTTCTAGTTCTGATGTAAGTTTCTTGGGACTTTCCAAACCCTTTACCTGTTTCTGGATCTCGTTTGGGATCCCCAAACGAATCCCTATCACCTGGTCCTAGCAGACTCCCTCTCTCACCATGGCGTGGAACATTACTGGGAATGTAGGAAGGTCCCGGGCTGCGTTCTTACTCACCAAGGCCTGGGCAGATACCACAGAAAAATATATAATTTGGCTCGGTCCTGATGGTCCAAATGGATTGGTTGGTGTCATTAATGAAAACTGGATCCTGGATCCTGAGAGTATGGACATGGTGTACATTCTGAATTTCCTTGTCTCCTTGTTTTTGGAGCGGTTAATACCCTTCAGTCAGCTATTTCTGCAGGTCACTGCCCTCTGGATGGTCAAACTGTTGGGGAACACCCTTTAGTTTGTAAAATCCTTCAAGGCATTGGGTTGTCTCTTCCTCCACAATCCAGATATTCCAATCTTTGGGATGTTGATAAAGTCCTTCGACTATTTCAATTATCGCCTTCAAATAAATGTCTCTCAAGAAAACAAATGTCGGCAAACATAGCTACTCGGTTATGTTTAATTTCCCGGCAAAGAGTCTTGGATGTGAGAGTCCTGGACATAACAGGTAGAGATTTCACAGTGGATGGGGTGACCTTCTACATTTTCAGAAGGACAAAATGTAATTCCGAGGTTATGTCATACCCCACATTTCCAGATGTTCCAAAATTGTATGTGTGGTAAAAGCACTAAAAGCTTGAGTCTATTGCAGAGGACATCCGTCCTAATGGGGAAAAACAGTTGCTTATATGCTTTACCAGGCCTCATCATACTATTTCTTCCCCTACCATGGCAAAGTGGGCGAAATGAGCCATGCGAGAAGCTGGTATTGGTATTGCCCAGTTTGGGGCCATTCTGTGAGACTGGGTCCCCGCATGGAAGATTGTCTCAATGCAGCAGACTGGTCCTCAGATTCTACGTTTAAGAGGTTTTAATTAAAACCAATTCCAAATCTGGCATCCTTGGTGGTGGGAAAGCTTTACGCTGGCCTAATCCTTGCCTTCGGTCCTAACATAGAATGAAAAATATCCTAGCTATCGTAACAGAAAGTTTTGAATCTATTAAGGACACAGAGGCGAGGATTAGCCCACCCTTCAAAAAAATTATATATTGTTTTCTACCCCCCACCTTCATAAAGGGATTTCTTTAGTTGTAACTGTCAAGTGACACTACCAAGGCTACATGTAGGTCATTATTAGTTGGTTTTGATGGTTTACTGCCAATATTGAGGATCAAGTTATTTGACTTCTGACTGTATATTCACCTGTTACAAACCATTTAGGAACAGTATCTTATATGTCTGTATTTTTCACCAATGACAGATTTCACTAAACAAGATTAATACTGGAGACATCAGCTGTGTTCACAGGAAGAAAGAGTGGGATAGAGCGTCGACGGAAAGCATTGAATGAGATTACTCGGACAATATTTAAATGTTTATTTTCCCTATTTCTCAAGGGAAATGGAGTTTAATGTTGTATAAATAAATGGCTGTTGGTTAAATAAAAGTGAAGAAAGATTCAGCCTAATTCTAGCCTTTGTGTTCTTAATAGAATATAAACATTCAGTTACTATATATAGGACATTTTTCACTATTGATTTAGCTTTGCTGATAGCTAAGATCGAACATTCCGGAGAAATGTGCCTAAGCCACCCACACTGGGCAAATGGAAAAGTAGCGTTACAGTTTGTTCTGAAGCGGAGAGTTATGCCCTACAAAAAGAAGACAAAAGAGGCTCATATTATTGCCCAACTGCATTACAATGGGAGGAGTTGTTCTTAAAAGTTACCATTAAGGATAAAAATAAGGCTGCTTAAACTTAATCCAGTTAAACAGTTGGCTTTTGTACACATTAATGTCCTGTAGCTGCCTCTGAGTTTGATGTGCAATCTAACACTAACAATACTTCTATTTCAGTGCCTCCCCTTAACCTAGGGTATTTGGCTGGGAGATCTTGAGTGGATTTGATTCAACTACCTGGAAGATAGGGTTGTAATCTTAGTCTGTGAGCTTTGCTTTTGTAAACAGACATGCTTTGAACTCCGAGCTGATATTATTGGATATGTCCTTTCTGTATCTATACCAAATTGATTAAACATGAATTGCTGTCTCTCCAGTGTTGTATTATTGGGATAGACCTGTACTCTGTTAGTCTACCATGCAAAATTGGGGGAAATGGCTAAGTTAAAAGAATTTGGGAGCGATTATTGGTGAGAGTTAATGCCTGTGAAAAATGGGATACGCAGACAGGCCAAGGACTATGTGGCCGAACAAGATGGTTGAACGGACGTAACTCTCGGAGCTCCCGCTGGCAGAAAAGTGATCCGATACTATCCTGATTCACAAAACAGGTCTCTACCCCGCAATTGACGTCCGGTGTACGGACGAATAAACGGAGGGGCTGGGATTAATTAACATATCGGGTTGGGAGAAGATACGCTTTAGGTGGTGTGTCGCAGAGGACTGTGAGGCGCGGACTGTGGAGTAGTGCGGGGGCGCCGGACAGCCGGGAAATTGCAGGGTGCCGACTGGAATACACTGCAGGCCGCACTGATGACTCGCAGGAGGCGCATGGAGGCAGGAGTTCCTGTGTGCGGCTGCGGAAGGGGCTCGGAGGACGGATTCCGGAGTGATGCACAAGTTACTACTGATTCCTTACCTTAGAATATCCCCAGGCGTAAGACTGGATCAGGAAGTTTTTGCGTAGCAATACTCCTGCGCGTCGGTAGGCGTTGTCTGCGGCTCCGCGTCCGTCATCGGCGTCGTTAGCGCAGGAATGACGTCGGAGTACTTAGACGCCGCCCATGCGTGCTGACGTCAGTTCTGATGCACAGCTTTTCCGCGCCAGATACGCAGAGCCATGATAGAACCAACACTGGTGCCATGAAACTAGGGCCCTGAAAGGGGATGTCCTTAGCCCTAGATATTGGTTCGCAGAACGGGGAGGATGGGTGGGTCGGTAAGGAATCTATCACTAACTTATGTCTCTTACAGATATATCGTTACACAAGTAGTAACTTGTGCATCTGAAAGAGATACGTTAGTGATAGATTCCTTACCTTAGAATATATACCCCAGCAATACCAACCCCGGTGGTGGGTCTGCAAACCAATATCACACCAGAAAGTCCTGGAGGACGGAACGCCCAAAGAAGCCATCCCTCCGGACTGGACTGTCTAGGCAGTAGTGTCTTGCGAACGTGTGCAGCGAGGCCCACATAGCTGCCTGGCAAATGTCCTGTAGGGGGAGTCCTCGGCCCAGGGCAGTTGTTGTTGCCGTGGCACGAATGGAATGAGCCCGCAATCCATCAGGGGGCTCCTTTTTGGCCATGGAGTAACATGCCTGAATACACAAGATGATCGACCGTGAAATGGTCCTCTTGTGTACCGCCTTTCCCTTCTTCGCGCCCACGTAACCAACAAAGAGTTGGTCATCCACCCGGAACTGGCGTGTGCGATCCAGGTAATAAGAGAGCGCACGTTTTGGGTCCAGACGGTGGAGCCTCTCTTCCTCTTTCTAGGGATGCGGAGGCGGAAAGAAGGTGGGCAAGGTAATGGACTGCCCGATGTGGAAGGCCGTGACAACCTTGGGCAGAAAGGAAGGTCGTGTACGCAACACCACCTTGCCCGGATGAACAGAGAGGAAAGGTGGAGTAGAAGAAAGAGCCTGGAGCTCACTCACTCTCCTGGCAGAGGTGATGGCAACCAGGAAAGCAGTCTTCAGGGTAAGAAGACGGAGAGGACAGTTATGGAGCGGCTCAAAGGGAGCAAACATTAGATAAGTGAATACAAGATTCAAGTCCCACTGGGGCATCACGAAGGGAACAGGAGGGAACATGTGTGTGATGCCTTTCAGAAATCTATTTACAATGGGGGACTTGAATAAAGAAGGCTGATAAGGTAGCCGTAAGAAGGCGGAAAGAGCAGAAAGGTACCCCTTAAGAGTGCCCAGAGCAGAGCCCTGCTGGGCAAGGGAAAGAAGGAAGAGTAGAACTTCAGAAAGGGGTGCAGAGAGAGGGTCCACAGCCTTTGCTGTGCACCATGCCACAAATCTGTTCCACCTACAGGCGTATACCGACTTTGTGGAGGAACGCCTGGCTGCCAGAATGACATTACAGACTTCGGGAGGCAAGTCAAATTGCCTCAACTGCCGCCGCTCAATCTCTAAACTTGTAGGTGGAGACTGGACAGGTTCGGGTGCAGGACCGTCCCCTGCTGCTGCGACAGAAGGTCCTCCCGAAGAGGCAGACGAATCGGGGATCGACTGACATGCTGAGTAGCTCGGGATACCAGTATCTTCGTGCCCAGTCCGGAGCCACCAGGATAACCTGGGCCCGGTTGCGCCTGATCTTCAGCACTCTGGGCAGAAGTGGTATAGGCGGAAAGGCGTACAATAGACCGCAACTCCACTCGCGACGAAAAGAGTCGCCGAGCGAGTGCCGCCTTGGAAATTCCAACGCGCAGAACTGATGACATTGCGCTTTCTCTTCTGTGGCGAATAGATGTAACCAAGGCTCTCCCCAATGCTGAAAGAGGCCTTACGCCACGTCCGAGTTCAGACGCCATTCGTGATCCATCATGCACCGACGGCTGAGTTCGTCCACCCTGGCATTCAGAGAGCCTGCCAGGTGTTGAACCACCAGGGTCACGCCCTGATGTTCCAGCCACTGCCAGAGGCGCAGAGCCTCCTAGCATAGGGTCCACGACCCCACCCTGTCTTGTTTGTAGCAGTACCTCATGGCGGTGTTGTTGACCGTGAACACCTGATCTACACTCCCCCGGACAGAGGGGAGGAAGGCCTTCAGTGCTAGACGAATCGCCCGCAGCTCCAAAAGGTTGATATGGAGCCGGGACTCCGCAGGAGACCAGAGGCCTCTGAACTCTGCCTCTCCCATGTGGCCTCCCCAGCCCTGGAGGGACGCGTCCGTCACAACCACGTGCTCCGGGTGGGGTAGGGAGAGGGATCTGCCACTGACCCAATCGCGGTCCGTGAGCCACCACTGCAGTTGTCTCGCAGTGCCCTCCGAGATCAAGACATGATCAGATAGGTTGCCCTGATGCTGGGCCCACTAAAACTTCAGGTCTCACTGCAGAGCCCGCATCCGCCACCTGGCGTGATGCACCAGAAGGATGCAGGAGGCCATTAGCCCCAAAAGCCGCAGCGTCAACCTGACAGACTCGGGATAAAGGCTGAAAGATGGGAATCAGAGCCTGTATATCCCGAACCCGCTGTTCGGGAGGGTAAACCCAAAACTGCGCCAAGTCGAGAACCGCTCCGATGAAAAGGAGCTTCTAAGAGGGGCACAGGTGTGACTTCTGCACATTGATGGAGAACCCCAGCTGGTGCAAGAGGTCTGCCGTAGTCTGGAGGTGGCTGCCGTCGTCTGGAGGTGGCTGACGACTGTCTGGGTCTAGCCCGACTTCAACAACCAGTCGTCGAGGTAGGGGAAGACTGAAATCCCTAACCTGCGCAGATGGGCTGCGACCACCGTCATCACTTTCGTGAACACCCGTGGGGCGCTGGTAAGGCCGAAGGGGAGCACGGTAAACTGAAAGTGCTCCTGGCCTACCGTGAACCGCAGGTAACGCCGGTGGGCCGGCAGGACGGGGATGTGGAAATAGGCGTCCTGCAAGTCCAACGCTACCATCCAGTCTCCTGGGTCCTGGGCAGCTAAGACCTGAGCCAGAGTCACCATTTTGAGCTTCTACTTCCGGAGGAAGCCGTTTACGTTCCATAGGTCCAAGATAAGGCATAGGCCCCCTTTGCCCTTCTTGGGTACCAGAAAGTAGTGGGAGTAGCAACCACGTCCTACTTCTGGCCCAGGAACGCGCTCGATGGCCCCCTTGGCCAAGAGAGCCTAAACTTCCTCCTGCAGGAGCCGCAAGTGATCCCCCGATACGCGGTGGTATTGCGGTGGCATCGCTTGAGGGGTCGTCTCGAAGGGGAGGGAGTAGCCCCTCTGGACGATCTGCAGCACCCACCTGTCCGAAGTGACAGTGCGCCAGTGAGATTGGTGATGGCGAAGGGTTTAGAGGCGGATGCTGCGGGGGAAGGTGTGGACTGGCCTCGCCGTTGTCCCCGACCGCCTCCACGGCGATTTCCACGGCCGCCACCGCGCTGGATGTTAGTTTGCGGCGTGTGGCTGGCAGCACGTGTGGGGGCGCCCCTTCCTTGGCCACGAAAGGAGCGAAAGGCACCCATTTGCTGGCGCGGGGCCGAGAGGCCCAAGGACTTGGCCGTAGCCCTAGAGTCCTTAAAGCGCTCAAGCGCATGGTCTGCCTTGTCGCCAAAAAGGCGACGGCCATCGAACGGCATGTCCATTAGAGTGATCTGGACATCTGCCGAAAAGTTGGCGGACCTCAGCCAGGCGTGGCGTCTGACCGCCACCGTCGTAGCCATCGCTCTGCCTAGCGAGTCGGTGGTATCCAGCCCACACCGTATAGAATATTTGGCTGCGTCTTGCCCTCCACAAGGGCTTGGCCGAGTTTGGCCCGTACCTCCAACGGCACTCTGGCAGCACTTCCGCCACCGTCTCCCACAGAGAGTGGGTGTAGCGGCCCAAGAGGCAGGCGGTGTTGGAAGACCGCAGTCCCAAACTAAGGGAGGAGAATATTTTCTTTCCATAATTCTCATACCTCTTGGATTCCATGTCCGGCGGGGCCGACGGGAATGCGGTCTGGGAATTTGAGGCCTGGATGACCAGACTCTCGGGGGTGGGGTGGGCGAACCCGTAGCGGGCCTGGACCAAGTGCCCAAAAGAACGTCCGTCAAGGCCTCATTAAAGGGCAGCAGAGGCTTGGCCGAGCTGGACTGCGGTTTAAGGACCTCAGTGAGGAGGTTGTCCTCACGGCCGCGACAGGGAGCTCAAGGCCCAGGGCCTTGGCAGCCCTCATCAACACCACACTATATGTTGCTCCCTCCTCCGAAGCCATGGTAGGAGGGGAGACGAGACCAGTGTCTGGAGAGGTGTCCAGGCCACTGGCATCCCCAAGGTCTCCTGCCCAGTCCTCATAAGACTGACACTCCTTGGTCAGAGGGTCCTCAGACCCCTCCCAATCCTCCTCATCACCCATCTCCTGATACTCAGGGTTGTCAATCAATGGGGCCTGTTCGTAGAAGTGGAAATCTCCAATCGGGGTCGAAAGCGGCGGCCAGCGAGGACGGCGCCCGGGGTGACACCATACGGACCGACCCTGGGGGGGGGGGGGGGGGGGGAACGGGTGATAAGGTCCACCGGTGACGATCCAGAGCCCGACGAAGGTCAAGTGGGGTCCCGCAACACCGGGCCCGAAGGCGCCGGCAGCGTCGGGACTGCTTGACCTTGCGGCGACGGGCCCGAAGGCGCCAGCGGTGTCGAGACCGGGGGGCCCTGCGGCGCCGGGCTCGAAGGCGCCGGCGGCTTCGGGGCCGAAGCACCCGACGGCGTCGGGCCGAAGCCCCCGACCCACTAGGCGCCCCAGACGGGTCCGCTGGGCCCGGAGGCGCCGCGGAGTCAGTCGGAGGAGAAAGGGACCTCATGGCCATGAGGAAACGCTCGATCCCCTCAGGCGTTGCGTTCTGCCCAGGGACCGGAGGGTGTGGGGCAGGTCGCGACGCCCGCGACTCCGAAGGTGTCACCCGAACCCCCGGCCGCATCGCGCAAGCGTCGGGGGGAATCAGAAGAGCAATGACGCCTCTTCGACTTCTTGTGCCTCTTACCTGACGACTTCGACCCGGAGGAGTGGTGCCGACTCCCGGAGCTGTTGCGGCTCAGTCCCCGCGACCTCCCGTGGGACCGGGACCTCACGCGGCGTGGGACCGACTGCCGGAGTTTGAGTTGCTTGCAGGACCGCTCCCGCCTGGCTTTCGAAGAGAGGGCCCGGCAGTCGGAGCAGGCCTTGTCGTCGTGGTCGACGCCCAGACAAGTTAGGCACAGGTGGTGCGGATCCGTGACTGACATCGTGCGGTCGCAATCCTCACAGCGCTTGAAACCAGGCATCCCTACGGCACCGATCGGAGTCGAGAAGACTTCGAACAATGATCACAAAGATCCAAAAAAGTTAGTCAAAAATTGACTAAGGGTCACTGCTTTTTCCAGATCTGCGCTTGCTGGCGTGGAAAAAAGAAGAACTGACGTCAGCACGTGGAGGCGGCGTCCAAGTACTCCGACGACGTCATCACGGCGCTGACGACGGACGCGGAGCCGCAGACGACGCCTACCGACGCGCAAGGGTACTGCTACGCAAAAGTTTCCGGATCCAGTCTGACACCTGGGGATATTCTAAGGTAAGGAATCTATCACTAACGGGTCTCTTTCAGATGCTGTAAGGATTACAACAGGGTCCGTGTGGACTGGAGGAGGCAATGCAGCACGGATAAAGGGTGACAGCCTAAGATGGTGGCACAAGATCGGTAATTCATGGGCCCGTGCAACGTTAAAGGAGGAACCAAAGCGCCCAGCACAAAAGACACAAAGATTCTGAAATGTATAAGGAATAAACTGGAGCCTCAGTTGCTGTTATCTGTTACGGAAGGTACACATTGAATATCCCACACGGTGAGAGAGTGGGGGCTAAAGATAAGGAAATAGGCAGACAGAGACAAAGTCGGATGGGGGTCCCTTGAGGTGCGAGATAAGGGATCCTCGGTGAACCGGGATACGGAACTCTTCGTATGATAGAGTCGACCTAGAGCACTGCAAATACTTTGTATACTAGACGGAGCCTGAGGAAGATTTGAGCTGCACAACCGGAACAAAGGAATATTTTTACTGTGCCCAGAGGGCTTGCTCAACTGGAGGAATGTACAGGGAGCCCAGGCTTGGAGGAGGGGGGTTAATTTCCTATTTCTGGGAGGGTGGCCTGCACAAAATCCGGAGCAACAACATGGTGATGGGTCAAGGCAACAAAGTACGGAGTCAGAAACCTCCACACAGGATCAGCCGGTGCCTCCTACTTACTACCAAACAAACGTATTATGAAAGGGATGTCAGAAAGAAAAGGACTTCTAAATATGTACAGATAAGGTTTATTATATCTCATATTTACCGCCTGCGGGGTGGACACGACCCCAACAGAGGGTGAGGCACGTATGAGGACCTGGAGAGTTTTTCCTCGCACCTCGACAAAGGCCTGATCACTAGCAAACCACTTTAAAACTGAAATTTCAAGGTTCTACTGCATAATGCCAGCTGTTATTGGTTAGTGTTCTTGTTTTCATTACACTGGCTGGCTCTTGTATTGGAAGAAATTGGGAGGGAGGGTATGGGGCGGGGGAGGCGTCTCCTGATGCCTTGTCAAGAGTGAATGGGGATCGGCACACTACCCAAGGGGTGGGGGGGGGGGGCTAAGAGCATGGGGTTTGAAGGAGTGTGGTTTCAAAGGGAGGGGGAGGGGGATTGAGATCACTAGAGGTATAGTTGTTTCAGCGTCCCACCACAGGAGGACTCTGATCTCGGAACAATGGTCATGAGAAAAGAAGTTCCTGAAATGGCAACTGTGGTTCCCTCCATGATTTAACTACTTACTTGGAATGTGCATGGATTAGCAATGTTGAGCAAACAGAGGCTGGTGTTTTCTTACTTAAAACGTTTTAAGATTTCCATGACATATTTGCAAGAAACATGTATGGGGAGATACGATACCATGTATAAAGCGTAGATGGAGGGGTCAGATGTATGCCAAGTCATACTCTGGGTTTGCCAGGGGGCTCTTATTTAGATTGCCCCAGGGGTCCCATTTCAGCATCTGCATCATGTTGTAGACCCGGAGGGACGATTTGTTATTCTGCATGGTAGGTTGGACGGGCGGGAGATTTGACTTATTAATGTGTATGCCCCAAATTCAGACTGTCCGCACTCTTTCCTACGGTGGCTGCCGCAGTGACCCCATATCCAGGAGAAAGAGTGATTATGGTGGGGGACGTTAATTGTATACTAGATGGGGGATTGTATAGGGAACCCCCTAGACAGAATACCAAACTGTGACTAACAGGAGCATTGAGAAACATATTGCTGGGAATGGGGCTGAGGGATACATGGAAAATCAGGAATCCAACGGTGAGGGCTTTTTCTTGTTATACGCCCGCAACCAACACCTATAGTCGTCTAGATCAGTTGTTTTGGGTTTCGCACTGCGAACTGATCGTGAAGCGATCGTCGCTGCGAAACTCTATTGTAATCGTTTCTGCTTTCAAGGAGTCAAGGGAGACAGGAGACAAGTGATGTGCATGCGAGAAACGGATCAGGTCACGCGTGCTTCCTGTCTCCCATGGCTCCTTGGAAGCAGACTCACACGCATGCGCACACACACACACATAAAGACCCCCTCCCCGCCGCCGAGCATACACAGTCTCACACACACACATAGAGAACCCCCCCCAACCCCGCCGCCGCGCGCACACACACACACACACACACACGCATACGCATACACACACACACCGACACACACACATAACACCCCCCCGCCGCCACGCATACACACACGCACACACACATAGAGAACCCCCCTCACCCCCGCGCCTGCACACACACACACACACATACATACATACATACAGAACCCCCCCGCGCTTACACACACACATCCCCTACCTCGGCTCGGCGTGTCTTCTCATCACAGCTTGCGCAGGGACAGCCAACGTGCACGCACACGGCGACGGTGTCCCCTGCGCTAGAACCGTGGTTTTGGTTTCGCAGCTAATGGAAAGAGTACGCTCCCAGTAGAATTTCAAGCACTGTTGCACATCTAGCGAATGTAATACTCTTTCTGCTGGTGTTGCCGGTTGAGGAAAGAAATCCTTCAGAATGACCGGCTCATTCAAGTGGAAGTCCGAGGGAACTTTAGGCATAAACCTCAGATTAGTTCTCATGATTACAGTGTTTTTCTTGAATTGAAGGAAAGGTTTTTGGATAGTCCAGGCCTGCAATTCTCAAACACGCCTAGCCGACGTGAGAGCGGGGAGGAGAGACAATTTCCATGAAAGGTATTTCACGTCAGAACGATGAATTGGTTCAAACGGGCCCTTCATGAGCTGAGAAAGGACTAGATTCAGATGCCATGTCGGAGGAGGCGGCCTCACTGGTGGATAGACTCTGAACAAGCCCTTTAGAAATTGCTTGAAAAATCTGGAAGACCACAAGGAAGGCCCAGACCCAGTCCTCCTGGACCTTGATATTGCCGCCAAATGGACTTTAATTGATGAATGGGCTAGTCCTGACTTAGCCAAGGACAGCAGATAAGGAAGGACCTGATGAGGCTTGGAAGTGAAAGGATCAATGCCTTCTTTCCAGCACCAATAACAAAATCTTTTCCACTTAAGACGGTAAGTCCTGTTCGTAGAAGGAGCCCTTACCTGAGAAAGGACCTCCCTAATCTCACTTGAAATGGGTAGGTTCATAAACTCTCGCTGCTCAGGAGCCATGCAGTCAGGTGTAATGACTGCAGGTCTGGGTACCAAACTTGTCTGTCGGACATCGTGAGGAGATCTGGCAGAACCTCCAAAGGAAAAGGAGGGGCTATCGACAGCAGATGGAGTTCCGTGAACCAGAACTGCCTCGGCCAAGCAGGAGCTATCAGGATCATCCTGCACGGCTTCACCTTGATCTTCCTGATGAGCCGAGGAATCAGAGGTATGGGAGGAAAAGCGTAGACAAATGTCCTCGACCATGCTATCGAAAGCGCACTCCCCAGTGAATCTCGATGGGGTAGCCTGCTTGCATAAGACAGGCATTTCTTGTTGGTCTGAGTGGCAAAAAGATCGATCTCCGGTCTTCCCCACTGGCTGAAGACCTGCTCCAAGACTCTCTGATTCAATTCCCATTCGTGGCTGACTGAGGATGACCTGCTCAGTCATTCAGCGTTTTCGTTTAGGACGCCAGGCAAGTTTTCTGCCTTCAGCCATATCCTCTGAAGGATCGCCCATTCCCAGATGTGCTGAGCTTCTTGCGACAATGGGCGCGATCTGGTTCCTCCTTCCTTGTTCACATAGTGCATGGCTGTGGTGTTGTCCGTCCTGATAAGCACTTGTGAACCTTCCAGGCGAGGAAGAAAAGCTTGCAGAGCCAGTCGTATTGCCCTGAGCTCCAACAGGTTGATGTGGAGGTGTTTCTCCTGGGGCGACCAATGACCGCTGACATGCAAGTCTTGCATCACTGCTCCCCAACCCTCCAATGACGCGTCCGTTTGCGAAGGATAGACCTTGGGACAAGTTGTTTTGATCTGTCCACCATAAGGCCGCTTCCTTCATCTTTGGAGTGACCGTCACCCTGTCCTCGAATGAACCGTGGACCTGTTTCCACTGATTGTCTAGTTGCTCCTGCAGAGGACGCATTCTTAGTCTGCAATGGGGAATTAGTGGGATACACAATGAAATTACTTCCAGTAGAGACTTGTAGCGGCGTACTGAAAGACACTTTTTTGTTTGTAAGTCCTGGGCCAAGGTCTGTAATTTCTTCCTCCTTTCCGGAGTAGGGAATGCTCTTGAGAGCCTCGAATCCAAGATGGCTCCCAGGAAGCAAGCCTTTCTGGACGGGACCAGGGAAGACTTCTCGTTGTTCAGAGTGAGTCCCAGGTTCTGAAACAAATTGGAACAAGCTTGAACAGCCTTCAGCGCTGCCTCCCTGGACGGAGCTTTCAGTAACCAGTCGTCCAGATAGGGGAAGACCTGAAAATGTTTTTTTCGCAGGAAAGCTGCTACTGGCGCCAGCACCTTTGTGAAAATTCTTGGGGCTGAGCGGAGTCCAAAGGGTAAAACCCTGAACTGAAAATGGCTCTTGGCTACTGGGAATCGCAGAAACCTTCTGTGTGCTGGGTGAATCGGAACGTGGAAATAGGCATCCTCGAGATCGAGGGTGGCCATGAAATCCCCCGGGCTGATAAGCTTCAAGATGTCCTGGAGAGACACCACCCGGAAGGATAAGGAGATGAGATGGGTGTTTAGCCCCCTGAGGTCTTAAATGGGGCGCCACTTCTCTAGCGTTTTCCTCACCAGGAAGAGCCTGGAATAAAATCCTTGACCCCTTTGGTTTGAGGGGACCGGCTCTATAACTCCCTTTCGGAGCATCTGTTGGACCTCGAGCCGCAGGAGACGCTGGTTTTTCGATGGAGTGCCTGCCGGGGGCTTGGGTGGAGGGACTTGCGTGAATTCCAAGGTATGCCCTTTCCGAATGATGTTGAGCACCCAACGGTCAGATGTTATCCTGGACCAGTTTTGAAGGTATTTGTTGACCCTGCCTCCAACTGATGATTTCCTGAAGGAGGATCCAGTAGGAAGAGCCAGGAGGCCGCTATTGGCGCTTGGACGAATCCCGTCCTCATCCAGCCTGTTTTCCCTTATTGTAAGGCCTGGAGTAGTTGGTAGACTGGCCCTGCCGCTGTTGATAAGGCTGACGGTATTGCTGGAAACCTGAGCCCGTGGTGGAATAGCGTTGCTGTTGAAAGGAACCTCTGTAGTTACCACCTCTACCTCTGGATCCCTTGAAAGGAGACTTTCTGTATTGAAGGGTCCCCAAGGACCTGGCAGTCTGTGTCCTTTTTTATTTCTTGAAGGGTGTCGTCAATGAGTTTGCCGAATAATGCCTCTCCATCAAAGGGAAGATCCATGACCTTGTTCTGGATCTCAGGCCGAAACCAAGTAGCTTTGAGCCATCCTTGGCGACGGAGTACTGCCGCTCCAGCCAAGGAACGGAACGCCGTTGTCCCAATATCCATTGCGCAGTCAATGATTTCCATCGACGTCACTTCTCCCTCCTGCAAGATTTTCTTTGCCTCAGACGTAGACTCCGGAGGGAGCTGGTCAAGGTACGGGGCGATATCGCACCAGAGCTGGCGGTCGTACCTACCCAGGATCACTAGGGCATTAGCCGCTCGCACCAGCAAACTTGCCATCGACGAGAATCTCTTCCCCACATTATCCAACCTCCGCCCTTCCTTGTCCGGAGGAGTTGTTAAGGGAGCAGAGGGGTTACGGGATTTTCTCTGCGCTGCCTGCGAGATCACAGAGTCTGGTCTTGGGTGACCTGTTAAAGCCGCCGGACCATCATCGGGTGCCTTGTATTTTATATCCAGGCGCGGTAGCACAGGGACCAGCGTCGCCGGGTGCTTCATAGCCTTTAGGCCCTCCTTCCACAGATGATCCACAATAGGAATGGACCTAGTTGATTTCCAAACGGGTTCCTTAAAATCATATAAGAAACAATACTGAAGTGAATCTAAAAGATTCTGAAGAAAAAATCCTGAAGTAAATCCTTTTGAAGAGTAGAAGTTGAGCAGAGCTCAAAGGAGACTCCCTAAGCACAACGTGCGGTAGAAAATCTGAGGCTCTGAGGTTCCTTCAGGAAGGTTCTAAGGGGTGAGGCACTTCTGATTGGCTGAGGCCTAAGTTTGGTCTCTTTTACACAAAGAGGGTGATATGCTACAAAAGAGAATGAGGCCTAGGCCTTTTTCCTTGGTCTTTTGTACCTACAGCTATGGTATTTTTGTTACCGAGACTCCCATTCCGGCGAAGTGGAATGATACAAAGCATGGGAATCTATGAAAGTTCCAATACTGGGGTAATAATAAAAACACAAAAATATAACTCTTGCTTAAGCTCTTGGGCGTTACTGTGGTTTCCATGTAAGATCAGCATTGAAACATTGAAAGCAGCAGACACAAGAGAAAATGTTTTGAATTATTGACTGATGGCTCTAGTTAGATTGAGCAAAATGACTACGAGGCAGAGGGGAAACCCAGTGCCAGTTTCAGCCAGCAGTGTGGTGGACTGGAGGACCGCGTGACACTGAACCTATCTTGTGTGTATTCAGTTATTCTGCTTAGAACAAGATAGGGGTAGAGGCTAGACTTTGAGGTTGTGGTTTCTTTTGAGAAGATAAACATGAAGCTTCTGTGGACCAACACGAATTCCATCCTGCAGTATAATTAGTATTCTAATGGAATAAGAAGAAAGTCAGATACTGAAGTTAGCAGTTACTGATCTACTTTGAGAGCAAGCAGCGCCTAACATGACAATTTTTTAGACTTTATAATCAAAGGTGTGTAATTGTACACATTACTCAACCTGTGATTCGACTAAATGCAAATGAGACCATATCTGGTGCTACATAAGATTATAGTGCCCTCAAGCATGAACATCCTTCTTGCAGAAAAAACGGGTTCTTAATGCTTTCCCTGATAAGTGCAACATGCATGCGATTTTCCGAAACAAAAAACTTGGCATAAGAGATAATAGTTCACATATTTAGCATTGTGAAATTTTACAGCGGTCAAACAATACCGGCATGGGGATTTCACCAAAGGATATACTTTTGAAACTTCAGAAACAATATGCAAAGCATAGTAAATCCACTTACGTATGTTGGAGGATCAAAGTGATCTGTGTTTACCACCAGCGGAGGAGGATTTGCCTTAAAAGAAAAAAGAAAATGGTAAAACTGCTTGTAAGCACACAGACCTGCAAGGAGAAAATACTTCATGGTGAAGAAATGGCAGTCACAATTCAGCCTAAAGTGTCTTTTCTGATTTACAAAAGAAGGTTCGAAATTAAACAAGTTGTGCTTTGTGCTGAACATCAGGCAGATTTGTTTTAATTTTTTGTTCTGCATCCATCACAGCAACACGTTTGGGCGCTTTATTCTGTACTTTGCTATATATATTTTCCAATACATCCTGTCCATAACTGCCTTAACAATCCGTTCAATAACGTGATCACATTCTTCATTTAGGTGTTATTTATTAGAATTTCAAAGAGAGGGAACAATGTATTACGTTCTTTGAATGAGTTTGAGACTACTCAAATGGCAATGTGCCTGCTTTTACGCATGTGTGATGACTGCTTAGCGGCGATTTTAAGTTAGCAGATTAATTTAATAACTATTATGTCTTTATCTGCATTTCCCTGACGTATTAATACAACCACTGCCAAAACGTAAACCACAACCTAATAATGCCTAGTGTACTAAGAAGCGAAGGGAGAGAGGTGACCATGACGTGTAGGAAATACATCCAGCCCACATCTGCCTTGAATGGGGCCAATTAGCTTCTGTGCGGACATATATAAAGCAAGTAACAGCAAATCCAATTGGTCACACCTTTAAATGGATGAGCACCTATTTATTGGCTTTACCAATCTTGTTTGCTCTTATTTTGCTGGTCTAATATGGCTATTGGCCATGGTGGAGTGATCAAGTAAAACACCAAAATGGGTGCTGGGGCCTTATAATGAATGCATGCACATGGCAGCCATTCTGGGATGGTTTTTATCAATTCTAATTTGGCCACCATGTGCAGGTATACTTTGCGATGCACATATTTGCCAGTGTCTCTGAAGTACTTTTATGTGCCCATCAATGAAATGCCATGAGAGAATAACAAACTACCAAACATGAAAGGCAAACCTGATAGTTTACGCTTAAGGATAGCAGATGAACCGCACTAGCTAATGGTTGAAAGGGGCTGCCCAAAAACAAAACAAAACAAGCATTTACAATGCAATAGGTCTCGCATTAGGAAAGTTTGAGCTATTGGTCTTGTAAATGACAATTATTTTATTTATGTGTTGGTTTTGAAAATAGCTAAATTAATAGCTTTGTCATTTACAATGCCAAAAGTTATAACTTTCGCAAATGTGACACCTATAGCATTTGTAATGCAACATGTTTTGTATTTACAAGACTTAAATGTATTGATATTACTAATAACAATGGTTTTTAATTTTTTTAAATAATTAATACTTAAATAAAAGTGATTGTAATTTATAATGGCAATAGCTTAAACTTTTGTAAATAACTTTTGTGAAGATTATGTTCAGTGTATTTTATTGTGACGAAAATCCAAGAACAGAAGTGAAATATTAACATCTTTTTGTGACATTTGTAATAAAGCTTGATAATGATGGCGTGGAGTGATGCTGTGGTAGCGCATAGTGGTGCTGTGGTAGCGCATAGTGGTGCTGTGGTAGCGCATAGTGGTGCTGTGGAGGCCCTGAGTGGTGCTGTGGAGGCCCTGAGTGGTGCTGTGGAGGCCCTGAGTGGTGCTGTGGAGGCCCTGAGTGGTGCTGTGGAGGCCCTGAGTGGTGCTGTGGAGGCCCTGAGTGGTGCTGTGGAGGCACAGAGTGGTGCTGTGGTGGCGCAGAGTGGTGCTGTGGTGGCGCAGAGTGATGCTGTGGTGGCGCAGAGTGATGCTGTGGTGGCGCAGAGTGATGCTGTGGTGGCGCAGAGTGATGCTGTGGTGGCGCAGAGTGATGATGTGGTGGCGCAGAGTGATGATGTGGTGGCGCAGAGTGATGATGTGGTGGCGCAGAGTGATGATGTGGTGGCGCAGAGTGATGATGTGGTGGCGCAGAGAGATGATGTGGTGGCGCAGAGAGATGATGTGGTGGCGCAGAGAGATGATGTGGTGGCGCAGAGAGATGATGTGGTGGCGCTGAGTGATGCTGTGGTGGCGCTGAGTGATGCTGTGGTGGCGCTGAGTGATGCTGTGGTGGCGCTGAGTGATGCTGTGGTGGCGCTGAGTGATGCTGTGGTGGCGCTGAGTGATGCTGTGGTGGTGCTGAGTGATGCTGTGGTAGTGCTGAGTGATGCTGTGGTAGTGCTGAGTGATGCTGTGGTAGTGCTGAGTGATGCTGTGGTAGTGCTGAGTGATGCTGTGGTAGTGCTGAGTGATGCTGTGGTGGTGCTGAGTGATGCTGTGCTGGTGCTGAGTGATGCTGTGCTGGTGCTGAGTGATGCTGCGGTGGTGCTGAGTGATGCTGCAGTGGTGCTGAGTGATGCTGCGGTGGTGCAGAGTGATGCTGCGGTGGTGCAGAGTGATGCTGCGGTGGTGCAGAGTGATGGTGCTGTGGTGGTGCTGAGTGGTGGTGCTGTGGTGGCGCTGAGTGGTGCTGTGGTGGCGCGGAGTGATGCTGTGGTGGCGCGGAGTGATGCTGTGGTGGCGCCGAGTGATGCTGTGGTGGCGCCGAGTGATGCTGTGGTGGTGCTGAGTGATGCTGTGGTGGTGCTGAGTGATGCTGTGGTGGTGCTGAGTGATGCTGTGGTGGTGCTGAGTGATGCTGTGGTGGTGCTGAGTGATGCTGTGGTGGTGCTGAGTGATGCTGTGGTGGTGCTGAGTGATGCTGTGGTGGTGCTGAGTGATGCTGTGGTGGTGCTGAGTGGTGCTGACTGATGCTGTGGTGGTGCTGAGTGGTGGTGCTGAGTGGTGCTGTGGTGGTGCTGAGTTATGCTGTGGTGATGCTGAGTGATGCTGTGGTGATGCTGTGGTGGTGCTGAGTGGTGCTGTGGTGGCGCTGAGTGATGCTTTGGTGGTGCTGAGTGATGCTGTGGTGGTGCTGAGTGATGCTGTGGTGGTGCTGAGTGATAATGTGGTAGTGCTGAGTGATAATGTGGTAGTGCTGAGTAATAATGTGGTAGTGCTGAGTGATAATGTGGTGGTGCTGAGTGATAATGTGGTTGTGCTGAGTGATAATGTGGTGGTGCTGAGTGATAATGTGGTGGTGCTGAGTGATAATGTGGTGGTGCTGAGTGATTCTGGGGTAGCGCTGAGTGATGATGTGGTGATGCAGAGGGCAGAAAGGCACAACAAGACAGGGAAGGGGCAGGAGAGAGTGAGACAGAAATAGAGGAAGAGTGGAGAGGCCAAGACAGTGAAGGGGCAGGAGAGAGTGAGACAGAAATAGAGGAAGAGTGCAGAGGCCAAGACAGTGAAGGGGCAAGAGAGAGTGAGACAGAAATAGAGGAAGAGTGGAGAGGCCAAGATAGTGAACGGGTAGGAGAGAGTGAGACAAAGAGTGGAGAAGCCAAGACAGTGAAGGTGCAGGAGAGAGTGAAACAGAAATAGAGGAAGACTGGAGAGGCCAAGACAGTGAAGGGGCAGGAGAGAGTGAGACGGAAAAGAGGAAGAGCGGAGAGGCCAAGACAGGGAAGGGGCAGGAGAGAGTGAGACAGAAATAGAGGAAGAGTGGAGAGGCCAAGACAGTGAAGGGGCAGGAGAGAGTGAGACAGAAATAGAGTAAGAGTGGAGAGGCCAAGACAGTGGAGGCAGGAGAGAGTGAGACAGAAATAGAGGAAGAGTGGAGAGGCCAAGACAGTGAAGGGGCAGGAGAGAGTGAGACAGAAACAGAGGAAGAGTGGATAGGCCAAGACAGTGAAGGGGTAGGAGAGAGTGGGACAGAAGCGAAAGGCACATGGCGAATTGCGAACAAATGTGAACATTAACAATGCAAAAATACAAGAAAGCAAAGCGAAGTTGTGGTGTGTATGGACGTAAGAACAAACTGCAGGAAGAAGCTGCCTCAGCCATGTCTGGAGGATGTAAGAAGGGGTCGACAGAAGGCCATTACTGGCGAGGCAGCCATTTTGTTTTAACTTTGTTCAATCTTGCAACTTTTAAGCTGTCAAATCAGTCGTTTTGTTTATATAACTTCTTGACATACCTGAACACACCTGGCACTCCGAAATAAAGACGAACGTAAGGCCTAGCACATTGAAAGGCATTCAACCAAACAGAAACAAACCCTGCACAATACATACAAAAAAAATGCATTTTATGTTGGTAAAAAAAGAAAAACAAAACAGCAATCCTTCCTGTTTATTTTATTTTAAAAAAGATCCCCGTCGGGTGAACGTGTTGTGTTTAGAAAGCACTTTGAATGCATTTGTGGGGGCACACAGTGATTGATGGCTGTTATAACGAGGCAACCTATTTGCATCTGCTATAATGTTTATTAATGGAGAGGCACCTACTTGGTTCAGTCCGCTTATGTTCAATGCAGCTGGGAAACTTTATCCAGAGCACTGTTGTGTCTTCCGATGCAGCAAGGCAGGCGCTTTTGTTTGGTAATGCGTGGGGTGGTCTGTGTTGTGGCACATCATCTGGAGCAGTGTTGGCTCTTCCGGTGCAGCCGGGGTAGAATGACGAAGTTGGAGGAAATAAAGGCAAGCGCCCTGAACCTCCTGTGCAAGTGAGTTACCAGCTGGGTTGTGATGTGTGAGCTTTTAATGGGCAGTTATAAACAATAAGTGAGCTACATGCAGTCTGGATATTCCTAAAAAATATATTCTGGAAAGACTTTTCTTAAACTGTTCTGAACATTTTGTAGCAGTCTGTCTTATACTGTTTGTAATGCACGCTTGAAACCTCCTGTGATTCTGGGCAAATCACTTAATCTCCCCGAGCCTTAAATGAATGTGTCCTCATGTAACGCAACTGGTGCTATGTAAAGCGCTCTGACCCGATTTGGTTTGGGTCTATTTCGCGCTATATAAAACTGCAAAAAAAATAATGACTAACCTATTCCCAGTGCTTTTTGTCACAGACTGGGACTTGTAGCACTTTACATTCACCAGTCGCTATTCCCCACTGCACCAACCAGGATTTAATTTTGTGGCTTTTTGGTTACACCCAGAGAAATCTGTAGTGCATTAACTAATAGAGGTTTCACAATATACGCCAGTACATTTTCCACTGATTAACTTAACTAGTATTTATTTCTCGTTTAAGCTGTCCGTTATTTTATATACAGATACCGGACGATGAAAGACCGAAAACAGTTACAAATGTTTTATTTTGGTTATTTTAGCCATGCCTTTGACCCCGTCCCATGCTCACTCGCCGTCCTCATTTCACACAGCATCATAGTGCCCATACTTTTTTATCCGATTGCGAAAAGCCAAGGACCCTTTTACCAGACAAGTGAGAGCAGTGTCAGTTAGTCGTGCCTAGAGTCACAGACAAAGGACAAATAATAAATTGTAGCTCCCTCCTGTCGAACCCATGCTTGAGGTTTGCATGATTTAGGTGGCATTATTACAGCATCCCTGTGATGCGCCGTGTGTTTAACATATGTTGCCTGGGGAGGGCACCCCTAGATCGATTTGATGTACTGGGCGTTTCTAAAATATTTTAGTAACTGCTGCTTGTTACTTTATCGCACACATACCAGCGGCGGGATACTTGCATGTTTTGCGGCAGCATCTATCTATCCTGCAGGGCAGTGACGTCGCAGTCGAGCGCCTCGTAGGAGGACGTCCGTGAGCTCCCGTCAAAGAAACTGATGTGCCGAGAGCTGCAGAGAGCTGCCAAACCTCGTATCAGTAAAATGCCCACTCGGACTAGAGCCAGAGTGCCTGCCTGAGCTAAGATTTTGTTTCAAGATCAAGAAGGGGGCTAAAGAGATCCTGTGCTGCATGCCTGAATGATCATAGGAAATCATTCCAAGAAGCGTGCTGTGTGCGAGCAGCTGAGGCCGCCCGTGCCTGACCTCAGCAGGCATCGCTTCACAGCTCCTGCCAGCCAGGGAGACAGACAGACAAGCCAGGATCCGCAGATACCCGGAGTTAATATTAAAAAATAAGCATCGAGAGGCGTTTAGGCGTTACTAATGAACGTGGCAAACAGGAGCCAGGCGGCACGCTATAAACAAAAAAATGTATTAACTCGGTACTCGCCATTCATTAAAACAATAGCACTCCTAATATGTGGCTTGACCGGTAAAGAGACTAAGCAGAGTGTGACATGCAAAGGTAGCGTGGTAGAGCAAATAGAAATGCGTGACGATATAGACAAGCCGTGAGCGTGCGCATCCCAAAACCGGAAGTTCGGGAGCGTCACGCCTGCTTGGGGCAGGACTACCGTCTTCCGCGAAGCCCGCGCCCACGGAGTGAATGGCCCAGGAGCAGTCGTGACGCACAGCAGAAGTCAGGAGTGGCGGCTGAGGCCGCTGACGTGGTAAGTGGGGCGGGGTGGAGGGCGGCGGCGGTATGTGCGTCTGTGTGCGCCTGTGTGTATGCCTGCGTGTGTGAGTGCGCGTCTGCGTGTTTGCCTGCATGTGTGCCTGCGCGTGTGTGTCTGTGTATGCGTGTGGCTGTGTATGTGCGCATGCGTGAGTGTGGCTGTGCGAATGTTTGCGCACGGGAATTTGAGGAACGAGAGGGGCACGGCGCCGTGCGCGCCCACGAGGTAAAATCTGCGCTCGTGCCCCTCTCGTGTCTACATTCCCAAATACGGGCAACAATAGGTCTCTGCGCAGGCTCTGTCTGCTCGACCTAAAAACTAGCCTTTCGGACAGAATATGCTTTCTGTGAGTATGTGTGTGTGCCAATAGCTCTTGTGAGACAGCTAAAACTGTCTGTATGTAAAACCTAATCAGATGATCGTCTTATTCGCCTGAGTTCTCAACAAGCAGATTCCTCTCCAATAGCATTACATAAGGTACCAAGTTTGAAAGATGCTACAATTTCACTCACTCACAAGATGTTCTCTCTGAAGAAAGACAGGAGCATGCTGATGAGCACTTTGCAAATCTAGGAGGTGTTCGTTTTGCAGACAAAATGGAATGAATTAACTTTGCAGTTTCTCCAATGAGGTAATTCTTAATAAAATCTAAATGTACACACTAAACTATTTTTAAAATGCCAAGCAGACGTCTTAAATTCTTTTCTCTGATCCGCTGCTTGTGAGATAGCTGAACATACACATTAACGTTCATGGATTGGTCAAGAGTTGGAGGGGAACACTAATTGCCCAACGTAAAGGTCTAATATAAAGTGTGTCGTATACATCACATTTACACCAACCAAATTGACAAAGAATCAAATATTTAGGTGCTTGGTTTTAACGTAACCCATAATGATAATTTGACCAACACTTTTGATACTTAGATACACATTTAAAGTCCAGCCTTTAGCTAACCCTAACCTTATGAAGTTCAAAGATCAAAGAAATACAAACCAAGAGTGAAAAGAGTTACAACAGGAGCCGCCAACAGGTTGATTGTGCGATAGCTAACATGCTGTCTTGGAGTGTCTGCCAATCGAGTTCAGGACTATTCAGCTCCCCTCCTTCTGATGCTGCACGTTAAAGCACTGTGTCACCCAGTTATGTAGGGCCTCTAGAGCTGGGAGTGCAGGTGCAGCATACAGTCCACATTCTTGGCAAATCAAAAATGACAAGCTGTTACCCATCCCGACGGACCACGCACGGAACCTGGGCGTCATCCTGGATTCCTCACTCTCGATGAACAGACAAGTCAACGCCGTTTCTTCATCTTGCTTCAACATTCTTCGCATGCTCAAAAAAACATTTCGCTGGATCCCTACCGAAACTAGAAAAACAGTCACCCACGCTCTGGTCACGAGCCGACTGGACTACGGAAACACCCTCTACGCCGGCACCACCGCAAAACTCCAGAAAAAACTACAACGCATCCAGAACGCCTCAGCCAGGCTCATATTAGACATCCCCCGTAAAGAACACATCTCTGATCACCTGAAAAACCTCCACTGGCTCCCCGTCAATAAGAGGATCACTTTCCGGCTCCTAACCCACGCACACAAAGCACTCTACAAAATCGGACCCGAATGCCTCAACACACGAATATCCTTCTACACCTCCTCCCGCCAGCTACGATCCTCCAACCAAGCCCTTGCCACTGTACCTCGCATCAACAAAACCACCATGGGAGGTAGATCCTTCTCCTACCTAGCAGCTAAAACTTGGAACTCACTTCCCACTCACCTTCGCCTTACTCAGAACCACCTAGCATTCAGAAAGCAACTCAAAACGTGGATATTCGACAAGTAACTCCCCACCCTTCTACAAGCGCCTTGAGACCCTCTGGGTATGTAGCGCGCTATATAAATCTTTTGACTTGACTTGACTTGGTAAAATGTCTGACAATAAATACATGCCTCAAAATAAAGAGTTTAATGTTTTTATCTATTTTGTATTCCTTAATTTATTAATTTAGCTCTTTCTAGTTCTCCATTATGTTACTTTCCATTTCTTTGTTATTTTATTATCCTTGGTCACCCCACCTTTATCGGTTTCCTTTCTGCCTCTTTACTTCCATCTTCCTCCCCCTTTCCTAGCTTGTTTCCATTTTTTCCTTTATCTTTTTTGTTTGTCACTTTTAGTTCTTTCGCTTTTGTTCTCTCTCTTTCTTCCTTTGTTTCTTGCTTTATCTACTTTGCTCACTTTCTTTTATTTAGTTCTTCATTTTTTGTCTGTGGTCCTTTCCTTACCATATCTTTTGTCCCTTGCTCTTTTGATCCTCTTTATCAGCTTCAATCTTTTTACTATCCTTTATTAGTAATTTCCTATCCTGATCTTAGCTCATGTCCCCTTCCTACTTTACCTGGTCTTCACTTCCTTTCCCCCTCTCCTTTGCTTCTCCTTTCCTACCTCTATTTTCTTCTGCCTTTTGTTTCTTCTCTTCCCACCTTGTTCTTTCGTACCTTCTTTTTTCTTTTGTATCTTCATTTTGATTCGTCATGTTGCCTTCTTGCTTCCTTCATTGCTGCTCTTTTTATACCTTTCCTTCTTTCGATTTTTTCTTTCCCTCTTTCCGCTGATTGCTTGGTGCTCTCTCCATCCATTACACCTCCTTTCTTGCTTCAATACATTCCTAATTGCTCCCTCCACTTTCTTTCTCCTTTCATCTTTCCGCTGTTACTTCCTCACTCCCTCTCGTCCCCATATGTATTTCACACTGCTTGTTTTTCCTCTTTTTGATCCCCTCAGTTTTTTCTCGTTTTCCTCTTTTTTCGACTCTCTGCTTCCCTGAACTTAGTCACATCTTTCTTGAGAAGTACTAAACTTCGTAAATTAATCTCTTCATTCATTACTTTGTGTTTCATTATTGCCTCAAAGACTCTTTGGGGGCAAAGGGATGGCTACAGAGATATGTTCTTTTGTCCATTGTGCTGGCTGGACTATCATGTTATTTTGCTCTACGCTACCCTGATTGTGACTGAGGCTTTGTTTACTCTACCACCCTGTTTACTTATTTCTCTTATTGCCATCAGAAATAAGAACTGACTCGGATCCAATTGTGTAAGTGGGCTCTATCACCTGAGATTGTGCTTTCATTTGACAGACACAGGCTTGTTGCGATATTCAGTGGTGATGAAACTAAATAAACTGCGCTTTGGGTGTGTGATTTCTTCTAATTTAAATAAAAAAACGAAAAAATCTGAAAGCAGAAGCAGAGGTTCACAGCCATGCTACAGTTATCTTTGGTCTATTTGAGGTTTTGAAAAAAACAACTGATAAGGTTATGTCAAAAGAGGTCGAGGAAGCCTTTAGCACCTACTATCCGCCACTTTCATCTTTGCCATATCTTTTTCGCCACTGACCCAATCAAGCGTTTGCAAGCTATTTTGTTCCTCCTCAACGGTAAATGAGACCCATTATCTAGCCAAAATGGAGAAAAGAAAGAAGGAGGGGATCAAATCTTCTGGGAAGTCTATGGATTTAAGCGAATTTGTGGGATTGGTCAACAAGTCCTTGGAGGAGATGTCAGCCCGGCTTGCTTGAATCCAGTGGCAAAGTGAGCAAGGGACTCACGTCTGAGCATACCCTGCCACACTTATGGCGGCCAAAAGCGGTACAAAAGGGGGTGGTGATGGACGGAGCATCCGAATCAAACACTCACACCCAGTCAAACGATCTGGGAAGACATGGCTTGGCAGTTCGGGCTGGACTGTTCCCATGAGGCACAGGGTCAGACTGATTTTCATATAGCCATGTCTGAACTGGGGTGGCAGAGTGGGCTAAAGAACGGTGATGGATTAAACCCAGATCTTTTGACTGGGTGTGAGTGTTTGATTGATTCAGATGCTCCGTCGATCACCACCCCCTTTTGTACCGCTTTTTGCCGCCATAAGTGTGGCAGGGTATGCTCAGACGTGAGTCCCTTGCTCACTTTGCCACTGGATTCAAGCAAGCCGGGCTGAAGACGGCTGGAATGCCAGAAACCGGTCCTCGGAAGCCTGTTTGCGGTCCAGGGAAGACATGGCTTGGCAGTTCGGGCTTGACTGTTCCCATGAGGCACAGGGTCAGACTGATTTGCATATAGCCATGTCTGAACTGGGGTGGCAGAATGGGCTAAAGAACAGTGATGGATTAAACCCAGATCTTTTGACTGGGTGTGAATGTTTGATTCAGATGCTCCGTCCATCACCACCCCCTTTTGTACCGACAATATATAATAGCCATTCTTCCCTAGAGGCTTCCTCCAATCATGATAAAAAAAATCCCCAAGCGATCAGTGGAATATGAACCAGTCTAGTAATGGAGGAGGAGGTGGCTTTACTTGAGGCACAGTTTCAGATTCTTTGATGTGTACTGAAAAAGTTGTATCTTCTATCCTGTATTTATAGAGAAATGTATGCCTAGTTGTGATCATGTATTGGATAGGTTATCATCGATTTTATTAGAGATACAGAATGTTAATAAGTGTGGCTCAATTAAATCTAACAACTGCAGATTATGTAAACGGAAAGTCTAAGAGAATGTTAACAACAGCTGGGGGGGGGACTTGGGGGGGGGGGGGGGGAACACTTTTGCACAAGCTGGGAAACCATTGTAGGGTGATGTGTCCAGCTTCCCCATCTGCATCCTAAAACGATGTTAAAGGCAAGACAGGACAATGGTGGGAATCACATGACCGAGTTTGGGATGAAGGTTTAATAATTTTAACCGGGTATCCAAATTTACGGTTTGGCTGAAATCCTTCCTTGGATTAATTATTACCATATTTTTCTCTAAAATCAAAATGTTTACAGCAAATGTTTTCACCTTTCGAAAGAACAACAGGATATTACATTTATTTTCACTGAAATATGTAGATTGCACCTTTTGCTTCTTGTTGCCCATTTGGCTGCAGCAAGTAAGTCACAAGTAGCATTTATTAGGCCTGGATACATTTTGAAATAAAATATAAAATGATCAATTCTGGTTCCATGACTTAGAGGTGACTGACGAGTTAGGCTTTTGTTCTTTGATAAATTTCTCCTCTCTGATATTGTACATGAACAGCTTCCACTAACAATGTAAGAATCTTTAACTGCCTGAACCCAACAAAAAATGACACCCTAGTTTTTACGTGTTACAGAAACTGTGACTGTGCCCTGTAAAAGTGTGTATCAAAAGGAGGGAGATTAGAGGATGAGATCAATCGATCAACGGACACGGTTAACCACCCAAGAGGGTAGGTGGAAGGTCCAGTAGCAGCTTGTGTCCGTGTTCTGCACTAATGAAACAAAAGAGGTCGCTGTACTGTTCCTATGGGAAATGGGGGGAGTGTTTAGCTGGCATGACCACAGATGTTAGAGTAACATCCTGGGGCATCCATTTTGTTGGATATAAAGGCCTCACACACCCGAAGGATGTCATGCTTCATCATCGGCAGTTGCTCCTCGTCGGGGAGGCGGTGCAATCCCCGACGGGCTCACCTCAAAGAGGGGCTCTTTGGCGGAGATCTTTTTCCAACTGCCTTTTGGTGAGGTGGGGGTGTGTGGACCGGGCTAGGTGTGATGATGTGTGGGGTATTAAAATGTAGCAAGGGGTACCTGAATTCAGTTTATTCTGGCGGTCCCCTGGCTGCAGTTAAAAAGAGGGGTTAGGCTCACTATGAGTCAACAAGTTAGGTCAGGTGACCCTAGATGAGGCTAAAGGTGATGAAGGTCGACATGTTTCACGCTATGGGTCTATTCACCAGCGATTCATCAGGACCGTGTATATGTGCAGTGTCAAACATGCTAGTGTCATGTATGTCTTATGTTTACCTCTGTGGGTGCTCCTATGCCTGGACATAAGGGAGACAAAACAGGAAAAACATTAAATGCTGCTATGCATGTCAGTAATTCCAGTCAATGCCAGCGTGTTTATAAAGCATGCCTATAAAGTTTGGAAAGCATGCCTTGCAACAAAGTCTGTGTGTAAGGTGCCCAGTGAGTCACACACACAACTGTTGAGCTTGTGAGGAGGTTTGGTGATGAAATGTGGTCTAAAAGCAAACTAAAAAAAGTTTTTTAGAAGACACTTAAAAATAATTAGTGAACCGCAGTTTCTGAGGATTTGGCTACTCCTGTTTTGTGAAACACTAGCACGTGTGTTATTAAGGACACCAATTGACAGTACATGCATCTACATCCAACCACACACACTGTGTAACAAACGTGTAGATTGATGGGAAGCTCCCTATGTCCCACTCACCTAAAGGTTGAGGGCTACATGCCACATGAGGGGTCGGCGGGAAAAGACATCAGGGCGAGTCCAAGGTTGAGGCTAGGGATAAAAAGTCACATAGCGCCAGGGATTTGATTTAAGCTAAGAAAGTGCGTCGCCGAGTAGCGTAGTGCTACCTCAGTATTTGCTTTTGCAGGGTCCCTGTCTAGTGAGCCTTACCTCGTTCCTCCTGTGTCCGCGCTGATAGACCTACCCTTCTCCGCCGAGCTCGAGTAGATGTCTGAGCTCGGCGGCGGGGGAATTTAAAGCGCGTGTGCCCAGTCGGAGTCTTCCGACGTGTCTCCGCCTTCCTAGTAGGTCACATGGTTAAGGGCTGTAATGTGGCGGCCATATTGGAACGGTACTAGGTTAAAGCTAGGGCTATGAGGGTTTCGTGATGAATATAGGTAGAAGCTATTCATTACACCCAACCGGAGTAAGTTATTGAAATCCCACATTATTTAACCTAGTCATTTAAAGCGTGTGTGACCAGTCGGAATCTTCCGACGTGTCTCCGCCTTCCTAGTAGGTCACATGGTTAAGGGCTGTAATGTGGCGGCCATATTGGAACGGTACTTGGTTAAAGCTACGGCTATGAGGGTTTCGTGATGAATAAAGGTAGAAGCTATTCATTACACCCAACCGGAGTAAGTTATTGAAATCCCACATTATTTAACCTAGTCACGTAAAGTAAGTCGCCTGTGTGTTAAGGTGTAGACAAAAATTGTTTTACTTGTAGGTAATAAGTGGGATAATGTAGCGCTAAGGCCAACGTGTCTCTTGAGCATGTATAAATGACAGTGCTGGTCCAATGCAAAACTCTACGTGGTGGTGAGTATGCAAGTATCTGATGTTCCACATGGCACGTGGGGCATGTAGCTTAGTGTCCGGTTATTGCATAGCCACTCGTGTGTTATGGGCAACAGGGGTTCATACTAAGGGAACCAGAGAAGGATCCACATGGCACGTGGGGCATGTAACTTGGTGTCTGGTTTTTTTGCATTGCCACTCGTGTGTTATGGGCAAAAGGGATTCATACTAAGGGAACCAGAGCAGGAAAACAGAGAGAGACCCTGATATCCTAAAGCGAATGCCATGGGATATCCTCGTTGAGGCCTTGTTTGTCTGTAGACAAGCGATGTATCCATCGTTGCTCCTTCCGGAACAAGGCATCACTCGTGCAATGTGGGCTAGCTTCAAGTACCACCCATTTCATGGAGTCTTCGTCATGGTTTTGTTCCACAAAATGTTTGCACATTTTGGTATGTGTTTTTTTGCAACGAAAGTTGCTCCGATGTTCAATAATTCTAGATTTCACTGGACGGGAGGTCATCCCGATGTAGAGTAAATCGCAAGGACACTTCAGCAAATAAATGCAATGAGATGTGTTGCAATTTGTGTGATGTCTAATCTCCCATTTGAAGTTATCCGTAAGTTGGATCATCTTTAGTGTCATGGTGTATTTACAAACGCCGCACATTCCGCAAGGGAAGTGGCCCGTGACTGGGGGTAGGTGCCAGAGTGTTTGTTGGGTATCTTTCTTGATTTTTCTAGGCCTGGTGCTGATCAGGATGTCCTTCAAGTTTTTGGACCTCTTGAAGGCAAATCTTGGTTCTTCTAGTGTTAACTCTCCTGTGTTGAGGATCCCCCAGTGTTGAGGACGCCAACACTGGGGGATCCTCTGGTCACTCTGGCACCTACCCCCAGTCACGGGCCACTTCCCTTGCGGAATGTGCGGCGTTTGTAAATACACCATGACACTAAAGATGATCCAACTTACGGATAACTTCAAATGGGAGATTAGACATCACACAAATTGCAACACATCTCATTGCATTTATTTGCTGAAGTGTCCTTGCGATTTACTCTACATCGGGATGACCTCCCGTCCAGTGAAATCTAGAATTATTGAACATCGGAGCAACTTTCGTTGCAAAAAAACACATACCAAAATGTGCAAACATTTTGTGGAACAAAACCATGACGAAGACTCCATGAAATGGGTGGTACTTGAAGCTAGCCCACATTGCACGAGTGATGCCTTGTTCCGGAAGGAGCAACGATGGATACATCGCTTGTCTACAGACAAACAAGGCCTCAACGAGGATATCCCATGGCATTCGCTTTAGGATATCAGGGTCTCTCTCTGTTTTCCTGCTCTGGTTCCCATAGTATGAATCCCTTTTGCCCATAACACACGAGTGGCAATGCAAAAAAACCAGACACCAAGTTACATGCCCCACGTGCCATGTGGATCCTTCTCTGGTTCCCTTAGTATGAACCCCTGTTGCCCATAACACACGAGTGGCTATGCAATAACCGGACACTAAGCTACATGCCCCACGTGCCATGTGGAACATCAGATACTTGCATACTCACCACCACGTAGAGTTTTGCATTGGACCAGCACTGTCATTTATACATGCTCAAGAGACACGTTGGCCTTAGCGCTACATTATCCCACTTATTACCTACAAGTAAAACAATTTTTGTCTACACCTTAACACACAGGCGACTTACTTTACGTGACTAGGTTAAATAATGTGGGATTTCAATAACTTACTCCGGTTGGGTGTAATGAATAGCTTCTACCTTTATTCATCACGAAACCCTCATAGCCGTAGCTTTAACCAAGTACCGTTCCAATATGGCCGCCACATTACAGCCCTTAACCATGTGACCTACTAGGAAGGCGGAGACACGTCGGAAGATTCCGACTGGTCACACACGCTTTAAATGACTAGGTTAAATAATGTGGGATTTCAATAACTTACTCCGGTTGGGTGTAATGAATAGCTTCTACCTATATTCATCACGAAACCCTCATAGCCCTAGCTTTAACCTAGTACCGTTCCAATATGGCCGCCACATTACAGCCCTTAACCATGTGACCTACTAGGAAGGCGGAGACACGTCGGAAGACTCAGACTGGGCACACGCGCTTTAAATTCCCCCGCCGCCGAGCTCAGACATCTACTCGAGCTCGGCGGAGAAGGGTAGGTCTATCAGCGCGGACACAGGAGGAACGAGGTAAGGCTCACTAGACAGGGACCCTGCAAAAGCAAATACTGAGGTAGCACTACGCTACTCGGCGACGCACTTTCTTAGCTTAAATCAAATCCCTGGCGCTATGTGACTTTTTATCCCTAGCCTCAACCTTGGACTCGCCCTGATGTCTTTTCCCGCCGACCCCTCATGTGGCATGTAGCCCTCAACCTTTAGGTGAGTGGGACATAGGGAGCTTCCCATCAATCTACACGTTTGTTACACAGTGTGTGTGGTTGGATGTAGATGCATGTACTGTCAATTGGTGTCCTTAATAACACACGTGCTCGTGTTTCACAAAACAGGAGTAGCCAAATCCTCAGAAACTGCGGTTCACTAATTATTTTTAAGTGTCTTCTAAAAAACTTTTTTTAGTTTGCTTTTAGACCACATTTCATCACCAAACCTCCTCACAAGCTCAACAGTTGTGTGTGTGACTCACTGGGCACCTTACACACAGACTTTGTTGCAAGGCATGCTTTCCAAACTTTATAGGCATGCTTTATAAACACGCTGGCATTGACTGGAATTACTGACATGCATAGCAGCATTTAATGTTTTTCCTGTTTTGTCTCCCTTATGTCCAGGCATAGGAGCACCCACAGAGGTAAACATAAGACATACATGACACTAGCATGTTTGACACTGCACATATACACGGTCCTGATGAATCGCTGGTGAATAGACCCATAGCGTGAAACATGTCGACCTTCATCACCTTTAGCCTCATCTAGGGTCACCTGACCTAACTTGTTGACTCATAGTGAGCCTAACCCCTCTTTTTAACTGCAGCCAGGGGACCGCCAGAATAAACTGAATTCAGGTACCCCTTGCTACATTTTAATACCCCACACATCATCACACCTAGCCCGGTCCACACACCCCCACCTCACCAAAAGGCAGTTGGAAAAAGATCTCCGCCAAAGAGCCCCTCTTTGAGGTGAGCCCGTCGGGATTGCACCGCCTCCCCGACGAGGAGCAACTGCCGATGATGAAGCATGACATCCTTCGGGGTGTGTGAGGCCTTTATATCCAACAAAATGGATGCCCCAGGATGTTACTCTAACATCTGTGGTCATGCCAGCTAAACACTCCCCCCATTTCCCATAGGAACAGTACAGCGACCTCTTTTGTTTCATCCCTGTAAAAGTGTGTCATTTGTGACAGCATAATCTATGCTGTGTGACCTTCTGTAACAAATGATTATTTTAAAGAGTATTGTCGCTGCCTCTTACATGTGTGAGAATTTCAGGCCTCATGCATATGCAAAGTGCTAGGCACTGAGCAAGGCAGCACCCTGCTTACTTTATATATACATTTGAAGTGACATCAGTGGTTCCTATGTGAAACCTCATAACTCTTCCCCTACTTCAGTCAACTCCTTAGGGGGTTCCTCTGCCCAGAATACAGCAGCCAAGGGCAGACCGAGAAGACCATGATCTGCAAGGGTCTGTTCAGGCCACGAAGGTCCCTAGCTCTGAAGCCCTGCTCCACTGCAACCACAGCAAGCACCTACAAGGAAAGATTATATGTGGCTAACGCAATACCACTCTCACCCATCCCTACAATCACATCAAGACCACATAAACATCAACTTGCCAGAACGCACATGCACATAGTCACTCGCAACCCACATAGAACCTTAAAACTACTGGGCACAAAATCCCACCATGCTTGTTAATATTTGGACTGTACTACTCCTTGCTATAAGCATTAAAAACCTCCTCTACCATCACAACCATGATGCACTCTTCATTGCTTAAAGATGGCCCCACCTCGTTGCACATCCCAGACATCATCATTACCAAAGATTGTAGCATCCAGCATGCAAACCGTTAACAAAAAATATAAGAGGCTTCTAAGCAAGTGACACTCATCTCCGTGGAGCTCCTCGCATGCAACTCTCCACTATCAGTGATTCAGTCTGGCATCTAGCCCTTCATCTACAGGCTTCAAGGGTAGAACAAGGACTTGACCATCAAGTTCTTGGACCTCCTAACCACACTTTCTATGTCCAAGGCACCCTAACACCTCCCTGAGAGACTTCAACCTTACACACGAGCATAAAAAACAAGAGGCACCCTTCTCAACCTCATTTACATATGTAGCGCAGTGCAGCATGTCACTCAACCAACACACTCCAAAGGTCGCATCCAAAACCTCACTTTCTCAACTTTACACCATACTATGAATACCGCTCATACCATCTGGACTGAATTGACCCCAACCATCTTTCCATTTGAAAACCTAAAGCTCAAACTTACTTTTCACTGTGCCACCTCCACATGTAATACCTTTCTAAACTACTCAAATGCCTTTCAGGAAAACCATGCAAATACCCACGATCGGACTAAAACACGCAAGTACAAACCACACCCTAGCAGTATAAAGACCTCCCCAACAATCTGCAGATCAAAACAAAATGAAAGACAAACTAGCTATTATACCAAGCCTTAAATAAAGCTGCCAACAGAAGTAGATACTCTTCAAGGAATTAAGCACTCCATCAACAGCCTGACTACCCATCCAATCACACATGTCACATAGGAGGAGTATACCACTCATCTCAAACCTTGTGATTAAAAAAAACAGAATTCCAAACAGCATACCAAAACCTCTTCTCTGACACCGACCCCTCCACGTTGATGTCCAAAATGCTCATTCTTCAAACTTGTGTCTCTCCCAGACCTCTTCAACGCAGTAAATACTGTCACAGTAACCTCCTATGAAGAAGCTGTACCCATGTCCTTCATCAAAGCCCTTGCTCGAAAAGCTTTCTCAGCACTACTCCCAACTGTCTAGATCTCTTTCACTCAAGGAATCTTCAGAGAATTTTTCAAGACAGGTCAGATCCTTACACTTTTGAACTACTAGACCCGAATGACACCACCAAATAGAAGGCAGTTAAGTGATGGCTGCTATCTGTAAGATCATCAAAAAGGCAGTCTATGCTCACACTCCCCAGACAGTTCACACCCATACCAAAAACAGTCTGAAGAACCAAAAGTAACTTTTCATGCCCTCTTTGCTCCTGCAGCTCCAATGAAAGATTTTATATGTAGCCAGTCCTCTGCATTGCCGTTCCTTCTTGTATGTACTCTAACCTGTTTTAAAGAGAATCTTGGGTCTTTTCGAAGGTTTTTTCATTTTAAGGTCAATTGTTATCTCTGTCCGTAGTCTGATATTTCAATTTACTGATACCTTGCTGACAAAGGTTCCTATAAAGGGGAATCACAAAATCTTAGTCTCAAAAAGATAGTAAGAATGTTGTACGACAGAGAGCCTTAATGGCGCCACAGTGTGATAAATAAGCAATGGTAAATAATAGAGAATAACCTTAACATATCAACCCTTCTTATAATATACATTTTCCATTAGTATATTTTTGGTGGTACAGATAGTTTGAGATGAGATTTAGCAAGGAATGTCATCAATTCCAGTTTGTCTGAGTAGGAAAGACTGAGTTACAGGTCTCTTATTAAAATTATCTTGTGAACTATCCTTTTTGAAATGGTAACACTATTAGAGAGATATATAATGCACACTTCATTTGGAGGTCCCTCTTCACATCAAGCAGTGATATTAGTAGAGTGCTTTCTTGTAGTTAAGCAAAACGAATTTCACGGATAGGACACCTCCCAACAACCTGAAAGGGCTGGTGCAAGCATCAGCATCTCCCTGTGAGTTATCACTAGCTATGTGTTTGTTTAATTTATTTGTTAAAGTAGTATGGCATAAAAGAGTTCAGTGCAACCATTGTCTGTCCAAGGCAGGTCATCGTTTCAGAGAAGATCCTGAATGAGCCTTCCGTGGTTACACAAATAACTAAAAGGAAACAGGAGAAGGAGATGTGGAAGGCCCAAACAGTCAAAGGCTAAGACCCCAAATAGGTATAAGCATTCTGTGCAAATGGAAAAAGAAGTCTCACTTCAAAACCGTTAATAAAGGCAGCAATAAAGATCTCCACAGATCAAACCTAAAAATCAAACCGAATAAGATGTGTGTTATGCTATGCTGTGGAGATGGAAGTTCTTCTGATAAAGGCAAGAGGAGTGAGAGCCCCACCCTACACACCTAATTAAAGGATGTTCACTCCTTAGACTGAAAGGAAAACACAAACCAGAGGAAATGAAAAAAACTACCAGGTAGCTCAAGATAAAACCTTTGTAGAAAGTGTACATAGAACAAGAATTGCTTCAGAAATGGAAGTGGACTTCTACATAGGCATTGTCAAGAAAGCTTAAGCCGACTCCCCAGCTCAGGTTATAGTCATTCAAGAATCACACCTCCTCAAATCTGAAACACTTGATATCCTAAAAAAAGAGAAATGGATAGACATTTTTGTGAGTACCGATCACAATACAAATATTAGGAGGGTCTTATTTATCTTTAAGAAACAAGCTAAAGCTCATATCATCGAGCATAAGGAAGATAAGAGCAGTAGATGGCTTCTTTTAAGGGCTGTGTTGGATGATCTTCCATATACCCTGGTTGGGTACTATGGCCCAAACCAGGATGACCCCTCATATCTTAACACCATATATGACCACTTAGTAGTTCTCCATGATCCAGTAATCTGGGTGGGCGATTTTAACATTGTATTGAATCCTAAATTGGATAAATTACCCAATTCGAAGGCCTGTGCTTTCTCTAAATCAAGGCAAGAATTATTAATAATAATGGCGCAATTAGGACTTGATGATATCTGGAGGGAAAGGGCAGGGGCTAAGTTGGGGGTTTCGTTTCGAAACTACAAATATAAACATCGATCAAGAATTGACTACGCTCTATTTAGCTATGGCCTTAAGGACCTTCTGTTAGATATCTCTTACCGTCCCTCACATCTTTCCGATTATTCGGTGATTCGGTTTACGCTAAAATCAGTGCACAAACCTATTCATGCCTCATGGTCCTTTGATCGGACCATATTATTAGAAGAGGATGAGGTCACCTTTCTCCGATCAGAAACTCAGCACTTTTTGGAAGACAATCTAACTACAGCGGAAGACCCCATTGTTTTGGATGCACTAAAGGCATTTCTGAGGGGCTGTATTACTAGTCGGTCTTCTTATAGAAGAAAGAGATATAGCGAAAGTATTAAGATCTTAGAAGATGAAATGATGGAGATTGAAAACGACATGGGTTCCAATTTGGGCTTAGGGTTGCTCAAGAAAGATATAGCTTATTAAAGTCTAAACTCGGCAATCTATTACAAGATCGGGTGGCTAAAAGGTGGGAGGTGAGTAGAATCTCGCATTTCGAGTTTGGTGAGGCGGCAGGAAAAATCCTTGCCTGGAAGACCAGAGCCGAGCAAGCCTGAAATTACATCAGAGAGATTAGGGTGGAGGGGGAAGCAGCTCCTCGGCTCACAAAACAAGTGATAGGAAATGCTTTCCAGGACTGCTTTAGAGCCATATACAAGGAAGACTCATGTGAGTCTAAGGAAGTGAGGGAAGCCTGGCTGAATCTAATTGATATGCCAAAACTTTCATTAGCACAAAGTAGGACGCTGGAGAGCGAGATCTCTTTTGAGGAGATTGGTAGGGTGCTGGGGCATGTCAGCCATGGAAAGGCAGCTGGTCCCGACGGACTGCCGGGGGAACTTTATAGAGCTATCGGTGTGGAGATTACACCAGCTCTGGCTTCTATTTTTAATGGGATCCTTTTGGAGGGTAAGGCCCCGCCAGCGTCCTGGAATGACGCTACTGTGGTATTAATTCCTAAACCAGGAAAGATTTGAAAGATTGTGGGTCATACCGCCCAATATCGCTTCTTAATTGCGACTACAAAATCTTTGCTACCATTATGGCTGACAGGTTAGGGGCAGTAGTAAGTTCAATCATACATGAAGATCAAAAGGGCTTCATTAAGAGTAGACAACTGGCAGACCTCACGCAGGACTTAGTTAGGGCTATTGATATTGCTACCTCTTTTTCTCTACCTTTGGCTGCCCTCACCCTGGATGCGACGAAGGCCTTTGACAGGGTAAACTGGAATTAGTTGGCCGCTGTTATGAGTAAATTTAATTTGCCTGAGAAGTTCTGTCGCATAATCTCACTAATCTATAAAGCTCCGACTGCTAGGCTCTCTATCAACAACTTTGTGACAGAGCCCTTCGATATCTCAAGGGGCACAAGGCAGGGCTGCCCGCTTTCCCCCGCTCCTCTTTAATTTATATATTGAGCCATTTGCTCAGATACTTAGAGCAGAGCCTAATATTCCTTCATTTGGCTTTGGAGGATGGGAAAAGCGGGTAGCCCTAAATGCAGATGACATTCTGATCATGACGTCGAACTTAGATTTAGCCTTTGCCACAGTGATTAAAAGGGCAGAGGAGTTCAGCAAGATCTCTGGCTATGAGCTAAACACCAACAAAACAGAGATCATGATTTGGAATATTACCAGCACGCTGCTGAGGGTCGCGTCATCCATGAGGTATCTGGGCATTAGAATTATAGGAGATGTTAGTAAGATCGCTACCCACAATCTGGAGAGAGTGCATAAAGATTGCCAGAAACAACTAAAGGCATGGAACCATCTTCCTCTCTCCATTTTTGGGAGAACCAATTTGGTAAAAATGTCTATTCTACCAAAATACACTTTTCTTTTTAATACCATCCCGCTGGCTTTTGACACAAAGCTATTAACCAAATGTTAACAAGAGATAAATTCCTTTATTTGGAGGTATGGTGCCATAAGATTGGCTTGGAAGAAACTGAGGAGGAGGAGGGAAAAAGGAGGGTTAACATTACCGGACCTGCAAAATTATGCCTGGGCTTTTCAGCTAGCTTACTCTAGGATGCTATTAAAAACTCCATCAGATAGCTCTAGGGGAAAGTTGTTTCGAGCCATGCTGGAAGGGGCTGATCTTTCATCTGACGTTTTTCTCTTCAAGCTTGGAGACCAGAAATTCTTTAAAAAAGTAAAATTAAAAGTTCTTCAATCAATGGCGGAAAACTGGTCTACGATTAGGAAATGTATTGGGCTTGGCTACTACTCCAACTTAGCGCCTTTGTGGGGCTCGCCAGGAACTCCACCCTGCCTTAAAGACAGTCTGGTGTCCCCCGTAAAGGTCACGGGAATCTTGAAATGGGAAGACTTACTCTCAGGAGGCTCAATGATATCTTGGGAGGAGCTGCGGGAGAGAGTTGGTCCGGGGCTCTCTAGATTTAAACATGTGCAGTTAATAAGTTGGGCTCAGCCATTAATTAGGAAGGGGGCCACTCTGGGTAAAGTTAGCACTTTGGAAGAACAACTAACTACAAGAGCAGAAGGTGGTAAGGAGGTTTCCTGCTGGTATTGGGCGATCCTGGAAGAGATTGACGGAGATCTTAATCTCCCGGATAAATTATGGGGAGGGGAGATGGAGAACAGGTGCGAACAGATGTGGCAAAAGTCCTTCAGCCTCATATAAAATCGTGAAGCCAGTCTGGTTGAGGCGGAACCACCTTTTTACGCTACATCGAGTTTATCTCTCCCCAAAAACTAGCAAAATTCCAAGCAGGAAAGAAGTGCAATAAATTTGAGCTCCCTGAAGCATCGGATGTGCATATGTTTATGGATTGCCCCGCCATCAGCCTTTTTTGGGGCGGGGTGAAGGACACCCTGTGCTCTATTCTTAACATCACACTGAGTATCACGCTCCCCCTGATTATCGTTGGGATAGATGAAAAAATCTGTGGGCAAGCCAGATATTTTTTGTTCTACGCCATCCTCCTGGCAAGGAAACAGATCTGTAGGTCTTGGGTTGAGGCAACACCTCCTTCATATGCTGAGTGGTTGACATCTCTTTATGAAGTGTCCAAAATGGACTTGGCTGGTTCTCGATCTAGAAAAAATCTCTCCTTCTGGGAGCTTTTGGTACAATGGAAATTCTCCGGGTTTGCCCACGGTGTACACACAATTGGCAGATAATGTACTTATTAAAATATTTTAATTAAAAGTTTAAAATATTTTAATTAAAAGTTATGTTGACCGCTTCGGTGCTCATGACGAGCTGAGCTCGTCATGAGGCACAGTGCTTGTGTGCTCATGACGAGCTGAGCTCGTCATGACCACACCCATTTCTATTCGGGGCCCAGCACAGGAGAGGAATATCTCAAGCAGCCAAGGTGTTAAAACAGTAGACCCTACCAGAGACACCCATTTACAGTTCCCTCTGTGCTAGCAGACACAGGTTCCCCTTTTTGATTTGGATCCATTCTTTCACCGCAGCTACATTGGGAAAACACATTTTTAGATCAAGGGTAGGTTAACAAGAGATCCCCCCCTTTCTTGAAAGAGTTGGCATAACCATCTTCTGAGCAGACTGGCAGACTTGCAGGTGGGAAGAAATAAAGGGTGGGACCACTAAACACCCATCTTGATGCTTCCTTTTGGAAAGGATTGCAGAACTCTCATCCCCACTGGAAGAGTTGGAGTCATCAGCAGCAAAACAGTTCTAGGGGGTGATGCTCTGGCTTTTCACACAATGATTGAGTGCTAAAACATCTTCCTATTCCCTATCAAAGTATGTGTATCCAAAGTCTGTGGCCAACTTTGAGCTGCAGGTGGAGAGGGAAATGGGACAAAATAAGTAAAATGTGGGTGGCATATATCATCTTTGTAGTGAAGTAGAAAGATCGAAAGACATGGGCCTCATTTACTAGGAAATTATCCGTGCTGTAATGAGAGAAGGATAGATCACAAAATTGCGTCTTATCGTGTTTAAGCATCTTTCGGCTCCAAAAGGAAGTACCCCCAATATGTCAAGGGACATGCAGCAATTCGTGACTCAGTCAACCAATTTATTTGGTCTAAGCATTTGGGACAGGCAGGGTCATAAGGTGTGTGAATTATGGGATCAGCTGGAGAAGCATATCCGCCATACTGGTCAAAGGCTCTGGTAAATGGAGGGGGGAAATAAATCAGGTTGTGTACTGGTGAGTCTGATTTGGTCAGAGACGGCTATCCACCTAGTTATGGTTCTTAGGGGTGGGGGAATGAGGGTGGGGGTGATGGTATTTTCCCAGAAGGCAATAAATGATGTCTTCGCAGAACATTTAAGAGCAGTTTATACTTCGACGCCCTGCGAGGAGGGCTTTGCCTAGCTTGAGTACTTGGAAAATCTGCTGTGTCTTTCTCTTGGGAGACCCGGATCCGAATGGTCCCCGTTGTCACGTCAGGAAGTACTGGGACACCGGCGGACCGCCTGTTATCGGTATACAATGGGGCATTGGAGTGGGGGTTGAGCCTGGATTACATGAACGAAGAATTAATTGTCCTAATATGGAAGCAGGGGAAAGACCCCCTAGAGGCAAGTTTATATTAGCTTCTTTCCATGCTGAATGTGGATCTAAAGATCCAAAGTCAGGCCATGGCAGCTAGGTTGCTTCCGCATCTCCCCCAGCTGGTCCACACAGACCAAACTGACTTTATACCATACCGAAATACACTGTGAAACCTTGGTCACCTGACGCACGTAATGCATTCCCGGTATTAGACGAGGACCAGTATGCTTCGGCCTTTTTAAATACAGAGTAAGCTTTTGATTCAATGAGGTAGGGCTATATTAGGCAGGTCCTGGATAGGATGAGGCACAAATCTATTTAATGGATAATGCCTCTGTATGGTTTGTATGGTTACCCGCGGGCAAGAGTACTAACAGGCAAATATGTTTCAGCTGAAATCCTTCTACAAAGGGGCACCATAAAGGTATGCCAGGTGTCCTCGTTAATATTCACATTGATTATGAAGCCTCTGGCGTGCTGCCTTCAAAAGACACTACATTTATTGTGCGTACCTGTTGGCAACTTGGATCATGTGCTGTCATCATACGCAGCTGACGCTTTGAAATACTTGGGCAGACTGATATATTCGGACCCATATTACTTAAAGGAATGTGCAAATTCTGGGAATTCCCGGGACTCCGAGTAAACAGAGGAAAATCGTCCCTCTTCCCCCTGGGACAACCATGGGGCTTATCACTTCCCCAGTTGCCGGAAGTTTGGATACCATGGCATGTAGACAGTGTTAAATATTTGGGCATTTACATCACCCACAGAGGACAGCGGGCATATGATTTAAATCTGGGGTGGGTGACTGTGAATCTACACCACTCTCTAGCATTCTGGAACACACTGAAATTGTCCCTGATGGGGGAAATATCACTCAAAGATGGTGGTCCAACCCTGGTTTTTGTGTGTGCTGCAGGGTGCTATGTATAAGATACCTTACTATGGTTACCCCAGATTTTTTGCCTAGTGTTTAGATGGTTTTCTACTTAGTTGGCCTGGGATCCTGCTAATCAAGGCCTCAGGCTATC
Source organism: Lissotriton vulgaris (assembly GCF_964263255.1). Taxonomy (NCBI): domain Eukaryota; kingdom Metazoa; phylum Chordata; class Amphibia; order Caudata; family Salamandridae; genus Lissotriton; species Lissotriton vulgaris. Next base: position 995,769,823 of record NC_141699.1, read on the forward strand.
TGCTCTCCCATTAAAATGGACTCCATGTACCCTAGGTACATCTCCAATTGGACACTGGGTCACTTATGAGCCCCTGTACAGTGTACAATGGGTGCCCAGGGCATAGGTGCATCCAAGGCCTACCAGGGGCTGCAGCATGTATTATGCCACCCCTGGCTGGCCACCCAAATTGACACAACTGGCTGATCACTCAGCTGGGGCAAGGTGGTGTAATCACCCGTTGCCTTTGATATAGTATACCTATATCTAACCTTATATCTAGACACATATATACCTATAAGTCACTCCTATGGCAGGCCTTCACAATCCTGGAGGCAGAGTGCTTGGTTTTATGTGAGATGGTGCTCTGGCATGAGCTGAGCCTGTCTGCAGCTTTATAATGCACTTAAGAGTATATGGTATGGCTATATCCTAGAACAGCTATAACTATGTCCTTATAGCTGTTCTAGGATATAGCCATACCATATACTCTTAAGTGCATTATGAACCTGGCGGTTAAATGCTAACTCTGGTTTGGCTTTATCAAAACATGTCGAGTAAGGTGTCATACGATTTGGAATACTACCCCCTCGCCAGTTCTGGCGACGGGGGTAGCATTCCACCCTTCTAGAGGGAGAAGACATTTTGTTCCTACTATTCCCGGTTAAAGTTAACCAGAGCCTCAGCATCACAAAATGGATGCTGCTGCCACAGACACAAATCTGACCTCCTGCTGCTGGGAGTCCTTCCAGCGAGGGAGGCTTGGACAATAGGTTTCCTGCCTTGGGAGGTGCTAGCACCACCCCAGACAGGTTTTTGTGTATTGGGGCAGGGAGGGCTGAAAAAATTACACTGCCTGGGGCACACAAGGTGTCCCATGCATGGTCCGGTTCAAACCGGTGCTGGGGCACTCCAGCCCCAGCGCGAAACTGGACAAAGGGAAAGGGGTGTAACCACCCCCTTCCCTTGTCCCACCCATAGGAGGGACCTAGCAGGTAATCCAGCCCCTAGATTTGGTATATCGGTAGGAGCTGAGTCCCAAGACTTTAGATTAATCCAGACTGAAACTCTTAAACGAAACTCAGGACCTTCGACCGATCTACTTTGCAAGAAGACGACTGAAGAATCTCCTTTGTGGTCAAGGATTGCCCACCCTGCACGAGCAGGCACCATCCAGCGATCAACGGCTTGCTTTGTCGACGCTCCCGCCGGAGCCCGAGCACAGAGCCTGACAAGAACTGGACTTCCAGACATCCAACAGCCCGATCCACAGTCCCAGCAGAGCTGAGACCCGTGGAGGCAACAAAAGACGTGGGACCAGCCATCTTGAAAAGTCTGCGACTTGCTAATTGTGCAGCACCAGAGGCACCCTCGAAGCTGTGCATTGGGGATTGAGAAGCCCCAGCCCCGAGCATCATCTGCACGGAAGATCAGCCCTGCACACTCCACGAGTTCTGCGTGGGGCCCTTCTGCATTTTCCTGCTAGACGCGTCTGCCCGGTCACTTGCTCGCTGGCTAGTGGCCATCTTGGCGACGATCCTTTGAATTTACACCGCTGGTCTGGTTGCTCCAGACTGGCCCTTGCTTCCCTCAAAAGAAGCAGCCCCTCAGACCTTGCTGGTCTGAGTAAGAAGCCAACTTAGTTTTCTGCGTGGGGTGCCTTTGCCAAGGCTTGTTGACTCCAATCCTGAGGCAGACACCGCCGACAGCGAGAGCCTTCGTGGGACAGTCCGTGCCTGACTCCTGGTCGTCGTGGCTGCGGAGACCAGCTTCACGACATCGTCTGGTTCCTTCCACGTCGCAATACTTTGAAGGAGGAGGCGTCATCCTTACGCGCCTCGGACCCCTATGAGGGACTCACACTGCCTGGAGACATTTTGGGATATTGGGCCCCATATCTATACTGTTGGTAGAACCGTCGCCTTGATTTGTACTCATTCTCTGTGATATTATTCTCACAATCTCATTCCTACTAACCTGTGAACAATTGTATCAGCATCCGAACGGCTTAGTAGGTCTCCGGTATTTATCTAGGGATACTATAGAAGGACTCAATATAAGGATTTGAAGATACAGCCCTGACTCTATACTAACTTACGCTGAAGGAAATTTCTCAAATTGAATTTATTGGTATACTTCTGATGTTGGAGAAGATATTGAAGAAACTGTATATATTTATTGCGCCCTGACGAAGGATTGGTGGATATCGGTCCTGTTCCGAAACGCGCGTTGGCGCTTCTTTTCACTTGTTTGCTGGTTTTTATGTATATATATGATCGTCAATTATTTGTAATTATCTGTAATTGTTGTGTTTTGTAAATTGTCTAGTGGTTTGATTGATGATGGTCTGGATGGGTGTGAGTGTTGGATGTATTGAGGTTATGAGAGGGCTGTGTTGCATTTGTTTTGAGATGTAAATAGAATGTATATATATTGATGTCTTATGTTTTTGGATTCATCTAATGCCACAAAAAATATTAAATAGACATATGAGTTTCAAATAAAATTTTCTGGCTGGGACAATGATGATGTTTGAAAAGAATTGGAGTTAGTACCTAAATGTATATTATGTTCTAGGGGAAGTTCCCTTGTTCTTGATTCTAGTTTTTCCCTGTCTTCTCCTCCTAGTATTTGTATTCAGGGACCCTTGTGTGTTTTTGATTCCTTCCTGGTTTCTTCCTGGTCACTGGCTAGTGACCCAGACTCTGTCCCCTCTGCTTTCAGGTCCTCTTCATCTTCGATCCACCCTTGGATCCACCCGGACACTTCTCTCCTGGTCGCCTGCAGCATCTTTCTTCCAGGCTCCATACGATACGACGACGAAACCCGACACACTTTGACACCTATGCACCCGCTTCCTGTGGGTGAGGTAACGCGAGTACTTCGATGCTCCTGTGGGTATCAACTATCCAACTGTCTAGGTTTCAAGTAACTTTCACAGAGTCCAGTCAGAAGTGCCCTAAAAGAACTAGTTTATAACTTTTACGTTCCCATTCATTCTCCATGTTAACATGCGTGTGTGATTAGACACTGCACACGCATCCTGTGGGTCTCCTGCTTCCTAACTCTTGGTAGCTCAGCGTAGCCCCAGCGATTCCCTAGGCCCTAGGCCTATTCACTTTCTGTGTAGTGGTCCTTATACCACTATTTTAGTATATGGTTTCGCGTGCCCCTAGGGCCCTACTGTATTTTGTGCAACTTATTGTATTTTAATTGCATATCTTGTGTTGTGCTGGTGCCTTTGACCTCAAAGAGTTCAGAGGGTTTGTCTAGAAATAAATAACATATATATTTTATATATATCTGGTGTAGTGTCCTTTCATTTGGTATTAAAGGGGTTACATATGGTAAAACAGCTGACTTCACATGCCCTCTTGAGTTTAGCCTAAGACTGCTTTGTCCATGCTACCAGTAGGATAGCTGGTCTATAAGGTTCACTTTACAACCATCGCCATAAGGGTTGTTTGGACTGGTGCAAGGTGCTCACTAGAATAGTGATCATCATATACCAGGCCAACTTCTCACAGACCACTTGCTGGTGGAGCTCCTTTGGGCGGTAAACGCAGCTGGGTAAGCCTTAGAACCCTCCAGAGAAAATGGGACACGGGGGGAATGGAGATCCTCGACCCGGAACTTTATTACTTAGTGGTACATTTACAACATGCTATCCACTGGCTAGATGGGGAACAGAATTCGGAGAGGGCCTTACTGGATGGCACTCATGATGGTCACCAGCTAGGGCTATTACTGATGAGCGGTGGAGTCATGCCTGATGTATTTCCTCATCTGATCTGTCAGATGGGTCAGTTGTGAAAGAGAGTAGTGCAGTGGGTAGTAGGCAGAGCACCATATGTGCCGCAACCAGATATAATAGTGCACCCTTTTCAGAAGATGTCCTGAACGATGGCAGTAGACCAGTGGCAAGAGCGAGGTTGTATTATGCTGTCAGTTTTGTATCCGGCTGGTCACTTTGTAACCTTGACGGATAACGAGACATTTGATCTTGGTAGAGGTCAATTCCTCCAATACACCAAAACAACAGCCACGGCCCGACAGCTCTGGCAGTTATTCCCTGAGGCCCCAGAGCCAACGCAGACTTTGGAGTCACTTAATTCTATGGCGACTGGCGTAAGTTCATTACACATATCAACCGCGCACTTCACGCTGATAGGTGTTTGGATCCACTCCTTATGCACGCAATCTGGCAGCATGATAGTGGAGAGACCTTTCAGCCTAAAGAGACGTCAAAGATATATGCAGCAGTACGAAGGGTCTCCATTAGCGCACGGTGTAAACTAATTACATTTAATATGATACACATGACATTAACTCTCACCAAAGAGACTACACATGATCTACCGCCGAAATCACCGGGCTGTCCTAGATGCAAGGCCAGTCTGGCTGATTTTCTGCATATGGCGTGGCAATGCCTGGTTAATCTGCTAAATTGGACTGGGATACTATGCCATCTGCGAGGGGTGATGGGAGGTGACGTGTACAATTAAACAGTGTGTACTTGGTCTCCTCCCTGATAACCCAAAGAAAAAATTGAGCCGCCCTTTTACAATATTTGCTTTAATAGTTGATAAAAGAGGCATAGCGATCAGCTGGATCAATCTTAGACCCCCTTAAACAAGACGACTGGTGCAGGGATTTGCTTGAATGGACGGGAGCGGAGGAGGCACACATGAGGCAAACCCGTGGGGATGATAGGGTTACAGAAGACTTACTCTGATGGAGGATTATGGTACAAACGGTGCATGAGTCTTCCGGTGAGGATCCACCAGAGGCGACAGACCAAGAGGATGCGGAAGCAGTTGAGAAGGGATAGTGGAGTAAGTGGGGGTTGGGTAAAGGCAGGGGGCATGTTTGAAATAATGTTGTTCATTACAGGATATTCCTTGGAGTTCTATCATTAATTTATGTAAGAAGATGCTGTATTCTGTTTGATTTTTTTGCTTCTCTTATTCTTTTCTTCTGACTGAATGTTATCCCTGCAAGATGGATGTTGCTCGCACAGCACGGAAGGTGGGGAGGGAAGGGGGGGGGGGGGGGGGGGTGGAAGGGTTTGGAGCATGGGTGATTCCATTGTGTAATACTTTGCAGTATGTTTACAAGATGTAAAACAGCACAGTTCTGTAATACTCTTGACTATTATGGCTGTTTCTCTTTGTGCACTTTGAAACAACAATTTAAAAAAAAGGTATTCAAAAATTTCAAACCATGTAGAGGGTCATACGTTAGACACCATTTTCTCTAATGGCCTAGTCCTAGTGTCCGACATCAAAGCCTTACTTTGGTCTGACCATGTTCTCATTTATCTCACTTGAGAATTGGGCTATGGCCGCTGCCGACTAAGAACTTGCTCCTGCTTTTTATGCAGCTTGTGCTGCTGTCACTCCTACAGAGTTTAGCAGCTCCATAAGTGAACCCCTATGTATGAGTGCTGACATTGATGTGGCTGCCCAGTCGGTTAATGCCTGGCTTTCTCAGACACCATTGCTCCTATCAAATCTATTAATCCCACCTCGGTGGCGAAATGTCAATCAGCACCCTGGTTCAATGAGGAGCTCAAAGAGCTTCGCCAACTCTGTAAAAGACTCAAAAGGAGTTGGATGCGTCATTACCTTCCCAAGGACAAATCAACCTATAAGAATGCCATAAACAAATATCAACAAGCAATTAAGAAAACCCAATCAGACTTCCTCACGGCTCAACTTACCACCTCCCATAACAAACTGGGTGAACTACACAAAATCGTCAAAACATTCACACATCCAAATGCCTTACTTCACCGTTGACACCTTCGCTCAAGCTGTTTACTCATCTTTCAGATTACCTCGATTCTGAAATAGTCGTAAATTCCCTTCAGTTGCCATACCCCCAACTCTACAGGCAACAATGAGCCTAGGGTACGACTGGAGGGCTCGCTTTCACTCAGAGGTCCTTCCTTTCAAGAGTTTGTCCAGATTTCACTGGAGGAATCTGCTCAGACCCTGAACACATGCAAATCTGTGTCAGCAGACAATCCATGTCACCCTAGGTTCTCATTTCCAACTGCGTGGCAATAAACCCCACTTTCAACCAACTGCTAAATTTATCTTTACAGACCGATACTGTTCCTAGTAGCTGGAAACAGGTCAAATGAATTCCTCTACTAAAAAAGCCATAAACTGACAAATCCAATCTGCCCAATTTCAGACCCGTTTCTTTGCTGCTGGCTTCACCAATATATTGGAGAATCGTATAAACCAGCAACTTTCTGGCTTTTTACAGAAAAATAAGCTGCTACAGACCTCCCAGTCAGAATTTCGCCCTGAGTTGTTGGAGGTTGCTGACACTATTAAGATGGCAGTGGATCAGGGAAATCAGGTGGACATGATGCTCCTTGATCTATTGGCAGCTTTCGACACTGTCTTCCATCCTATATTATTACAGCACCTAGGTGACATCAGTGTGAGTGGCCTTGTATTGGCCTGGCTACGTTCTTTCCTTGCAGGTAGACAGCAATCTGTTTGTATGACTCCATTTACCTCGAAACCAAAAGCCTCTGGGTTTTGTGGTACCCCAAGGGTCTACACTGAGTCCCACACTCTTCATTGTCTATATTACTCGATTGGCGACCCTTGTTGAGTCCTTTGACATACAATCAGTTTCATAAGCCGACGACACACAACTGCTTCTTACCCTAGATAAAAAAAAAGCACCAATGCACCGAGCAATTTTAAGGTTTGCAATTCTGCAGTGTTACACTGGATGCGCACCAGCTACCTGCAATACCAGTAAAACTGAAAAGTTGCTTTTCAGGATCCTCCTTCTCCCCCCCCACCCGACAGGAACAATAACATCAGCTCAATGGGGTCCAGCCTCCACCAGTCCCTGCTGCGGGGGCCCGCCATCAGGGAGTGAAATTCGATAACTCTGCCACCTTCGCCCTCCATGTAGCTAGTGTTGTTGGCTCCAGCTTCAGACTACTAAAAAGTATTTTTTATTTTTAAAGTTTCTCTACCTTCTCCCTATTCAGCAGTGGCAAACAGTGATCCAGGCCTGATCACCTCAAGGCTGGATTACGCCAATTCCCTTTACTTGGGCCTACCCGCTTATCAGAGGTCAGACCCAGGACCAGGGTTCAATTCCCGACGCGGCAGGGTCTTGAGCTCAAATGTCCATGGACTCGATAATTCTCGCTTCAGTGCCTGACCTAATCATGGGTCACACTCTGCAACTCTGGGCATTAAGCTTGCTTAATCTCCACAACGGCCCCCCGCGGCGGGATGCCTGGCTTTCACCTTGGGGATGCCCTGTAGGGGCTATCTCACAGGGAAAAGCCAGGACGGGTTCCCAAGGCAAGCGCGGAGATACCCCTTCGGGGGTCGATTCTGGCGCTATATAAGAAACATAATACTAATAATCTTCTGAGAAGATTCCAGCTGGTGCAGACTGTCGCAATGCGGCTTCTGCTGAGACTACCTAGGAGGACTCTTATCCAGCCTCATCTGAAAAAAATTCACTGGCTTCCCATTAAGGAGCTGGTGAGGTTTAAAGGTCTTTTCATGACACACAAAGCCTTCTATCACTCCGGTCCTCATTAACTGTCAAACAGGATTATCTCCTACCATCCACCTAGACCACTCTGTTCCCCCAGTTCCCTTCTGCTGGTGATTACCAAATTTTGAAAGCAAAAGGTAGGGTGGCAGCTCTTATTCCTACTTAGCTGCCAAAGACTGGAACATCCTCCCACAGCAACTTCACACCATAAAGGACATCTTGGTCTTCCAGCACCTATTCAAAACCTGGCTTTTCGGCTTTGCATTCTGAACTACTGGGCAGTCAGGATCAGTTCTTACATATAGCATTGGGACACTTAATGAGTAGCTGTTGCACTCTACAAATCCACCAGATAGACAGACAAGGGAGCTCACCCTCCCATCTATTTAGAAGGCCTTTGCTTTAGTATGATGCCAAGTGGGAGTCCCAATAGGGACAGAGTAGTAGGTAGTGTGCCATGGGGTCAGAATCCATCCTTGGCAGTTCTTTAGGACTCGCAAAAGAGAGAGGAAGCAAAATTGCATGGACACTTGGTGCAAGGTCTAGTGCAAAGAAATCTTGCACCTCTAGTACCAAAATCAAAACAAAACTAAATTCCAGGCAGAGGAATCAAACGAACAGCAGACAGGTGAAACATCACTTCAGCAAGGACTGAGATCGGCTCAAGGCAATGAAGTCCTTTGAAAAAGAAAAGTAACCAAATGGACATTCAAGAGTACGACAATGGCTTAAGCCTGACTTCAAGGTACCACCAAAGTAAACTCAGTATAAAACTGTGTGGAACCCTGAATCCCAGGCACACAGAATTCTCTTACAGAAACTTTATGTAAAAGTGTTTTGAATAAGGGCAAATGGACACACCAAACACTTGGTGGAGTTACTCTATATGATACTGTAGTAGTTTCTCATTAGCATGCTGTTCATCCATTATCTTAGTATTATGATGTCACTGTCATGACAATGGAATGCTATGGTTTGAATCCCAGGAGTTTGTCAGTTCCTGGAAGCTGTGGAGATTAACAGTCAGTTCAGTTCAGTTCAGTTCATAAGCTTTGATTATTCATAAACAATCATAAAAGCATACAGTATTAAAAATTTCACTTAAAAAATTGTTACAAAGCAAAAATTACACATGTTACAATAATTGGGACAATTCAATAGAGGGAAAGTATTCGACCGGGCAATTGAATTATACAAAAGGTAGAAAAAACAGTGTTAAAATTCCAGACTTTTTCTATGGGGCACACCTTTTAGAATAAAGGTAGCGGTAAAGCAACAAATATCCAGGGTATCGAGTGCAAATAGTAATTTCATGGCATGAGCAGTTGTAGACACAGAGTATTTCATAAAAACAGGTTTAAGATAACACAAACGAAGGTGCAAATAGAGTGGGTAAATTAGCATAAAGTGCAATGTGCTCTGTTTGGTGGTACCATTACACGGACAGGGGCTTGAACTATAAATTTTCATCCGTGGAAATGCCACCAAGTTATGGACAATGCCTAATCTCAACCTTGTGAGAACAAACTGATGTGACTGTTTGGTAATTGCTTTCAAATACTTAGGCATGCCATGACCTTCCTCCTTGTTAGAGGAATAAAAAACATGGGTTGTAAAATGACTACATTGAACTCTACGCGTATTGGATTTGATCCCCATAAAAACATTTTTAACCCCCTGTTTGGGTATATTAATAACACATAGGGGGTCATTGTGAATATCCATATCAAAGATTTCCTTATAGGACGTTAAAACAATTTAGCCAGGGGATCTTGCAGACTTTGTCCAGACGAAGACAGTCTTGGATAATTCGCCTGGTAAATCCAGTTTCGTCCTTTACCCAGATTGACCTCCAAACCATAAGGGGTCGCAATCCCGTTAGATCTGTCAAATGTTACAACCCGGCCTCTTTATGAATCAGTTCGGTGGATGCCGAGGGGGGGTGGGGAGGCAAAGAAGTCTCTTGAGGAACAAATTCTCAGTTACTTGCAGATCCCATTGGTTACAATGGCCCCATACTCCTGAGCCATATAGGGCAATAGAAGTGCATCTATGTCGATAGACATTTAACATATCAGGGATGCGACGACTGCCCAATTTAGAAGCAAAGCGAAATACTCCTGAGGACCCTTTACCCATCTTGGCCTTGACATTTAAAATCTCGGGTGCCCACGACCCGCTACTATTAAAAGTTATGCCAAGGTAACAGAATTTATCCACAACCTCTATTCGGTGTTCTCTGAACTGGAATGATTTAAGTTGTTTCACCTTTTTCCCACAGGCCATGATAAAAGTCTTAGAATTATTAATTTTTAATTTCCTCCCTCCCCTGAATAAAATCATAAAAGTAATTCATACGTTTTTGAAGACCTATTGGAGTTCTCGAGAGAAGGACTGTATCGTCTGCATATAGCAGTACCGGTACTGGTTGGCCCTCTATTTGAGGGGCGTCAGCTTGAACCCTCTTCAGTTCGGACTCCATAGAATTTATAAAAAGGGAGAAAAGTAACGGGGCCAAGACACATCCTTGCCTTATACCTGATTTAACCCTGATCTTCTTAGTGCATTCCCTCGCCTGGCCAAAGCGAATCTGGGCTGACTGTTATATAGTCTGGCAAAGAAACAAATTATGGCTGTCGGAGCTCCCATTTCAAGTAGGGTGGACCATAGGAGGGAATGGTCCACCAGATCAAAAGCACTTGAGAGGTCTGGGAAACAAAAAAATAATGAGCCCTGTTTAGCTTTAGTGTATTTTCCTATGATAAGATCTAGGTTAATGCACTGCTCAATTGTGCCAAGACCCTTTCTGAAACCAAATTGGGAATCCGCAAGGATATTATTGGCTTCCGCCCACTCCTCCAATCGCATCAGTAAGACCCTGCTCATAATTTTTAATGAGGAATCCAGAAGGGAGATAGGGCGGTAGTTCTTGGCCTCTCCTCTATCCCCCTTCTTATAGATCGGCAGGATTATGGATTCACTCCAGGTAGATGGTGTACTATCGCTAACAGATGCATTAAACACCTGGGACAGGAGGGGGCTCCAAAGTGCCTGATCGGTTTTATACAGGTCGACTGGGACCCCGCCCGGTCCCGGTGCCTTCCCTCCTTTACTCTTACTGATGGCAATATCTACTTCTTGGAGAGTAATCCCCAGGGGTTGCTTAAGTTCAATGGAATCGACACTAGAACTATCCTGAACCTCCCTGGCTGGATCAAAGATTCCTGTGAAGTATTGTACCCAGCTGTCCTCACAAACATGGGCAGTTAAAACGGGGAATTCTTCTTTTTGAAGGAAGGGGCTATTGACCGTGCTCCAAAATAGCTTACTGTCGCGCAGCTCCGCCGCTTTGTTCAGGTTGTCCCAGGCTTGCTCCCTATGCTCCTGTTTTCTACATAGCAGCTGCTGTTTATAAGTCGTCCTGAGGAGTGTGATAACCTCCCTATCTCTGGGGTGTCTCGACAGAGCCCTCTTTAATTCTTGTAACGATTTTGTGCAGGCACTGTCGAACCAGCCCATGGCTGTCCTCTTGGATATACCCTTAGTAATGGTAAGGGACCTTTTAATTATAACGCCCAGTTTCTCGAAATCAGCAATAATGCATTGGGGGGTAGCATCATAGTCAAGACAGTTGAGTATCACTGCAGAACCTGCTCTCACAATTTTCCACATAAGTTTCTCCGAGTTATCCCCACACCATTTGATACGGATACCATTTTGCCTGCAAGGGGTGATCTCATCAACTATCATGCGCTTATCACTAGACTTGGTCCCCCAGATAGAGGTCGACATTGTGATGGCATTGTGGTCACTATTACCAAAATCTACAATAATCGGGAGTGTACAAAGTGGGGCAATATGTACTGATAACAATAGGTGATCAATGACGGAGGCAGAATTCCTCCCAACAAAGGTTGGTGCAATATTACCCTCTTTATCCGTGGCCGGTTGTTGAATCAGTAAATCAATATTTAACATAAGAGTGTTAAGTAAGTCGCCGTAAGGAGTGTGGGTAAAATGGGCCCGGTTCTCCCCATTGTCCCCGTCGAACCCACATGCATTAGTAAAGGAGTGGGGACAAGTGCGGATGTTGAAATCCCCACCCCAGATGATATTATAGATCTTATGGGTATCTCTACAAATTTTCCTCACAGCTGTTTCAAGCTCATCCACTACACAAGTACTCGTGGCATCAAACATGTTATTGTAGTGGTTAATCAAAAAAGTATCGCGACCCCTTTTATGTTCCAGCCTTAGAATTTGTGAATGGAAGCCCACAATAGAATGGGATTTCACACATGCAGGAAAATTCACAGAGAGTAAAATTACAAGCCCACCTTTTGCCTTACCCATGTTAGACTCTTGCGCAAGGTTATTATAGGACACAAAGCCATCAAAAAGGATATCTGATGTTGCCCAGGTCTCCTGTAAACAGAGGATGTCAAATTGGGAAAGGGATTCCCTCCAACCCAGAGACGACGCTTTCTGTCTCCAACCGGCAATGTTCCAGCTAGCAAGTTTGAAGCCAGGAAGACAAGGGGCAGGCTCTACAATCTCAAGGGCACTAGGGGGCACTATAGATGGTAGTATTTCGTCTGGGGTGTCCATAGAGGCTGTTGGGCGGTGGGTGACCATGGGGTCTGGGTCCATGGGTGTAAAGGGGGTAAGAGAAGGAAGCATTATAGGGACTACATCCATTGGCATACAATTTGCAGGGGTTTTTTTTACATTAGTTTCGGCCTTACCAGCCAGTATACTATTTCCAGTGCCAGGAAGAGAAGAACTTGAGACATGGGCTGGGGTAGTCAGTCGACTCCATCTAGACCGTCTAAACAACTGAACCGATTGAAATCACAGAAGGGGGCATACAGGGGCATCATAACCGGTCTTACATCATATCTTCTATGTCTACCCCTCCGCTCAACCATGGTCCAGTCGTCTCTACCTCTATCATGGTACATGTGATTAGGGGGAAAGAAGGACACTGGGAGCGTCTGAATGGTGGAGTCAAAGGATCTATTGAAACCCGCATAAATATGCGAGACCGTTCTAGGGTCTCTAAAGCTGACCGTTATGCAGTCCCCATTTATGGTCTTTACAGTTTTACCCAACCAGGGCACCCTTCTAACCATGATGATTTAGTTATGAAGATGGGCCGGGAGGGGTCTGTTCCAATTAAGCCATCTGACGACTTTGCTTTTTAGAGATTTAAAGGTTTCGGCCCCAACATGGGAGCTCCTGATAAAACTACCATAAAACGATTAGCTTCGGGCGGCAGGTCTGGCAAGCGTGGTCTAGGGGCTCTAAGATCATGGCTTGTGGAGTCTATTTGGCCATCAACCGTTAGGATTAGTTACTTACCTGTAATCCTAGTTCTCTTCCAGGGGTATCCTCATCAAAGTCATAAGCATTACAATATTCCCGCCCATGCGCGGGACCCCGGAAACAATATATTATATGTGCCCCACATATACATATACATATATATATAAATATATATATATAAAAATAAGCAATTGCAGCCAAATAAAACAGTAGAGCTGGAATATGCTGTGAAGAATTTCCACCATACATGTGTATTAGCATTAGAAACATGATAAACAACACCAATGCTTGTTTAGAAACTGTTTTAATGCTTAGAAAACAGCAGAAATTCTTATAAGACACTGTAAGCATATACAGCTCCCAGGCTGCATTGCAAATACCCAGTCTAAAAAGACTGAAAAGCTAACCCTGTGGCTGCATGTACCAAAACTGACGCTGTGCCTTTAAGGCACCTCTGCCCCTAGCTTCCCATCATGCCTCAGGGGTTACAGTTAGGTCAGTTGTTCTTTTCGGAGACTGAAAACAAAACCATGGTAATAACAGGTTAAAACATCTCCTACTTAATAAACAAAGTCCTTTGCCCGGGGAGGCGGGAGGGTTGCTTATGACTTTGATGAGGATACCCCTGGAAGAGAACTAGGATTACAGGTAAGTAACTAATCCTTCTCTTCCAGGGGATCCTCATCAATAGTCATAAGCATTAGAATAGAGTAGCGAGCCTCACCTCATCCCTGCGGGCAAAGGAATCAACAGGTAACATTCACATTCGTAGGCCCAAAAATAGGCCTTATTCTACCCAAATAGGTTTCTCAAGGAGGCTTGCCCTACTTGAGAATCCGCTCTGGAATCAGACTCTAGGCAATAATGCCTTGTAAAGGTATGGACTGATTTCCATGTCGCAGCCTTGCAAATTTCTGACATGGGAATGTCATGTAAAAATGCTGTTGTGGCTGCCTTCCCTCTAGTGGAATGAGCTTTGGGTGATTGTAACAAAGGTTTGCCAGCCAGCTGGTATGCTAGTTTGATACATGAGACAATCCATCTGGAGATGGACCTCTTGGCTGCTGCAAACCCGGTCCTCATTGACCCATAATTGACAAAGAGTTGGTCTGTCTTTCTGGTGCCCTTCGTTCTTTCTAGGTAAAACTTTAGCACCCGTTTAAGATCTAACGAGTGCAACGACCTCTCAGCTGGGGTCGATGGGTTAGGAAAGAACGAAGGAAGGGTAATCGTTTGGTTTATATGAAAATACGAAACCACTTTTGGAAGGAAAGAAGGGTGAGCCCTCATTACCACTCTGTTGTGGTGAAAAACCGTGTAGGGTTCCTTGGTGCAGAGTGCTTGAATCTCGCTAACCCTGCGAGCAGAGGTTATTGCCACCAAGAAGGCCGCCTTCCAAGTGAGATGCTGCAAGGAGGCCTTGTGTATAGGTTCAAACGGTGCAGACATCAGCCTGGAGAGAACCAGGTTCAACTCCCAGGGAGGAGAAGGATTTCTCACAGGGGGATAGACCTTCTTCAATCCCTGAAGGAAATCCTTAACCACTGGGACCTGAAAAAACGATGTTTGTGTAGGTGATTTTCTGTACGCTACTATGGCAGATAGGTGAACCCTGATAGAAGCGTATTTCAACCCTGATGTCGCTAAGTAAAGGAGGTAAGGGAGGACTACCTCTTCTTGTCCTGTGGTGGGATCAAAGCCATGGTCCCTACACCAAATGAAAAATCTCTTCCACTTGAATGCATAAGACGCCCTAGTGGAAGGCCTCTTTGCCTCTTTTAAAATATTCATACATTCTGGAGGCAGATTTAAGTGTCCGTATTGCAAGACCTCAGGAGCCATGCAGTCAGGTTCAGTGACGGGAGGTTGGGATGCAGGATCCTCCCGTTCATTTTGCTCAACAGGTCTGGTCTGCATGGCAGACGTCTGTGTGGACACAGCGACAGATGTAATAGGTCTGGATACCACCATTGTCGCGGCCAATCCGGAGCAACTAGGATCATGTCCATGCTCGATCTGATGAGCTTGGCCACCACCTTCGGAATCAGAGCCAGAGGAGGAAACGCATAGGCGAACATTCCTGTCCACTCCAGCAGGAGAGCGTTCCCTTGCGTCCCTGGTCGGTGGAACCTGGACGCGAAGGCGTGGCATTTGGCGTTTTCGTCGTCCGCGAATAAATCTATGTCTGGACGGCCCCAGCAACGGAAGAGATCTTCGACTACTTCGTCGTTTAGCACCCAGTCTGGCTGATCTTCGAAGTGCCTGCTGAGTGCGTCCGCCTTTGTGTTTAGCTCGCCTGGAAGGTGTACTGCCACCACCGACAGTCCCCGAGCCAGAAGCCAGTGCCATATGGCTTGGGCCTCCTGAGACAGAGGGCGAGACCGTGTTCCTCCCTGCTTGTTCAGATAGAACATTGTTGTAGTGTTGTCCGTCTGAACCAAGATCTTGTCCGTTGTGATTGCTGGAAGGAACGCTTTGAGCGCCAGATGAACTGCTCGAAGTTCCAGCATGTTGATATGGTATGTCTGAAGGTTGGTCGACCAGCGACCCTGAATCTGAAGACGACCCATGTGAGCACCCCAACCTTCCAGAGATGCGTCCGTTACCACAGACATCGAAGGAAGAGGCTGCTGAAACGGGACTCCCTGCAAGACATTCCGAGGGCGAGTCCACCACTGTATTGAGGACAGTGCTGCTTGAGATAAGATGATTCGATCCTCCCAATCTCCAGTCGCTTGGTCCCACTGGTCTTCCACAGACTCTTGAAGAGGACGCATCCTCAACCTGGCGTTTGGAATTAGGAAGATGCAGGACGCCATGGAGCCCAGTAGAGACGCTACTTCTCGCACCTTTGGACGAGGAAACTGAAGTAACTTTCTGCATTTCTGCCCCATGGAAGATAGTCTCTCCTGCGAAGGAAACGCTCTTCCTAAATTTGTGTCTAGGACTGCTCCCAGATAGTGGATGGTTTGCGTGGGATGCAGGACTGACTTTTCTGTGTTCACGTGGAGCCCAAGCCTGTGTAGTTGTTGAAGACACAGACAACAGTCTTTGGTGGCTTGATGAGGGGACTGGCTCTTCAGGAGCCAGTCGTCTAGATATGGGTACACAAAAAGACCTTTTTTGTGTAGACATGCCGCTACCACTGCCATGCATTTGGTGAACACCCTTGGTGCGGATTTCAGACCGAACGGAAGTACTTTGTACTGGTAATGCTTGTTCCCTACCAGAAACCTCAAGTACTTCCGATGACCTGGTGTGATAGGAATGTGGAAGTACGCGTCCTGTAAATCCACCGAACACATCCAATCTCCACTTTGTAGATGAGGACATATCTGATGAAGTGCCAGCATGCGAAACTTCTCTTTGACCACCACTTTGTTGAGGGTCCGAAGATCTAGAATCGGTCTGAACTTGTCCTCTTGGTCTCTTTTGGGGACTAGAAAATACCTTGAGTACACTCCTCTCCCCCTTTGGGATGGGGGTACCTCTTCGATTGCGTTTTTCTGTAAGAGGACGCTCACCTCCCTTTTGAGGAGGTTTAGATGGTACGAGCGAGTCTTTTTTGGAGGAATCGGTTGTGGTCTCTTCCGGAAACGTAGCGCATATCCATTGCGCAGTATATTCAGCACCCACTGATCTTTTGTGATGCTGACCCACTCTTCCAGGTGTTGCGAAGCACTTCCTCCCACTGGAGTGGGTAACGGCGCCAGAGGAAGCCACTGCTCAGGCCTTGCCTCCTCTGGGCGTGGCAGAGGACTGATGATGTCCGCCTCTGCCTCTGCCCGATTTTCCTCCTCTGTATTGTGTCTTCCCTTGTGGCTTGTTCTGAGACCATTGAGGGGTTTGAACCCTCTGTTGGCCTCCCCGGTTCTTGTTGGTCTTGAAGCGTCGCTTGAACGGCTCTTTCTTCTTTTCCAGACCAACCGCCTTCACCGTGTCCAATTCGGTTTTCATGCGGGTCATTTCCTGATCGGCATGCTCCCCAAAGAGTGAAGATCCTGAGAAGGGCAGATTGAGGATGCGTTGCTGGGCATCTGGTTTGAGACCCGTCAACCGCAACCAAGAAGATCTTCTCGCGCAAACCCCATGCGAGTAAGCATGTCCTGCTAGGAGTGCGTTATCTGCGGATGAACTGATCATTTGGTTTGCCACCAAACAGCCCTCCGTCACTGTTTCGTCAAAGTCCTTCTGGTCCTCCTTGGGCAATTTCTCTTTGAATCGTTCCATGGAGTCCCACAGTGCTCTATCATATCTGCCGAGAAGTGCTGAGGCACTAGAGACTTTCAGTGATGAAGCTGCTGTGCTGCACACTCTGCGTCCCCAAGAATCTTGGGTCTTGCTGTCCTTGTCAGGAGGAACTGAAGAAGAGGGTGCGACTGCGTGATTCTTCCTAGCTGAGGCTACGATAACAGAGTCCGCCGCAGGCTCCCCTTTAACAAAGATTGGATCCGAGTCGGCCGGCCTATACTTTTTCTGGATACGTGCCGGAACCGCCCTGATTGCCGCTGGCGTGAGGAAGACCTCCTTGATTGGGTCCATTATCCCTGGAACCAATGGGAGCAAAGGCCGTGAATATGATTTGTGCCGAAGGGTCTCAAAAATTACAGTAGTGGAAACTTCTGGAACAGCCATTTCTATTTGAAGTTTTTGAGCGCCCCTTTGAAGAACGTCCAGGTATGTGTTGACGTCGTCAAGCGGGGAAGCTCTGGAGTGAGGGCTGTCTGCCAGCGTTGGGGAGTAATCCCCTTTAGAAGATCTTGAAGAAGATGAGGAGGAGGTTGATGGTGTTCTCCTTCTCCTGTGGTGAGATTTTTCCTTCCTCACTGGCGATCTTCTCGGTCGGTCTTCCCTTCGAGGAGAACGTGATTCTCTCCGACGCTCCCTTCGTGGAGATCTCGACCTCTCAGTTCGTTTCTCCCTTCTCGGCGTTTGAGATCTGGGATGCTCTCTCCGTGGTGATCGGGAGACCCTGGGGGTATGCGACCTTTCCGCTCTCCTCTCCCGAGAGCGTGATTGGTGCCTGACAGGACTCTGTTTGTCTGCCTCTTCTATCAGTCTCTGAAGGGGTGACCTGTGGTGTGGGCTTACATATCTGTGCAGCCTCTCCGTCGCTCCAGAATCCTTCCACGTGTGCAAAGGAGCATACCATCTTGGCGAGAGTGTTATCTTTCGCTGGGGCAACGGACTTCTACTCCTGGAAGTGGACCTCGATGAGCTAGAGGCCCTTGAGGAGGAATGGTGAGAAGCCGATTGGGTCACCAAAATAGTCGAAGGCACTGAAGGGGATTTTCGTCTCACCGGTGTTGGCGGACGTCTTAGAAGTCTTTCCCTTGACGTTGGACGCCTCTGCGGCGTCGACGGAGTGATAATCTTCGACGTCGAACGCCTCGATGATGACCCGTGTTCTCTCGACGTCGACCTGTGATGTCGAGCCGCTGACGGTGTCTTTTCCCTCGACGTCGAACGGCGTCGTCCCGCCTTCGACGGAGGTCTCGACGTCGAACGGCGGTGCCCTGCCGTCGACGGAGGTCTCGACGTCGAGCGGCGTTGCCCTGCCGTCGACGGAGGTCTCGACGTCGAACGGCGTTGCCCTGCCGTCGACGGAGGTCTTGACGTCGACCGACGTTGGTCTGTCGGCGACGGAGATGGCCTTCGACGTCCTGTCGTCGACGAAGCCCTCGATGTCGACCTGGCATGTGGCGACGGCGGAGGATCGGACATCCTCGACGTCGAGCGCCGACACGCCTTCGACGATGATCCCTTCCTCGACGACGATCGTCCGAGGGGGCTCTTGTTCCTCGACGCCGAGCGCCTCCGTGGAGACTTCGGCGGAGGTGTCACACTCTTCGAAGCCTGTCGACGTTGAGACGACGGCGAGTGTATTCTGTCTCTCGACGCCGACCGTCGCCTGGTTGACGGCGGCGGAGTTGACTTACGTCTTGACGTCGATCTTCTCGTCGACGGAGATCTCGTGGCTTCTCTCGACGCCGATCGTCGCCTAGTTGACGACGGCGGAGCTTTCTTCGTCGTCGGTGATTTTCTTTTCGACGACGATTTCCTCGTCGACGCCGGTCCCGACGTCGACGGAGCTTTATCTTTCGATTTTTCCATCAGATGTTGTTTTTTCAGCGCCGAGCCCGGCGCTGAGGTCGATGGACGCTCTGACTTGCCTTTGGAGGGAGTTCTGGGTCTCTTTGAACTCTTCCTCTCTGTAGATCTTCCCCTCATGGATCTTTGGGCCAAACCATAGAGCCTGTTCCTCTCCCTGTCTTTTAAAGTTCTGTCAGACAGGTTTTGACAATGAGAACAGTCCTTTGGATCGTGATCTTCTGGCAAGCATAAAATACAGACCTCATGAGAGTCCGTTTTTGCCTTCTTGTGGCCACAAGAAGGGCAATCATCGAATAATGAAGGCATCCTGACAGGAAAACCTCACAAAAATTCGACTGCTAAGCAGTTATTTACTTGACCCTGATGTAAAAAGTCAAAGTAAATCAAAAAAATGTTCTTTAGAAGCTTTTCTGACTGAAAAAGGCAGAAAAACTGTGGAGCTGTGTATCCAGGGTCCTTCCTGAAGGAGCCGGAAAGAACAACTGACCTAACTGTAACCCCTGAGGCATGATGGGAAGCTAGGGGCAGAGGTGCCTTAAAGGCACAGCGTCAGTTTTGGTACATGCAGCCACAGGGTTAGCTTTTCAGTCTTTTTAGACTGGGTATTTGCAATGCAGCCTGGGAGCTGTATATGCTTACAGTGTCTTATAAGAATTTCTGCTGTTTTCTAAGCATTAAAACAGTTTCTAAACAAGCATTGGTGTTGTTTATCATGTTTCTAATGCTAATACACATGTATGGTGGAAATTCTTCACAGCATATTCCAGCTCTACTGTTTTATTTGGCTGCAATTGCTTATTTTTATATATATATATATTTATATATATATGTATATGTATATGTGGGGCACATATAATATATTGTTTCCGGGGTCCCGCGCATGGGCGGGAATATTCTAATGCTTATGACTATTGATGAGGATCCCCTGGAAGAGAAACCCATTTACATTCGCAGTGGTCGGAACAAACCCAGATGGTAGCAGTGGGGGTATGTTATTATTATTAGACTGGATAGGGACCTGGGGGCCTATGGGAGGGCCAGATGGTAGCAGAGGGGGTATGTTATTATTATTAGACTGGATTGGGACCTGGGGGCCTATGGGAGGGCAAGTTGGATTGAGGGCCTCTTTCGCTAAAAGGGGACTGGGAATAGTAAGGGTAGTTGGCGGATTACTCAAAATATTAGGCTTGGTAGATTTAGCCAGTATGGCAGCTGTGGCTTTCTCAATGTTTGTTAGTCGGAGTTCTATTCGTTCCATTTTGGCCTCTATAGGGAATAGGAGCGATTTGAATAGAGCTACCAGGTTTTCGATTGATATCTCTTTGCTAAGGGGTTGGGTTCAACATTTTGGAGAATTGATGGTGTCATGTTTAAGCTTAGCTGATTTAGACTTTCCACCAGATTTCTTGTTATAGGACCTCTTGCGTTTAGTGGCGGCCCCTTCTTTAACCCCATTAGGCAAAATGTTGTTACTAGTATCATCAGGTTCGGAAAACACATTGTTGTCAAGGACTAAATCAATTTCTGGAAGAATTTCATTAACCAGAATGTCCAAATCATGTGCAGCCAGATTGTCCTCTTAGGTGTTAGAGCTTGACCAACCATATTGCTGATAACTGTATCAGTGGACCTCTCAGGGGTTTTAGCATTAGCTATTGTTCCAAGGGATGATCTCTTTATAGCCGATAGTTCCTTTGATAGGCGTTTTTCAAGGACATTAATTTCAGTGTCGATGAGGGTGTTGGCTCTGAGGAACTTTTCCATACCTCCAACTATGGCACCTCCAGCTAGAGAGGTCTTACTCCTAGTTTCACGTCCAGCCATTTGCAGCCAATGATACTGGGAGGGGTTTAGACAAATGCAAAAAGGGGGGGCCCGGTCCGGTCAAGCCCGGTCACGAACGTGGCTCGGGCTTCGCCCTGGCACGTCCCGCGTCCGCGGGCTAGAAATCAGAATAAGTAGAAGGGGATGAGGAGGGGCGGGAAGAGGACCAGCTGTGGCCGATCCAAGCCGCACAGCACGCTGGTCCTTGCAGTCCCGTCCGGTCGTCAACCTGTGAGCGGTAGTCCGGGAACCAAGTTTGGCGCTACAGCAGTTCCCAGCAGCAACAGGGACAATACTCCCTCAGCGACAAGCACACGAGCGGCTCCCGCGGAGCGGGGGCCACGAGAGGTAGGCAGATTGCAAAAAGGAAATGGTTCAGCAGAAAGTCTGGGGTCCGGAGCTTAGCAGCACGCCCTCCGCTAAATGGGTAGAATGAATCAGTCAATAAAGTATGTGCTGTTACACTTACCTTGCCTGGTGTAATCACTACAGATACCTCCGTTGTGAGCTTGGTTTCTGTATCAAGCATTTGCATTTACCTGCGTTTACAAACCTCTAAATCTACTGTGGAATTGTAGAGTTTAGTATTGGAATTCATATATGTCACACAGTATCTGCATGTGCCTCGCCCATGAGATCCTAATAGCTGTGTAGAATATTAAACCCAGTTATGCGCAGATGTACCTGACATTGAATGTGTACATACGTTTACAGGGTTGAAGAATAAACCTACTGATAAAACGACTTTCTTGTGCAAGTCTACTTTCAGCAACGTGACCGTGTCTAGGAGTTTAACCCTGCAAGGACCTGAGAGTGCGGAGGGAAGTTCAACTGAGATTTCCTGAAGAGGCGTTGGACAGTGAGACACAGTGTGAACAGTAATTTGAAGGAAAGATACAGTGACCTACACTGAGCGGAGAACGACTTTTACCAACCGCTTTGTTGAAACAAAATAACAAGGACATTGGAAGTGAAGTTCACTCTTTTCACTTTGAAGCCCGGTGCTGTGGTGAGTTGCAGTTAAGCATAGCAATGGTCGTGTCCGTCGATAAATCATGTATCTGCGTGTAGATCAGTTTATTTTCCAGATCAATGTAGAGAACGAGGTCATGTAACTTAACCTTCGCAGCGACCAAACCCAATTTGCACCCAAGCAGGGTGGGAAACACAAGGTTCCTATGTACCAAAAAGATATACCATTGGTGGGACACAATTGTTACTGTATTTAATTAACGAAGAAACTGACAAAGGAATGTCACACTCTAGAAGTAAGTATTCAGTATTTAATTTTATAGATGTAAGAAAATACTTTTCTAAGGAGAAGAACCTGGAAGTAAAGCGGATGTGCTAATTTTGAAAACCGAGGGCAAGCTGCAAATCCTATCTTTCCAATTCAAACCTTCCAAAGTTGGTGCTCTTAACTTTCACAGAGAATTTCATTGTCTACATTCTTATAATACAAGCCAGGATGTGTGTGTTGAATAGATTTAACTTGACACCACGTATTCCTATCTTTTTATTTTTTATTGAGAATCAGGTAGAAAAAGATTACATATAGCACATTAATTATCATGATTCAGAGTACACATTTATAAATAGAGATATAGCGCTATTGCTCAAACAGAACATACTAAGCCAACACTGACCTCAGACGAATCTTAATGCTTTTCACTTGAAGGGGATCTAACTCGATGCCTTGGATCTACTGGTCTGTCTCATCGCCGCAGATATCCCTACATTTTTTAAGGGCTCCAATTCTTTGCCCATACAATTTTTCCTGTTGCTTAACCTGCTTCATTTTGTTAACCCATAACTCAAAGGCGGGGACTACAGGGGTTTTCCACATTTAAGATTAGTGATTTGGCAACCAGGGAAGCGATAAAAAAAAATTGTTGCTGCATTAAAGATACTCGCTTGTTTGTGTTTGTCATACCGAACAGTGCCCCCAGGGGGCCCAGAACTATGCAGACCATCAACTCCTTACTGACTGAAGCAAATATTTTGGTCCAATTAAGCACCAAGGGTTGGACAGGTAAAGCCTACTTGGAGCTAATCTCCTTGCACACGTCCGCATCTGAAACATGCAACTGAGATGGAGGGATACATTTTCTGCATGCAATACAGGATGTAGTATAGAGCCCATTTAGCATACAAGGCAATTGTTTTGAAATTTGCTCCTGCAGTGGCATTATGAGGAGAGTGGGTGGGCAGGGGGTGTAACAAAAAAAGAAAACATTTACCAGCCGCTCTTCTACTCGCCGCTTTTCAGGGCAAAGGCTGAGGCTCCGTCAGGCTCCCCTACAGCAAATCCAGATACTCATGAGAGCATCTTCGGGATTGGCCAGAGCAGGCTGGTTTTTCCCCTCCATCGGGGGCTGGGAGTCTGCTGTAGTTCTCCACAAAGTAACGCAGCTGGGTTGGAGAGATGTCGGTGCTCATGTCAGTTTGGCCGTCCTGCCAAATCAACATGTGTACTGACAGCAGTGCCCACGACTCCTCAGCCGCCTCCTCCCTGGTGCTGTCATGATGGCCCTGCGCCCAAGCCTTGGCGGTGTCAAGAAATATGATTATAAAACTGTTTATCATTTTATTTTATTTTTCCTCAGCAGGCAGGGGAATGATGCTCCTCCACCATAGCGGTGGAGCCGTCGTTCTTTTGCACCCTGTAGAAGTTTCAGTCATGGCCAGTGCTGCCGGGACAGCTGCTTCCAGAAATTGTAGATACAGCACGCAGTACCAGTAACCTATACCAGTAAGGATATTCACAAAACAGGCTTTGCTGATATCTTCCAGGAATTAATCATCATCAAATTGTGCCCTACATTATGGCTAATTTGCAGGTAGGAGAGTTCTAGCACAGGAGATATGTCAGTATTGCTGTCAATCAACTGTTCTTGGGATTTCACTTGCCTGGCCAGCATGAAATGGCTAAACCTGAAAAATCTCGCCCTTTCCCAATTTCAAATGATACCGGACTCTATGGATATTCCTATAAGCTCACATTCTCTTAATCGCACCAAGGGGTGAAAGAGGGGAAAAAGAAGTTCTTTTTTGTGCTTTGTAAATCTGTGTACGAGTATGTGCAGATGCTTATATCTGTTGCGTTTGGACAACTTCGGCAACTCCAGAGAAACAGGGAGTAGAACAATGGCCTCTTGCAGCATGCACTGAAGATAAAACCATTAGATTGGCTTATTCGAGCTGCAACAGTGAACAGCCAATCAAAGAAAGCCACTTGATAATACTTTTCATGCTGGAAGTGCCAGCCCTCTGTCCTCCATATTCAACAGATTTGTAGTCAAATTGTTGTTAGCCTTCTTTCCTTGCCCCAGAAAGTGGCATTTTGCTTGCTCTATCTCAGAAAATAAAGATTGCTGGATTTAAATCAAGACATTTGAGAAGATAAAAATCAGTCTGTAACCCGCTCAATAACAGCTTTGAAGAGCAACATTTGCAACTCCTGCAACTATATGGAGAGGTGCTCTATCGAATGAGGGAGGAAGATGTGAAGCAGCAGACAGAAAGGGTAGGACTTGACCACGCTGAACGCTCTATATGACCCATCAGTTCGACATGATCAATCACCATTGTGGGGGAAAATGTTGAATTCTACCCCCCACAGGATGAGTATGTGCTACTATGGGCAAACTAAAGCAGCTTAGAGGCATTTATCGCAGATGAGAGTCTGGGATGACTGAATCCCCTAACGACCAAATCCCAGTCCCCGGCCTAACAGGACTGAGGTGACTGCAGTAGTGGGTGAGGTGACTGCTGTAGCGGTTGAGGTGCCTAGTGCCATCTGTATGCCAACCCCCTGGACCTGCCCCTAATTTTTCTTAACTATTACGGGTACTGCTTGGCTGGGGATATCAGTCCCAGGGTGCGTGCCGTAGAGCCACTGCCCTCGAAACGCTCAAGGGTAGACTCCACTTTTTCACCAAAAAGCCAAAAAGGCATCAGTCAAAAAGGGCATATTTACGAGATGCTTACATTTCCCGAAAATTCTGTAGGACACGTCGCGGCAGAGCATAACAGAGATGCCAAATTACCTCCCCACGTAGTCGATGAACACAAACTGCGTACTTTGGCGCATCTGGTACATCATGGATCATTTGAGACAGGGAGGCTTTAAGGTCTCACTGGAAAAATCTTGCTGGCTAGGACCAAAACTGCATGCAATAATTAGCCCAGTAAACAGACTGCATTGACCAGTCTGAGCGTCAGGCTAGCCAAAGAGAAGGAGTAGTTTCTGTCCTGTAACTCCAGTTCTGTAGTAGGGGTATCTCTGTTATAGTCATAATCTAGTGAATAGTCCCGCCCATGTGCGTGGACCCCGGCAATAAAAAATAATCTCTTAAGTTGTCAAAATAATGCAGAAACTGCAAAGACACTTAAGAGAGAATTTAAAGACAAATAATGCAGCCTATATCCACAGGCTACACTGTCCAGTACTTCAACTAGAAATTCCACCAAAAAAAAAACACCACACACAACACAGCCTGCCAGTTTCTACCATAGAGAAACTTGCCTCCCTCAGTCAAAAACTATGGAATGATAGAGAGGAAGGTAGGGACAGACAAGCCCCATAGGCTGCCATTATGTGGCCTAAATAGGATACTGTGCCTTTAAGAGAACTTTCCAGAACTTCTCCCAGTATCCCAGAATGCATAGCAGGTCCCTCTACTTTCAGTTCTTTTTGAAGGCGAAGCACGCCAGACCTGTCGCATTCTATACATGATGAAATATCTCCACCGGGGAGGAGGGCGGGCGCTTATGACTATAACAGAGATACCCCTACTACAGAACTGGAGTTACAGGACAGAAACTACTCCTTCTGTAGTAGGGGATCTCTGTGTATAGTCATAATCTAGTGAATAGAATGGCAAGCCCATCCCCACATCAAAACGGCGGTGGAGAATAATACATAACGCCACTACTGTGCGAACAAATTCCGCAGCGAAGCCTGCCCAACCTGAGCGTCTGCCCTGGCGTCAGTGTCCAGGCAGTAATGCTTAGCAAAGGTATGGACCGACTTCCAAGTGGCTGCCTTGCCGATTTCAGCAATCGGCACGTTACGGAGCAGAGCCGTCGTGGCAGCTTTGCCCCTGGTGGAATGAGCCTTAGGCTTACCTCCTAAGGTCTTATTAGCCTTCTGATAACACAATTGTATGCAGGACACAATCCACCTAGAGATGGACTGCTTAGAGGTCGCAAGACCCGTCCTGACCGATCCATAATTGATAAACAACTGTTCAGACCTACGAATATCTTTGGTTTTATCCAGATAAAATTTCAACACCCTCCTCACATCCAGGGAATGGAGAGACCTCTCCGCTGGGGATGAAGGGTTCTGAAAAAACGTAGGCAAAGTTATAGTCTGGTTGACATGAATATCAGAAATAACCTTGGGAAGAAATTTAGGGTGAGTACGCATAACAACCTTAGCAGCATGAAATACAGTATAAGGTTCATTACAACACAACGCCTGAATTTCACTCACCCTGCGGGCCGATGTAATGGCCACGAGGAACGCCGCCTTCCAGGACAGGTGCTGCAACGAAGCCTTATGAATAGGTTCAAAAGGCTCCTTCATCAATCCGGACAGCACCACATTCAATTCCCATGAAGGCGAGGGAAGCCTGACAGGAGGGAATACTTTCTTCAAACCTTCCAGAAAGTCTTTGATCACGGGGATCTTGAAAAAGGAAGTCTGTGAAGGGCATTTCCTGTAGGCAGTCAAAGCAGCCAGATGAACCTTAATGGAATGCACATTAAGGCCAGACTGCGCCAATTGTAAAAGAGATCCCCTACTACAGAACATTTGTTTTCCCAAAGCCTCAATGTTCTGGCTTCCTATCTGAAGGAATTCACTGGTTGGTACCTGTACCTCCAGCCTCTATGAAGCAGGACGCCTAGTGAGAAAATCAGGAGTCAGTCTGTGACATCTCGCCACCTGCCTATTCACTTTAGGGCAGCCATATGGTGTTGACTAAGTGCCCATTAAAGTGTACGTGATGGCTTTGTTGAAGGGGAACAAGGGCACAGCCATGGCAGGCTCTGGATGCAGAATTTCCATTAGAATATACATTTTGTTCTCAACCAAGGGCAACAACAAATCCAGGTCCTCAGCTGTCAGTTGGACCACAACTGTAAAGGATGCACTCTCTTAAGTGGGTGGCTCATGTGGAGAGTTCATCCCCATAAGAGAGGTTATATCAAGCTCACTGGCCTTGTGTAAATCCACACAATGACATTAACATCCTTAACCCCCACCAACATCTCTCTGGTGGTGTACCTTGTTCAGATTCTGAGCCAAAAAGAGAACAGAGTCTCTGTTGGTACAGCATCCCAGTTAGCCCTGAGGAAGTACCCGCCCGCAGGAACATAAATGAGTGGCGCTGCAGGGAAAAAAAAAAAAACATCTGTGATCATCGCTGGCTGGTGGAGGGGCACATGTGAATCTACAGCACTACATGTTATGAACAATTGTTTTAGTGGAAATAACGTTTCCCATTTGTAACATGTGTGGCTGTAGGTACACATGGTGTGAATAGACGTAAACAGTTCCTCCCCAAAGTGGGGGTCGGCAAGCAGATGACTGGCAGCTCATTGCATTGGCAGAAAGTAGGGTTTGTGCAGGACTATCCCACCCTTGTGAATCTGGATGTACGTTTTTTGCATTGTGAAGCCTGGGGTTCACTAATGTGCCGGAGGGAGGTTACTATGACTAGGGAAGTCACCTTTCAAGAAGAATACTGCAGGCCACATGAGCACAGGTGCTTGAAGGCCTGTCCCATGAGTTATGCAAGAAACGCAGAGGGGCAGGCGATGTTTTGGGAGGTATTACTCCCTTGAGGTCTTCCATAAAACAGTTAAATTTTAGGACCTTGAAAACAGTCTATGGTTTATTTTGCAAATATCCTGCAACTGCTGTCAGGTGTAAGAGTATAGAAGCATAAGAAAAGCCAGCATAGAATAGGTGTAAGAGGTAGCAGACAATCTCTTGCACAGAGACCTTAGTGAACATATCTCCTCCACTTATCTGTTTAGTGGGTTTGCACTCCACTCGCAGGATAAGCAGACAATCCTCTGTTAGCTTAAAGTAGCCAACAAGCTAGGAATACGTACCAGATCACAAGGTTCAGCTGACTGGGATCCGGGTGTATGAGACGGCCTGGATACAGAGCAAAAAGGTCTGGCCTTAGCAAAAGCTTCTCAGGGGGTCAAGTGTGTGTGTGTGTGTGTGTGTGTGTGTGTGTGTGTGTGTCAAATGCACCTGCCTTATCTTTCTCACTACGTACAGGATGAAGAGGGGAGAAGGAAAAGTGCAGACAAATATCCCCGATTCATTCATCCATAATACAATCCACCGTGGGTGTGGGTATCTGGAGGTGAAGATTAGGCATTTCGCATACTATTTCTCACAGCACCGCTTGGCAGCATGAATTGACTACTTATTTGTCTCAGCAGTAGATA